>NC_142174.1:16231268-16907226 GCF_029865625.1 Vigna umbellata | reverse complement strand
TTTTATTGAGATTAAAAAATATCTAACACAATATAAATAAATAATAATCATCTTTGCAACATAAAAATATGATAGTTTTACATAATTTGATATATATAATATCATAATATTAATATTAAATATTACAATTAATACTAATATAATTAAATTTATTTTTAATAATAATATTAATAATATAAATAATATAAATAATAGTATTAATAATAATATTTAGTTTATTTTTCTTTTATTTTCTTTTTTAATGAAGTCGTATAGATTTTAGTTTCTTCATTTCTTTTACCTTAAAACTTTATTTATTTTATTTAAGGATAGAAAATTCATATAATCATAAAAATCACATGTAAAATTTAATAATAAAAATTATTTACAAAAAAATTAAAAAAAAAAACAGAAAGAGTTTAAAACAAATTAAAACAGCATATTAAGTAAACATAATTCTTTTAAAATAATAGTAAAAAATTATAATTTTAAAACACAATGTCTTTATTTTTAAATCGTGTTTTAATTAATGTTTTATTTATATATTTTTTGCATTAGTTTTATTTTTAAAAAATTGTTTTATTTTGTAACCACATGTTTTCGTATTACTTTATTTATTTCTTTTACTCGGTTTTGAATAATTTTTTTTTCTATAAATAGCCTACAATTCTTTTGCAAGGTTAAATTCATCAATAACGTAAACGTACAAGAACATTGTCTATGTTATGTATTCATATTTAAAGGTTTTATTATATGGATTAAAACTTTTGTTAACCCAGAGTAGCACAGGAGTGAGCACTGACAAAGAGGAAGATTTGCGTTGTGCAAATAGCATGGGAGAGAAAAGAAAAAAAGTTAATGTCATCTCTACGTATTTAACAGGAAAGACTAGATTGAGACAAATTATATTAGGTGTGGACAAAACTGAAACTTTTTTTGAAAAGTAGAACCAACTTGATACACTTAAGTAAAACTAGGGACAAAATGTAAGGCCTGTAAAATTAATAAAGGGGCCTTTGGGCCTTATGTGGGACAGTCAGACCCATCCGATCAAATGCACATGACCTTAGTAAGAGTCTTTCTCCTAAGTCAACTTTCTACTCTGCCAACTTTTTCCTTTTCTCTCTAAAAAACTCATCTTCTAAATATTGCTATGTCTTCTATCTAAAATACCACCATGTTGAACCGTTCAATTTTTGAATAGCTGGTGCTCAAAACGTTCAGCGCGTCAAGGGCTCCGTAACGGACCGAACGAGTTCTTGTTCCAACGGTAAATCACTTTCTCCTTTTCTCCACCGTTTCTAACACCTAGGACATTGCTTTTTTACTGAATGCATGACACTAGAAGTGTTCTACTTTAAATTTGTGGTAATTTCTAGCCTAAAAGGCTAATTCTATCACCATTGGGTGATTTATAGGGTGTCTTTGAATTTTGCGTCAAGTAAACTGTGAAGTTTTGCAGGTAAAGGGAGCTAATTATTTTTGTATGAATTTATTTTATACAAATATATGCAGGTTGAATGTTGGACTGGTGTGTTCTTGTGAAGGTGTTCTACAATGTTAATTTTTATGGGATAATTATAACTGAGATTGTGGGATTGTACTTAAATAATTTATGCGTTGGTGTTGAACTGGTACATGTGGCAATTATGTTTGTAAGTGTCTCTGTTTAAGGTTACTTTAAGGGGAAGAGTGATATATATAATTGGGTATTTGATGTCTGTAGGACAATGTTAATAACTTAGATAATTAAATCATAACTGTTAAAAGTCTTTCTTTGTTGGTAGAAGTCTTTCTTTGTTGGTAGGATAGAGGGGACTAGACAAGTAGTTTACCAAATAAGAACCATGATACATATACATATAGAAAAACTTTTAAGAAGTTATGATTTAATTATCTAAGTTATTAAAGTTGTCCTATATACATCCTATCATAGAGCCCTTGCTCCAAACCCTCCAACCAGGACAATTTGAACCAAAACAGATTAATTTCAACAGAGACACTTACAAATATAATTGCCACATGTACCAGTTCAAATTAACATAGTAAAACAGCTTCAGAAGAACACACTAGTTCAACATTCAACCTGCCTTTACCTTGACAGGGATGATCTAAATAGTGCTTCTCACAGCAAAAATTCAAAGACACCCTATAAATCATCCAATGATGATTACCACAAATTTGAAGTACAACACTTCTAATGGCATGCATTCAGTAAAATAGCAATGCCCTAGGTGCTAGAAACGGTGGAGAAAAGGAGAAAGTGACTTACCGGTTGGAATAAGAACCCGTTGAGCCCTTGACGCGGTGAATGTTTGAGCACCACCTATTTAAAAATTGAATGGATCAACCGTGTGATATTTTAGAGAGAAGGCAGAACAATATTTAGAAGATGAGTTTTTAGAGAAAAAAAAGGAAAAAGTTGACAAAGTGAAAAGCTAACTTAGGAGAAAGACTCTTGCTAAAGTCATGTGCCTTTGATCTGATGGACCTGGCTACCCCACATGTGCCCAAAGACCCCTTTATTAATTTTATAGCCCTTACATTATTGTAATTGTAATCATAATAATAATATTTTTTTAATTTTAAATAACAATATCAATTTTATTTTAACATATTTTAACTATTTATTTTTAATTTTATATCACATTTATTTAAGGGTAAAATAATAAATTAATCTTTATGAAAAAATTAATTTAGAAATAAAATTAAAAAATTACATTACTATAATGATTGCTTAGAACTGCCGACTTTATTACATTTAATATATAACATGATTATATCAGCACCTATTTGTTAAGCTAATAAAGTATTTCCTTATTGAATTTAATTTTGTATAGACCACACCCTCTTTCAAAATCTCACGGGTAATGGAGCACAGCATCAGTCTTTATGAACACATGATGGGATATATAATGGCAAAACTAGAGCGAGATAAAGGCTCTTTTGGAAGATGTGGTAAGAAAATGGTTCAAGCTTCTTTGTTCTATTCATTATGTAACATGACTAGGGTAGGATCTGTATAATGTCTCCTTTTCTGAGACTCTTCTTCTTAACCTTTAGGCCTACCTTTATTTCACAATATTATATCATCAACATCGGTAGACTTTTCGATCCCTCATATGGCAGTAACAATCAATCAGTTCTATTACTTAACAAAAATGCTTTTTTGTTTTATTATTATTTTTATTTAAAATGTTTAGTTATGCATGTTTTTTTTTGGAAGAAATGAACTTCTGATGAAAAAAATATCTATGGTTTGACGCTACAAAATATAATTTAGTTTCATCTGCAAATGTGAATATTGGTAAGCGTAGCTATTAAATACGCTTCTTAATATTTAGATTTGCTTCTAAAACTAAATTATTACCATACATATTCTGATCATCGTCATCGAAAGTTTATTTCATTCCAAAACATGTAAAACTAAATCTTTTAAACGAAAATAAACAGAATGGAAAAGAAGAACATTTTTGTTAGTAAAAGCTGTATGATTGTTACTGCAAATGTACCAGCTTAGCTTCTAACCTCAGCATGATTTTATGTAAAAAAAGCTAGGCCAAAAGATCAAACAAAAGAACCTGTGATAATGACAGAACCAAAAAAGGGGCATATAATCACAAAACCAACCCTAATAAGTGCCAAATAGTGACTAAAACAAAGAAGCTTCAACCATTGGTAAACATCCTCCAAAAATTAATCTCAATCTCTAGTTTTATTACCACCTGATGCTTCTAGCATCAAAGTCTGCATATTTTGTGACAGCATCATGTTTGATGTCTTCAGACACGGTCATTGTTTGGACTCTGAAATTTTGCTCTCTACTCTCTTCCCTCTCGCTGCTGCTTCACTTAAAATTCAAAGTAAACAAGTTTATCAATATGAGAAAATAATATACAACAACAACAAGGATATCAAAATATAGAAGAAATATTGTGAGTGTAAACATGAAAATAAAATTAAAAGTTGAAGAAATAACGAAAATCAAATTAAAAATCTCTTACGTCTCGTTACCGAAATAGGGCACTTCCATATAATTTTGGAGAATTCAGCCTTTGATCGATTCAGAAAATTATTTCCTTCAAAACCAGATGGTAAATCATCACATTCCTCGGCAGTTGAAGGTCATACATTCAATGTCTTTCCCAGAAGAGGATCTTCATATTTCTTTTCAACTTTTAATAGGCAATCCTCGTGAGAATGGTTTTACCTGCTAAATCACGATAATGTAAACACTTAAGGAGTAGCAACATTCGAGTGGAAAACACTGAAACTATAACACATAACTTCACACACATATTGATTTTTGTTACTGTGTCCGCTTCTTTATGATAGATCAAAATGATAGATCAAAATGCTCACTCACTCTCTGTGCTTGACTTTGCAAACTAGCACAGCAAGAGTTTATATAGAGATATTGAAAACCCTAAAAGTACTGACAGCGGTGAATGGTGGTTTCGATAAAGAAACAAAACGGTGTCGGATTGCAATGAACAAAACAAGTGGCCCTATGTATCTCGAACAAAGTTGTGTTCAATTGCAAAACGCGTAACGAAAACAGGTGGTCCTATTTTACCGTTACAGGTTTCTAATAAACAGGGGTTATAAAAGTGGTCTTAATTATTTTCTATCGGTTTTAACTTATTATATAATTTTTAAGACGTTTTCTCATCTTATTATAAGATTATCTTCGTTAACGGTAATTACATGAAATTTGAATTTACTCTTTATGAATTTAAATATGATATATTATTTTTAGATTATTTTGTAATTTTTATTTTAATACTTTTATAAAATATATGTTCTATTTAATGTTTTAGTTCGTTATTGATAAAAAAATATGTTTACAAAAATATATGATGTTTGAATAAAATGTAATTGCATTTATATCTTAGTTTAGGTCATTTAAATATATAATTGTATAAATGGAATGATTTCATCATGTATTATCTTTGTTTTGGATCATACATTTGGGTTTTGTGTTTTTTTTTTGTAGATATGTGTTTCTAAGTGTTAAAATCAAAACTCTGGAAGGATTGATGTCCAAGATGCAAAGTTGAAACCAAAAGGTTCCTGAACTTAGATGTGAATGTTTCCACAATTTGTGGAATTGTCTCCAAAATGCAAAGTCAAAACCAGAGAGTTCCACAGCTGTGGAAGTTTAACAACCTGTGGATTTATCTCAAGAGAAACACAATGCAAAATAGAGAGTTCCACAATTGAGTTGTGGCTTTTTCCACAACTTGTGGATTTACTTCAGGAAGTGCAAAATAGAAACCAGAGAAGAGTACAAGCAGAGTGTGTGGATTTTTTTCATGAGCTTTGAAATTTTTCAGATAATTTATTAACCTCTCATGACATGGATTTAAAGAGATTAAAAAATAGAGAAATGAAGGGTAGTTCCTTAACCACTCTCTTAAAAATGAGGAATGAGTGGAAAAGAGATATAAACCGTTTTGGGTCGTGATTTTGGGGAGGAGGGGACACACATCAACAAAGACATTCTACACTTCTTCTAGATTTTTTTCTTCAAGATTTTACATTATGCAGAACTAATTTCCTTCTTGTTAGAGGATTGATGGAATACTTCGGATTATAGTTTCTGAACTTTTCCTTTTGATGTTTAGTTAATTTTAACCATTTCAGTGTTTTATTTATGTTCTAATGTCTATTCTATGATAAGTTTAATCATTGAGAAATTAAAGATTGTTTACCATTATAAATATAATAGATTAGATGTTGTCACAATTAGAAAATTAGGTATAACTAATTAATTTATCATTGAGATAATAATTGTTCTTAATATTAAATGTTATAGCTAACCTAAAAAATTGGGAATTAAAAATTCAATGAATAAGTTTAAGTAAAATTGGGAATTAAAATTCAATGAATAAGTTTAAGTTTGTCTATATAAAAATTAGGATCGGCGGCGGGGTTATGGAGGCCAACCTATGCAAGTAAGCAAGACAATATATTCAACCTGTCTCGTTTTTTTTTTCTTGTATAGTGGTGAGTTGAGGAATGATTTGCTCCACATTGACATTTTTATCTTAAAATTGTAATTCTCTATCTACAATGATGTGCAATGGAAGAACTTACTCATGGCACTTTCAATGTACGTCATACACAGAATTATAAATTTAATTCTCATAAAACACTTATAATGAACTGTAAATTTAAATTTAAAACAGAATAGAAATTAAAACCCCGATTCATAGAAATTAAAGATTAAAACACTTTACAATAAATTTAAAACCCTGAGTCATAGAAATTAAAAATTATTAGTTTTGCTTTAAAAACAATTTTTGTTTCCAATAAATATTTAAGAATAAGAAATTTTATAGAACCTTTGCATTAGAGGAAAAACAGATATAAGATCTGAAAAAGGATGATATAGTGTAACTCACAAAAAGTAAATTAAGGTGTATTTATATTTATTATTGTAATAATATTACTATCATGCATGCCGCATTAATTATAAGTTCAAATGAATTATGTTTTATCACAAATTTATTATAAATATGTTATTGAATTTCTTTATTAAATTCTTTCTTAAATATATTTATTACATTTAACATGAGATTGGTAAACACATTCTATTATTGTAGAAGTAATAAGTAAATGAAATTATTTTAATGGGTTTTATGTTTATCTCCATAAGCTACTCATATTAGAATTTTAAATAATTTATAAAATTGTATTTCATTATTTTTCTTAAAATAAGGCTACAAAAATCCTAATGCCTAAATGATTATAATTTTTGGATTAATTGTAAAATCCCAATTTAATATTATATAACTACTAAAAGAGACATCACCTACGAGGGTAAATTTTTCAAAGAGAATACATAGAAAAGTCTATTACAACTATATCTTACATAACAGTAATAGTAGTTGAACATATTCATACATAGAGTCTATACTTTTAACAATACTATTACACCAAATCAAAAAGCCTACTATTGTTTTTACAAAATTTAATAAGAGAGGAAATCTAACAATCTAACTCTAAACTTCAGCATCATTCCTGCGTTGGATCAACTAAAACATCTTTATTTGCTCACACTATTAACGTGATCATTGCAAACAAAGAACACACATACAAACAAATAAAAAAGAAAGGATAAACTAATGTACCAAAAACAATCATATATGTTTATAGAAGTAGGAATATAACACAAATAAATCAATCAATACTAAGACATACAATCTTTCCCTCTAGATTTGACTATTCGGATACATGTATTGATATCAAACTCTAGGAGTCATGCATCTGATGGTGGTGAAATAACTCATCCAAACATACTATCACACACCGAGATTAATCCGTCAAACATCTATGTCTAAGAAACAACCATTAGACTAAGGACATTTGCTACTTTTCACACATAATCATCCTTTTCTACTTGAGATTTGAAAGTTATTAAGAGCGTCAAGATAACCCCTGATACATAGCTCCTATATCAATATGTACACTATACATAACCAACTTAAGAACTTCTCCTTGAAATTCTTCTCATAGCATATACCATATACAATCCACACTCAAAATATTATCACATACCACTTATAATCATATCCATATTTAACATCCATTAAACATAAACATATAATTCAAAATGACTCAATTAAAACATATCTAAAATCATAATAACACAGAAAACATGAAATATATATCATTTGAAGTAGGGAACGCTCAGTGTCCATTTTTGGCACTCAATGCCAATGAACATGCAAACAAGCTTGCTCAGTGAGCTTAACCTCTCTCTCCCGACAAATAAATGAGAAAAAGAGTACAAACCTGTAAGGGGATAAGTGGCTTTCAATGGCCAAAACTAACGCTTAGGGACATAGAGCTCAGGGGCTCTCTGCCTGTGAAACACTCAACATTCAGAGGTATCCCTCAGCTTCCAAGAAACAGAAACTAATTGTCTTACTATCGCTCAACGTTACCCAAGGTCGCTCAACGTTATACCAAAATAAAAAACCTTAAAATTCTTGGTTTACATGTACTCAATACCTCTCCAATGGCACAAAGTGATATTCTTGACACTATAATTAGTTATACAATATGTTTATACTTCATATTGAACATCAATTTGTCTAATTGGCCAAGAATTCAGTTCATCGATCAACCAAAACCAACTAACTCAAATGACATATTTATAGCTCAGATTTCAACAACATAAGTGACTAATCAAGTCCTAAATACCACAAACATAGACCCCTAACCTAAGACTCAATGAATAAACCATTCCCATAGAATTTATCATGTCAAACCACTAATTATAGACCAATTTCCAATCATCTATCCAACCTATTATTAAACCAAAAGTCCAATCAAATAAGAAATTCTATCATTCACAATTCATCAAAAACCAATACAATTTAACAAGTTGTCTACAACAAGAATTTCATTATACCAAATCACCAATATCAATATATCACACAATTCATTATCATATAGTTCAAAACAGATTTTAGAAAATTATTCCATACAATTACCACATACAAATTCAGGTTATTCAACTACTAAAATTTAGAAACAAGGTATATAGCTTCCAATACCTTATATAGATGACCAAACCGCTCTAAAAAAGCTCTATATGCTCTATGAACAACAAAAACACAATCAGAATATTCATTAGAACCATTAATTAGTAGAAATTCTTATAGAAGACTCAAATACCACATGCATCCATAACAGAGTCGCATGCGAAAGAAGACAAACCAGACAAAAAAGAGGAGAAAAAAATGAACTTACTCTATAGGAGAAACTAATCCGTTCAAATTGAAGAGCTCACAAAGATCAATTCTACGGTTTCAATTCTTCAACAGGACAAAAAATTCTTAAAAAATATCAGAGAACTCTAAAAAAATAGTTTATAAAAATATAATATGTTTTAAAAATTATAAAATTTGTTACTAACGAAACTATTTATACTAAAATCTTTTAATATTAAAATAATTCAGTCTCAATGTTTTAAAATATCATTTTATAGTTCTTTATATTAATGTTTGTTACCTTGTTTTGAATTATTAATTTAATGTTGTTTGTTTATAGTTGATTGAACTGTTACTTTGTTTAGTTTTATCAAAATACTTGCTTTTTATTTATAAATTATAGCTACTTTAAATTATGATGAAAATATATTTTTACACAAATATATTACTTGAAATTTAATTTATCCAAGTTTTAGTTTAAAAAAAAATATAAACTTGTAACTTTTAAATTAATTAATTAATCAATATTAAATTTCATTAACTTTTACTGAGTTGATAAATTAATTTCCCTAAAAACATTTAATTTAATTTTCAATGTTTAACTTCTTTTAACTTTCATCTATACTTATTATAAGTTTTAATGTAGATATTAAATATAGGGCATATTTATTGTATTATTATTAAATATATATTTATTATATTCATTAAATGCGTTTATTATAGTTATTAATATATGTGTAATAATATTAAACATAATAAATATTTTTATTATATATTATGATAAATATATTACAACACTATAAAAAATGTAAATTTTTATTTTAAATTTAAAAGATCATAAATATTTATTGTTCTCATTTTTTAATATATTTTTTAGTGTTTATAATTTTGTGAATGTGCAATTTTTATCCTTATAAAAAACCTTTGATATATATATATATATATGATAGCAATAACCAAAACTGGCTTAATTTAATAAACTTATATATTAAATATTTACTAATGGGTGTTTCTATAAAACATTTTATAATAAATAGGTTTAATTGCTTCCTTTGTTCCCAGTTTGGTTGAATTGTGTCAAATTCATCCTCATTTTTAAAAAAGTTTCATTGTCGTCCTCACGTGGTGTAAAAGTTTCATTGTCGTCCTCACGTGGTGTAAAAGTGTCAATTGAATCCAAACATAGAAAAAATTTGTGTCAAAGTAGTCATTTTTCCTATATCTCTGTGTCTTCCTTTCATACAATCAAGTACAGATATTCATTTTACCTTATCCAATTTAAGGCTTTTCATAGCTCCAGAGAAGTGACATATGAAAGGAAGACACAGATATATAGGAAAAATGACTACTTTGACACAAATTTTTTTTATGTTTGGATTCAATTGACACTTTTATACCACGTGAGGACGACAATGAAACTTTTTAAAAAATGAGGATGAATTTGACACAATTCAACCAAACTGGGGACAAAGGAAGCAATTAAACCTAATAAATACTAACAAAATGCATGGTGTGGCTACGAACTTAGTAGAAAATATCAGATAATTCAGTATTGTCAAGCGCTGACATTCTCCTGACCAAAATATTCATAAAACTGTTAGAGTAAGAAAAGTTTTCCACTTCTAACTCACTGAATGACTTCCCCTCCGTGAGTACAATGTAAACAATCTTCACCATCAGAATATGCAACTTCAGATTACATTCTCCACACCTTATCATGCAGATAACGGCATTTGGAACCACGGCGACCCCTTGAAGTCTTAGAGTATTTGCACGATTTCTGAATTTTCCTTTTCACTTCATTTGGATTAAGGACACGAGGTCGTTTATAATTTTGCAAATGATTATGATTCTGCTTGTCTGGCTGACTCATACCATCATATTTTCTAACAAGGTTTTTATAGTAATTGACATCTTTCACATGAGGTGCAGCTGTGTGAGCAGATACAGATCCAGACAAAGGAACAAGTGGAGTTGCAGTTATATGATTATCATGTGCAGGTTCCAGCAATGAACTAGATGGAATTTCAGACATTTCAGGGGCGACGATCATCAGTGGATTTGATGGAGCTGATGATTTTCTTGCACTCACAGTCCTTGAGGCTGTATTCATCCCAGTGGTGGTAACAGTTGAATATTCTTCTATTATTTTCTCAATCATTATTGGGTCATTAGCTATTTTAAAGAGAAAATCAACATCAATCACGGTTCCTTCTTCGATGCTTTTTAAGATGGTAGATGAAACAGTAGTTATAGAAGCTGCAACGAAATTTGCCTCCGAAGATGTTGCTGGTTGAATGCATTGCTGTGTGGTTTGTGTCTGCAGTTTGGAGAGAGAGTCTCCATGTTTTTTTGTGACAGAAACATCATGGTTAATACCTGTTACTGATTCATATTCCTCAATGGGAATGAGAGAGATGATAGGAGTAAGACTATCATCATAACTTTCATTCTCCACGTTAAATGAAACAAAAGGGCTGCACGAACTCAAAGAAATGAACTAAATTTAGTAAGAAATGTATATGAAGTGCCAGAAATTCTCTCAGTATAAGACAAGGCTTTCTAAATAAACATGACATTTTACCTTGGAGGAATGGCAGAACTACAAGGATAATATGCTTCAGACACTCTCCTTTCTCTTAGCATCTCATCATATTTCTCCGTACTTTCTTCACCAGCTGCCACGCTCCAACAACGATTCAGAACAAGCTATATCCGAAATAGATCAGTTAATGAACATGACCAAATAGAATAACATTTTGTATGAGGAAAAACTGAAAAGAGATATTTCTTCCTGACAGTATATTAAACCATCTGATATAAACTAAAGAAACGTTCATGAAAGGGAAATTTGATGAAGATTCTATATCTTTCAAGAAATTTCCAAGATCTCATTACCGGAGGAGGGCTTTCCCATTTAATGTAAGAAAATTCTGACTTTGATTGATTCTGGAAATGATTGCCTTCAAATCCAGGTGGGAAATCATCATGTTCAAGGGTTGAAGGCCTTGTGGACAATGTCTTTGCTTGAAAATCATCTTCAGATTTGTTTCCAATTTTTGAAGGACTTTCCTCAGATGAGAAAATTTTTACCTGTTAATTAAGGTCACACTAATCTATAAGCTTTCAAAAGAAGACTGAAAAGGTTTACGTGAAAACTCTCAATAGCATAACACTATCATGACATACATATGAACTTTGGAGTTGAGACAGTTTCTTGAACTTGTTCCAGCAGAATGTTTCATTTCAAACAAGGATGTGCAAAACACGACGGAGCGTATTTTGAAATATAAATAAAAAGATTTATCATAAGTACAAAAATAATTAATTTAAACAAACAATATAAATAACTAAAAGGAAAACAATAATTTCTAAAAATAGAAAAATGAATTTAAATTATAATCATGAGATTAAAAATGTTATATGAAAATAACTTTTTAAACATTTAAAAGTAAGATTATTTAGTAATTAAAAAAAATGATAAGTTCTATTTTCATGGTAAAAAAATAAAGACAAAATGACTATCAACATGTTAATGACCTATGTGAATCTAAGCTTGCATTTCTCTCAAAACGTCTGAAAAGAAATGTTATTGAACAGAAGATAAAACTAAAAGCATTCAACTATATTCTAGAAAAACATAAACAAAATAAATCACTGAGCTTAAGCATAGTCCTTTAAATTTATAGAATACAGAAATTGAAGAGTCTTACCACAGTTGACTTTAGTGATTTTTTTTCCTGCAACTGAAATATGTATTTATACTAATGCAGATTAATGCACAGTTATATTTTTCATTTCGATTACGTACCCGTCCTACCTTTTGACAATATATATATACTTATTATTATTGTTTATGTAAAAGGAGTTAGTATGTAATTGGCATTTTACTAATAGTTAAAGGAAAAAATGTGTATTAACTTTTACATTCATAATCTATATATATATATATATATATATATATATATATATATATATATATATTATGGTACAGGTCATCATGCAGATATAGTATTTCAAATCCATGATTTTATTTCTTATCTGCTATGACCACATATCTCAATGACCTTCCGTTTGATGCAATTTGAATTATGTCATATATGATATAGTTCTTGACTTGAAAATCGATTTCAATATACAGAAGGTACACATGTGTGAATTTTATTTCTGAAAACAGATTGGTTATTTGAAAATATTCGAAGGTTTCAGACTATCAGTAATATTTAGAAAGTTAAATCTGACAATTGTGAAGTTAATTGTACATGACATAAACCAGTTAATTGTACTCAACAAGTGCATCATACTCCTCACTGAAGAGGTCTCTCACCAAAGAGAGTTTAGATAGATCATGCTTTGATCGATGTTAAATGCCCGTGTCTTGTTACACACTTTTAGAGATCCCTCAAAATGAGAACGAGGTTGATTATGTTCTAAATGGAAGTACATACGTCCATATTTTTACGTTGGTTCAAACCATGAATCAACATGAATTCATCACTTTCTAGGATGTGATAACGTAGTTATCTTCTATAACCAACGTTTGGATGTTTATGTAGCAGTGAAACAGTCCACCGAATCCAAATGATCGGCACTCATTTGCTCACCGATTTAGAAGAATGGTTATCCTGATATATAATTTTTAAGTTTAAGTTTCATGAATTAATGAGGATACAAACATAGACTAGTGGTGAATTTATGAATCCAGGAAAAAACAAATTTCGTAATTAAGAAAGCTAACAATGTCAACTTATTTGACGTTACACTTTTTTGTTTTTCCAGCTTTAACTTAGTACCATGTCACTGTTTCTTCCAAACTGCGAGGGGATTAGAATTGCATATTCAAGTGAAGAGGGGATTTTGTTTATCTTAAGTGACAGATAGCAGAAGAATTCGACAGAAATTGAACCAGATCGGAGCAAGAGCAGCATAGAGCAAACGAAAAACATAAAGAAGACGACGTTTATATACCTGACAAAGACGAGATTGAGGAGCCCACGAAACCGTTTTTAATTTCCTTGCCTGCTGCATATTAAATCTCCGATTTTCTTCTATCAAGTGAAGGAGAGAAAATGGAATTGAGGGAAGAGATGCTTGAAAATTGAAATGAATGAGCAATGACAGTGTGACGAAAGAAGAGATTAAAGTGAAGCTATAAATACAAAGCACAAGCGGTGACTTACGTTACTTTGGGGTGGTGGTGACGATATATAACAAAAGAATTCTGATTATGTGTGCGACAGATAACATAGCAAAACAATTAACAGATAATGATAATGAATTTTTGAGGAAAACTAAAACTAAATAGTGGCGTGGGTACAAAGCTAGTTTATTACAGTTTTTTCATTTTGTTTATTTTTCATTAATATTATTTTTTTATCAGCAAATTAAATATATAAAATAGTACAATTGAGTTATCTAATCTTCTTAAAAAAAATATTTTTTTAACAATTTTTTTTATAATTTTTTATAACAGTCTATGTAATAACTTGTGATTGATCTATTTTAAATATACATACCAATAAAATAGTAACACATCATTCATTATCAAAAAATTATTAAAAAAGATTGTTAATATTGAGTTTCTAAAAAAAATATGTACATATATAATTATCAATGTCAAGTATCTAACACTTCCCGACTTCTCTCTCTAAACAAGTTAATTCATGTCTAGTTAAGAAAAATAATGATACTACTTTTCCATATTATTTTAGGCTTTCTTTCCCTTCTTCCTAAGATGTTCTTTGAAACAATCACGTGTTTATTGTTTTTATTTCCTTCTTCGTTAATGTCTTCTTGCACATGACTTGTTTCATGTTGCCATTAAATATAAACATTTGTGTGGATTAATGACGAAATTTAATGGTCATTAATTTTGTAAATTCTATCACCATATTTATCGTATTGAAATTAATATAGCTACACACTAATATTTTGATATTGTGTACACTCAATTATTTTCTTTGTCTCGTCTTTGATAATTTGTTTTATATTTGAAGAAAAAGCTTGTCAACTGGAACAATAATAAATAATTCCCAATTACTCAATATGAGAAATTATAATTCTATTGACATAATTCGAATTGATTTTGGTCAAGAAATGGAAATTCAATGAAAAAAATATTCATTGAAGTGATTAAAGAGGTTTTAAGAAAATTAGGGCATCAACATATGGTTCTGTATTTTCTAGATTTTGCGAGACTCGATATTCTTGTACTAACATTTTTGGCGAGTTAAATTAAACTATCAAACTTTCTAATCACCTTGACAACCCACTTTATTTATCTTATCCTAAATGTTACACTTTAATTTCATCATATAAGACAAAGATTTCGGAATTTACCCCTATATGTATATTTTTTTATCATCCACGATCTCTAACAAGATTCGGTATAATAGTTTATATCTTTCACAACACCACCCAAGAAATTAAATTTAATAATAAAGTATTTCATTAACTTGACAAACAGGGTGGTGGTGTAATTATTTGACACAATATTAATTTTTGCTACTACTTTCTCCTGGTTTCTGTTAACTAAGAATAAAAAGTACTAAACGAAAATTGAAACACTCGTTAAAAGAAAATTCTTAAATAATGATATTAAAAATATGTTTAAAAATCAATTTAAAGATCAATTTTTCTGGTATTCAAAATTTTAGCAGATAATGTTAATGAACAATTTAAATATTCATTAATAATAAAAATTATTTTAGTTATCACTTTAAAAACTAATTATAATTTTTTATTCATAATAAAAATTATTTTAATAATTAATAATTTATCATTTATAAATTAGTATGTCATTACAATAATTAATTGTTTTTAATTATTAAAATCGGTCATTATTTAAGAATTTTCTTGTAACCACTTCATAAGAAATTCATAGGAAAAACAAAGTTTCTTTCTCAATTAATGAATATCATTGTACCTGAGAGGAATTGCTGAAAAAGAAGTTCCATGCAATGGTGGAAAACCCTTAAAAGCTATAGCATTGACACATTAATTTTTGCTCCAGTGCCGCTAAGTAAAAAAGAACGTAAGAAATGGAATTTGAAAGAGATGAAGCAGAAGAGAAACGTAAAGATAGATAAAAATGTAACTAACACTGAATCTTAGATATTAAAGGAGAAAGATATATGATGTATTTTGGAGGAAGTGAGTTCTGGGAGTGAATCATAACACCTCTCTGCTTCACTTGGCAAAGAAGCGGAGGAGAATATTATAAAGAGATATTACAACGTAATGTATATTTATATAGATAGATTTATTTTCAATAAAAAATTAAAATATTTTTTTAATAAAAATACATGTTTGGACATAAAATTTGTAAGGAAATTATTTAAGATTTTTTTAGAGTAATTTAATTATTTAAAGGTAAAAAATTTAAGTTTGTTATATTATTTCTTTATTTACATACTTTTTTCATTCATCTCTTCAACTTGGTTTACTGGAGATGCCATTGATTCATATTTTTCTAATGATATTAATTAGTTGACTTTTTGAGGTTAAAGTTAATTAAGACTTCTATTTGTTTGTATCACCAAAATTATTATTTTTATATATGTCTCAAGTAATATTAATTAGGATGTTTTTGTTAATAATGTTTTTTTAATTAATGTTAAACATGAACTTTTCAATTAATGTCAAGCGATAGTGTATTCAATTAGGATAAGTTATAGTTAGGCCGTGTTCGCATGCGAAGAATTTACTGTTTACGAAGATTGATAAGGACGGATTTGCGAGATGATACACGTTCACTTGAATGCATAAGCGAAGACGGATTGAAGATGATTTGCGAGATTTTTACTTTTTGAGTCACTCGCACAATTGCGCAGATTTGAAACGATTTGAGGTAAAATATCAGTTTTGTCCTCAACATTTCTGTGGCAGTGAAGAGTTATGTAGTGAACATTTTAATTTAGCCCAAATTACTCCAGTGACAATGTAATGGCTATAAATGAAGAATAAATTATGAATATTTTTGGACTCTTTACTGTGTTATGTTGTCAGCAAAAGACATGGTGATTCTAGAGTAAAGTGATGAACGAAAGTCCTTTATCATGTTAAATTTTAAAAATATTATATTTTAAAAATAATAATTTAACTTTACTTATTTTTTAAAATTTTTAAAATTAATTTTTATATCAATTTTTACAATTATATACCATAAACAAATATCATTTTATATCACCTTAATACTTAAGGGCATTTTAGTAATCTTTAATTTCTACCAATTAAACAAATTTTTTAAAACTATCACATCAATCAAATCCTACACTAATTCTCACAAACTTTACCCCTAAATCCACTCTCAATCACCTTCAAATCCACTCAAATAAACACATAAAAAATTACTCTCAAATCCCCTCAAATCCATTCAATCACTCTCCCCCAAATCATCTCCCCGAATCAACCCCAAGTGAACACACCCTTAATTTTTGTAAGAATTAGAAATAGTTAAAGAGTAAAATTGTTCTTTAAAAACGGAACTTTATTACAGTAAAATTTGGTTTTATAAATAGAATGATCAGTTGATCAATTTTATTTTAAAAAAGTTACCATTTCATTAAAATTGTTTCTTTTTCTTTTTCTTATTTTTCTGTAGGATTCTTATTAATATATCTAGTTGTTTCACATCAGAGTATGTCTGAGGATTCTGACAATGAGGGAAACAATTTTATATATCTGATTTTTTTTTTTATAGTTTCATATATCTACTTCCCGTGGAATGTTTGAGACTTGTAATGGGAATACACTTATTTGTTTTTAATAGTTTGGTGCTTGGTTGGAAATAAACTGATATTATGTTCTGTATACTCACTAGTGCAGAAAGGGCTTTAGACGTCCGTTCTTTTGGCCTTTTGATGTCTGACGTTTCCCCGACGTCTTTGTGGGTGACGTTACTCAGACATCCGGCCTTACACAACAGACGTCTATATAGATGTCCGTTGTGTCAGGCCGGACGTCTATATAGACGTCTGTTGTGCAAGGCCGGACGTCTAGACGTCTGGCCTGACACAGGACCGCGACGACCACCTGTCTGAATTGTTTTGTGGTAGGGCTGGAGTTTGACGTTCGTTGTGCACTGCCAGACGTTCGTTTGTGCACTCGGTTGACTACCTCTATAGATTAGGCGGAGCGTCCTTGGCTCAGCATCGGCCGGCGCTACTACAGCGCTTCGCTAACTCGAACCGTCGCGCGTTCGCTTTCTCAGTAGCAAAAGTGCTTATCTTGCTCCCACTTCCTCGCATCTGCGCTCGTCAAGCCAACTTTGCTTTTTGGGAGGTGAAACTGCAGTTGAAGCGGACATTTCCGGGCCGGGCGGGAGGTGAAGGCCATAAGATTGCCCTCCCGGTAAGAGAGGCCATAAGATCGCCCCCCTGCTTGCAGAAATGAATGGATCAGAAGGGGGGCTGGGTTCTAAATAAGTGAAACTCTCGACGTCCGATGTGGAGAGGGACGTACGTCTATAATTATATAAACGTCCGTCCCCCGATATTGGACGTTTCGGGTGCTGACAGGGTGGTTGAAGAATTAATTGTCTTCAGCCCATCAAACGTCCGTGCAGGAGGGGCACGGACGTCTATAATATTATAGACGTCCGTCCCCCTCCACACGAACGTTTAAGTGGCTGAGAGACAATTAATTCTTCAAATACCTGTCAGCACCCCAAACGTTCGTTGTGGAGGGGGACGGACGTATATAATTATATAAACGTCTGTCCCCCTCCACAACGGACGTTTGGGGTGCTGACAGGGTGGTTGAAGAATTAATTGTCTTCAAATCATCAAACGTCCGTGCAGGAGGGGCACAGACGTTTAAGTGGCTGAGAGACAATTAATTCTTCAAATACCTGTCAGCACCCCAAACGTCTGTTGTGGAGGGACGGACGTTTATATAATTATAGACGTCCGTCCCTCGATATTGGATGTTTCGGGTGCTGACAGGGTGGTTGAAGAATTAATTGTTTTCAAATCATCAAACGTCCGTGCAGGAGGGGCACGGACGTCTATAATATTATAGACGTCCGTCCCCCTCCACACGGACGTTTAAGTGGCTGAGAGACAATTAATTCTTCAAATACCTGTCAGCACCCGAAACGTCCATTGTGGAGGGACGGGCGTTTATATAAAAAGACTAAATACACACATTTTTAAAGTTTAAAAATTAAATTTAGTCAAAATTTCAAAGACTAATTTCAATTTTCTCTAATAATAAAAAAAAATATTTAATCCTAAAATATTTAATACGATAGTTGTGAGATGTTAAAGTCTTCCATGTAAGTTAAAGATATTTTTCAAACTATTAATAAAACTTCTTGTTGATAAAACTTCTTTTTTGTTAATAATTTTTTTTATGTTAATCAACAAATTTTATTAACGACAATAAAATTATTTTCTACTTGATGTAAGTTAACGTTTTTAGTAAGTATTAATAAAAATTGTTGTTAATTGATATTATTGAAATTATTTATTGACAGTATAGATAAAATTATTTTTATCAAAATTTTGTTGACTAATGTAAGTGAGACTTTTTTTAGAAGATATAAGTGAAATTCTTTTAGTTAAATTGTACAGTAATTATTTTTTCATTAATATTTGCGTGAGTTATATTTGTATAGAGTTCACTAGTGCTCTCAAAATAAGTTGTAACCCGCGAGCCAACCTGGCTCATCAAAGTTTGAACTGGGTTGGGTTTGAAAAAAATGTAATTTTTATTGTGGGCTAGTTTTCAAACCGGCTCACTTAAAACTCGGCTTACCGGGTTAAACCCGTGGTGAGCTGGGTTGCCTCACTAACCCACCAAATTTAATTTAATTATTTATTATTTTGTGTTTTAATATTATTAGCATTTTTTTATTATATTATAAATGGTGATAAAGAAGAAGATGTTTGAAGAGAGTAAAATATTATAGATTTATCTGTTCAAGATTATAATATTATAAATGGACAAGTGATACAAAAATTATCAATATTTAAAACTTATTTGTTTTTTTTTGTACATGTTTTTGTATTATATTTTTCTTTGAATTGTCTTTGGAGTTTAACATCATTTTAGTGTGATGTTTATTTAGGTTTGAATTAAAAAAATTGTAATTTTTTTATTTTAGAAAAAATTTATAATTAAATGAGCTGGTGAGCCAACTTGTTTAACCTACCAACCCATGGTTGCTCAAGTCGGGTTCGAATTTTTTTAACTCGTTAATAAGTGAACCGGGTTGGGTTGACTCACTAACCATAACTTGTGGTGAACCGGGCCGGGTCTAGTTGAGTTACTCGTTTTGACAGATCTAGAGTGAGTTCACTAGTTTTATCTGGTGAGAGTTTGTATTAATGATAATTGAAATACTCTATTTAGAAATTTAATAAACTTAATTTTTTTTATCTAAACAAAGACATTTCTAATTTGAATAATTTGGACTGATAATTTTAAATTCAATGTATTTGATTTTTTAAATATATAAAATTCTGTCCTTTTAATTAAATTACTTTGGTTAACCCACGAGGAAAAAAAATAGTAAGAGAATATATAATGATTTGTCTTTATCAGAGTCTTAAATTTAAGAATTACATTTCTAAAATATTCACGTCTATAAAATGTGTCACTATACGAATCATAAATTTAAGATTTAAGTTTTGAATAAAATTATGGGTCTTGAGAATTTTTTTTAAGTTATAAAAGATTAAAATACAAATTAAAAATATAAAAATGTAAGTTATATGACCTTATCAGAGTAAAGTTTAAAAAAACAATCATTCAAAATAATGAGATGCTAAAATTCATTTAAAACAAAATAAAACTTCATAAAAATATTTTTATAGCTTAATGATGCTCTAGAAAAAAAAGGAACAAAAACTAATCACCCTGTATTTTGCATACAAAATGACCAAAATGAAATTTTCTGATTATATTCACACTCAAATCACTAACAAATAATAAATATATTGATATGATAAATTCAAACGCAAGTTAAAAAATAAATTTTAAACTTAATTCAAGCTCCCAAAATCAACATAAAATTTATACTTTTATATATTATAAATTTAATTTATTTTTAATTAATATGAGATCTAACTTTAAAATGTTTTTATTATGTTCCAAATAATTATATTTTATCACAAATTGAATATGAAATCTCTAATTATAAATTTGTCTTCCATATTTAACTAATAATATTCATTAATCATTAATTTATTAACTTAATAGATATAAAAGATACTTATATTTAATATTGAATAATTTATACCTTTACGACAGAAAAATTAATAAAATAAATCTATTATACGTGAAAGATAAAAATATTTGTCAAATAATAAAAATATGCATCATTAATATTGAGATCTTGAAAAAAAAATGTTAGGAAATCCGGATGTTGCAAAATAAACTAATGAATTTTTTTATTCTAAGGTCTGATAGAATGGATGGACAAGTATGATATAAGTTTGTAATAGCTAAGCATTGATTAAAATATAATAAATATACATATATTTGTTTCAAACATTAAATATATAAAAAATATTTTATTTATTATAAATATACTTATTATAGGTATTTGAAACTATTAAATATAATAAATGTATTATTATCAGTATTTCTTATAATCATTATTAAATGTATTCATTACATCTATATTTATTCTTAAGATATAAGTGTTTATTATAATCATTAAATATATTCATTGCATTTATTATTATAAAATATATTTATTATAAATATTCAATATGAGAAATATTTATTGT
This sequence comes from Vigna umbellata, assembly GCF_029865625.1. Classification (NCBI taxonomy): domain Eukaryota; kingdom Viridiplantae; phylum Streptophyta; class Magnoliopsida; order Fabales; family Fabaceae; genus Vigna; species Vigna umbellata. The sequence continues at coordinate 16,885,787 of NC_142174.1, read as the reverse complement.
ATTTATATTATGAACATTAATCTATGTATATAAGACATATTCATTATTGAATATATTATTTATCAAGGTTGTGGGTGAAAATTGTATTATGAAGCTGTGTTTTTAATTTCATGTGTGTGAATGGTGTAGTCTGGATTATTATGCAATTTAATATTCAGTTTATTATTTTCAGGAAAATATTAAGTGTTTCCAAAATTTATTTACAAATATTTTACAATATTATAGTTGATTGTTTTTGTTTTTTTAGAGACATTCGCAAATAATCTATTAATTCTTATTATAATAGAATATTATAAATAGGTAGAAGATTAATTAGTAATTAATTATCTAGAATTTGATTCTAATATAAACTTTACTAATTAATTATATATTGAAATAATTTATTAGAATTTTCATATTTAACCATAAACAATCTATAATCCATACGTTAAATAATTGTGTATACAAGTTTTTAAGGAAATTTTTAAGTAAACGTATTTTAATAACATACAAATAAATTATTTAACATTCAAGAATTTTTCAATAACAATAAAAGTTTTTTTTTTTCATATATCATTAAAAGATGGTCGTAATTAAAGACAAATAGTAAAATCATTGCATAGTAATGTGTTCTTATCTTTTTTGGAATATTCATCACGTGATTTCCCTTTTATATCTAGAATTCTTTTAATATACCTAAGTCTCGAGTTTTTATTTGATAGGTGTTTAGATAGTTCCACATTTATTTTCTTACATATTTTCAAGAAATTTAAAAATATTATTCATGTATTAGGACAGGAAGATGAAAATTGTCGATAAAGAGGGAGAATTTGAAAAGAAATAAATGCTGAAAGTAAATATACAAAAATACTGCAGAATAAATATTATGTTTTATTTGTACTTTTGACTTTGTTATATAACTTCTTCTTTTTTTTTCCATTATTTCTTGATTTTATAAAATAAAAAAGAAAAATACAATTGATTCAAATGAAGTTAAGAATACAGGCTTCAATATACAGTATAGGATTTTAGTGGAAGAATATATGTCAAATGTGATATAAATATTGTACCAATAGGGACCGGACGTCAGATTGGCCGAACGTCCACAATAGACCAAATACGCTACTCCTCGGTTCATCATCGATGGTTCGGCGCGCCAAGCCGGACGCCCGTACGTCCGCAATCACGCAACCTTGCCCTTGTCATCCGGATAAACAGTGATGAGGCCGGCCGGTCATACTGCCTGCTAACCATGCCGCCTATAGGGATTGGCTGGCTGAAAAGCCAAATTTTGGGAGACCGGCCGGCCATGTTGCTCATTAACCAGGTTTAAGGTAAGTTGAGGTTAAAAGCTATTGGGCTGAATTTGGGCCGTGATTAACTTTTCACTAATCCCAAGCCCATAGCGAAAATTATAAATACAGATCCAATGTGAGTGGTAGATAGGTTGCATTTACTGCACATTTATTACTGTTCGATAGAAAAACGTCATTACTCTCAACTGACTTTGGCATCGGAGAATCTTTCGCAGGTCTCCCACCCGCGAGCTGAGGAGGAAATTGAGGAGCGAGGACGGAGGACCGAACATACGAAGTACGAGCAGAGAGTGACGTGAAGACATTAAACCACACAACCCTTCACATCCGAAACAAATATAAAAAATAAGTAGCAGTAGAAAAAGTCCATTTTAGGAAGGTTATTTTTGGCTTAATAAATCAAGCAACTGATGTAGAATTAAAAGATGTAGAAAGTGTGAAATATATTAACCATTGTAGAATATGATAGCATCATCATGTAATACCATACTACATCAGTCATGTTCAAAAATTTCAATTTTGCCATTACGTGTTTATTGACGTTGATTTCGCTACAAAGGATCTAAAGTGTCGTTTTAATATATGTATTTTGCATTAATGGTACAAATTGGTTATCCACAATAACTGGATAAATATTTGTAATTTTTATCATTTTAAATACAAAAAATTTAAAAGAAAAAGATTCACAATGGATACAAAATATATTGTTAATTAGTTGTATATTGAGTTGATAATTAGGTCATGGCAAAATCAATTATAAAATACAAAAATAACAATATAAGAAGTTGTTGGCATTGAATTTCATGTATTTCACTCTTATGTTCTCCTAAAATTATTGATATATATCGTTCAATGTTATTGAATCTTAAAAAACAGTCGTAGTTACTTCCTTGCATTTAGAAATTATAAATTTAAAGTTAATAATTGAGTCATTAGCGTATAAAATGAACAAAGTTTAATAACAAGCAATGTATTATAAATAAAGGAACCTCTTAAGTAAACATGGGAAGTTGCTTCATAACATCTGCATACTTTTTACATTATGGTAATATATTTAAATACAAAAAACATTTTTATTCATTTGAATACATTTTCTTCAAACTCTCATTATACTAGTATAGACATACTTAACGGTAAAGCTTGTAATAAAAAAAACAAATGTAAAAATTTGTTAGAGTTTAAAAATGTTAGTTGATAAGGTTTTTTTTTTTTTCAAGACTTAATACAATTTAGACAAATTATTTATGTACCCTAAAAAAATCATCAACACTTAATATATATATATATATATATATATATATATATATATATATATATATGAAAAACAAAAATGATAAATTTATATATTATGTGATGTAATAATAAGAAAAATAATATTTATCATTGCTCTAAAAATTTTCAACTTACAACAAACAAACTTAACTTAGTATTTCATTGAAAATATTGATCAAGAGAAAAACATAAGAAATCAGGAAGGCAAAGTAAAAGTCAAATAATAAAATTATTTATAATTCATAAATATTGTAGAAAAATTACTTTTTTTATAATAAATTTTAATACAGTTTAATTTGAAACTTTAAAGATAAATATACATCATTATCTAATTCAATTTAATTAATTTTTTTAATATATCAATCAGTATTTTAAATTATTATTTGAATTATTTGTAATATTTGATATATTTTAATTTAAATATCAAATTATAATACCGTTTAATACATAAAAAAAATTAATGTGATTGAATTAAAATAATTATATTTATTTTATTTTTAAAATTTGAATATCAATATATATTAAAATTTGAAACAATAACAAATTTATCAAATATCCCTAAATTAAATAAAGTCTTATAAAAACTCTAATACGAGTAAAAACTAATATAAGATCTTAAAAGATTAAATAACATATAAAATATGAAAAAAAGGGTAAATTAAGATTCTAATAATAATCTCTGAAAAAATGTTCTAAACTTCCCTATTAAGTTCAAGTAATTATTAATTATTCAGTTATTAAACTATCAGCCTATTAAAATTTTATTTTATTAAAGTATTAATTTATTTATCTATTAGTTTAATAACTTTAATATTTATTAATATAGTAACTTATTAACTTAAATATTTTAATAATTTAATTAAATTAAAAAATAGTTTATTAACTTGCTAATTGTTAGTTTAATAAAATTTTATTTTTTAACTTAAATATTTATTAATATACTTAATTATTAATTCATTAATTAATATTGCATGTGTTTTAAAAAAATTAAACTTTTCTGAAAAAGAAAAGAAGTCAAATTTAGAGTTTTCATACCTTCATTTTAAAGAAGGGTTAAGAAACTGTTATTTGAATTCGGATTTCCCAATCGGGATGTGTGCACGAGGTCAATGCTAAAAATGGTCATTTGTGTATTGAAAACCGTTAAAAGAAAAACACGGTATCTTGTTGCATAGAGTACGTTTAAAACCCTCACCGACACGCAACACAGTCAGTAAATTTATTATTTTTAATGTCTTAAGATTTTTTTTATGTAAAACTAGCGTTTACTTTCTTTTTTAAAATAATAACAATAATAAAGTTATAATTTTATTATAGATAGTTTTTATTTATTTTATAAATAATATTTTAATAAAAATGATTAAATTAAAAAAAACAAATTTAAAAAAGATTAAAAAATTCAGTTAAAGATGAAATTTATAAATGATAACTTATAAAAAGATAAAATTAAAACAAAGAAAATATACATATCTATATCTATCTATATATATATATATATATATATATATATATATAATTACTTATCACCTTATTTACATAATATTATTTATAATATTTTTATTTTAATAATTATAATTTATTTTATCTAAAATTATATTTATAAGTATATATTTTTTGTTTTTTTAGTTTTACATTTAATTACTAATTTTAAAATTTAAATAATTTATACATAATTAAAAAATATATCTACAGTAGCGTTTGTGTTTATGCTAATATATAATAGTGAAATGAAAAAAAAATTATATTAATTTTTTACTTGTTCAGGTGTATTTTTTGGAACTTTTTTAAATATTTAAGAAAATCATTAATTATAATTAGTTTATTTATGACTACCGAAAATATATGTATTTTAATTTTTTTATGATAATGAAAAATAGTAAATTATTATTACAGTTATGAAATTAAATATAAATATTTTTATAATTTTATTTATTTTATAGGTAGTTCTATAATCAGAAAACAATTAAATTTAACAAATATGAAATTGAAAAAACGGTTAAATTTAAAAAAAGATAAAATAATTATTTTAATTTAAAAAAATATCTAAAAGATAAATTTGAAATAAAAATATAGATTTAAAATTTTAAAAATTATATGAAATATTTTTAAAGTTAATTTAGTCTAGTGAATGAAATAATTTTAAACCAATAGAAAGTAATTTTAATAAATAAAATAAAATTTGAATTTTATTTTTGGTGTAATTATTTTAGAAAAACTGATTTAAGTATAGATGTGATTCAGTGTAATGCAGTGAAAAGGGTGAGAGTGGTAAATAAAGGAAAATGGGTAGAAAAGAGTAGTAAAATGAAATGAGAAAGTGTATGGAAGGGAAGGAGAAGATATTGAAAAGTAAAAGAGAGTAAATGGAATAGAATAGAGAAATAGCGATAGGGTCAGTCAGAAATTGTGAATCCCAGTTAGAAGATTTGTGTTCTGAGCTGTATAAATTCAGGCACAGAAGCCTCTGTTTTTTCATTCATTCATTCATCTGTTCTCTCATACTCTGCAATGGAGAAAGCCAACGCTGTCGGATCCGGATCTGCCACCAACGGGGAGGTGCCTCCGCCGCGGAAAGTGGCATTGATCACCGGAATCACGGGACAGGACGGGTCTTACCTCACGGAATTTCTTCTTAACAAGGGCTACGAGGTGCACGGTCTGATCCGTCGCTCCTCCAACTTCAACACGCAGCGTATCGATCACATATACGTAGATCCCCACAACGCCCACAAGGCGCACATGAAGCTCCACTACGCAGATCTCTCTGACGCCTCCTCGCTCCGCCGCTGGCTTGACACCATCCTTCCCGACGAGGTCTACAACCTCGCCGCCCAGTCTCACGTTGCCGTCTCCTTCGAGATCCCTGACTACACCGCGGACGTCGTCGCCACCGGCGCCCTCCGCCTTCTTGAGGCCGTCCGCTCCCACATCGCCGCCTCTGGCCGCTCCCACATCCGCTACTACCAGGCCGGGTCCTCCGAGATGTTTGGGTCCACCCCGCCGCCGCAGTCTGAAACCACCCCCTTCCACCCACGCTCCCCCTACGCGGCCTCCAAATGCGCTGCGCACTGGTACACTGTGAACTACCGTGAGGCCTATGGACTCTACGCCTGCAATGGCATTCTTTTCAACCACGAGTCCCCTCGCCGCGGCGAGAATTTTGTGACGCGCAAGATCACGCGGGCCGTGGGCCGGATCAAGGTCGGTCTCCAAAACAAGCTCTTTTTGGGGAACCTTCAGGCCTCCAGGGATTGGGGCTTCGCTGGGGACTATGTTGAGGCCATGTGGCTGATGCTGCAGCAGGAGAAGCCCGATGATTATGTTGTCGCCACCGAAGAGTCCCACACCGTTGAGGAGTTCTTGGAAGTGGCTTTCGGCTATGTGGGACTCAATTGGAGGGATCATGTGGTGATTGACAAGAGGTACTTCCGTCCCTCTGAGGTTGACAACCTCAAAGGGGACGCCTCCAAGGCCAAGAAGGTGCTTGGTTGGAAACCTAGAGTGGGGTTTGAGCAACTCGTTAAGATGATGGTTGACCAGGACATCGAGATGGCTAAGAAGGAGAAGGTTCTTGTTGATGCTGGCTACATTGATGCTCAGCAACAGCCTTGAATCTTCGTCTTCCAATTTCTCTTGTTTAGATTTCTCGGAGAGGGGGTAAACTGTTTTAATTTTGAAGTATAATGTTGTTCTTTTAATCATTCATCATACCGGAGACAGTTTAATTTATGAGCAAATTATGTTTTCCTGTTGCAATTTGTATTTCATAGTTGTGCCTTTCTCAGATTTTTATTTTTCTTTTGTAAGCCAGCTGAATCATTCAATTAAAGCTTTATACATCTATATCCATTATCTTGCACAAGCCATTATGCTGAGTTATTCCGATTGTTCTTGTTTTTTCACTTTTCTTCCTTTGTCTGTACATTCCCCTGCTGAGATACCTGAGATAGCTTATTCGTTCCAGATCATGATTCTGCAGGACCTGTGTCCTTTCTATAAAGTGTTTGACAAGAGGGTTATATTGTTCTTAAGATTTCCCTATAGATATGTCTGCAAACAAGGTACTATAGAGTGACCATGAGTAAGGAGAGTGATACTATCTTTTTTTTTTGTTACTTTAGGTTCAGAGGTTGTTTTCAAATTGCACAAGGTTTTGGAGTTTGGTGTTCAAGAATTTGTCGAGGATTTCCTTAATGGATGGAGTCTTGAAGATGCAATTTGCAGTCTTTACAGAGACGAATGTAGCGGATGGAAGTACTGTGTAATTGCATTAATGTCAGGAAGTGTAGGCGTGATTTGTCCTAAAACTCTACATTTTGCCTTCCAACTAGTTGTTATTTCAACACAATTTTCTACCCATATAAAAGTGTACAAAATTAAAGAACCCAGTTAAAACATAATAATTTACCAAATAAATGTACTAGTGAAAATTTTTCAAAAGGGCCTGATTTGGATGGAGACTTTGATTGTTACGCCTTCACCAGTAAATTAGAATATGTTGAGTTTGCAATGGTTGTATAACTATTCTTTTCTAAGAGGGAAATTTAACTTTAATTTGATACAATGTATCGAACAAGTTAAAACAAAAAGTGTAATTTAAGAAATTGGTTTGAAATGAAAAAGAATAAGACATAATTTAAATTAATCAATATGGATATAACTCTTAAGTATTGGGTTTTTGAACATGAATATGATATAAAAATATGAAGGTTTAATAGCCAATTTAGTCCCCACTTTGGTTAAAAAATCTCAATTTAGTCCCTCGTTATAAAAGTGTTTTACATTAGTCCTAACTTTTAAAATAGTGGGTCAGATTGGTCCCTTTCGTTAAATATAAGTTAACGAAATTAATGGATGATGATGTGACACAGCTTAAAGCTGATGTGTTAGATTGGTCCCTCGTTAGCTTTAAGTTGTGTCACATCATCATCCATTAATTTTGTTAACTTATATTTAACAGAAAGGACCAATCTGACCCACTATTTTAAAAGTTAGGACTAATTCAAAACACTTTTATAACGAGGGACTAAATTGAGATTTTTCAACCAAAGTGAGGACTAAATTGGCTATTAAAAATAATCAAGATTCGTAGTTATACTACAGAAAAAAAAAGTATCATTACTGGTTACTCTATATTTATCATGGATAACCGGTGGCAGAAGCAAGTTACACTTTTATCTTGGTTTTTTATACTCCCTACGAATTGCACAAAAAGAAAGATTTAACATTTATTTTCCCAGATGATTTCTATATTTTTCTGTAAAATTTTTTCATTATAGATGAAGTATATGATAAAATTTTAACATTATGCATTTTGTTAAATCGATAATTGTTACCGATTTTTAACATTTGAGCTAATAACTTTTTATTTAAAGTATTATATAATTTAAATACAAAGGATAAAGATTATTTTTTAATAGGTACCAATAAGCGCATGAAAGTAAATAAAAATCCATTTTAATTAAAATAAAAAATATAATGAATAAATTTGTTGTATTGTGTTATATCTCTCATACGTTGTTTATCAATACATTTAATTCATCAAACATTTAATTTGTTCTATTGTGGCTGTCTTCTTTCCCCTCCACCCCTGTCGTATATGATTAGAAACTTTGTTTGTTTGTTTCTTCAGTGTCATACTTGTATCCTCAATTCCCTTTTTTATCACCTGTTTCCAGTTTTGCAACAGAAATAGATATCTTCATGATGAAAATAACAAGAGTTTCCATTAAGAACTCAAGTACATCATCAAACAGTAATGTCAAGTGCATAAAACTTTTAGATAGCATCATTGCTGAAACAGCTTTCTAGTTTCTTAAAAACTAAATCCAAATAATAGAAAGTTTAATCGGTATAGTGTCTTGTTTTTCTTTCTGTTTTCTTTTTCCATAATTGACAATAAACCCCAAACATTGAAGTTGAATGCTTCTGAAAGTGCACAGGAACTGAGACAAATCATGGAAACCATAATAACAATGATCACCGCAAAACTGCCCAAAAGAAGATTATTTTTAACAACCAATTTTCCTTAGTTCAGAAGCCCTTGAAGACCTTTGTACAAAAATCAAGTGCCTTCGGTTCCAGCATTGCTACGTCTTTGGGAAACGGTTGTGTTGATATAAATTTCTAATGTAATTCAATTTTATAAAACAGTGTATAAGATAATTTATTTGTGGTTGATATAAAAGCCTCATCGCTCTGTTCTTCAAGGACGTGTGTGAAAGTTTTGTTCATGAAGTATGGATTGGTGGTGCCAATTTCGGGAACTGAGTTCAAATTTAAATTCTGCATCATTAGTATTGATCTGGGAATAATTCTACGATCTTACGAGTGTAATGTAGGACTTCTAACCGACATGTGCATTTTCGTTGCAGATTGTGATTTGGTTGGTGATTCCAGCGAGCAGAAACGCAAGAACTGATCATGCCAACAATACTCTTGATCTTTTTGTTCTTATTCAATATTTTCCTAGGTTGTTTCTTATCTTTCATTTGAACCAGCGTATTCACGACAGCAAAATTGAATTATCCACAAAGAAGAAGAACCACTGAATTCATGTTCTTCCTCAACAGAGGCCTAATTGACAAATACCGTGCTTCAAAATAATGCACCAATCAAACCAAGGATCATCACCGAACTCAGTTGCAATAGAATCCACGCCAAATTCAGTAACGCTATACACCAGCAGCTCCTACATCGCCTGATTGATTCTGGATGTTCCAGAAAGGACTCGAGTCTGATTTCTTTTTTAAGGCTTTGTAATGTGCTAAATTTGTACTTTTGTCTGCAACCATAATGATTTGATTCGTTTCATTGCATTTTTCAGTCGAGTTTTCCTTTGGAGTTCCAAATCTGTCGAATGTTAGGTATTTGTACCGAATAAATTTGGTTAGATCAATCAATTTCACTGATCCAAACCATAATGCCGGTGTCATTGGCAAATTGCACGCGGATCTAAACACAATATCTGTTGAAAATGAGATATGAATGAAAACTGAAAGTCTGGGAAGAAAGAGTGAAAAAAAGAGTAAAAGGTTTTTTCACACTGACATGTGGATAATTCACATGTACTTCGACGTCGTCATATTATTATTGGATGTATTTGAATCAATTTTATTTGAAGTTAAATTAAATTTTGGTAATATTAATTTAACAGTGCAATTAAAAAGTATTCAAATTGGTTATATTTACAAATTACAAAATACGCATCGCATAATGTTTGGGGACTCTTCATTAAAACTTGTGTACTGTAACAAAAGGATTAACATCTTTATTTGACATCTGACATAATTTGAAGATGACAAAATATATCTTTAGTTGACATCAATAAAGACATTGGCAACATGTCGCACAATTACACGATCACGTGCTTAATTTATACTGAAATTGTCACCGTTGTCGAAAAGTCGAAACAACCACGTTAAGAGACCCAACAAAAAATGACAAATGTTAATCACTTTAGATCCGATCACGTATTTGTTATCTCGTCCTTTCAATTATTTGCCTCCAATTAGCAACCAAAGAAAAATGTGCGTGTCGGTGACGGACATCGTAGCTCCCATAGAAGCATCAAAACATGGCTGGGTTGCTATGGTAGCCATGATTTGGTCCCAATTAAAGCGAAGTTTCATGCCCTCCAAAACATGGCCCCATAAAAAAATTAGTCTATCACGTGAATGTGATCCAACCGTTCTTCGGAATCTCGAGCACCTCAAATTCGATAAGAATGTAGGAAGCTTCTCAAAATATGAGCAAAAATCAAACTATTCTTCGGCAGAAGGTGGATTTATTTTAGGAACTGTCGGCAAAGTAGACGAACTTGAGCCGGTTTTTTGGTCAGCCGTAGCAATAGAAAAAGGTTTGATAGATGACCGGAGAGATTCTGAGCCCTCTGTTTCAATCCTCTTGCACAATGCATCGCAATTACTGATCACCTCAGTCAACCTTCCTTTCAGCTCTCCAATTTCCACCTGCAAGGCATGGACTGCAACATATAGAGTTAACAATGTTCACAAACAAATGAATTAAGATTTTGACTTCATGATCCTTGAAAAGGATGAAAGAGGGAATTCCCTTTCAATGCAGCAGATTATGAAAACAAGTCTAACAGTATCAGTCTCTCCCTATAATATGAGAATCCTAGTGTTCCAAATATTGTTCAAACTGTGTCAGATAATTACCTCCGGATAGATGCTGCGAAGCACTCTTCATTGTAGATTTTGAATGATTATATCGCTGAAGAAGTTTGATTGCCAAAGCATCTGCAACTTCTATTTTGTTTTCTATATCCTCCTGCAAAAATTGCTACCATCTTCATGGCATGTACAGAAATACAAGAGACAACAATGTCGAGCCATCAATGCAAATATTGGTACTATCTAATAAAATAACATAAATAAACTACCAATATTATTGAAGGGTTCATCATGATAGGAACTATTCTCGTATTGAATTAAATGAGGCCACTAAATTGCCTTTTCATTTTAGAAATAGATTGAGTAGTTTATCACCAAATACGGAAGTTCCAGCATTTTCATTTTTGCTGTGTACAATCAATTAATTAAAACAATAATGAAATTAGCTTCACGATTCCAAATCTTCACCTGAAAAATTAAATTAATAGTCTGATGAATATCTTTTTTACAATCACTCAATACCAACATTTACATACTGAAATAGTCAGAAGATTCCAAAATAAACTTTCGTAGCATGGAAGGGGGAAATAGACCAGCTTAATTGTTATCCATAAGGTAGAAAGTATATGTTTGAAGGCAACTCTTCTCATGTCACCATATGTTTAATAAATACTCACCAGTCACAAATTGAAAAGAGAATGACAGAACATACCAACTTTCATTAAAATTGGTGTCGTAATTGTAACAAATCATCATTACTATTATATAGCAAATAATTGTATTGCTGAAATGTGCTGCCAACACATCAAAATGAAATTCCTTGTATGAACTTTGTTAACACTACAAGGATTCTGTATTTGTTGACATACAATTCTGACCAACTGACATAAATTCAAGAATATGCTACATACACCTCCCCTCCATTAAATTTTTCTTTGAATTTCACATTCTAAATAACAATTTTAAGTTAATTTCTTGTTACCAGTTAGCTCAACGGTGATGACACAACTATTAAAGACAAATGTCTTCTCCATGTGATGGTCACAACTGGTGCCACAACACTGCTTAGTCTAATTGGCAAATACAATTCATTTTATTATATCTAATAAGTATTGGTCAACTATATTTTATTTATTTAACAAATAAAAAACCAGCTATGTTTATCATATATATGTGTGTGTGTGTGTATCAAAATCTTAACTGAAACCATTAAGAATATTTTAGCCTTTTAATGATAAATTTAACACCACATATCCTTCTATTAATAGAATATACATGTTTGAGGTCTTGAAATGGAGGGAATAAAAGGGTGGGTTTCAGTATGGGTAAAGGGGTGTGTGTAAATCACATGACATTGAATTATATACGTGCAAGGAAAAAGTTTCCCTTGTGTATGAGAGGGTAAAGGTGGGTTTGGTAGAGCGGGTGTATGTAATTCACTTGAAATTGAATTATACTTGTGCAAAAAAAACGTTTCCTCTAACGGAAAAGGGAAAGGGTGGGTTTTTCTAAGATTTGTATGTATGCATTAGTAGATGAATACGGTTATGAAGTGGATTTGAAGTCTAACTCAATCTTATAAGATCTGTTTGTAAGTTGAGGTTTGCACTCACTTATATATTGTAAATTGACTTTATCTCTAATCGATGTGGAACTTCCAACACACACTCCTATATATACATCTCGAGCGTGGGACTAGACATTAATAGGTGGTATGATAAAAATCCGATAGTGGATAGAATGATATGCTCAACAAACACAAATCTCTCTAGGATAGCCTAATTCATGGTTTTGATACCATATTAAGAAGTGAATTTTAAGCCTAACTCAACCCTACAAATCCTTACAAAACTGGCTTGTAAGGTGAGGTTTGCACTCACTTATATACTATAAATTGACCTTATCTCTAATCGATGTGGGACATCCAACACATCTCCCTCACGCCGAGGTATATACATCTTGAGCGTGGGATTAGACATTAATGGATAGTCCGATAGCGACCTAATAGTAGGTGGAATAATATGCTCAATAAACACCAAATCTTGCTAGGATAGGCTCTAACCCAGCTCTGATACCATGTTAAGAAGTGGATTTTAAGCCTAACTCAATCCCACAAAATGAGCTTGTAAGGTGAGGTTTCCATCCACTTATAAACTATGAAATCGCCTTATCTCTAAATGATGTAGAACATCCAACCAATGTTGTCAAACTCGAGGATTGTAAGAGAAACAGAAAGGGAATGAAAACTTGTAACTCAAGGATCATAACTCGACTCGTAAGAGTTATAAGTAAATAAAAAATTATATTCATAAATTGGTTGTCCCATCTATGATCGATGATTTTCCAAAGAGGAGTATAGCTATGCAATATAAAAATAAATAAATTTATCTCCAAAAACAAAGTCTATTATTAGAAAATGAAATATTAGTGTAAGCAAATTAGCTATTGTCACCTCTTGCTAACTCCATTGAAAATACTTTCTATCTTCTCTTTAGCAATATCCATTTCTTTATAGATAAATCCCATGGCTGGTTTCTTATATGAATCCACCATGCACAACACCTTAATCAAAGGAAGAACACCCATCAGGCAATTCAAAATATTTTTCCAAAATTCCTTATCCAATATCAAATTTTCCACAAACCCACCATCTCTAGTCTTTACCATTTGATTAGATTGTCACTCCTTTGATGTGAACATCCTAATTAGTGAGCCTTTATTCTCATTCAAGCATCCCAAAGTCAGTGGAAAAGTGAGTATGGGTAGGTCTTATCAAATTTATCCCTTTAGTAAATTTGTGCAACAAAGAAATAAGACTCGATCTTGAATAGATGTAGGTTGTGATTTTCTTACCATTGGTTATTGTTGTATCATGATGAAGTGGAATTTTCTTCTCTAAATCTTCTAACATCAAATCAATGCAGTGGGATACAAAAGGTGTCTGTTCTTCACTTGGTTTTTTTCTAGCATATAATCACCCATACCACCATCCCCTTCAAATTCTTTGAATATTGATTTTTTAATCAGATTTTTCTGCAACACAGAAACCACACCCAACATTAATATTTTTACATCTTTCAGAACAGCAATAGATGCTCATCCTTTGAGGTTCCTGCTAAATGATGCTTGAGTCGATAAATTCTACCCGTCAATAACTTTTCACAGTATTTACATTTTACATTTCTTGCTTTCCCATCAAAAGAAACACAATGACTCCATGCTGGTTCAGTCCTTACTCCAATTCCACTTCTTCTTCCACTTGATGTCATTTGTTTCTTCTTCAAATTGAAAATAAAAAGAGGCGACGTGGAGAGAAAAAAAACAGGGGTAGTACCTAAAAGTCACAGGGAAGAGTGGCGATGCAATGAGGACGATGAACAAGCATCAATGACGAGGCATTGGCAACAGGTGAAGCTTCGTGCATATTGTATGAGTTTCTGTTTGTAAGGTTGCAAAATTGTTTCTGTTTTTGAGGTGAAAAAAAAGTTAACCAAACCTAAAAGAAAAGGAGGGAAAAAAGTTGGGTTTTGGACTGAACTGAGTCTGTTTTTTACTAAAACATGGAGCAGGTCTGTTTTAATAAAACATGGTGTCGTCAAACCCTAATTCCATTTTTTCTCCTTTTGAACCTATCTTCAACATCACCATGGAAGATCGATCCTCCGATCTAGCGAAAGAACTCAAAAGATCGCTCCAATCCGGCAAACTTTTGATCTAGCATCCTATTTAGCTCGCATGGGTTGTGAAAACTCGCAGGTTCGTTCGAGTTTGTGAGTAAGATCGCGATTTTGACAACATTCCTTCCAACTCACCCCCTCATGTCGAGGTATATACATCTTGAGCATAGGACTAGACACTAATGGGTGGCCCAATAACGGTTTGATAGCGGCTCGATAGCGGATAAAATAATATGCACAACAAATAACAAATTTTGCTAAGATAGACTCTAACCTGACTCTGATACCATGTTAAAAAGTAGATTTTAAGCCTAACTCAACTCTACAACACCGGCTCATAAGGTGAGGTTTATATACTATGAAATCACCTTATTTCTAAACGATGTAAGACTTCCAACATACCCTCCTCACACCGAAGTATATACATCTCGAGCGTTGGAATAGACATTAATGGATGACTTCATAGAGGCCTAATAGCAGGTGGAACAATATGCCTAACAAATAACAAATCTCACTATGATAGACTCTAACCTAGCTTTGATACCATGTTAAGAAGTAAATTTTAAGTCTAACTCAACTCCACAAAATCGACTTATAAAGTGAGGTTTGCACTCACTTATTACTATAGTCTTATCTCTAGTCGATGTGAGACTTTCAATAAATTCAATAGACTATTCTTGTATTAAGAATACCTGTCTTTTGGTTATCTCTTGGGCCTTTTTCTCCTGCCAATCACGGTACATTGAGAAGAGCTCCAATAGAACCTTGGGATTCACTGTACCTATTTCAAACATGAAAAAGAGAGAAACTAAGCAATTGGCCACAACAAAACTACTAGTATTAAATGCAAATGCCATTATACAACAAAGTGATTTATGCTCTCAACTCTTGTTTGAGACCTATATGATAGGGGAACCTAAAGAAAAAGCTTTAACAGAAAAAGAGATTCCTTAAACTCTCAAATACATGCAGATGTAGACTTCACACATTAGTGCAGTAAGAATAATAAAAGAACCCTTGATAATATTATAGGTCAATGGGTTGAGCATAACATGCCAATACCCAAACCCAAGACAAATCGGTGAACTAGAACACGGAAGTTTTATGTGGGTACAGATGTGGTGCCTAAGTGAATCATCATGACTTTTGGGACAATTGATCTGGCTGGCTGTTAGGGAATGCTTGCACAGGCACAGCTATGCGGCGTTCTATAATAGATGTCACAGGGCATGGCCAGAGCATTAAGGGTTTTTCTAATTTCGGGAATTAGGATCTTGTTGCTGTAAACAGAAGGCTAATTCCTACAGTTATGAGGCCTTCTTAAAGTGGTAACCCAGGGAAATCATTCTGTTGGAGGGGATTTCATCTTAATGCTACAAACAAAACCAATCAGAAACCTTTTGAAAATGTCGAAGACATTACCCATGTAATCCCTAACTAATTAATAGCTTGAATTAGGAGAAAAAGTTCATGAAAACTGCCAATATGCTAATCTACTTTTAAGAACAAATCAATTACAGGAGAAGCTATCCAGCATGTGTGTTGAAATCACAACCAATAAAAGCATAAGCTGGGGACCGGATAGAACTCTGCATTTTCATTTTTATGTAAAAATAGCCACACACACAAAAATATTATATCGTAAACTAAAGATGGCTTGAGCCAGGCAGGGCAATTACATCTTAGTAATCACAGTCGGAAAAGAATATCTACCAAAAGGATCAGGATTTTAGATGCATAAAATAGATTATTTAGGCCAATAACCCCTCTGTTCAATTCTATTGGGAGTATAAGAAACAAAAGAATCCTTATCCATTAAACCTTAGAAATCAGCACCTGAAAACGAAGACGACGAAGGCTTCCTCACCAAAATATCAGTTAAAGTACCCTCTGTTGGGGGAGAGGTCAATATCGGTGGTGTCTGCACCAAACCAATTAAGGGAATAATAACCAAATAAAACAATCAACAAAAAAGAAAAAACCTCACAACAAAGACTTGTTTCCTTATATCAAAGAAAATTACATACAATTTTGAGAGATTTAAGGCGCTCCAAAATAGGGTCAGAAGCTTCCGATCGCTCCGTTATGGTGGTGATTCTGTCATCAGGCGTCTATGGCAATAACAAATCAATAGTGTTCAGTGAACAAGGGCACAGCTAACAGTTTTATTCATTTTGAACCAAAAAAGAAAAAAGGAAAAGAGGAATTGAAACCTGTCCGCTTGAGAGAGTAGATTCTGAAGCGCCCATGTATGGCAATGTGGTGCAGGACCGTAGCTCAAAAATTAATATCTAAATCGAAACTCTCACTCGCGTAGCGAATTTGGGGAAGGGAAACAGTACTCTAACGAATTCGCGTTCAACGAACACGTTCAAAGACAACAACCACCTTTGATGGTATCGCACGTTACCGTAAGCTTAAGTCCTGAAGATAAAAGTAGAAAATTAAAAAGCTCTTCCACAAGGTAATGTTCTATATTTAAAATTAAATAAAAAAGTTTATTCCTTCGTTAATTTTTTGTATTAATTTTTAAAAAAAATTCATTTTCATTCAACTTGCTACAAAAATATAATAAACTTATTTTAAGAATTAATTTAAAACAAAATAAAAAGATAAGAAATTTGCAGAATCTATTAAAAATGAACATGAGATATTAAAAGGATAACAAATTTAAAAAAATTGTTAAATAAAATAATATTTTGTATTCTTGGTTTTAAATATTTATTGATTTTATTGCTTAGTGTACATATAGACTATTCAAGTATTAATTAATTATTTATTTAAATAAAGTTTTTCTATAATTTATCACTTATCATATACCATAGTATTTTATAACATGATATTTACCTTTCACTTTATCTATCAAAGGTTTAAAAGTTTATAGATACACAAAAACACTGAATAAAATATACATATATTTACAATAATATATTTTTTATTTTCTTATACAAAGCTTCTATTTTTATTTTTTTTACTTTTAGGAAACAAATTATCTTCCAGAATTGGGAAGACTAAGCTCAAATATAATGATATAATCTTTTTGGTAAGAAAAATTATTAAATTTTGTTAAGAATTTTACTTAACACCGATTATTAATTGTTGTTTAAAGCAAATATTTTCGAGATAACCTTCAGAATGATTTCTTTGTAATTATCCAAATTTCAGTTTAACGAAAATTTTACCAAATAATCTAAAATAAATAAAAACCATAAAAATTAATGGAAATAAATGTATTTTTAATCTTTATATTTTAATTAATGTGAAATTGAAATTTAGCAGTAAATAGCGTAAGAGTTTTTTTAGTTATGGATTGTTGTTCTGTGAGTAATGAACTTCTTTAGAAAAGGTAATGATGTTGTTATTTGAGTTTGAGTTGAAAGTGTGGGGTGATCTTTAAAAGTCAGAGCTAAAACTATGTACGAAGAAAGTAGGTAAGAGACAGAGAAGGCAAAGTAAGTATACGGTTTTAAGCTATAGTGTCGACTTTGAAATGATATAGTGATATAGGACGTTGGAACTGATAAAGTGGGTCAGTGGATGAAAGAGTGAATTGAGCTATGGTTTTAAGTGGTAATGTCAATCTTGAGGTGAGGAAGTATTAACAATGAATAAAAAAGAGGAGATTCAAGTTCTTGGTTTGGTAAGAATTGAATAAGAGTTATTCGAAGAGTATGAAGACTGGGGCCTAAAGTGAAGGTGGCAAGGAGAATTCATTAGTATAGTTAAAGTACTATATCTAGTGGGTTTCTTAGAATGGTTGAGAAAATGGTAGTTTGGACAATCCTAGTTTCAAATGTATCATAAGATGGCTAAATACTGATCAAGCTAGTGATTTCAAGTCGAGAAGAATGTAGAGTTAAGTGTGAGTACATGATAGTGGGTCAACAAAGGAAAATGGTTCAGGTTGGCAAATTGAAGGAATGAAGATGGAGCGCTCAAATGTGGTTTTTGTCGCTGTAACAAATGAAATAGTTCTACCTTGAGAATGGTTGGAAGCTATGTTACTCAAGAGTGGAGATCAGTAAAGCAATGTGAAGTCCTCATAATGGGTGTGTTTAAAGGTGATCAAGAGTGATTAACAATTGGCAGTAAATCAAAAGTTATAGTGATCAAGTCAGTTGTATGGTGCTTCTTAAAGGGATCAATAGAAAGTCAAGGGAGATCAGTCAAGGGTTGATCTGAAGTCAAGGATAATTAAAGTTTTAGAAGGATTTTACAATAAGCTCGTGGAAGATAAATGAGTGGTGTTTTCAGTTTGGCAGATGCAGTTTGGTTGCTAAAGTGGAAGAAGAATCCTTAAAAGTGGAGGTTTAGAAGTTGAGAATTTGTTTGAGAGTAGTGGCTAGACCAATTTACACTATTGAACACTATACCATTTTATCACATAAGCAAGGTTTTTCATGTTAGTAAAGTTGTTCGGACGTAGTATCTTTGTCAAATAGGTGGTTGTGATAGAGAATGTGAAGAGAGTAGGTTGTTCCTTCTGTATGATAAGTAAATTTTTGAGGACGAAAATTTTTCATGTTGGGGAGAATGTAAAATCCCAAAAAGTGGTATTTTATAAATGGTGGTAGTTTAAAAATAACGAGGCTCAGTTATTTTAATATTAAATGATTTACTTATAAATAGTTTTGTTATAAACGAGTTTCATTATTTTAAAGCGTATCATCTCTCTAAAAACCACTTTTCTAGAGTTCTCTACCTTCTCTCTAAGAGATCTAACTCCTGAATCATCTCTTTAACGATTAGGTTGTACCTAAACGATCACGACAGAGTAATCTATACTTCTACCCGATCAATTTCTGTCATAGAGCAAGTAAGTTTCGACTCCTTTTTCCTCTTTCGTTCCTAATCTATTTCTAGAAGAATTAAGTGTAGTTGCATGAGTAATCTTGCTTCATCTACTCATTCTTGAGTAATTTAAAGTCCTAAGGACTCTATACGCTTCCAATTTGGTGTTTCGTAGGTTTGTTTAGAAATTTCTTGTGTTTCAAGCAATCAGTAAGATGTTGTTAGAGTTGGGTTGTTCATTGTGAGATAAGGGAAGTTAGTATTTTCTCTAGGTTATGTTTGTTGTATATGTTTAGTATTTTTATGTTCAATTTTATGATGAAATTGAAATTGTGAAAAATGGTTCTAATATGTATTATGTTTAGGTGATGACTTTGGAATGTATGATACTTGGATGATTGATATTTGGTGATTATGAATTGATTATTGTTATGATGGTTGTAAATCTGATGATGTTGGATAATTGGAATTGGATGTGATTCTAATAAGTAATAGGTGGTAAAAAAACATAAGTGTGTAGTTGAAAATAGAGGTTTCAATGGAAAAATCTGTAAGATATGAATTGGTGTGAGAAAACAGTTTTTTCATGTCTGTTATGGGGTAAATTGAAGTCTATTAGAAGTATGTTTTAAGTGGAAACTGATCTAGGATCAAAAAGAGTGGTCAATGGTTAGTGTTCGAGTAGTTTTAAGTACAAAATGAGAAGTTTAGGTAGTGAAATTTTAGCCTGTGTTCGCATCAACAGAAAGTACTGTTAATGTGAATTTGAGAGCGACGAAATGAATCTGTAGTGGTGTTCGTTTGAGCTGAATAGGAAGGATTGTCGCGGACGGATTTGCGGGATATACCCCGTTTTCATCACTCGCAAAATTGGAGAGATTTGCGTGGATTGAATGTAAAAAGTCCAGTATGCCCTTCAGACAACAATTATATTCCAAGCGTGTACGTTGCTCACATACTGCAGTTCAACCACTGTTCAACCACGAGAGTGCATGCCTTGGCGTGGTTTTAGAAATCGTGTGCTTTACACAGGCTCAGTGATGTTACGTTGCCTTGTAAAAGCAATGAACAGCAAAGATTCCTGCACTGCATCAGAGTCAAAGTGCAAGTGCAGTGTTGAATATCAAAGGTGCATTGACCATAGGACCTCATACGCGCATAGTAGTGGGTAGGTGTGGTTCTATTTAATGAGGGATGAGAAGCATAATAAACTGGTTGCAAGTTTGAGAGGTATCTGCGAATGTGTGGAGAGTGGTTGCTGGTGTTGAAAGTATTTTGTGATTTGCTGAGACAGCGAGGAAGAGGCTGGTGAGGTAAGTTCAAGCCATTTTCATGTATGTGTTTGTTTGGTGGTGTGCGTGTGTAGACTGGGACGAACACCACTGTCACTTCATGTGAAGAAGAACCAAAGGGTTGAAGAAGAAGACGAAAGCCGTGCGTGAGAGGCGGAGAAGATGGTGAACAGTGGACGTGGAGGCTTCGTAACCGGTTACACGGTAGACGTAATCGGTTACGTCTGTATGAGAAAAATACACTGCGTCATGTAATCGGTTACGGGCACAGGTAACCGGTTACACTGTTGACCGAAAAATGAGTGAAATTGTGTTGGGTGCTTGGCCGGTGTCTGCAGCAGGTTATGGGGTGGACGACGGTTGTTGTTGGAGGCCACCGAGGAGGATATGATTAGCCGGAGTGGACAGGTATGGTAGTGGTCAGTGGTTTTCAGTGGTTAATATTCATTATGTTGTAATGGGAGCAAATTCATTTGCAATGCAGGGAGTTATGGAGGAGGTGAGGGTGGCGGAGGCCATGTCAGAGATAAGAAGGCCGAGAGGGAAGATACAGTTCTGTTGAAACAATGGTGGAGAAGCAAGGGAGTACTGATTATATGAGGAGTGGATGGTCCTGGGTGATCTACCGTGGTCTAACAGTGGGTTTCTGATGCAGGTGTTCACTGGGAATTGAGGTGTTTATCGTGGTGGAGGAAGAAGCGTGAAGGTGGTGGACATCAAGTAGTAGAAAGGTACGAAATGTGGTGAAGGTGAAGGAACAACATCTTCTGGTATTACTTTGTTATATTGAAATGAATTGTGCAATGGTGGTGGCAAGAATACAAGAACAAGTTATATCTATAATCTGTAGTGTTATGGCTAGACCTACAGTGCTGACTTATACTTGAAATAATTTGTTTGAAAACAAATTGCTTGTACCCAATGTGTTCATTTTGCATTGATGTCAAAATTGGTTGAACATGTTAAGAATCCAGATATGATTAGAAGTGAGGAACTTTTTCAAATTTCACGAAAATGGTTATTATAAAAAATATGAATGTGAACTATAAAAATTGTGAATCTAGAAACACAAGTTGAAATTACTTTAGTGTCACAATTGTTTCAAATCTGATTTCAACTTCTGTTAATGTCCCTGAAATAGACCTACTAGAAATTTTAGTCTATTCATATGTTGTTTCAATTTACATTTTTATTTGCCAACTTGCAGGTTCCATTGGAAAGAGGTGCATGTGGGGTTGCTTAGTTGTTGCTCAAAGGATCTTCAAGTAACCATATAGATCTTGAACGTGTTTTAACAGGTAAGTATTTTACATTATTTAGGTATAATATAATGATTTGAATGATTTATTGAGTTATGCACATGTATACCTTAGGAGTATAAGATTATTTTATAAATATATTTTATGTTCATTTATATGATATGGGTTTTATTAAATATACTAACGTATGAAAATTTAAAATATTAATTTCATTTGTTATACGTATATGTACTTAGTTAATAAGATAGATATTAAATGTTTTTGTGGTATTATGTTATTGAATTTTTTTTTTAATCATTAGTTGAATATAGTAATGTATATTTGTAATTTTTTATAGAATATATGAATTTTAAAATTTTATTGAAGTATGTATAATTGTTTAAGTAAAATTAGATGGAAGAAATTCTAGATTTATCATATTTGGACCGCGAAGAAGTAGATGACGATGTGGTTGGTGTCAACTTCAATATTATAGCAATGATTCGGCAACACTTGCAATGTATTTTATCCATGTTTGATTTTAAAATTATGTTTATGGTTACGATGTAATGTTTAGTTCTTATTGACTCTTATTGTTAAATATAAGTAATTTATTATCACTAATTTTTTTATGTCTCATGTATGACTTTGTTGAAGAAACTGTGAAATGGCCTCATCATCAACAAAAAGGCCAAGAAAAAGTCGTAAGGGAAAACAAACCCTCACTGAGGCAGAAGATGCAGCCAATGTAAGACCATCTGTACAGGAACAATTAGATCAAAGTCGTTTCTTCACGCACAGTCATCAAATGGAGAACTATGCAGCAGATTTCTATACAAGGAGTATAGTTGTTCCCAAGATAATGAATTATGAATCATTTACTGGTTCAGGGTTATATTTTCAACAGCATCTTCTGTTTCAAGGGGTGGTGGAATTGCTTACATTGCAGGGACCGTACTATCCAGATTTAATCAAAGTATTTTATTCCAATTTGAAGATATCTGGAAATGGATATTTGATCAGTGAGGTGAACAAGAAAAAAATTAGATTGAAACCTGCTGATTGGTTGAATGTAGCTAACTTGAAGTACCAGGGTAAGAAATTGACTTATTCAAATATCCCAGACGACTTTCCATACGACCGCGACATGGCATTAGCTACTATGGTTATACCAGATTTGGAGGACAGTCACGGTGTTTTAACAGTTGGTTGTTTGAATATGAATGACAGGCTTCTGCATTATGTTATTGTGCATATGTTGACTCCACGACGTGGGAATTTTGCTAGGTTATTGCAGGAAGATATTTTTATGATATGGGTGCTTAAAAATAATATATCTATCAATTGGCCTCATCACATCATGCAGCATATGCTTAAATGCAAGGCCAGTGACACACCCCTCCCATACGGTGTACTTATCACACGGATCTTGCAATATTGTGGAGTTAATGTTGATGCCGACGCGTGCACTCAGGTAGGGTCCCGACATCACTTTTCAATTAATTCTTTGAAGAGGATGCATATTGTTAATGTCAACGATGTTTGGCAACACGATCATGCTGATGATGAAGAAGAAGACCAAGCAGACCATCATGAATACGTTGTGCAGCCTCCTCCACCTCCACCAAATCCTAATATGATGATTGAAATGTGGCAAGGTGTCCAAGACTTGCAACATCGAATGCAGGGAATGGAACAAATGCAGGTCCGGGTTCAACATATTGAAGACAACTTGGCAAACCTTTCTTTGGACATGAACCGTCAATTTGCTAATCTCAATCACAATGTTAACAACATTCTTCACCGTTTAGATGACTAAGTTGAATTTTATTCCGATTATGTATTATAGTACTTAATTTCCCTTAAATTGAATTGTGTGTTTGATATATTACCTTACCTATTACCTTAGAAATATTTGTATGTTAAATTGTTGTCACTTATTTGACGTACTTGAAGATTATAACTTCATTTAATTATTTCTTTTTTTAAATTTAATCACTTTAACTTACCTATCGAAATTTTTTTTAAAATTTCCTTGTAAATTATTATACAAACAAATACTAAATTTTAATAAAATAAATTCATTTTATAAGGCATTCTAATTTATATAATTTAATAATAATTATTTTATAAATTATTTATATTTTTTGTCTCTATATAAACATTTTTCCAAATAAATATAACATTAATAAATTACATTTTTTATTATATTTATACTTAGGGACATTTTGGTAATCTTTCATTTCTAACAATTAAACTATTTTTTAAAATCTATCACATCAATCAAATCCTACACTAATTCTCACAAACTTACTTCCAAATTCACTCTCAATTACCCACAAATCCACTCAAAAAAACAACTACAAAATTACCCTCAAATCCACCCAAATCATCTCCCCCAAATCATCTCCCCCAAATCATCTCCCCCAATTAACCTAAAGAGAACAAAGCCTTAATGTAAGGAGTTGGGACTAAATTGAAAAATTTAATGTAAAAGAGAAATATAACTAACATAATCTTATTTAAAATATTTAATAAAAGTATTAATTTAAAAAAATATGTATATAATATTTATATAAAAGTTAAATTTTAATTTAATTTGAAGAAAGATAAAATTGTTTAACTAAAAGAAATTAAGACAAAATAAAAATATATGAATAAAAACAAGTATATGGTAATGACTAAGAGTGATAAACTCTTATATTATATTGTTAATGTCACACGATATAAGCTTGACCAATTTTTATTTGTTTAAAAATATTATAAAAAAATTCACAAATTAATATATTGGTACAATACTATAAAAAAATGCGATTGGATGAAAATTTTCAAAATAAAAATCGAGACTCATAAGAAAATATGAAATCTATTTGAAATTTTTCTAAAAATAGATATAAATGTTTGGATCAAATTTTTTAAAATAAAAACCGAAATTAAAAAACGAAAACTATTTGGCATTTTTCAAAAATAGATATAAATGACATAATTCAATATAGTGACAATTGAAAGTTGGAATTTTAAATGTAATTTAAATATTTTCATTAATAAACAAACTGATTGATTTTATTATGTGAAAATTGCATTAATCTCGGCTAGAATTTTTTTTAGACAGCATTGATTTTATTCACGGTTTAAAACACAGATTCACATAATTTATACAATTAAAAAATATATATTTATATTCATTATTTAATTTATATGAAAAAAGCATATATTTTCAAAATTTTCAGAACATGTATAATTAAGTCAAAATATAAATTTATAATATTTTTCATAATTAAATTGTTAAAACCTGTCTTAATTTTTTTAAAATTTTTAAATTTGTATGTTTTTAATTTTAAAATCTTAGTTTTCATAATTTTATTTATATTTTTGTGAATATGTTATTTGTTTAACTAAAATAGTAATGCAAAAGTCACTTTCACGTTAAACTCTTAACATATAAGAGAGTTACTTGCCATTTGATTAAAAAAAATGAAAGAGGTGAATATCTTTAAAAGTTGTGATGATCATTTTTGAAAACTTAACAGGAGATAAATGTATAAAATTAAAGTGTGAGTATGTTTAGCATCTGGGAACATAGTGTAATTTTCTCTTATCTATTTCCATCAAAATTTATGTGAGTGTCTTTAGTTTTTTTTTTCTTAATTATCTTCGTTTCATTTTTTTTTTCTTTTCCTTATTTATTTTGTTTTACTTGATCTCATTGTTAATAACAAGTATAATAAAGCCTTTACTTTTTAAATATGCAACAAGTTTTTAATCTAATAAAAAATAAAAGCACTAGAAAAATTAAATATTGATAGCTCTAATTGATATACAATATAATTTATAAAACTAATAATTTGATTGAATATTATTGTATTTCTAAAATCTTTTATTAATAAAAGAAATAAGTTGAAGATAAGTAAATAGTAGAAAAGGGAATTATTGATTTATTTTTAGCTTTTCAATGTTTTTTTATTGCTTATCATTATTAGAAAAATGGGGTTGAATGTTCAGTGATTTAGTTTGGTCCTAAATGGCCATCATTTAACCTATTTTCACTCACATTGTAATCTACTCTCTCTTGTGATCAACCCTACAAAAAAAAATTGGGTGATAAGAAAAGGAGATGAAGAAAATGGAAGAACAAAATCCTCAAGAAAACACACTCTTTCTTAGTTCCCCATTTGGTTTGAAGAAAAAAAAGTCAGTTACTAATACAAAAAACTGTTGGCATTCCAATCCACAGTCTCGGCCACTTCATAGTCTTTTTCGAGGTCTTCAAACAACGCTCTAAATGTACGCCACGTGTACGTTCTAGATATCTCTCTGCCACGATGGCAATCCTCATGCCACTGTCTCCACCAATAGCACGCAATCCTATATCCAGCAGATATTGCCCCCTTCGCTATTTATAACACGATGTTTACGTTCCCGTCATCATCAATATCAAAACCATCGGGTTAGTTAACTTTTTGCATTTCATCTGAATATTTGATCGGAGATGACTGACGTTGCCGGAGAAGCTCCCGTGCCCGCTACCACCGTGGAAAAGCCGCTGGAGGAGGTGAAGGCGGCGAAGGCGGCGAAGGAGAAGAAAACTAAGGCTCCGAAAGAGAAGAAGCCGAAACAGGCTAAAACTGCTGCGCATCCTCCATATTTTCAGGTATTTCTGCATTGATATATATATTTTTTAATCCCTAATTATGTGTTTGATTTTTAGGCTTTGTTTGTTTATTGAATTTTGTGAGTTTGTTTTGTTTTGTATAGATGATTAAGGAGGCTTTGGTGGCGCTGAACGAGAAAGGAGGATCGAGCCCTTATGCTATAGCGAAGTACATGGAGGAGAAGCACAAGTCGGTGCTCCCCGCGAATTTCAAGAAGATTCTAGGTCTGCAATTGAAGAACCAAGCCGCGAGAGGAAAACTCGTGAAGATCAAGGCCTCGTACAAGCTATCCGAAACCGCAAAGAAGGAGAAGGAGACGAAGGCCAACGCTGAGAAGAAAGAATCGCGTCCGAAACGTAGCAGTAGAGCAACCACCGCTGCTCCGACGAGCAAGAAAACTGAGTCGGTTAAAAAGGCCGGAAAGAAGGCTGGGCCGAAGAAGACTAAGAAGGTGTCGACTCCCGCGAAGCCCAAACAGCCCAGGTCCATTCGGTCTCCGTCCAAGAGGGCCCGGAAGGCCACCGTTACTGCCGCTTGATGTTTGATATTTTCCTTTTCTTAGTGAAAGTCTGTAACTGCATATATAGTAGATAAAAAAAGTTGTGTTGGGTAACTTGCTGCAAAAGCTTGAAGAGAGTCTGTAAGTATAGAATGGTTTAAGGGTTATGTAGTGTTCTCTGTGATCAAATGAGGATCAGTATTACTGTTTTCAATTATTGTTTCTCTGCGGCATCTCTTTCAAGTTCTTTTTCTGTGAATTCTCTGGAACGAGAAAATTTAGTTGTGTTCGGTTATTTTTTTTTACTGGGCCGTTTAATGGGCTTTATTATTTGTGGTTTGTGACTGGGCCGAAAATAGTTGAATAAACCATTAGGATCAAATGAGGTGTGATTTGATACTCTGTCGCTTTAAATTGTTTCCATATTTGTGTGGTGTAGAAATTTTTGAATGAGTGTTCAACGATTCTAGTATAGAATTACTTGCGGAACTTAATTAGGTTTTGAAAACCAGCGTGCATGCAATGTAACCCTATTAAAAGAGGATGAATTCATTTAGTATTATTACTATTGCACTTAATAATATTTAAGTTGTTCGTAATCGGAGAATTTTCATTCAATTACCAGTTTAGATTAATTAAGAAATGCAATTTTTATAATAACATTTTTTGGAACTTGTACTAATGACATGGTAATGCAATTTGCTCTTGTTAATAAATATACTTTATTAAAGGTCATGACATGAGCACCATGTTTCGTTTTTTATTTTTTCACGTCCTCGCCTTTTTAGTAAACATGCATAACCTTTATTAAAGGTCATAACATATATTTATTTTTTTACTTCCCTTCATAAATATGTTTAATAGTTTTAAAGACAACAACAAAAAATGAATACAAGAGAAGAATAAAACTACGAATAAGACCTTCCATTCTCCTATTCTCTTTACCTGTTAAAATTGATCACAAAGTTTATATTAAGAGTAACACTCCTAACTCCGATTTTTACTTTTTACTCTAGGAGTAATTGGATTTTTATCATACTTAAGATAATATTATATATAATGATTAAAAAATTATTTATTTATCACTTTTCGTCTTTACTTATTAAATAAAATAGATATCAAAATTATATTGAATTTATTCAGAACTTTTATGACATTATTATTTTTAATGTATTTTAATATATCTTTAAAAGGTAACTTAAAAGAAAATCTTACGATGAGGATTAATATAATATTTTTTTTATCACGGTATATATAAATTATATGGTTGTGAAATGTTTAGATTTATATAAATTATACTATTATGAATAAATTAAAACAAATTAAAAAATAAAAAAATCACAGACACTGTTTAACGATTTAAATATCGTTAAAGAAAATAAAGTAACTATAATTCAGGAAAATGAAATTTTATTGAAAAAATAAATTATATTGAACAACCTCAATAAAAACAGAAATGACATAATTTATTTATTTTTACCTATAATACACATGAATAGTTTGATGTTAACCAAACGTTTATAAAATTACCCAAAACTAAATGTTAAAGTATGTAATTTAAAAAATAAATTTTAAAGTTTTATTTTATTTATAAACTTATATATCTATAAAATATTTTACAGTTGAACGAAATTATAATAGTAAACATTCAATATATTTTTGTTTGAAAATTAGATATTATTATAACATTTCACGGTACTGTTAACATTTAAAGTAAAGGGATTATATGCAAACAAAATTTGTAAATAAAATAGAATTATTGATAATTTATTTACCATAAAAAATTTGTTGATAAAAAATTTGTAAATAAATTTTATCGACAAATAAAAATATTTATTATTATTATCAGTCCGTAAATATCAACTATTTAAATTCATTAATAATTATTTGTTAGTTAATATTTTTTGGTAATTACAGATATAAATAATTTATTATTAAATATTATTATTATTTTTTTCTTTTTCTTTCTCTACCACCGTCGTCTCCACCATCTTCTGTGTATGTCTGTCCTTCACATCATTGCATACGTTGATTCAACGATGAGTTTGTAATTCTCGTTGTCCCGTTTGTCGTCCTTATCGCTGTATTTGTCATCTCTACTCCCACATTCGTTATTGTTAGTGCGTCTGATGTTGTCATTTCTAGCATCTAATTTCTTTAGCTTCTCAATTTATATATTATTTACAATTTATTATTTCACTGATTTATTTATTACAATTTTATTATAAAAATTTCAAAAAATTATATAAGTTTATAAATTTTTATTTATAATTTACATTTATTAAAATAATATTTTAGTATTATAAATGATATTTATATAAAAATTACTATTATTTTCATTTGAATACTATTAAAAATATTTTTATTAATTATACTTAAAATCAAATGGTTAATTGATTAATAGTGAGTAAATAATTTCTCCTTAACTACTTATTTATTCGTCATGAAATAATATCTTTATTTTTCTTTGCTAATTCTTCGTATAACAGTATGAGAGGGATTAACGAAGTTTAACTAAAGATTATTTCGTCAAATGCATTACTATCTTATAGTATTCATAGTAAAACAATTTGTTTTTTCTATCTCTTTTTCTTTATTTCTACTTTATTATTTATTTTAAATTGATTTCAAATAATACAAAAATTATAAAAATTAATAAATTAAGAATTTTCTTAAATTTAAATTTACCATTATTATAGCTATTCATAATCATGCAAATTTTTATTTACTTAAAGCAAGTATAATATTTTTGTTAATATTTTTATTTATTTTTACATATAATACCATTCATCCGAACCAAAGGCTTTTTAAAACGTAGCAATTGTCACATCCCAATTATATAGAAAGTATATATAATAAAGACGTCCACATGCATAATATAGGAAAACAGTGAGAGTAAATAGGATTACAATCATCCTCTAAGTAGCTTCAGAATATAAGCTTAAACTCCGAAAAGACATAAAATATAAGCTGAAATGGGAAATAGTATCCTAGAACATAAGATCAACTAATAGCATCCTAGGAGACTAGGCAGCAGCATTGTCCTCAACTTCCAGAGCCGTCTCCAATGGAACCTTCTCGCCATATGCTCCCATCCAAATGGATGATCATCGCAAGAAGAAACATACACAAGCAATACAAACAAGCAAGGGTGAGCTAGATATAAAAATCATGTTATTCAATCACACACGACATGTAAAAGCCACTCAAACATGATACATTGACATCACAAGACTCATTGTTTTATAGACCGACTCGTCCGGACCAGAATGATTGTCGAGCTATGGTGGGTTATGCACTCGTGGTGGCCTCTACTGCTTTGCAAAGCCGTTGCCAATGGGTTCCACCCTACCACACTCACGAGGTTAATCCGTTCCACGCCTTGGAGCATACTGGAAGCCTCCAAGACTAGGACCTCCTGCTACTCCTCACCACATGGATCAATCCTCTCTACTTGAGAATGAAAGAACATTGGAGCGTCAGGAAAACCCCCAAGACTGAGCTACTATGCAATCATTCTACACTAAGGATCTCACCAAGAGATCCTACACAGATGGAATTTGATTTACAACTTGAATCATACTTTCATCACTTTGTAATCATATACTTTCTGCCACAATCAACATATACACAATCTCAACAATATACATTACTCACCACTCACAAATTATAAAAATAACATCTCCACAATTGAATCTAAGTTAATCAATACCAAGAACCAAACAACTCCAACTAACCCATAACAGCTCACAAAATACATCAATTTATACATACCTACAAGTAATATAATTATTGATTAACACTCACGTTTCAATATAAGAAACAACTATCCTTATTTTATTATATATATATATATATATATATATATATGATACGTACATTATCTTATAAATATATATATATTATATTAAACTAATATATATTATATATTATCTTATAAATATATATATTATATTAAACTAATATATATTATATTATATATATATATATGTATATATTTATATATGAATCCTTACTTTGAATTCCAAACACACACTGACTGATTTTCTAAAATTATAATTGACTAGAAATTAACACATGATAACTTTATGCATCTACAATCAACTTGTTTTATTTTATTTTCATCCTAGTAGAGATCTTTCTTTACCCGAATTGGTCACCGGAGAGGACCCAGATGTCTGAACGCATCAAACTCTACTTCGACGCCAGCACATATGACTGGTCACAACTGACTGGACCAGGCCAGGGCTGCTCTATGATCAGGGATGTGCCAACTCGGGTTTTTAAGGTTCCTCTATCCTACCAACAAAGAAAGGCTCTCAATAATTAATAATTAATTTATTTAAATTATCTACCATGTTCTCTTATGCTCTAAATCTGAAATGCCTAATTTTAATATTTTCACTTCCTCTCACAGTAACCTCAAACAATACCTGTACACCTATTTAATCCCCATATACATGCTATTACAGAACCCTTACTCCCGACCTTTCAACAAGATCAATTTCAGCCAACAAACTCATTCAAAACAAATTAAATTCATCACATCACAACATGCACAATTTCACAGTTTCAATTATAACACCCAATACAATAAAAGTCATAAAACAGTTTCACAAGAGCACACCAGTTCAACATTCATATGCATATATTTTTATAAAATAAATTCATACAAAAATAATTAGCTCCCCTTACCTTGAAGTTGATCAGTATAGTCAACTAGAGTGCCCTAACCGTGCCTTCCCAGAGAAAACCCAAACAGTGCCCTACAACCACCTAAATGGTGATGGAAACAGCTCTTAGAGCTAGAATAGACAGAGAATCAAAAGGAGCACCATGCAACCAGTAAAGTTGCATGCCCTAAGTTCAAGAAAAAGTGGAGAAACTGACTTACCCGTTCAAATAGAAATCTAATCGGATATAAGGGAAGCTGTCAACTCCGTGAGCGAAAGAACACCACCTATTTGAAATTTCAACGGTTTAAATGAGTGCAAGGGTAGAGAGAAGGCAGAGCAAGAAGGAGAAAAATGGAGATGAGTTTAGAGAGAGAAAAGGGGAACTGCAAAATGAACTCAGAGCTGGAAAAATGAGGCCTCTTCTGAGGTCTTAGTGCCCTTAGCTTTTTGGGCCAGGCTGCAGGCCCAGTAGCCTTACATTTTCAGGCTCTTACAGCAATAAGCAAAAATAAAATTTAATTTTTGTAATGCTTTTATTTTAATTAAGTACATAAATTCGAACTTCGTATATTTTTTTGGGTTTTCTTGATAGCATTGAGAAAATGTTGTAATTATCTCTATAAATCTAATATAAACGCACTTATTGAATAAATAATAAAGGGATAAATAAAATAATTATCCAATATAATGTGAAGTGAATTTGTCTTGGTTAATTGTTACTACTTGGCACCCTTCTTTGTACATCTCATTATGTAGTGATTGAATTGCCATTAGAAGCAAAATCCTTCTTCTGTGCAATTTTTTTCTAACCTTTAGATATTTACACAAAAACACAATTGTTATAACTTTTTTTAATACTTACCAAGCTACTCTAACTTCTACCATTAGTAAGATATTTTGTTGTTAATTTAACTCCTTGAACTGGTTTAATGAATTGAAACGAGTCACCAATTACTTAAAATTAAAATTACAGAGCTATCCGAATCTTAAAGATACTCACATAATTTGTATATATCTTGACAATTTATTATAAAATTTAGTACTTATTTATTTTTATTTTCTTTTTCAGGTTTCTCACTTTGTAAAAGTTCTTCTTAACCATTTCTGAAAACCCAGTCCATTAAGCCTCAAGGTAGGGCAATTGCTTTCTCTACTCCATCAATTTCTTCCTGTACCCGCATCAATTTTCCTAAATGCCTATTTTACTTTCATAAAACTGACTTCCGGATTATTATTTCTAGAACGGGGTTTCCTGAACAAGATTTTCGGAATTTGCGAAACAACGTTTAAGTAATGTGTTTTTCGAAACGAGATTTTTGAAATAAAATTTCCAAAACGCGTGAAGTATATTCCAGAATATATATGTTTTCCGCAACAAACTATCTTGAATGCATATGACATCTAACATATTTTGAAATAAAATTTTCAGAACATTCCTACATAAAATGTATTCTGGAACTAGAAAAAGCTTTCCGAACACATGAAATACTTTTTGGAAAAAACTTGCTGAAATAAGTTCGTTAAGCATTTTCTCTCTTCTTCCTTTGCATAAGCGGTCTAGTCAGTGATGTCAAAATGATTGTAATTCGTGAATTAATCCGGTCTGCTACGGGTTTGAGTCAGGTTGGGTTTGAAAAAAATGAAACTTTTTTATGCGGATTAGTTTTCAATTCAACTCACTTAGAACCCGGTTCATCCGAGTTGAACCCGTGATGAGTCGGGTTGGTAACCAACCCATCTAATTTAATTTAATTATTTATTATTTTGTGTTTCAATATTATTAGTTAACATTTTTGTTATTATATTGTAGATGAGGATAAAAAAAGATGTTTCAAGAGAGAAAAATATTATAGATTTGATACAAAAATTATCAATATTAAAAACTTATTTATTCACATTTTATGTTTATTTTTGGATTATGCTTGGATTGATATATATATTTTTTATTTTAAAATTGTCTTTAGAGTTTAAGATCATTTTAGAGTGAAATTTATTTAGATTTGAATTAAAAAAAATTATACGATGGGTCGCGTCAGGTTCAAATTTTTTCAGCTTGCTAATAAGTGAGTCGAGTTAGATTGGCTCACTAAGTGACTAACCCGTGATGAGCCGGACTAGATCGAGTCAGATTACCCGTTTTGACAGCTCTAGGTCTAGTAGGGGTGGCGGTGACATAAACATAGCATTAACAATGGTAGTGTGGCCCAATAGTAAAGGGTATTTTTCTTTTATTTTGGTGCAAGAAGAAATCTGATGCGATGCAGGAAGCAATTGTCAAAAGGTAGGAATCTGAGGCCCAATCTTTCTTTGTCCCTTCAATACCCCCACACAGTTACCGTAAGAATGTTCAAACTCTGTGTAGAGTTCATATAGTTAGGGTTGCCTTCCCTTTCATTAATTCAATGTCATAACAAAACATCATAATGATGTAAGGGGAAAGTTTATGGATAAGGTTGCCTTCTTTTTGGACAACATATGTAAAAACAAGCAAATAGCGACGAATTAGAATGAACTGACAGGGAAGGGAAGGACCATCTGGTCCTTCCACTAGCTGATCCTAAAACTCATGAATTTGTTCTAAGAGAAAGGGTATAAAAAAAACCCTAAATCTTCTATATGTGTATGTAAGTAAACTACCTCAACGTAGTGTAGGGTATATATGAAGGTACGCACATGCAATTACTTTTTATTTTGTGTGTTATAGCAGATGAAGACAAATACAGAAGGCTCACAAATGTTGGAATAATTAAGTTGATTAAGAAGTGAATAGGACCATTTGGTCCACCTAATGTATAGGATGCCACCAACTCTGAAAATCTAATGGATAAACATTATTCTGTTCGGAATCGGAGAGAATTATTTTGTTACTGCAACGCTCACGTAAGTTATTTTTAATGCTTAGCATTAGAAATCACAGTCTCACAGACATGTATTATTTCATAGACAGGGCCTGAATAATCAAAGTTTGAAGTTGTATATATATGTAGAAGATAGTGTAGGAGAAAATTAAGAATAACGGAAAAAAAGTTTTGAAGGTAGAAAGGTAAAAAGAAAAAAGAAGTTGCATGGGGTTGCGAGGTTTGTGCACTGTAAGACAAAGCATGCTCAACGGGAGAAATGGCCAGCAGCATGCTAGACAACATACGGACCCACCAAAACTCTTCATGCTCATCAATCCAATTCATATGCTTTTCTAGTTTCAAATATGTCTTTCCATCTTCACTTCTTGACTTCAATTTTAACTTTTCTCCCACAATCATTCATTTACTTCCCTTTCTCTCCTTCCTTTACCCGTCTCCAGTTATCACACATCTTATTCTTCCATTTTCGCTTTTTCATCTTACCATCACAATTTCATCTACCTTAATTAAATATCTCAATCTGTTCCCGTTTAATTTGAATAATCATTTCAAACTGTGCTACTCATCAACATAACATCCCAAAAATAGTTTTGCTTCTTCAATATTTCAATTTAACAAAGGATATTAAATTAGAAATATTAAAATTATATAGGTTATATAAAGGTTATGTGTATAGCATGTTCAATTTTTCAATTTTTTTTTTATTTCCATGAGAAGAGAAAAAGGTAATGTGATTTGTAATTGGAAGATCATATACCAGTTTTATCTGTTATTTCCAATAACTAATTTAGATATGTTTTTACTTTATAAGATTTTTGAATATTGTTCTTTCCCATAAAGGTTTTAATTACTCATTTATTATTAATATATGTTGATGCATAATCTAATAATTAGTATCTAAACATGTTAGTTTTATGATTAAGATCTTTCTTCCATTAAATTTTGTCCCCAAATTAGCATCAACTCTAATATGCGTTTCTTTCCAATTTTAATTATGAGGAACCCTAATATGAAATTTAGGGTTTTCAATTTTACTGAACCTTATGAATCAATTACGTTTTCCGCTTCATATGGTTCAAGTGAAACTTCACCTTATGAATTAATTGGATCAAGCCGCCAATTACAAAAAAAAAGTTATCTTTTTTTGGTGTTATGTGAATCGAAATTTTGAATAAGTTGCGTGAATCGATGCCTTAGAAAGGTTAGAACTTGAATATTGCATGCACGTATCACTGTAGCAAATCAAAATTTTGTGAGATTGGCTATATTCTACATTGAGGTTTGCATAGCCCCATGTTTTAAGCAAATTGCAGAGCCTACAATTCTATAGGAAGATGCCAAGGAATTATACATACATACATACATATATATATATATACATACATATATATATATATATATATATATATATATATATATATATATATATATATATATATTAAATATAATAGGTTTATTATATTATTAGTTAAAATATTAAATTGATCTAATTAATATACATCATAAAAAAATTAACTGTGTATATGATATAAGTAATATTTAAATTAGACGAGGAATCAAATTAAAAATATTGAAATCACAAAAATAATTCATAGAAATTATATAAATGAGTTATGGTTTCCTTCTGTGTACATACAATTCTTTTTCATTTCTTTCTTTTATTTTTTTTTTCATTTCTTTTTTATCATCATTATCAGAAAAGAATGTCAAAAAAGAATCTAAGATGCTATATAGTTGAAATATCAAATACAAGTTTTATTTACGTTGTTTTCAATAATCAATTCAAATACATTTCCGTATAGAAGTTTTGAAGATTAAAAGGTTTAATTGTTTATTAATTAATTAGTGATCTGATTTGGTGCATAAATTTCTATCTTAAAAGAGATTGATCTCTACAAACTCACACCGCAATATTAGATTCATCTAATATTAGATTCATACTTAAATATTGCTCAACATATATATAATATCAGAATTTGTATAGTTGAGAAGCTGGAATGGGAAATACTATGATTTCTTGTCATTTTTTGGAGTATTTGAAGTAAGAGAAATAGGTGTAAGTTTCAAGATAAAGGCTTTAATGGAAAAAAGGTGGC
This sequence comes from Vigna umbellata, assembly GCF_029865625.1. Taxonomy (NCBI): domain Eukaryota; kingdom Viridiplantae; phylum Streptophyta; class Magnoliopsida; order Fabales; family Fabaceae; genus Vigna; species Vigna umbellata. Next base: position 16,849,303 of record NC_142174.1, on the reverse strand, counting down.
TCAAGAGATTAAGGAATAATAGTATAAAAGTTAGGGACCATCGTTCTCCCTATGGGACGACAAACCATGGACGTGTTGGAGAGATATAGGGTCTAGTTATTGTATTAGTTGCTTTTGTTGTTTATTATGCTATGAGTTTTAGTGTGGGTATTAAATTGATGTGGAGAACCTGAGGTCATTGTTATTTTCCTAGGTGAATAGAAATAGGTCGTTAGCATATAATATTTGCTGGATTTGTATTTCTTATATTCATGTTTATGGGTGCTATACCTCTTGTACTAAATGTATATTATAATGTCCATTACGAGAAAAAAAGAAGTGAGTATCTTAATAAATGTTTTAATTACTTAAATAGCATGTGGTAAATGCTTTTTTTTACCCTAATAATTACTACAATAAACATTTTATTTCTGATCATGTTTATATTATTAATTACGGACATTTAAAAAAAAAAACTAAATTTCATATGTGAAATTTATTTTTACTACAAATGTATACTTTTCGTCAACCATAATATAAATATATGGCAGATATAGTTTAAGGATATCAAAATTTGTTTAAGAACTAATTTACGCCGTATGAATCAAATTAATTTCTAATTAATTTACATCTGTTACTGTACTTGATTATTTTTATTGACTAATTATTCTGTTTCTTAATGTTTAGGTTTGTTATTTTCTTTTTTATTATATAGGTAATCCTTTACAAGTTTTTCAATAAATAAGATGTTCTTTAATAAATAAAGATTAATCCTTTATTTTTTTTCAATTTCAATTATATATTTGTGGGTTAAATATGTTTTTAGTCCCTAAACTATCATGTGATTTTGGGTTTAGTCCCTATTCGAAAGTTTTGTTCCTTTTAGTCCTCTTAGTTTTGAAACTCTTATGTTTAGTCCTTAAAATTGAACGACGTTAAATTTTCTTTGATGTGGCAAACGGTGAGCCACGTCTGATGCAAGTTACTGTTCCACGACGTTTTGATTTTCGAAATTTTTTAATTGGGGAAAAGTGATTGCCTCCTCCTGGTGAATCCTGATGACACTGTTCAAGAGCCTCTTCGAGATTGGGGTGCTTGCGACAAGATCCGCCCAGAGCTAGTAATCAATGGAGTGCTACATTCGCAATCACAACCAACTGACGCAATTAACAAATCAAGAAACGGTGAGGGAATAAAGTGAGGAAAAATGGGAGGAGAAGGAAGAAACCTATTCGATGAAACGGTGAACGGGACTTCCAATGGAGGTGAGATTGAAGGAATCTCGATAGGTCCTTTTGAAGAGCCAGAGCAAATCATAGGTGAACATGTTCTTTTACTTCTGCACCGTCGCTGTCCTCGCTCCGCTGCTTCGGCGGATTGCTCCCGCGAAAGCTGTGCCAACTCCGCTGCATTTCGAGCTCCGTCGCTTCCCGTGCTTCTTCCACCGGCGGTGGAAATGGAGACGGTGGAATCGGTGACAACGACGGTTCTAGCGGTGAGTCTGGTGATGCTAATCTTCATTTGGTTGGTGATGTGTCACAGGAGCTTTCAGCACTTTCGCCTGACGTTATCATTCTTGATGTTTCAGTGTTAACTCTTTTATTTGTGTAGAGTTTTTCCTGTTAGTTTTATTTTTAGTATTTCACTTTTTTGTGCGTTTGGTAGGGAATGGTGTGCGACGGATGTGCTCTTATAGAAGTGTGTCGGTCGGGCGAAGCTCCTAGAAGAGTGGTTGCTCCTGCTTCTCAAGGAAATGAGGTTGGTGCTCCCTCTCAAAGGCTGGTTTGGAAGAAGTTTGTCGGTCGGGAAATCGAAGCTCTGCCACAAAACAACACTGTCGGATGAGGTGGCGGTGTCGGTGGACCACACTTGCAACCGACCGACGTTGGTGAGTACCGATTTTTAGTTGCTCATTTCAGAAAAAAAAAAAGCGCAACATGGAACACATTCACGAGGAAGCTGGTATCACACGTGGCTCGCCGTTAGCCAAAATCTAATGCCATTCAATTCTAAGGACTAAACATAATAGTTTCAAAACTCAGAGGATTAAAAAGAACAAAACTTTCGAATAGAGACTAAACTAAAAATCACGTGATAGTTTAAAGACTAAAAACATATTTAACCCTATATTTGTTGTTTGTTGGACATATTATTTCATCTATCATCCATTAATGTCTAATCACACTTTTAAGTTTATAATGTTGTTCAATATTATTTAAATGCTTTAAAAACTAAACTTATTTGTTTGTTTGATTATATAAGTTAATATTTTAATAATTATGGTTAATAATTAATAAAATAGATTATCATCTTGATTTTTTTTCTAACAAAATACATTTAAATGAGTTAATGCTTCCCTAACTAATAAATAATAGGTCAAATCAAACTATAAAACTTTTAATACGTGAGTTAAATTGAATTAACTTGATTTTAACTCAAGCAGTAGCGAACTAATATGGTAATTCATTTTCATACTTCTAAATAAATAGTACTTATCAAAATTTAATAATCTATCAAATCCAAAATCCAAAAATAATCCTCACTGTTAGGTCGTTGAACATTTTTTTTTTATGAATTTGGGTTTTTGTTTATGATGAATTTTTTATGTTTATGGCGAACATTTTATTGAGGTTTTCACTAAATGAAAAGATAACAAATTATTCTTTCGATACGGGGATGGTGATTGGATGAAGTACTAAAAAGAAAATTGGATGAAGACGATGATTATATTTTTGTGATGGTGAGCCTTTATTGGATATTATGTTGGGTTTTCTTTTTATCTAACATGAAACTTGGACTTAAGGTGGTTCCTTTTCACATTGGTACAATTTTCTTTCCGTGAAAGTATTTTTAACCAACTACAATCACTAGTAATCTTTTGTACCGAAGTTCATTTTAACGGGACTCACTTATCTGAAATCCTTCGTCAGGAATGCTTTCGATATAGGGACCATTATATTCGTCTAAGCTGGTCACCAAGACAAACCAATACCATTGTTGGGTCTATCGAAGAGGCTCTGATACCACTGTTGGGTCTATCAACAAAGAGATTCACTGGAGAGAAATAAATATCAATGACATCTGAGTTCAACCATATAAGGGATTCACGTCACTCTTTATCTAAAATCTTAAAACGATGAGTTGATAGGTCTTTCACCTTTATATAATGTTTTACTATCTCATTTCTATCTATGTAAGACTTGGACTCACACTTAGATTCTGAACACTTAGAAGTGTTGAAAAAATGGAGAGGGAAGATGTTTGGATGGTGGAACATGGAAAGATGTTAAAGAAGAAGGGTGATGTTGGGTGATCTTAAAACTGAGACACGTGTCCAAAAGTAAGCAATGGCGTGACCTATTGTTTACCACGTCACAAGAACGGTTAACCATATATTAAATATTGAGGATGAAATCCATACATTTTGTAAGAACACGAATCTATATAATTAAAAAAAAAAGACAAACAAAAATCGTTTAATAGTTTTAGACAACAAAACATAATTAACCCTATAAAGTATATATACATGTAACAAATTCTCTTTATTATATAGGTATAACAAAGAATCGATTCTTTTATAAGCAAATCGATTATATATATATATATATATATATATACATATATTATTATACATACCTATAATTAATTTTAATAAAATATAAATTATTATTAAAATAATATAATTATAATAAATAATTATTATTATAATAATAATAATATATAATTTTGATTTATCAATTAAAATATTTTTTAATCTATTAAACCTATCGTATCAATCACTAAGATAAACTTTAGTCTTAAATTAATTGAAATAACACGATTTTTTTCTTAGTCCGGCCACACATTTATCTAATTTTTTCTCTATTAAAATATTTTTTTAATCTATTAAACCTATTGTATCTATCAATCACTAAAATAAACTTTAGTCTTAAATTAATTGAAATAACACGATTTTTTTCTTAGTCCGGCCAATTACACATTTATCTAATTTTTTCTCTAAAATCCATTTTCCAAAATCAATTTCTAAATCCAAATACACTCTAAGTCAACTTTGCATAGTCAACTTTGAATGAAAAAGTGAGTGGCGAACTGTTTAAGCAAGTACATCGATCATTAAAGATCAACTATATGCACTAAAAGTTTTTTGCGTGAATTTTGTGTTGAAGTTATACTTGATTAAACAAATCAGTTAGTAACACATCATTATTTAACTGGAAAGAGAAGTTTTTAGCATACATGAAGTTGTCACTTATGTTATATGTCAAGAAAGCGAGGACCATTTAATCATAACCTTTCTATATACACATTAACCACACGTTAGTAATTTACGTGTGTTAACCACAAATCAATCCTGAGACTTAATTAAAGTTTTAACCAAATTTACATCTAGTTACAAATAACATATATATATTAATTGATTTGCTTTCATTTTCCACCGACAAAATGGAAGTGATGAAGTTAGCATGTACACACCATGACAGTATAAACAGCAATGTTGTGTGTGCATGCACGTGACATAGAGATGAATGCAGAAAATAGCACAGATGCTTAAAGAGAAGAGCAGATAGGAAGGTTTGCTGTAACGAGAGAAATTAAAGAATGCAGGCATTAAAAATAACAGAAGGATTGTGAAAGATCACAACATATGCTGCCATCTTAGGCATGAGAGCCAGAGCCTAGGTAGAGGACTCGTTTTATGGCAAGGCTATTACTGCACCTGCTTAATAACATGATAACTTAAAATATAAAACTACCTAAATTCTAGAGCCATTTGGACGCATGCATCTCAATTTCCGCACACAGCTGCACTCACGCAGAAGGGCATACAGAGTTTGATTCTTCTCATCCACACATATTTTTTATACAAAAATATAGCATGTCCCCAGCATCCATAGAACAATTCACATATATGGTACTAAAAATAATTAAAAATCGTTTCCATGAACTTCTTTCCTCTGTCATTTTTCAAATACGCATATCCCAATATCACAGTCTGAGCTTGTGTTTAGAAAAGGGCTTAGCCTGTTCCCTTCATCCCTACTGCTCTGCAGTAACAGCAGTGCCATGTCGTGGCTATCATGGGGTTCAAAGCTTGAGAGACCATTGGTTTCAAGCGTGTCTTCTTGACTCAGTTGAGAGGCTACAAACTTGTCAAGAGCTCTCCAATCAGTGACTTTCTTTGTGTTGTTGTTGGATAACCTGTTTTGAATGTCTTCGTCTTCGTTATTGTCTGATACCAGTGACACTGTGCTTGGCCTCTTCACTAATGGCAAAGACGGGCTTTCTAGCTGAGGAAGTTGTACAAATGGATCTTGAAGCATGCAACTCAAGTTATCCGCTTCTATCTCTTGCTTACACAAGAAATTTTGAGATAAAAAGCTCTGAGACTGCCTTGAAATGAGATCGATTGGATCAACCACAGTGCTTACACCACTTCCTTCCTCGAAGAAGTAGCTTGAGTCCCATCCTTCAATAGTCTTTGTCTGTCCAGTGGTTTTTTTCTTGAAGGCTCTGCACACAACCCATCCTTCCTCCTGCATGAACACAATATTTAAGTTACAAAGTTGAGATGAAAACTCTCTGTTACTTTTTGAGTTTACCAGACTTGCTACACGTTAGGGGAAGAAAAAGTGAAAAGTCTATTGTTGTTGCTGCTTTAAAGCTTTTAAGTAAGGCTTTGCTTTATCTTTTGAAAAAAAATTCCATCTGTTTGGTGTGAGGCTGTATGTAGTCAAATAATTAATTACGTTTTGACAATCAAAATGGCAAGAAAAGTGTGTAGTAGAAAGGGAAGGAAAAGAAAGAAATTTAATTATTCGCTGCTGAAAGCAGTGACTTTTGACTTCTTGTTGGTGAAAGTTATGTTGCGAGAAAGCGTGTACGTGACTTGGTGAATATTCAGAAGTTAGTGGTGCACTTAAAAAGTGGAGAAAGTGAGATTAGAGAAACCAGCCAGTTGCATCATTTGATATAAGTCAAGTATAATAGCCACCAACAACGAAGTCTTTTCATAAGATGAAGCAATAACTAGTCAGTATGTAATGCACATATCAAGATTCAAAATAGTGTAGCCATATAGAGGAAATAGAGAGTATAAGCTACTACAGTTACTCTAAAAAGAAAATAAAAAACAAAAATATAGATTTTTTCTATAAAATTAAAAGTGAGATAAATTGGTAAGTTGATGTAAAAGTTAATCGAATAAAGATGGGGAATGGAATATTTTTAAAGTTGAAAACCCTTTGACGTCATTAAGAGAGCTACAGAAAAGAGAAACAGTGCTTGATCTCCAGCTTATATGTATTGTAGATTTTTTAGTATGTGTGTGAAAGAGGAAAAGGTTAAGGAATGTGACATAATTAACGGGGCCATCTAAGGCAAAGTTTGAACGTAAAACATCAAACTCAGCCACTCAAGTGGAGTTAGCAACAATAGTAGCAGTGCAAAAGAACAATGGTACTTGTTTATGCACTAGAGATTAATAGTATGTACGCAGTAATATATATGCTTACCTGAGGAGGTCCATTCTCGTCGGATTCGAGTCTATACTCGTGCATGATCCAATCAGACTTTTGTCCATTAGGGGCTCTTCCTTTGTAGAAAACAAGGGTTTTTCTCATCCCAATTAGTTTTGCCTTGTCATACACTGCTTTGTCTCTTCCTGTAGCCTTCCAAAACCCCGCCATGGTAGCTCTATTAGTTCTTGTCCCTGTTGGATACTTTTTATCTTTGTGGCTGAAGAAATACCACTCATTCTGCTCTTCATATCCGATCCTGCATCTATCTGCAATATCTTTCACATCAGAAAAAAAAAGAAAAACCTAACAGAGATCTATGCTGCTAATATTTGATGAAATGAGTTAATACGTCAGATCAAATATTAAACATTCAAAACCCTAATAGTTGATTTGAAATGAGTAAAGGAGGAAAAGATTATATTAGCTTAACATAAGTATTGTAGGTAACTATGTTCATATATGTATATATATACCTTGGAGATCCCATGGTTCAATACGATATAGATCGATCTCTCTGATAACGTCAAGGTCAATCTTTTGAGAAGCCACCTTCTTCCTCAGATAGTAACCAACAAGCTCTTCATCTGTTGGGTGGAACCGAAACCCAGGTGGGACACATGACTCCATCGACTCCATCATAGCAAATACTGGTACTGCATCAAATTCACCACCACTATATTAATACCTACCACACTTGACTTTCTTCATCATGTTTGAATTATAACCAACCAACATTTGATGTGAGTGTTAATCAATACTGCTTAATGTGTATATATAAGAGAGAAGTGAAGCCAAGGGATGATACTATATAGTAAGAGAGTAGCACACCGTAAGTGATATAAAAAAAAAAGGCAAGCCCCAATAAAATGAAATATTTAAATAATATAATACAAGGCCTTTTAGTGAAAAGGTGACAAGTTTTATCAGAGATAATCATAAGCTCATTTGGTGGTGAGCAACACTCACCAAATTCCATAGGAAATAAATATAAGCGCGTGTTATAAACAAAACCCCATGATTTCAGAAACAATGATTTTCTTCCCTGGGCCGGGTTAAAAAAAAAAAGATAAGGAAATGGGGAAAGAGAGAGAGAAGAAAGCTAATCATGAGAGTTTAGTTTTCATTAATAAAAAAAAAAAAACAAGCAGTTGAAACTTGGCATAAGCCCTGTGTTTGGCAAGGGTGAGAAACGGACAAGCAGAGGCTGTGCTAATGATGTTGTCTTGTGTTAGTGAATGGTGAGAATGATTCATCACAGAACGGGGTTCCCCATTCCGCATTACCATTAATAATTATGTATATTCTCAAATAATTAGACACATAAGTTAAGCTCAACAAAAAACACAACATGACACGGTTAAAACAAACAAAAGCAACTTTCTAGGAAACCATTTTATTAATACTTTTGAACCAGTGGCACAGAACGGAATGTTCATGCTTAAATCTGACATAAGAAAAATACTGATGCAAGATTAGCATGCGCTAGCCAGGAGCTGAAGTGGCCAATTATATGAACACATGTACTAATCGAAATGGAAAAGAACGAACAAAGTACTAAGAACTTAAACAAATGAAATTAAGGAATAAAGAAAGGACATGGTAAATGGGAGTGACGTGATCACAGATTGGGCACGCGTCTCTCGAAAGAGAAAAGAGTTTTGGGAGGCAAAAAGAGAGGCACCGTTGTATTGGATCAAGGCGATGAGAAAAAGCAAAGGTTGAGAAAAAGTGGGAGAGGATAGGATATAGTAGAAAGCACTTATACTGGTGTTGTGGCATTGCGAGTGAGAGAGTCATGGATCGTCTAATTCAGGAAACTGGGGTTCTGACTTTGCTGTCTCTTTGTCGAGAATTTTCATGGCACGTCTGACCTCTTTCCTTGACGAACTTTGAGGAAATATGCTGACCCAAAAACCACTACTTTTATGAGCTACACTACATTCCCTATACCCTATTCAACTTTCTTTCTCATGACTTTGGTTTCGACTACAATCACTGATCATAATTCATCAGAAGATGAATCTCCCACTAAATGAAGGTTGAAATTGTTTTGGAAGAAAATTTAAATTTAGTATTAATGGTGTGTTTCCGAGATGCAGTTGTATGCGATGAAGTTGAAGGGCAAACAGAAGATGACATTAATAAAAAAAATGGTAGCATGGTTGTGGTGTGGTTGTTTTGAAGAAAAAAGATGCATGGTTTTTGGTTGGAGATGCAGGGGTAGTATATGATGAAAGCTTACCTTAATGAAGAGAAGAGAAGATAATTGGAATGAAGAAGAAGGTAGAGGAGAAGAAGATGATGATTGATGAGAGAGGGAGAGAGAAGGATAAGTGAGAAAAAAATCCGTTAGGAGTGAGTGAGGGATTTGTAAAGAATATAAAAGAAGAGAGGGAGGACCGCTGAAATGCGCATGGGTTCATGGTTGTCCCCCAGTAGCTGACGTCATTGCCTAACCTTCCTACCCTATTCATTACCTTTTTCTTTTCTTTTTGTTTCTTTTCCTTTTTCCTTTCTACACCTTTCCTCTTCAACATTTTTTTTTCTTCAAGTACACTGCCTCTTGGTAGAGATAATTAATTACCCACTTTAATTCAAATTTACTTTTTACTATTCTTATTATTTTGCATTTAAGTATTAAACACGTACGCACCCAAACACCACATACTCTTTTATTTACATTCTTTTTACACTCATTACTTTGTACTTCCCTCTCTTTACTTCCTTTATATCTTTCATATCATCAAATTTCATTGTGGATTTTCAGTTCCTGAGCTAAATTTCATTAGTTAATACTTTAATTAACTTATTGTACCTTATTAGTTTCATCTTTTCCCTCTTTCTTATAAATTTTTGGATCACATTCTTCCTTATCATCATATGTATACATTAATTACCTACATAGTTAAAGGCTTAAAAGTTATTTTCAATCAGCAATAAATACATTATAGAAGTAGTACTAACTTGTAGTTAGCTATTCTCACGTGTTAGTTTAATTATGAAGGTTTGCTAATGGTATAATGTAAGGGTATAATTTTAATAGAAAGGGAAAATTCATATTTTAATTAACAATTTACCACCACTTCACGAAGAGAGAATTCCAAACTAAGTTTTTTCAATTCAAATATATATATAACTATAAAGTAATTTTGGGCGTTAATACTTAATTAAGTATCCAAATAAAAAAAGGGTTTTCTCTCAAGAAAAAATATTGAATTGATATTTAAAATCAAATCAATTCAAAGTTAAATGTAAACACTAAATCATTTTTTTATTAAAAAAAAGACTAAATCATATAAGTATTAAAATGAATTGCATAGCGCTCATACAAGTCATGCAAACACATTAATTTTCCAAAAAAATCTCGCAATACTTCTCTTGATACCCGACCATGTATGCAAAACAATCATTTGTTCATTTATTTCTTTATTTAATTACTTACCTTTATAATTCTATAGATGATAAAAAATTATATAGTAGATCTTCCAAGTATAAAACCACACCGGTTCACCACAATCTTGTCTTTTATTAACGTGTTCTACATATACTTTTCTATGATTTATAAGTAATGACTAAATTTTTGTTTCGTATTGTGGGTTATACAATTTTAAATATATACTCCTTAATTTTCAAAATATAAACCAAAGTACTTCTCTTTCACTTCTAACTTCTGTTTATATTTCAAAATCCTACTTAGATAATAATGCCTCATTTTCTTATACATTTCTGAACGTCAAAAAAATTATCGTTGACATTCCTTCCATACTCCCTCTCTTTATTTTATACAACATTATATTACAATTAACACTCAATAGAAATATGTTATTATATATGGTTATATATTAAAACAATACATTAAACGATGGAGCTCGCTTTATATTACTATAAATTATGTATCATTATATAAATATAATATATATATGGGGTTTGCTAACGCGCGTACGCCTGTTTTTCAGTTGGTACATTTTAGCAATGTGTACCGGATTTTAGTAGACAAAAATACCCTTATATATCATGGATTCTGAGTTTTAAGGTTAAGGGTATTTTAATAATTTTCATTCTCAAAACTTAAAAAAAAAAAAAAGAAACCCCCCAAACCCTTACTCACATCTCTCATTCCTCTCAATCCTTTCTCTTTCATCACTGTAGCCCCAATTGAAATTGCCTTTAAACAATTTGTCTTTCTAAAGAGTTGAGTCATTGACATATTCACCTTCTTGAGGCAAAGGTTCATTCAAGATCTCTTCAATTTCACCATCTTCACTAATTTCTCTAATTTCATCATCTGCATATGTTGAATCATCATCTCTAAAAAAACCCTCAAGGCCAATTACCAATTCTTTCGGATGTCATTATGCTTGTGAAAATTAGATAAAATTAGATAAGACAAAAATTATAAAATAAAAACTCATTATAAAATCATTTTTTGTAAGAAATTGTTTAACAACAAGTATTTCTGATTTTTTCCAGGTCAATTACCAATTCCTTTATGCTTGTGAAAATTGGATAAAATTAGATAAGACAAAAATTATAAGATCAAAATTCATTATAAAATCATTTTTTTGTAAGATTGTTTAATGACAAATGTTTCTGATTTTTTCAATTGGAGCTACAGTAGGGTGTTTCTGATTTTTTCAATTGGGGCTAAGTAGGGATGACAGAGAAAAGATTGGAGTGAGAAAGATGAAAGAGAAAGGGTTGAGAGGAATGAGAGAGGTGAGTAAGGGTTTGGGGGTTTCTTTTTTTTTTTTTTAGTTTTGAGAATGAAAATTATTAAAATACCCTTAACCTTATAACTTAGAATCCATGGTATATAAGGATATTTTTGTCTACTAAAACCCGGTACACATTGCTAAAATGTACCAACTGAAAAACAGGTGTACGCGCGTTAGCAAACCCCTATATATATATATATATATATATATATATATAAAAGTAAAATTAATATAAAAACTAATGTTAACTTATTCAAATGAACTAACATCGTTGCAAACATTCAAATACAACAATGTCATATTTTCGCTGATATTAATACCATGTCACAGTTTATATTTTCGCTAGTATTAATATTAAGTAGTAGGTACGATTTTTATGTCTCTCTAGTTTTATTTCACTGTGGCAAATTAAATAAATGTGAGCATATATTTTAATAATATCAGTTAGTTTAACAATTAATTTTAACACTATCCATACATTTTAATTGAATTATATAATGTCTTTCTTTTCGTACAGTGGAATTTTGAGGATTTTTTTTAACTCGCAAAGATGTTGACAAAGCTTTAATGATTATTTGCATTTATAATTAACTTTTGAAATTATGCAAATTGAAGTGTGAAAAGGCCATTGTGTATGACATTGGTCCTACACTTTTTTTTGGGCACAATGGTTTCAGTCTATGGACAACATGCCACGTTAGCCCAATACTATAAATTATGTATCTTACAATATTAGCTTTAACTTTTAAATATAAAAAATACATTTTCAGTTTGTGCATTTAATAAAAATAACGTGATTTAGTTTTTTTCAGAAATAAAGCCTAAATTGATCATGTTTTTAAAAACTAAAATCATAGGTGAACGTTAAATTAATGTAATAAAAGAACTTCTCTTTTGATATTACTCTTTGCTTATAGCATTTTAATGTCGTCTTTTTCAATTGAATGTTTACCTTTTACCCCGTTATTGGCTCTAACAAATAGTATCAAATTTCAAATTTTACAAATATATTGTGAAAAACATCACCTATAAGTGTGGCCACAAATGTATATAAAATTCTCCAACAATAATAAACTTAGTTATTTTTGTTTATATATTCGTTCTGTTGTTGGCTTCACATGGATGTGGTTGGGAAATCCTCGGTTATGCTCTATCCGAAGATTAAAGAATAGATGAATTAACTTAGAAGCTTTCCCTTATTAATTAGTTTAGTTTTATATTAATAACAACAACTGAACACTCAATCATTACTATAAATATTTTTTCAATTTTTTAAAAGTATTATTTCAATTTTTAAAATGTATCTATAAAAAAATTATCTACAAATGCTGTTTTCAAGTATAACTTTCATCTTGGTGTATTTTGATCTTATTGTCCAATTCAACTAAGAGCATACCTAAATTAAGAATTTTGATTGAAATTAATGCCTAAAAATTTATTTAATTTTAGTCTAAAAATTTACTAGGGGACTCCAAGTTAGAACATTTGAAAAAGGGTAATCCTTATTATTTTTTTTAAGATTTATTTACAAGAAACGTGATAATTTAATATCTTTAGAATTCCCTCTTCTAGTTTTCAGATCTTATATACAATTTCATTATTTAAACATCAGAAAATTAGTTAGGTCGGACCCCCCCTAATCCTTATCTAGGATAATATAATTTATAATAAAAAAATGGTTCTGTATTTTTTTTTTTTTAGAGAAATACTCTTTTACAAATATTAGGTTTAGAAAGATCGATTTTGAAGGCCAAGAAATTTGTTATAAATAATTAAACATATCAAACTCGATTCAATTACACACAAGTTAGACTACTTTTTGAGAATACATAATCCCCTAATATTAAGGGAACTGAAAGAAAGAAAGAAAGACTAATTTTACGATAGTTCAATCACCCAAATCCAACCTCTCTCTCTCTCTCTCTCTCTCTCTCTCTCTCTCTATATATATATATATATATATATATATATATATATATATATATATATATGAATTGAGAATGTCCTTTATTAATAAAATTGCTTTATCGTATGCAGCTTCATAACTTCACGATGAAGATATAACATTGTGATTTGTGAGAATATTTAGTTTTCACGTGAGCGATAGAATTGTTTAAGCTTCTTCGTTATCTTCATCTTGCAAAACAGATAAATATTGTTAATTAATCTTAGAGCAGTCTATCTCGTTAAGATAATATATTTCGCTAATTAAATGTTACAAACAGGTTTATTAATATGGTTTTGTTTATTTAAATAAAGAAAATACGATGATGCCGAATAACTTAGAAAAAATAGTTTTTCTTTGGTGGCCTTCTTTTTCTGAAGCGCAGAGTGTGATTCTAAGGTACAAATTACGGTGTTGGAATGATTTCTCGACAAGTATTTTGGAGAAGAAAGAAGGGAAAAGAAGAGAAAACGTAAGTTGAGCAACAACAGTGTGATTAACCAACGTGTAAGTCACGGGTTGGTGAATTTGTCTTCCAACTTTACGTAGAAGATAAACAAAGAAAAGACAAAAAATAACCAAACATTCCTCCTAAGGCCATGCCTTTGATTACCGGGGAACCCCACACTTTCTTTGGTCCTCCAACAGAGTTATAGTTCAAATCAAATTCTCTCTTCAAATTTCAATATACACGATTCCTTTCATACCAATTAATTCCATTATCCACCATTCTTGCTGCTGGATACTTCATCAATAAGCTTCACCAATTTAAAACAAGTTTGCTTTCTTATTCTTCTAATATATAAATGGCTGCACACCACGGAGTACACCAGTTCATCAAGTCTCACTCCTCCTGCTACTTTAACAATTCAAGAAAATAAAACACATGGACTTAAAGGCTGGAACATAGAGGAATCTTATGACATTTTGTTTTTTTATACATCATTGTGCTATAGATATTGGATCAGTAACTATCAAGCATAATATATTTATATATATAAATATATATACTCACAGAAACAGAAGATGAACATTAAATGTCGGCAATGGCTTGTAAATGTCAGTGGTTCTTTTATATGCACAAGTGTTAACAGGTGATACTTCATTCTTTTTTAGATTGGCAACGTTATGTGGACCATTTGGGCCAATGGTGAAAGAACAAGATTTTTTTATCGCGGCCTGTTTCATGGTCTTTTATCGAGTAGGGTGAGGGGTGTTGGTAGCTTCGGATATAATTAATTAATTTTGTAATAATTACTGCCCTTTTCATTGTATATTTATATATATAATTAAAATGTTGCAGTTTCCTTCTAGAGGATTAAGAGAAAGAGAGGAGTTTGACAAAGATATATATTGAAGTAGTGGGGTATTTATTCAAAGTGGTCTCCACCATGCCATCTTGAAGAAGATCTCACATCTTCATGACTATTATTATGTTTGGCAAAAACCCTTGTCAATGTAAGTAGAAGGATTAATCACTTGCTAGTTATAACAAATTCTCAGTCTTCATCACTTCCCTCTTACCTTATTCAAACCACTTTTGAGTTTGTCACAAGTTAGGAATTTCGGATATATAATGTTTTTCATTATTATTCTATTTCATAATATAACATCCCAAAATATATAGCATAAATCATATAAAGGAGTTATTATATAATAATATTGTAAGACAGTTAAAGATGTTATAATAAGATTACAGTTATCCTAAAATAACCATAAAATTTAAAGCTTTACCGAAGTTCTACACAATCCCAAAACCATAAACTTAATCGATCGGTAATTCAGGATTACAAATTTAACCGAACGGTCCAACCCAAAAACTAAAAACAATAATATGACCGAATGGTCATATTTTAAACTATAGGATTCTCGCCTTCTAACTCCTGCTCAAACGAACACTCCACATCCTCTGCTCACACCCAAAAGGTGATCATCGCAAGAGAAAAACCGAACAGGAACATGGACAAAACAGGAAATAAGGGTAAGCTAATATAATTTAATTGTGCAAACATACATACATTTCGTACAATTATAACCAATGCAGAACCAAACATTACAACATACCACAACAAATACAGGTAAGCATATACAACTGAAAACTATACTTTATGCATAAACCGAACACATGACTTGACCATCCGGATTGTATGAATATGTAGCTTGAGGTCGTTCATGCACTCGGGTGGTGTAGTAACTGGAAAACCATCAGCTGTCACCCGAGGTTAGTCCGTTATAACTCACCCAAGAACCTATGGGCTAGGACCTCCTACCATTCTCACACAATGTCTTACCCATCTCTACTTGAGAATTGGTAATCATCAGAATATCAGGATGAACTCCGTGAATTTCACTATCCATATTCATATTATAACACCATTTTGATACACTTTTCACTGAGACATTCCTCCTTGGAATTCTCTTTCACATTACTTGAAACATATGCCTTATTGAAATATCAATACAATTTTCCCATACACAGTAGACCAATACAACTATCTCAACCCATCAAAGTCAAACAGTGATAATAGCATTTAAAGACCAAATATTCATTCATAGAAGAAAACCGAACGTCAACAACACAACTCCGAGTACGACCGAACGAAAAAGATAAACATAACCTATGAACAAGACCGGACGGAAGAACACTCCCCATATGTGAACATGAGCGAACGGTCATGTAAAGAGTAAAACTCAAGCATGAGTCGAATGTCTTTGAAGTTGAACGCCAGAACAACCGAATTCTAAAGCTAAAACCGAACACTTGAAATTTAGAACGAACACTATTGTCGTAGACCGAACGCCATTGGTTTAGGCCGAACATTGTTGGCTCAAGCCGAACACTATTGAAATAAGATACAAGAACAAGACTGAGTACCAATTCTGAGACCTAGTGCTAGTAACGAACCGAGCACTACCAAGACAGTACATGACCGAGCGGTCAATAACAGTTAAAGCCTATGATAGACCGAACGTTATTTACTATCAAATGTTATGTCTGGACCGACTGCTATATTCACTTGAATATCAATACAAGACCGACCGGTCATTAGCTAAGGATCCACAAAAGTAGAACTCAGTTAAGACCGAGCACCAATACAAACCAAGTACTACCAAAAACGAGTGCTAACACATAATACTAGTAATAACGAACGCTAAACCTATTACAACTAATAACAAACGATAATACCTACCCTAAGACTGTCGAGATCGAAAACGAATACTTTTAAAACTGAACGTCAATATTAAACCGAACAACACTTAATTAGATTATCACTACGAAACCGAATACCGCTAAGCCCGATTACATGACCAGACTGGGTCGTTCTATACCGATCGCTCGATTTTCTACAAAACTTGTAGAACTTCTCAACCACTTCACAGGTTTCGTCCAAACACAGAATATTGCATACAATTCAATCAAACATATAATTGTTCATTCATGCAAACGTTCAAATAGAGGTTCCAAACACAAACACAGAAAAACATAATTAAATTACTAGCTTCCCTTACCTCTTAATTGGACAGAGAACTTTCAGTGCAGAAACTTGCTCACCACCAAAAGTCTTAGAAACCTAAGGTTCACAACTCAAAACAACAACTTGATCGGTGCAAGGTGAAGCCCTTGACACTAGGAAGACTCAGGCGTTGCCTGATTGATGATCGGAATAAAAAGAAAGTGAGAATTTGTAGAAAGAAGGAAGAGAATTGTAGAGAGAAGAAGGAGAATACGAACTCAGAAACTTAGAGAGAAGAAGTGCATGCAGAGTAGAGTGACACGAAATTTTGAAAAGTTTCATTATATACTACCGTCAAAACTGATTGACCACTGAGCTACACACCTGACTTCCACTCTTTAAATTTCTGAATCCTTACACCTACATCTGGCTTCCACTCCCTGCTGAATTTAATGGTCCTTACACGTAACACCCCATTCACTAATTAGATAATAATTCAAGAATTATATAACTGATTATGGTTTATTTCGTGCTCAAAATATCAATTTTATTTCTACAGATCAAGAAAATAAATAAGTACTATTTTAGTTAAAAGTCTTGAGAGGTGTATTTAAAATAGTGAAGAGTCAAAACATGCATATTTGTGAGATTAGGTATTCAAACTACTTTTGTGAGAATGATTATGATAAGATAGAAGTGTGTTTTTGAAAAGTTATCCCTCCGAAATTAAGTCATATATTATTGTCTGAGTTATGTTATACTTAAACCAATTCAATCCATCATATATCAAGAGCATTTCTATTATTTCATTTAAGAAAACTAATTGAAAAACATTGTGATTATGGTACATTTACCCTTGAATAGAGAAAAGCAAATTGTTAATAAGTTATCATTTAGTGTTGGAATGTAGACATAAAAGTTTAGTGAAAAAGTAAAACCAGTGTCCTTAAATTACGTGTTGGAATTTTATAACTTGGTAGGGGATTTTGTTTAACAGCGACATGCATGGCAAATGGTGTTACAAGAGTGGGGTATTGGATAGAATGTTCTGTTTTGTGGTGGTCCTCCCTGTAAAATACGAGGCCTAATTGGTGACGAAAGAGAAGCAAATTAGGCGTCACGGGCAATAGACGCTAATGCATTCACCAATTTATGTTAGTACAAAGAATCATATCTTTTACGCAAAATCATTACTCATAAGTAGTAATTTTGGAATCATAATACATGGAACACCTCTGTCAATCTCTTAATTTTTCTATTAATATCATTTTTAAGTAATTTTTATTTTATTATAATTATTATTATTACTGTGCACAACAATTTTCTTTTTAAAAAAATTATTTTAGTAAATACTCAGGTGATGAACTGGGTTTAACTTCAAACCCTTTCACTTTTGTGAGGATCAAACATTTTTTTCAATTCTCCATATCATCTTCTTCAAATAAGTGAAAATATTTTGAAACAATTTTCACGAAGAATAAACACAAAGACGACACAAATATTTATACTTACAAATACTTATTAATAAAATTTATACGAAAAAAAATTATGATATTTTAATAACTTTTTTTAACAACTTTTTGACAACAGATTATATGTCAATATTTTATTAATATGTATATTTAAAACGAATAATCAAAAGAGTAGATTATTATACAAAAATTATAAAAAAAGTTGTTAAAAATATAATTTCCTATTTATTATTCATAAGTAATAAATATTTTAATACTTTTTATAAACAAATAGATATATATGGATGTATTTGTAAATATCTTGTACTAGCAAAATTATAAAGTAAAATTTTAATTTATATTTTTTAATAAAAGTTAAAATTTAATTTATATTATGTTTTATACCTTTTTATATATTTTTTATTTAAATTTTATTTTAAAAATTTATAAAATATATTTTTTAAATATTTACGTTTATCTATGGATATTTCTAAACCTATAACCTTTTTAAGATAATATATTTATGAATTTTTTTACTTATTTATGAATCATCTTAATATTTTTATTTAATATAAGATTTTTAACTCACCTTAAATTTTTAACAATATCTCTTTAATTATGAATTTTTCTATATTAAAACACCTATCTCTCAAACACTTGTATGTATTCCTTTGTCATTTTAAAAAAAAATGTTTTTCTAAAATAAAAGCACTTTAGATACGAAAAATCCTCAAACTTTAATGTTGTTGACCTATTTTACAAAATATTCATTCGAAATAAGTCCATATAAAATATTAAGATAGCAATTTTATGCCAAAAACTTAAAGAAATAAATTTAAGGATATATACTTTTATTAATCAACTTATTTATTATGATCCAATATAAAATATCCATCTGGCATTAAATTTCTAAAGTTAAAAGAAACTTAAAACACTGTTTTGCCTGGAGTAAAGAAAAGTCTGTTAGATGTCATAGACAATGATGTGGACGGGCATAGTCCACGTAGGACGGTGATGGTGGTCGGCGGTGGGTCTCCAATCATGGGGCAGAATGCATCATTGAACTCTTATAAAGACTTATCATTGGCCCCACCAACAACATTCCCTCTCCCTCACTTATGCCAACAACAAACATGAAATTAGCCATCTCTATCTATCAGTTTACCTCTCTCTAACATGTCAATTTTACTGTGTTCATATTATTATTATTATTATTTATTATTACATATAATAATAATAATAATATAATATAATATAATAAGAGTATATGAGAGAGAGAAAGAAGGGTTAGCGTAAGAAGCTAAAGGTTGAGATCCAAGCGGGGTCCTGCAAGGATCTTAGGCCCTTTTGACACGGACGCTGCTCCAAACCTCTTCCTCTTTCTATCAATTACATCTTACCCTTCAATATTTTTTTATGTTATGTAGTTTTAGTTTATGTTATGTTGGCGGCAGTTGGTGAAGAAAAATCACCATACTGAATTCAAAGAAAGATAAATAAATGAAATGGGGTTTGCCAAAAGTCTTCAACTACACTCCCTGTTTGCATCTAGGTGTGAATATCAAGCTTCTTTCAAGGGGGACATCAACCATGATTGCACCCTTATAGGTCTTTATTTTTCCATTTCACAGAAACACCAATAAGAATATTTATCTTCACTTTCTAGAGCATCCATGATTGATGCCCGATTTTAGAACACCCTCCATTTATGTGTGCCCAGTGCAGTGAGCAGTGACTATTAATTCTGACTTGCCCAACCCTCGAATACAACCCAACACACATCTTTGTTGTACTAAATGTCATATTTGATATGGTTTATTCACATCAACAATTAGGTACAGTAAAACCTACACGAGAATTCATTTGATGCATACGAGAGATTAACGTTGCCTGGTGTTGAGTGGAGGGTCCAATTGAAATAGACTAGAAAGATCTGTCTTCATTTTGCTTTGTGCTATAGTTTGTCAAAAACGCATGATTCTCCTTGCCTTATTACCTTTTTCTTACTTTCTCTATCACCATTTTCGAGTCAATGAACTTCCTTACTTACCCGGTCTTGATTAAGACTTAATGAAAGATACTTCCTACTTTTACAACACTCCTGATTCTCTCTATTTTTCTCCAATAAGCTATTCTTTTCAAAAGTATTTACTTAATACTTATTTTGAGAACCAGTGACACATATTTATTTGTTAGTGGAAAGACATCACAAATACTAGTAAAAAAGTTACTTTCTGAATCATGCGGGGAACGCGTAATGCAGACCAAAGAGGCAAAATATTATCCAAGTATTTTTCGCACTATCGTCTCTTAGGAGGTGCAAATATTAAAACAAGTTAAGTAAATACAATTATTCTAGATTAAATTTCATCCATTTATTTTAAGATATATGATACTTTTTTTTAACAAGTCTCATTAAAATAATTATTACCGAAATGCACTACCATATATCGAAGAGAAACAAACATTACATCTGTCTCGTGTTAAAATATAAACTCTTTTTCCTTCATAAATATACATATATCACGGTTTGCTTTATTTTTAAATAATCTTACGAATAAAATATCTTTTACAATTTACAATTTTTTTTCCTTGAGCGATTTCAATATGTATACTAATTAAATCATACAATTTTTCCTTTTATATAATAGATGAAAAAATCAAATAGTTTTTACTAATGACAATTTTTTCCCATAAAAAAATTATTTCATAACTTTTATTCTTTTTTTACAAAAATGTGTATGCCATAGCTCATTGGATTTCATAATATAAATGCAATAGTTACTTATCTAGTAAATGTCATTTCTAACTTTTTATTTTTATACGTACGGATAGAAAACATATTTGGTTCAATATTTTAGGAATGTTATGATAGAAGAAAAAAAATGTAGTTTCTTTATAACTTGAGAAAGTTGGTTTTCATGTATTATTTGTATTTTAAAATATTTAGGAAATGAAAATTACTTATATTCTATGAGGAAATTTGTTTCGGGTGAGAATTTAATTATTCTCGATTAATTTCAGGAATCAAGCATAAACTAATACAACTTTGTGGATGGTAATTATGATTAATGAACTAAATATTAACTAAATTAGTAAAACTAGAGTGACGTACGAGCAAAAGTTGGTAAAGATATAATGAAATTTTAAGTATAAGTAAAAGTATTCTATTGGGTCTCAAAAAGAGAACCGTCATTCTAATCCTCAACTAAAAGTAGTACTGAACTTACCATAGTTTATTGAAGGGACATGATACGGGCAAAATATTATTTATTTTCATGCATACCAATTAATTGTTACCTTTCACTCGTGAAACATGAAAAATCACTTTCTTTTAAATATTAAGTTTATATCATCTGTTAATATATTATAAAAAATGAATTTAAAAATCTATAGAATTTCGAATTTATTAAATAACTTAAACTTAGTAATTTGGTTTTTAAATCTAGATTTATAATTTATTTTTATCCTTATTTTTTTTAATTTTAATATTTTTTAAATAGAATTAATTTGGTCTATTTTATTCATTTAATGTTTATAATGACGTGTCAAAAGGTTTTAAGAAAATTATGAGTCAAACTATTTAAAAGATATTATGTGTCAAAATATATAAGTCACATATTAAATTAGAGAGATTATAAGATAAAAAATATTCAGATGTTGATACTTTACACCTTTTAAACAATATTATCTCCAATTTAATAGAAAAAAACAAAATTATTATTTAAAACATATTAAAACTCAATTAAATATAAAAGTATAAAAATCAAAGTAATAATATCACTAGATGTAAACATAAACTTACTAATTAAGCCTATGACATATTATTCGATCCCAATATAAGCAAAACTTACCATAACACTATTCTCATCTCAATTAAAGAATGTAAACAAAAAATAAAAATCCAATGATGACCTCTTTATTTTACTCTGTGCCTTTTATTATAGGAGAAGCATACATTAAATTCCACTTTCCTTAACGGGTCCAATGATAATCTTACTGTTACCATACGTACGAAACACACTCTTGATCTTTATTACCAAACTACGATTGACTTTGTTCTACCTTTGCTTTGGTAGGTGAAGTTGCAACTTTACCATGTAATGTTGATTTAAATACATGGGTATAACAATGATGACGCATTTAAATTTAAGTCAAGCAATCCGTGTGCAAATCATAATGGGTATACATTCAAAATTTCTTGTCGACAATAAGATGGAATACAAGAAAATTTCCATGCTCTAAAAGAATTGCGAATGATGAAGCATCGGTATGAATCCGAATTAAACGTTAGAATTTGCTAGCGAAATTGGACAACTCAAGAAAGTAGTGATACGAAAGCCTAGAGAATAATTACACC
This sequence comes from Vigna umbellata, assembly GCF_029865625.1. NCBI lineage: Eukaryota > Viridiplantae > Streptophyta > Magnoliopsida > Fabales > Fabaceae > Vigna > Vigna umbellata. Next base: position 16,826,880 of record NC_142174.1, on the reverse strand, counting down.
TCCATATCAAAGTGGCAATGCCTCTTATGATAATTTCAGTGATGTTTTCATTGGACTTTTATCATACATCTTTCAGGCCCCATAGGGACATACCATATCTGAAATGAACGTGTGGCGGAAACTGGTTCTTCAGTGTGAAGGCCCGGAAAATGTGGTAACATTTCCAGTGGAAATTATTAGAACTTCTCCAATGATAACAGTTTTGACTTTTTATTTTGCTCTTGTTGTAAAGGATTAAATCGATAGCAATACATGTTTAGATAAATCCAATGATGAAAGCTTAGCTTAGCATGGTTCAAAAAAACAAAATTAATGATGAAAGCGAGAGTTTAATGTTCATTGTTAATCCCATTATCTAAACCAAGCTGCATTATTATGTGTTAAACATTGAAACGCGTGGTGTCTGTAGTTCATTTGGTTAGTTGTTAAATGTTCTTGAGTGGTAATTAATTCTCATTATTGAACTAATGTCAGTCATAATATTACATGTCATTCTTCATTGAGATAACCTCAGCACCCCCTTTTCGTCGCTTGAAGTACATGAAAGTGTGTAAAAGAGAAAAAAGAAGTTGAGAAAGTAACTGAAAAGTGATATATATGCTTAATCGTGTTTTAAGGGAGATCTAATTTTATCATTTATTTAGTTTCATTATAAATTTAAATTGCATATGAATTTAATTAAATTTGAGAAATTTGAGAAATTTTTAGCGTATCAACTGTGATTACATGTTACAAATAATGACCACACGCCTGAATTTAATACATTCTATTTTAGGTTAAAACTAAAGTTTCCTTGTTTTTACGATAGTTTAGTAATGACTTTATAGTGACATCGTGGGCCGCAGCTATTGTTTCAAACATTTCCATACGGGCCTCAAGAGTTTTTTGGTGGATGGGCCGGCCTTTTAGTTTTCAGCCACACCTGCTATTTTCAGTTCCCCTTTTCCTAATTACACTTGGATGTTAATAAAGTAAAAACATGTTCTTAAGATAGTAAAAGGTAAGCGGAATGACATAAAAGGGATTATTTAGGCTGTTTCTAAAATAATATAGTTTGATTACATGTGGCGTGAGTGATAATGACAGAGGTGGCAGAGAGGGTCCGTTCAAGAAACTTCCGAGAGGGAGAGGGAAGAAGAGAGGGCGAAAAAGCAATAATAACAGTAATAGCAACAGATCTCACTGTCGTCTGGCCGAAGCCAAAATCCAGAGAAAGAAAGAAAGAATGGTTGATTTCAGCGGCGATGAAACTGCCCCCTTCTTTGGCTTCCTGGGCGCCGCGGCGGCCCTCGTTTTCTCCTGCATGGGGGCGGCGTACGGCACGGCGAAGAGCGGCGTCGGTGTTGCCTCGATGGGCGTGATGAGGCCGGAGCTGGTGATGAAATCGATTGTGCCGGTTGTCATGGCGGGAGTGCTTGGCATCTACGGCTTGATCATCGCAGTGATCATCAGCACGGGAATTAACCCTAAGGCCAAATCGTACTATCTATTCGATGGCTACGCTCATCTGTCTTCTGGTCTTGCTTGTGGTCTCGCTGGTCTCTCCGCTGGTATGGCCATTGGCATCGTTGGCGACGCCGGTGTTAGGTACACTATTCTCATTCTCTACTCTATTTTCGTTACTTGTTCAATTTCTTAGGTATTCGCTTCTATTACTGCCCACACTTACTTCACTTTGGTTGTTCCATGAGTTTTGTACTTGTGTTGAATTTGTTATGTCAATTTCAATGGTAGATGACCTTCTGTGTGCAGAATTGAATTGCAAAATGATAATTTATTCAAAAATTAGGCAGAGTATGTGTGTTGACATATAATTCGGATGCTTGTGCGGGGTACTTTGTGTATTTGATTTTGGTTCAATGAGTTTGAAGTAATGGCTAGGAATTTTTCTTTTTATCTTAAGGGCATATCTGATGATTACATGAGCATTTGTTAAGTGTTTGTGAAAATAGGTTTTGATTTTTTTTGTTCGTATGTTGCTTTTTGCTTATTTTAATCAGCTGTGCAGGATAGCTTATGAAAACAGCTTACAACTTGTATCAAAATAGTTTAACCCAATTTCTTTTTGATAATGGAAACAACTTAAACGTATGTAAGCATTTATGTACAGTGCTTGACGAAGTTGTTTATTTAAAGTTGTTAAAAAAACATTTTCCTTATTTAAAGGCATCGATTTCTCAACCCAATGGAAAAACTACTTTTTGTTCTGTTTTTTCTCTTGTAGTCTAACATGCATTTTAGGGCATAATAAATTTTAATTAATTAATAATGAAAAAAATCTTTACTGTGAGGTCATGTTTCTGTTCTTAAACATGGTTGAGTCCTTCAAATTTGTATCCGAACATGCTGGTAGTTAGTTTGGGCCACAGCAGCAGACTTCTTTATAGATAAAATTGATTTTCAATTTGTTCTGTGTAGTCTACAATGAAGAAATGGCTATTATGGCATGATAAAAGGCACAATTTGGGATATACATCAGTACTTGTCTATTGTCGATTGAATTTGAAGTCCAAAAATTATCTATTGCTGGTATCACCATTGCTGCTAGTGCTTTCAATGTTTTGACTGCATGTTCACTGAGAATGTTTCACTCCTACCGGATAAATTCTTATAATCTCTATTGCAATTTATTGAATTTGCCGTGCTGAAAATGGACTGTTCTTTGTAGAGCAAATGCCCAACAGCCAAAGCTTTTTGTTGGGATGATTTTGATTCTCATCTTTGCCGAGGCATTGGCGTTGTATGGTCTTATTGTTGGCATCATCCTCTCTTCCCGAGCTGGCCAATCCAGAGCTGATTAGTATGGAATTTCACGCAGCTTAGAGCGCATAGAACCATGGATTGAATGTTGAATGTCGCGAAGATGTAGGTATTGGTAAGAGTGTTGCTTTATGATGCTCTTCATTCAGGTTATTCAGGAATAAAACGTCCAAACGATTTCTTTGGCCATTTATTGTATTTAATTATGCTATCCAGACTAAATTGGAGATCTCTGAAATAAAACATGTATGTGTTTATTTCGATAACGTTGAGTATTATGTTATGTGTCATTCATCACTACACCTCTCTCTCTCTGTCCTCAATTCCCAAAACTTCGTTTTATGGCTGTAATGAGATATTAAATGTCAATCTTATTTCTTTTATAATGATCTTGACAATTATGGACATGTCTTACCATGATGACTGTCCTAATAATTCGTCTAGTTAATGGATAAAGCTGTTAATGCGTAATGCTGTTTGTGACCTTGGATAATAGGGTGGTTTGCTAAGGAATTCAGGGAGGATCCTACATTAGGTTGGATCTGGTTTGAAGAAAAAGAAAAGGTTTAAACCCTCGGTTGGTCCTCGTATTCTTGTATTTATATGGAAATCTCAAATGGGTCATCGTTTTTTTTTCGGTCTCAATTGGGTCATATTTTTTGTAAAAATGAGCCAATTTTACCCTAACCGTTAAATGCTTTCAGACGGCGTTAAGTTTAGCTGAACTGTATTTTATATTTTGGTGGCATGGCATTGTTCATTAAAATTGAATGGCTGATGTGTTTCAAAATTGTTCACGTCACATCTCAAATCAACTTCTTTTGTCTCACCACTTTCTCTCTCTCCCATCTCTTCCAACGCTCAAAAGCTGCAATCTTTTTTCCAGTCCTTTTCCATTGTTTTCCATTCTGCAATGACACCACACTGCAACAAAAACCATTTTGATATCAAAACAACAAAACCCAATTAAAACCCAAAATTCACGAGACATAAAAAACATTGTTATCTTTTTGAGAAAAATTGAAATTGTAATTGAATGGATTTGGAAACTACAGAGGCGCGAGAATGGCAGTTAGATCAAGATTGAAATTTCACAATTTTAGCTCAACTTGTCAGTCAAAGGGAAAAACTTCAGATTTCTTTATGATAAAAAACCCTGAAATTTCTCTCAAAGTTTTTCTTTTTAATATGTGGCGCCACGTTTATAGGCGAGATGATGCTAGGGCTCCTTCACAAGCAACCCTCTGATCAAATCTCTGGCAGAAAAGCTAACAGTTGGAGATTCTGGAAATCTTAGAGGCTCACCAATTACATTGAACAGAGTTGCACGATTTGCAGGACCTTTGAATGGTGTTCTACCAAACAGAAGCTCATACAAGAATATCCCAAATGTCCACCAGCCCACAACACTTCCATGCCCTTCACCCTTGATGATCTCTGGGGCCAAGTACTCGTGTGTTCCAACAAAGGACATTGATCTTGCATTTGTTGGCTTGGCAATTAGCTCAGGAAGAGGGGTCACCTGGTTGTGCACATCATTCTTTGGTTTAGACTTTTTGTCTTTCTTGGATTTTCTGGATAGAAAGCGCAGTGTGAAGCACGCAGTGTGAAGCGCATAAATGGCGGAATCCTTGTGCGTCCACGGGAGGAGTCTGCATCAGTGATTGGAGGAAGAAGAAGCACTGTAGCCACAGAGATCATTCAATTAAATTCAATTAAATGCATAATGCCACATCATCAAAGCAAAAAATACAGCTCAACCTAATTTAACGCCGTTTGGAATAACTTAACGGTTAGGGTAAAATTGACTCATTTTTACAAAAAATATGACCCAATTGAGACCGAAAAAAAAACGATGATCCATTTGAGATTTCCATATAAATACGATGACCAACTGAGGGTTTGAATGAAAAGAAAATGATTGTTTGATAGAGAGTACCAAAATTTTCAGCCCGATTAACTTGAAGTAATCCAATCAGAATCAGGTTTGACCGGATTACAATCATAAAAGTAGAATGACATTTTGAGATGTAAAATCTGAATTTGTACCAGTACACCTCACATATGGTAGAGTAGGTACGTTAGGTGTTTTCCAAATAAATTTGGAGTTTAATTTAGTAATGCATATTTTATTAAATACATTTGGATATTACCTAGATAAATCTCTAAAAATGATGAAGAACAAAATACAGTGTTTATGTTATCATATGTAAGTTTTTGCCTAATAAAATTGTAAGAATATGAAAATTAAAAAAAAAATGTTAAGGCAGGGGGGGTTAGATTGATTGAATTTCACTATGCAACTTAACAAGATCCAGAGGTTGCAACATGTGAACTTAGTATGGTTTGACATGGGTTAGAGTGAGTCGACATACTTAACCAGATCATTTTAATCCAGATTTTGATATTAATAAAATGAAATACAGCAATGTCAATATTTCAATGCTATTATTACATATATAATGTCATTAATGAAAAATGCTATTACTTTTTATATTTTATTAATTTAATGAATTAATTCACTCAATCAACCAATTCATATTGGATCTAGTTGGGTTAAAAGAAATTCATCCACTATAAACTGAGTTGATTTAAATTCCCTACTACTTTTAGTTCAATGTGTAGTGAACTAATTTAAATTGGTTCGCTTTGACACCTTCATAGGATTGTTAGACGGTTAAAGGTTTAGTTTCTCTTTCCTTTCTTGTTTTTTTCAAGCACTTTCCATTGAGTACAAGTCAAATTTGTCTATGGTTTAGAATTTTGAATTATACAATTTGAAAATGTATTTTGAAATGCAAAAATGTATTTATAAATTAAAAATTATTTATAATATAATTTTAAATTATGCAATTCAAAATATTTTTCTAATTTCTTAATTGCATAGTCTGTAATACATTTCTGAATTATGAAATCTTATTATATAATTTAAAATATATATTTTATTATACAATCCAAAAGATTTCTAGTCATCAATAATTTGAACTTTTTCCCACCTGTGAAGATAGAAGAAGAAGGGTACTAAAAGAAAGAATCACTGTTAATACCATCACTTGGCCCACATACGGGACTAATTGGGTTGAGCTGGTTCAGCATACTAGAGGGGACTTTCTTCCTGCACACCACATTTTTTCCTACACCCCCAAACTTGACTGTAATGCCCATAAACAAAGGACTACTGAGCATCTTCTTGAGCTCGGTCACTAAACCTGAACAATGGGCTCTGATACCATTTGTAGGGAGAGACAACACACAAATAAATCTTCGTATTAATAAGATATTGTCCACTTTGGACTATGCCCTAACGAATTTGCTTTTGGTACCACTCCAAAAGATCTCTTACCATTGAAAGTATCTTATATATGTATATAAACTCATGTTCATCTCTTAATTTATCCGATGTGAGACTTTATTTGTACCCTCTATATATATAACACATATATATTATAAAATTAATTACTGCTTATCCACCTGTAGTTATTATTTTATTACATATTTATTTCTTCCCCACCTTCAAGCAATTTTCAAAAAGCATTGAATGACATTTTTCTTTTTTTTTTCTTTTAACCATATTCGTCTTCTTAAAGTGTCTATTTATTCTTAGATAATATTCTTTTTCAATGATATTCTTCTTTTTCAGTAGAATTTTTCACCACAAATATTGTGTTTTGGTTAAAGTTTAGTGGCATGTATTTATTTTGCTCTTTTATGCTTGAGTTATATTTCATTTTTCGAAATACGATTCTAGATATATGGAAATTGATTTAGAGTAATACTGGATTTCAAAATTCGATATACGAATGTTTTAAATTTCAAAATCTTTCCAAAATTTAAAATTATCAAATTTAAAATTTGGTTTAAGAGTGTGCCAAAATTTCAAATATGGTTAAAAAGTGTCACGAATTTCACAATTCAATTAAGGGGTGTACCTAACATTTGAAATCTAGTTAAGAATTATCTCAGATTTTGAAATGCGGTTAAGGAGTTTCTTAGATTTCAAAATCCGGTTAAGGAGTCTCTTACATTTTGAAATCTTGTTATTTATTTTTTTATTTTATTTTTTAATCTCTCGATAAATGTCAATATTAATCCTTCACATAGACATTAAACCAAAATTCATCACAAAAATTATCTTTCCTTGAGCTTGGACAAAACAATTGCATATAAAATTTAAACAAATTAACAAGTATCAAAAATAGAAAAAGAAATTAATGTATTTTACTAACCTAGCCTTCTCACAACATAAATGTTATGTGGTCAGCTTAACTTATGAGCAAAGAACTATTGTCTTGACCTCTAGAAAATCCATATACTTCATGTTCTTATGGAACAACATCCTTATGTTACCAAGAAAAACATCCTCTTGTTGGTCTTCAACATCAAGACTAGATAACGGTGCAGCTTCTCCAACTTCACCATAACAATCTCTTCTATGAGTAGATTAAGCGGGTCTTCTTTGAGCTTCACCCTATGCAATGATTTCAACCTGGTATGTAGACACACTATGTGTTCTTGTCATTTTTATAACAAACAAACATTAAAAACAACATACCAAATAACTAAGCTTAAAAAGAAAAAAATAACAAAACCACATCACATCAAATATTTAAACTTCAAGAAATAAATAATAACATAAGAATGATACATTAAATCATAAACAAACAAAACACATCAAATTATAAAAACATTAAATCATAAACAAACAAAACAGATCAAATTATAAAAAAAGACATTAAAAGAATTGGACTTTGAAACTCGAAAACACCTTAATAAGATTTAAAAATTCAAGAGACCCCTTAACCGAAATTCAAAATTCAAGAGACAACTTAATCAGATTTCAAAATTCCAAAGACACATAAACCGGATTTCAAAACCTGAAAAAATCCTTAGTCATATTTCGAAATTTGGTGCACTCACAAATTAAATTACAAAATGCACTCCTAAACTGGATTTTGAAATTTGGTGCAGTCCTAAATGAGATTTTGAAATACAAGCACTTAAACTATATTTTGAAATTTGATACACTCCTAAACCGAATTTTGAAATTCGATATACTCCTAACTGAATTTCAAAATCTAGTGTTTTCCTAAACTATTTTTGAAATTCGAATTTTTGTTTCCTAAATCAATTTTTGAAATATGGTAGTTATCCTCAAAAGAAGAGTGAGAAGGTTGAGTATGCACACTAAAATAAATGTGAGAGAGAGTGTGAAGGGTGAGTGCGCGACACCAGATAAATTTAAGGGGTGAAAGATGCTGACAAAATAACTAAGGAGTGATTTAGGATAATTATATTTTTACTAGTCAAAGTTAAAGGAGGTTCGTTTAGGATATTTAAAAACAAAACTAGGGGTGCAAAGGAAAAGTGCGTGGTGCACGAAGAAAGCCTCATACAAAAGTACAATAGCTAATTTATACAAACTTGATACAGCAACATATGGATTGAGTTGGTCCACATAATAAATGAATTAGTAAAATAGAATTCTACTGGCTCCTCAGCTAGTCAGCACGACTAAATAAACATATGAATAATTGAATAAAATTAAAAGAAAAATATTAATAGAGTATAATAAAATAGTTGTTAATAATTGATGATTTGAGTAACATTGACTTCAGTACATGTTTTGTGAATTTAATAAGTTCTTCAATGGAGATTGATCATTCTTCTCCCTATAAAAAGTAACAATCATAATAACTTTAAGAAATTACAAAGTTTTGTGAATTTAAAAAAAAAAACCTTGAAAAAGAAATCCATTAAAAGTAGTTAACAAGTTATTCCTCAATCGGGATTGACTGTTATCTCTCTATAAAAGTAAAAATCATAAAAGAATATTGATTGTGATATAAATACCTGATCTTTTGTTTAAGAGCTTCAATTTATAAAAGGTTACATACGAAAATCCTCACAATTTGCAAGAAGTGAATGACGACCAATTTGTTTCCTTCCTTTCATTTAATGGTTTCCATACAGCAGACTTTTAGAAACAACATTTGTTTTCAGCTAAACAGGTTTTTCTTTTTCTGTCCACACACTGAATCTTGCTCCCAAATCAAATATTGTCTTGTTACGAAATTTAAGGGTTCATGTATCATTGCATAGCATTGATTTTCATTCCTTAAGCCCATATTCCTTGTGGACCTTGTTGTTGAGATGAGAATTTTTTATTAGAGTACACGTGTTTACACAAAAAAAGAGTATGTAAAATCTCTATCTATTACTCTGGGGTCATTTTTTTCATTATTTTTATAGTTTTTTCACCCTTCTTGTACTCATCCCATGGGTACAGCGTGCACTGAGTTGACTCTCTCTTTTCTTTGTCTGTGAAACTTAGCATATGATGCAAAATTTACAAATACCAAAAACATGTATTGTACCTTCCTAAGTGGCACACTCACATGGCATATGTTGTATAATTTGAAAATGCACAAACTAGTACATGATAAGAGGGTGGAAAAGTATGCTTATCTCTTTAACTTTTCTTTTCACAAATAGATATTTTAGATTTTATTTTGGTTCTAATGAATCTAAAATTTACTCTCTATAAAAATAAATACCTTTAACTTTTATTATCTCTTTTACACATAAACACCTTATTTTCAACAACACTCAATTAATCTTTAAAATTTACCAATCCTGCAAGTACTTTCCTATTTGAATTAGGGTTACATTATTTCATCCGTTTGTTTATTTTACATTTCAAGTTTTTCTATATTTAAAAAAAAACATAATAAAGTTTTGAATGAGTAAAACAAATAAAGACTTCTTCTTGTTCTTAATTTTTTCTAAGTTTACATTGTTATTACATTTTAATATATGAAAAAATGAATTGTAGAAAAAGAAAATATCAAAGAAAGAATAATTCATAAAAGGGATGCGGAAGGATTAACTAAGACTAGATAAAAATAATCTACAATTTATGCAGTTAATTAAATTGTTCCACGTGGCATATGTTACCCTAAAAGACAAATAATACAAGATAAAAGGAAGGCGTGTTGAAAAACATCTTGAGATCTACGTTCTCTACATGTAAGCTCCATTTAACTTAAAGTGGTGCCAATTTTATTTTTTAATAGAAAAAGGATAACAACCGTATGAGCTGTTTACAAAAATAGTCAAGTAAGTTAAGACAAAATTGAAATTTATATACAGTTCATTTTTTAATGTCCTTGCTAAAAACATTTTTCTAGTTTTTGGTCTAACGAATCATTCAAAGTTTGGAAGGACCCTTAACGGTCAGTGGACAGTATTAGGAGTTGTGCTGTCTGTGTTCCCTTACTCTCTCTTCACTGCCAGTCAAATTGTATTTTCCGTTACAGATCCTTGTGAGTATTTGGCATTATTGACTACGATTCCTTTATGAATTTTTTATGACAGTACCACCTGTGGAGAATCTTGGAGTCTTGATCCACTACCACATACTGCTAAGTAGGTATTGCAGATGAAGAAATAAATAAAATAAAGAAGATTTAGAAGCAAGTTGGACTCACATAGTTACTCCCTACATAACCAGATCCAATCACAAAGGAAGGTTCTTTAATTTCCTCTCTTCTTTTGAATCTCCAAAATAGATGCCAAGTGTCCCCTGAAAACTCCCTAAAGCAAAAAAATGGTAACCAAGCAGAATCCAATTCAAAGAAAAAGTGGCGGATATAATATGATGACGATCCCACAAAAAAAGGTTCAAGAGTTGTTGAGCCGTGGGCCAAATGGCCAATCATAATGTATTCGTCCCTCCTGACTTTTCTCTATTCCCTTCTTTCCACTAAACAAAAAATAAATAAACAAATCCCAAAATGAAGACAAATAATAAACTAGAATTAATTAGAGCACCAAAAAAATACACGTGGCGAATCAAGGGAATACTGAATTCTATATGTCTTTCAAGCTGCATGACCAGATGGGTTACACCAAAAAACAATGCACTACTAACTCTTGGGAACAACGTGTACCTCGGACCCCACAATCTTAACGGCTACATCATTCAACTCCGTTGCCGGAACCTGCGCCAAGCCAAGACCACATGACGATGTCAGAAAAACCAGGTCCGTTTCGTGGACGGGAACAATACCAATTATGTGCCGTTAATTTGGCGGGAAACGCCACGGGACCCACCTCCTTGTCCTCACTCGTTCCTCGGTATCGCAAACCACTCTGTATGTCGTAGATGTTGACTAACTTAGAAGTCGAGAAAGTGAGAGAGAGATAACACGCCTCATCATGGGGTTCCCACCTCTCCATCTACGAGTCCGGCACCACTTTGAAACAAACCGTGAAAATAGCCACCAAAAATGGAAAAAGTGGCGACAATGTTACCTTTTCCTGTTTTTTCTTCTTCAAGAGGAAAGAATTCGGCAGAAAGAAAACAAGTTAATAACGAAGAACAGGGGAGAAAGATAAGGGTTTTTTAATAATCAAAACAACTAAATGTTAAAGTTGATCATGAAAATTTGCGGATTTGGGTTAGGCCGGAGAAGGTTGGGAGGTGGGATCCGCGGAGGATGGGATATCAGGACCGACTCGACAGCCTTCAAGCATGAAAACAATGTCAGACATGGTTGGTCGATCAAGAGGGTCAGGTGCTGTGCAAAGTAACCCAACTTTTACACCCAGTAAAAACTCTTCCCACTCTGATGATTCTGGATCCAACTCAAGCAAACCCGGTTCTAATAGCTCTGTTATTTGACCCCTTTGTAATTGTTTTTTTACCCACTTTACTATGTCTTCGTCCTGGGTGAACATGACGGGTCGTTTTCCAGTCAGCAGTTCCAACAACACAATGCCAAAGCTGTAAACATCACTCTCCTTCGTGGCTTCCCCGGTTAAGACTGCTTCTGGAGAAACGTAACCCAACGTGCCAACCGATGCTGAAGTTGAGGCTTCGCCTGGGGTGGTGGCTACTGTTAACTTTTCTAACCCAAAATCTGATAAATGGGCTTCGAAATCTGCATCGAATAGGACATTTTGTGGTTTCACGTTGCCGTGGACCATTGAGGATTGGTGTAGGAAGCCTAAACCACGGGCAATGCCCAGTGCAATGAGGTGTCGCATTGGCCAATTTAGAACGTGGCCATCTTGGTGAGAAGCTTCTTGGAGGAGGGTTGCGAGGTTTCCATTGGGCATGTAATCGTAGACTAGGAGTCTCATGTCAGGTGGCCCAGCATAATAACCTCTGAGAACTGTTAAATTTCGGTGCTTCACTTTGCCTAGTGATTCGGCTTCTTTTCTAAACATGTTTTCATCCAATGATCCATCTTGGAGCCTGCGAACGGAGAGGACCATTCCATCGTTGTAACAGGCTTTGAACACTAATCCATACCTTGTTCTGCTCAGCACGTTCTCTTCGTCGAATTGTCTTGTTGCTTCAATGGTCTCAGCAAGTGTAACTTTAGTGTTAAACATCACTAGTTTTGGTCCCCCACTCTCAGTGCTGCTACGACCTCCACTTGTTCCAGAACTGGCTCTAGCGGGACTCTTCTTCTTTTCACCCGATACACCCCGTTTCAGTCTTTTACGCCATCTCAATAGACTGAACACGTAGAAGCAGCAAAACAAAACCAGTACAAAAGCTCCGCAAGCAACGACAACCACAAGCACAATCATCCTCTTTCTGTCCTTACCATTATTTATATCTTCGCATTTCGTATCCAATGGCTTCCCACATAAACCTGGATTATCTGTGAAAACATCTGGGTTACTGAACCGAAATCCCAATGTTGGTGGTATCTCACCGTCCAAGTTATTTCCCGAGACATTTAAGAACACTAAACCCGGAATCATAGAAAGATTGCTTGGAATTTTCCCACTCAAGTTGTTAGCAGAGAGATCTAGCATTGTCAGGTTTGCTAGATTCCACAAGGACCCCGGTATATCCCCGGAAAGATGGTTGTGATCCACCAGCAAAGTGGTTAGCCCCGAGCATTTGGAGATTTCCTCAGGCAAATCCCCAGTTAAAGTGTTTCCACTCAAATCAAGCACTCTCAAAAAGGTGAGACGAGAGAGATCAGCAGGAATGCGACCTACCAGAGAGTTTGATCCAAGCTCCAGAATTTCAATACCAGAGCAATTTCCAATTTCCGAAGGGATTGCTCCTGTAATGTCATTACCAGACAACGAAAGAACAAGCAATGAACGAAGAAAACCATAATTTTCAGGAATAGACCCGGAAAAGGCATTAGAACTGAGATTAACATACTGCAAACTCGTCAAACTACTAAACCCTTCAGGCACATCACCAGATAACTTGTTTTCCTGCAGTGCAACAACTTGCAAACTGGGCAATCCCGAGAGCTCAAGCGGTAATTCTCCAGAAAGATTCTGTTTGCTCAAGTCAAGCGAAGTTAGCTTGAAAAGATTCCCCAAACTAGAAGGAATTTTTCCAGAGAAGCCATTGCCACTAAGATTGAGAACCGTCAACTTATTCAAATTCCCAATACTCGCATAAACTTGACCCGTAAATTTGTTTCCACTAAGGTCTAGTATCGTCAAATTGTTCAAACTCATTATCATCTCAGGCATACTTCCAGTCAACCTGTTACCCCACAAACTCAACATTTCAAGATATGAAAGGTTTCCAAAACTCACCGGAACCGAACCAGAGAAGTGGTTCCCACCGAGAGATAGCACCTTCAGCCCCGTCACATCACCCAAAAACGAAGGAACTTCCCCGCCAAACTCGTTTCCTTCAAAATCAACGACGCTTAGGAACCCACATTTCTTCAGTTCCACCGGAATGGTACCGGTGAAGGAATTATTAGCCATCTTCAACACCTCCAACTTAAAAAGATTTCCTATTTGGGGCGGAACTTCCCCAAAAAGTGCATTATTGGACACATCAAGCACGGTCAACGTGGTCACGTTGGTCAACCACAACGGAAACGTGCCTCGTATCCGATTGTGCTGAATATCCAAAACCTGAAGAACACTTATACACGTGCTCATCTCAGGCCCCACGAAATCCACGAAACCGTTGAAACTAAGGTGAACAATCCGCAACGACGGCGCGTGGACAGAACCATTGCAGAAAACGGAAGCTGGAATGGAGCCGGTGAAGTTGTTCTGAGACAGTGACATCACCTGAAGTCTCGGAAGCGCCGAAATCGCCGACGGAATCACGCCGGTAAGCGCGTTTCCGTCCACGCTCAGATGCAGAAGCGCGGAGCAATTTGCGAGCGCAGAAGGAAGCGTTCCTCCGAGGAGATTGTGGTCCAGCCAGAGGTACTGCAGCTGCTGAAGTTCCCCGAGGCTCGCCGGAATCTCGCCGGATAACTGATTATACGAGAGGTTTATCAACTGAAGCTGATAGAGGTTCGACAAGGAGCTTGGAATCTCGCCAGAGAAGGCGTTCGACGAGAGGTCGAGGGCTTTGAGGCCGAGAGGAAGAAGGCCGGGGATACTGCCGGAGAGGCGGTTCAGCGCGACGTTGAGAATCTGAAGACCAGTGAGGTTGGCGATCTCCGTCGGAAGGTTGCCGGTAAACGAATTCTCCTGCAGGAACAATGACCGTAAGAGCGTGCATTTGGAGAGCGACGAAGGAACGGTTCCGTTTAAGTTGTTTGAGCGAAGGCTTATCTTGCGTAGCATGCGCAACTCGGAGAGACGGTCACTGAGTCTGCCCCCGAGTTGAAGGCGAGGCAGGCGCAACTCCGTGACTCGGCCGTTCATGCATGCGACTCCGCGCCAGTCACACGGTGCCGCCGGAGACGTCGGATCCCAACCGTCGAGAGCTCCGACGGGGTCGTGGAGGTTGAGCTTGAAGGACGTCAAGGCTTGGATCTCCACAACAGTAACGGCGGTGCGGTCGGCGCACGTTAAGAGCGGTGCGCAGAACACCAGGAGTAGAAGAAGAACAGGCATGAGAATGCGAAAGGATGGTTGTTGGTATGTGGTTAATGGTAACCGTTGCAGAAGCAACGAGTGAAGAAGCTATGAATAATAATAGAGATGAGCAGTTGGAGCAGGGTATTATTATTGGGTGTTTAGGTTAGCAGGGTGTGCAGTTGTTGCGTACATTAGCAATCCGCACACACTGAAACTAATAAGCAGAAGAAGAGCGCGTATTTTCCAGATTCCGCAAAAACAACTCTCCCTTCTTATTTCCTATTTCTCTGTCTCATACATGAAAAACACAGTTTTCATTGCATAACGCCATAACAGCTCCCCCTTCTGTCTTTTTTCTGTTTCTGTTTCTTCTTATTTAATATTTTATTTATTTATTTATTTATGTCTCCCTCTCTCTCTCCTCTCTAACAACTATTATAACCATTTGAACCCACCCTTTTTTGAAAACACCACTGTGTGTGCTGGTCTGAGTTCTGCTCTGTCCCTACAAACCTTTTTAAACTCATGTGATGTGATATGGCTTGAATCATTCACCTTTCTTTTTCCTTTCGTGCTCCTTTTTAAATTATTAATTAATATTCGTATTAAATACAGTTAATAGGGATTATAGTAAAAGAAACAGTTACACCATTTTAAATTTTTTAAAGACAAATAGAATTTGACGAAAAAAAAAGGAAAAGATTTATTATTGGATATTTTATTCCTTATTAGTTTGAGATTGTCTGTTTTCTCTTGGGGCCATTCAGATGAAAATGGACGAATGGGGATTTTGGGTTTTCATGTTGGGACGGCTTGGACATATTTTTGTGTTGTTCATGTTTCGCACTTTATAGTTTCAGCCCTGCATTAGGTGATTCCCTTTAACCCCATGCTCATGTTTTGCACTGTTACTAGGCTTTTGAATCTACTTAGACATAAAAGTTATGGGGAGAAAGTACAAGAAAGGCTAATCCGAGACAGTAAATTGAATTAAGGTGAATCAATAATTGGGTGGACCACAAAAAATCCCATAGTCGAAAACTTTGACAATGTAAAGACAAGCCGTGGAAATAATTTAAAATAAATGCAGTGTCTTTAGACATTGGATTACAACTATTTTAGTAATCAAGAGTGAAAGATAAAGGGTGCTATTGAATGCTCCATTGAGCTACAGCAGGCCTTATGCCAACCAAAAAAGGTTTCACTTTAACAACATGATGATCCTCCATTTATAATTATGTAGTAATTGTACAGTGGTCCATCCTGAAATGAGTGCAAGAAATTTATCACAGGCAGAGGGTAAAATGGGTGAGAATTAGAATTTGGGGAAGCCTGAAATCGAACTTTGCATTGTGGTGCCATATCCCTGCAGTGGCTAGTGGTAGAGGGCAGGCACAATCTTTGCAACCATCAAGGCCATTCAATTTTCCCTATGTTTGTGACTGAATTCAATCCAAAAGGGTAACGTTTCTTCTGCTTTTCATTCAAATCTTTGCCACTGCTAACTTGTCAACATTAAATCACACTGGCCCAATTTGCTTATGTGTTTCTTCATACTGGAAGAGTAGATAGAACCAATTCTGCATTACATAGCCTGTGAAAGAATCTCAACTTTTTCCCCACTTTCTCATCATTTAACCACAACCACTGCCGTGTATAGTAAAAGTAATTTTTTTCTTAACTTTTCCTCAAAAAATGTTGGTTTTTTTTTCCAACCTTCCAAATAAAAAATAGTTCAGATACTTATTTGTTTATAACCAAATCATAATAGACGGATTAAATTTTAAAATGTGCAATATTTTATATATGAGTTGGGAAGTCAAGGCTTAAAATATATGCTGCCACTTACACCCTTGGCTCTTATTTTTTTCTTTTTGAAAAATTTCATATTTTTCTTTCTTATGAAAGGAAAAATAAAATAGTGAAGTAAACCCAAAAACAAAAGATATATGTGTTTTTTCTTATCA
Organism: Vigna umbellata; assembly: GCF_029865625.1. Classification (NCBI taxonomy): domain Eukaryota; kingdom Viridiplantae; phylum Streptophyta; class Magnoliopsida; order Fabales; family Fabaceae; genus Vigna; species Vigna umbellata. Next base: position 16,810,336 of record NC_142174.1, on the reverse strand, counting down.
AAGATGTCTAAATGTTCTACAAACATGTAGAGAGACAATAAAAAAGATGTTTTAATCATAAATGAAATTTAGCTTAATTATAATACACTTACCGTGTAAATATTTTTGCAATATTGTATAATTATAAATCATATTTATGATAAGTTTTAAATATTTTACGTCTTTAAAAGTTAAGGATTTGTAAATAGTTTTTGTACTAAAGTCTATTGCAGAAACTCAAACAAATTCAATATCTTACTCCTTCTAAGATCAAAACTCACTATTGCGAGTATATCAATTTTAATACCAAAAACTCTTTAGAATGACAATATATGTGTGTGTGAAAAAACATTGGGAAAAGTTAAGAGAATAAGCTCATCCAAATAGATATATCTTAGAAAATAATCATTTAAAAAATAAGAAAAAAATCTCTACATATTAATGAATAAGTTAATTTGTATAAGTTATCTGCTAAAATTTATTTAAATAAATTAATTTTATGTTTATGAAACAAATTGTTTATTTTAGTTGTCCAAATACATGTCTCGAACTGCCATCGTCATATCTTCTTTTAGAGGGTTACTTCCTACACCATCCCACATTGCTTTTTGTACCATCACATTTTTTTAAATTTCAAAACTATTCTTTATATTTTAAAATATCATACACCCCACTTCTTTTCTTAAAACGGATGTCACATCCGTTGAGTTTTTTTTTTTTTTAGTTTTTAGTATTTTAATTTATTGTATTTTAAATTAATATATAAATATTATTTAATTTTTTAAAAGTTATTAAATAATTATTTATAAATTAATTTCATTTAATAAAATAATTATTATTAATTTAATGTATGTATTATTATTTAAATAATAATTAAAATATTTTTAAAAATTTTATTAAAACGAATGTGCTGTTGTGGATGTGGCGATATCCATTGTAATTTTTTTTAGTTTTTTGTTTTCTAATTTATTATATTTTAAATTAGTATATAAATATTATTTAATTTTTTTAAAATTATTACTTAATTATTTATAAATTAATTTTATTTTATTTAATAAAATAATTATTATTAATTTAATTTATGTATTATTATTTAAATAATAATCAAAATATTTTTAAAACATTTATTAAAACGATGTGCCACATTCATTATACTTTTTATTTTTTTAGTTTTTAGTTTTTTAATTTATAATATTTTAAATTAATATATAAATATTATTTAATTTTTTTAAAATTATTACTTAATTATTTATGAATTAATTTTATTTATTTAATAAAATAATTATTATTAATATTATTATTTAAATAATAATCAAAATATTTTTAAAAAATTTATTAAAACAAATGTGCTACATCCGTTAATGGATGTGCCGTTAATGCTGTGCGACATCCGTTATAGTTTTTTTTTAGTTTTTTGTTTTCTAATTTTTTATATTTTAAATTAATATATAAATATTATTTAATTTTTTTAAAATTATTATTTAATTAATTATAAATTAATTTTATTTTATTTAATAAAATAATTATTATTAATTTAATTTATGTATTATTATTTAAATAATAATTAAAATATTTTAAAAAAATTTATTAAAATAGATGTAAATCAAAATATAAAATATGTGAACGGACGGAAACGGACGGTCGACATCCTTAAAAGAAGATATATAGCCCTTAAAAAAACAGGGTATAAATGGACTTGGGCCCATTAGACATATAGCCCAAACAAAATCATGGATTACGGAGAGTAACACGATAAGATTAAGACTTTTGCTTTCTGAACCTCAACCATTACTACGTGCATACCATATTCATAGACAAATTCCTCATGCTGTTGTCGTTGCACCATCATCACGTGGAAAAAGAAAAGGAAAAAGATACAGGGGAAGAAAAGAGAAAAAAACACATAGCTAAAAAAATAGTTCTGAAAATCTCATTTTTAAAAACTCATTCTGAAAAATATCATATATATTTTAGAAATCCTATTCCAAAAAATTTATCCCAGTTTCATGTGTTCCAGAAATCCCCGTTCCTAAAAGTCATGTTTCATAAATTTTATAAGGGTACAGGAAGAACAAGACTAATTCTAATAATCTTCCAGTTTGGATTTTGTTTGAAGGGTAACTTTTACTTTACAGAGTAGCATCGAACTTCGGTCTGAAGCAAACTGCAGAGTCAGAAACAAATTTCTGCTTAAGCAAATTCTCATTTTGCTAAAGCAATTGTTAGCAAAATTCTAGGTTTTATGATTCCTGATTTTAACTAAAGAACGCAGTGCTACAATACATCACACATGGAAAACAACATCACACAGCATTTCTTAGAAAATCCAGGTAACAATTAGTATTGAACAATTCCTGATGTTCCAACTGGATTCAAGGTAAATACAGATGAACAAATCTACCACCTTAGAATTGCACATCCTTTACAAACCACTTTACAATCAATAGCAACGAGAGTTAGAAACATACAACAGAAATCAATTTGTTTCTAAGATAAGAGAAGAAAAAAATTAGCTACGTTATGCATATATATATATATAGAGAGAGAGAGAGAGGAGGGGGTAAATTTTGACATGGCCATACCAAACTACCTAAAAAGTAATCCAAGCTCACAAAATATGCCTCACACTGGCTGTCCAGCTAAAAGATTTCCTACTGGTGGGTTGTGGGGTAAAGTTAAGTCCAAACATCTCCTTAAAAGCTTGCTCTGGCTCCACTAATCCAACCAATTTTGCAACAATTGATGCACTGTCTCTAATGTGGTCCATGTCTTTTGTGTCAGTCCACAATCTATGGGCCAACTGCAAACTCCTATTCTTTGAACTCAAACGAAGCCCCCATTTCAAGTACAGGTTCTGTCGGTCATCTTTAGACAATCGCTTATGCATTTGCTTGCTCAACATTTGCCTCTCTTTTCTAAGATATCTCATGCTGTTTCAAAGTGAAAGCCATGGTAAGTTCTATTATAGTAAAAAAGTGTAATTTTTCAATTTAAGGACATAAATAAAATCTTAATAGTTTAATTGTGTTACCTTGACTCAGGTTTGAGGATTCTTCCATCTTCCACTGTCTGATTGCCTTGGGAAAAAGCTTGCTTAAGGTATGATAGTCTTCTCAGCTCTACCTCCATGTAAAAAGAATCTGATTGGTCCCCTTTGAATAGAAGGAAAAAGTATGTCCTGTGAACCAATGAAACATTACAAGCACCCCAGAATTCAATGATTTCTCTTTGGAGCCTCTTGAATTTTGAAGGCCAATCTGAATGACTTTCTCTGTCATCAGCTTCCATTGGGTCCAAGCCAACATCTTTGACATCCTGTGCAGACATGATGGGATCCAATCCTGTCTCCGGAACCTGTCATGTAAAGCAATCACTGATTGGTTGAATTCTCAATATAACAATGCTTCTATACTATGAATGGGATAAGAAGAGTAATAAAGAGAATCAACAGAGCAATGATCCAAATAATTATCACTTGGACCTGTTTACTGATATTTGGCCATCAAGAAACATAAAATGTATTATAGAAGCTTACCTCACGTTCAGCTAGTAAATTCAACCTCTTCAGATTTTCTGATTCCTTTCCTTTTGGAGGCAAGGGAGCATTACACTTGCTTTCCTTGTTTGTGGACGATTTCACATTCTGAACTATATCAGATGCAGAATTTTGCACAAAGTTCCCATGGCCATTACATGAAAGCCCCTGTGGTCTGGCATTATAATTTAATGCATAAATGTTCTTCGGGAAGCCGTTGGGTCTTCCAGGGAAGTGTTTTTCATTCCCAACTGGTGGAGTGTTCTGAACATCGTCTTCCTCTTCAAACCAATCTGATGAAAAATTCCTCATGAGACTTGCTTTACAACTTTTACTTCGGCTCAGCCTCACGGCTCTAGAAGTACCACTTCTACTGTTTCCTGTCATGCAGACAGAAATTTCTTTTGGAGAGGGAAGAACAAAATCTTGGGGCAAGTGATTCACTCTCCTGTCTTCCTTTGACCTAGATGAACTCAAAACTACTTTTTCCTTGTCTCTATTATCAGCTACAATCAATCCTGAGATTGTTGTGCTTGCTCTAGGAGACAATGCATTGGAATTAGTGTATGTATTTGATCTTGAATCTTCAAGGTTTGAGTGCTTATGAGTGTTTGTACTAAGATCTTCTGACTCAATGCACCTAACTTCCTTACAATTGTCCTCTTCATGCTGATCTCGATCGTTATTCTTATCCACATCATTGGTTACAGAATCGTTCCTTTTGACAGGAGGACCTGGGGAAGAACTTCTCACCAGAAGATTCTTTTCAAGGTCAGGCAGTTGGAATAAGTTGTCATCAGAGCTAAAACTATGTCCATCTGAATATTGAGATGCATCAAAAGACCTGACACTCTCTTCGCCGTCAAGACTTAGTACATTTGGCTCCTCTCTTTGATTTTCAATGTTCCATGAATTTCTCACATGTAAATTTGGGTATTGAGTATCCAAACTTTCCTGAAGATTTGACAGGAAAATTTGTTAGATTTAGAAAAGGCATATGAGTCGCTACTTTTACTGCTTTAGGGAGGGCATGAATACTCACCACTTGGAGCATATCTATTGTTGACACATCATCTCCATGCACTCTTATCATCTCATTAATTCGAGATTGTGCAAGGTCCCGTTGCAGGGTCAGCTCTTTAACCTCTTTCTTTAACTGCATGGACAGTAACAACATTCATATTAGCACAGTTCTATAACAAATTACAACCAACAAGAGAAACATGCTCAGTGGTAGGAACTTCCAACAACCTCATTCCCGTGACTATATATAAAAAGCATACATATTTGCTGAAGTTGTCACCATAATGTGAGATAAAATAAGAAAAGAACAAAACTTGGATGGAAAGTAGGTGTTTCATGGAAGGGTATTGAGATGCATTTTCATGTTTTATTTCTATAAAGCATCAAATGGTTTATCATTTGCCACTGGAAAGAGGTAACAATAGTATAGGTTTTAATTTTGCAAAGTTTCAGCATAAGAAAAAACATTCAAGGTGGAAAGCCTCGTAATAGAAAAGGACAGTATGATAATAAGTATTGGAGTATATAACCAAGGAGAAGCAACAATACTGAAGGTCATTATTAGATGTGGACAGAATAACATCGCAGAATCAGTGAATGAAAACAATTGAATCAACAATCAAGTGACGACGACCTCCAAAAAAAAATAACAATCAAGTGACAATATATATTATCCTACAAGAAACCAATCCCTATATTTAAGGAGAACGAATCATGGCATCTAATGAGAAGATTACAGTCAACTATTTCACTTTATTTCATTCCTGTGGTTTTTCGGATTTCTAGTTAATTCTGAGAATGTCCTATTTAATAATACCTTTGTTCCTTCTTTCTGTATTATCTATTCTTTCTCGTATGAAATAATACTCGGGTAAAATCATCTCTCCATACTCTGCTCATAGTACAGGGATTTTATTTGTAACTTCATGGCCGATATATTTTATTATTTTATATGTCTGGAATTTTAGCATTTTTATCCCAGATCTGTAGTTCGATACATACTACAAACAATCCTATGTTAACCATAAAAGATAATGAATTTCAATTAGCACAAAATCTTTATTATTACCATCTCAATTTGACGGTCTTTTTCTCTCAACATTGCAGAAGCATCAGATGTAACGTGGGGTGGCCCTGAGTTTCTCAATTCGTCTTCCAGCCTAGCCAACTCTTTCTGTAATTGCTTGACTAGTGCTTTATCAGACATCACTACGTTGACTTGTGCATTAGTTGCCACTTCTTTTGCACAGCTTGCAAATAATAGGGTGTTTCTGGTTTGTTCAACATAGCTCCGTGCAGGGCTCATGGTGCAGATGATAGCAGTTCTGGCGTTGCCTCCTAACGAGGACTGCAATATGCGGGTTAGCTTTGAATCTCTGAAAGGAAAATGTCCATTTCTTCCCTTGCTGCAACCAATTTTTTTATTTTTAGATGAAAAGGAAGAAATATTCAACCTACCCTTCCCCAAAACAAAACTATATAAACTATTGCCAATATGGAAAATATTGACTATTATTAAGTTATGGAGCAAGTTTCTAAAAAGGAAAACACTGGCCATGAAAGCACCATCTTCATAAGCTAACCTGAGTTTGCGGATAACAGTTCCTAGAGTTAATAAGCTACGATTTATGTGGCAACCCTCTTTCAATCTCGTACCAGCTGAATTGGTTTGGGATGCTCTCTCACTTCCAGCTAGATCAACAAAATTCTGCACCCAGAAAAAGAATAGAGAAATTATTTGAATTCCTATTGATGTTCTTCAAGACAATAAGCTTATCCTTGAAAATACTTTCCTACAAACTGAGGGAATCAATCATACCACTGAAGCGGAAAGAGAGCTAGACTTGTCATTTCCAAGGAACTCACATGAAGAACTTTCAATTGTCTGAGGTGAGGCAGCACATTGTATAAGAAATGTGAGAGAAGAAATATCATAAAAGTTTCACAAATTTAGTAGCCCTTTAACAACATTAATAATATAAAATACCAGTCTTAGAATTTGATGAGATCTGGAGCTGGCTTCATTCAGTGCTGTCTCCCCTATCTGTCTTTGAGCTGCAAAAATGCAATCAATTGAAGGATGAGTAAGCACTCAACTCTGTCTGGACAAAATTCTTAAAGAGGGGAAATAAAACAAAATGAAATATATTCATTCAGTCTAGGTTACTCTGCTGAAGCAAGAATCATTCAAACCCTTCTTACCTTCACTGAAAGAAATAAGTTCTGTAAAGTGTTCCCAATCTCTTATAGTTTCCTCTGTCAGTTTCTCAACAACCGTCCCTCTCTGTTAAATTGAAAAACTGTAAGCAACATGCACAGATACTAGTTCTGTAGGAAATGGAGATGTTTACCTCTGGATCATCAAGAAGTCTGAGAGGAGTACAGTCTGGACTAAGGAGGTCCCTGACAGATTCATTATAAATCTCAATTGCCGAAAACTTCAAAACGAATTCTCTTTCCGTGTGCTATGAAAAGGTAAAACCAAATCAGAAAATTGTTTTTTAGAAAGGCAAGGTAAATGTTGGCATGTTCATATTTGACCTACCATCTCTATGTACTTAAAAATATCTGCTACTGTGTATTCAGTTATGCCACTCATGGTGTATGTCTTCCCGCTGCTTGTTTGTCCATATGCAAAAATGCTTGCTGATCAATTAGACACCACGGAGAGAGATCAAAAGAAGATGTTAACACGGAAATTCCGTGGATTCTGATGATGCTGGTGAAGGAGGAAAAGCAGACAAAGGGAAGAAACTCACAGTTGATGCCACCGACAACTGAAAGAGCAACTTTCTTAGCTGCTTTTTCATACACCTGCCTTGTGGAACAATCCGACCGAAACACATTGTCTAAAGCCAAAAGGAAAGAATGGAAGATCAGAAGAGGAAAGCAATTAAAGCAAGTTATGATCTTGGAGTAACAATAAGTTCATTAACCAAACCAATGGACTAACTTCATATGTAGATATGACCAGATTTGTGGCATACAACAGAGAGAATGGCCGCAAAATACATACACAATCCGGGGCTGCATTATGGAAAGTATATTAAACCAAATCAAATATGATGAAAGTAAGTTCTTACCAAAGGAATACGCTGTTGGGTAGAGTGACCTGTCAGAAGCCGAAAGGTTGCTCCTGTATATGATGGTAGTATCATTGATGCATTCCCAGTCTGAAAGATCATTTCTTGCAAGCTCCTTTTCATTGAGGGGACGAAGACGAACAGAAACAAGAATCCTCTCATCATGGCCAGTAGGCTCGTGGATTGCCTCTTCCCCTCCAACCGAACCCATTTCTCTCACTCACTCACTCTCTCCGCAAAACTAGCCTAAACTCCTATTCCAAGGTTGAGAAGGATACCACATGTCATTGAATTCTGAGCATTCCAAAGACCCATTTGGTGTTCAGTTAATTATCACTGCTTGTGTCGCATTGTTGAGTTGAGATAGCATGGAACACAAAGGACCACTCAAGGTTTCAGCCTCCGTTCCTCCAATCATTGCCTGCCGCAGGAAACTAATCACAGATTACGGAGCCATTCAACGGAAACAAAAAAGATAAATAAAATTTTTTATATTATAGTCAGAGATGGAAGTGGGAGGAAATAAATATTAAATAGTAATTGACTAATATCATATGGTCCTGTTATTACGAGAACAAATTATACGGTGGTTTCTGTATTCTTGTGGAAAGCTTGGAGTTTTGTGAAATGGTCCCCATCCCAAGAAACAGACTGTCAAATTCTTCGTCACATGGAACATAGGAAAAAGTCTAGAAGTAAGAACTTTGCAAAAGGAAATTTAACCAAAGGTGATAATGACATGCGTAGTCGATTTCTCAAGGAAAATTCTTCATCCAACTTTTTGCGCAGTGAATTCAGAGAGAGATGGTTTGAAAATGGAAGGGAAAAAATGAAAGGATGTAAGTGTCTCACAAAAATCCTCTCTATTTTTCTTTTTTGGCTGTTTTACCTTTCTTCTAAATTTAGTCTATGCATAATCCAAACAAAACCCAAAAGAAAATTCTATAAATAGGATATGAATAATAAAAACAAGAATCTGCAAAATATCATCTTGAAACCAACAAATTTTGATGTCGCCGAGCATATCAACTGCGAGAGAATCTAACATTTTCAGGTCAACCGACACTTGGGAGCTGATTATAGCCTTCAGCATCACAAACACCTCCTTAAAAGGAATAATTCAATGAATTCTGGTCCTCCATTCGGGGCATTGGTGTGGAGAACACAATGTTGAAGTTCAATCTTCAAAGTCAACCCAAAAGAAAAAGAAAAGAAGAAAAGAAGATGACTTCAAAAGAATGTGAATATGCCTTCACCTCATGCAAATGTGATCTGAAGCAGAAGGTGCAAATGCAGGGAACAAAAAATGAGAGCTTAAAAGTTAAAAGTAAAGAGAGAAAGAAGAAACAGCATTTTCTCTCTCTTTTCCTTTCTCTATCTAAAGGGAGTGTGCATCTGTGGATATTTCAGTGCTGCTGTGACTAGGCTTCTGAAATCGGGAGCAGAGGTTATGGTGTCTCCCTCAGAATTTATGTGATGAATTGCATTATATAACACAATAGCTCCACATACAACAGTACGTTGAAATTAGATTATGATAATCATTAAAACCGAAATTACGAATCTACCCACAACCCTGCAACTAGTTCTTACTTGATGAATAATGCTTGAACAAAGTCTCCACAAGCAGCGGTGAAAATGTTACTGAAAAGAAAAGTAGCATTTGAATCATGCAGTGCCATAGCATAGCCCATGATAAGTTGGGTAAAGCACGTGGTGGCTTCTCCCCACTTTTCCACATCTTGCAAGTGTTATATAATTACTTTCAAGTTTCAGAGGCCTCACTACGCTCACGAGTTTCGGCACTTTGGACCTGAAGCATGATGCTTTTCAAGATTCTTGCATCTAACAACCAGATTAATTATGATAACAGGAGAATTTATGTTTTTATTTTAAATTTAGTGAAAATTACCAAAACTAAGAAGCTCATAGGATTCTTGGTTAATGTTGATGAGATTGTTATTTGTTAGAGAAGATTGTTTGAGTATTACGTTGTGAGAATTATTCGGCAATGGAAAAGGCATAGGGTAGGTTTTGACCAAAAGAAGTGAGAGAAGTTGAACAGGCCATGTGCAGGTTTGGAAATGGAGAGAGAAATTTGATTGAGTGGATGACTGGGGACTGGAGAGGCCCATTGCTGGTGTTGATGTGGAACTGTGAATGAATGTTACATAATGAACTACAATGTACATTACAAAACTACTCATTTATTCATTTGGACTTTTGTGTTCTCGCTCAATAGGTCTACACGTGCTTCTTCCTTCTTTAAGTTACTCCTTTTCTTTCCCCTGTTCGATTCATTAGTAGCCGACACACAATTTTAAACATACTAAACACTTTTTTTAAGCAACTAACACATGCCTCGCAACAATAGGGAAATTTTATTATATGCATTTAAACACTAACGTGCTTTCAGTTACTCCTAAACAAATGTCTCTGCAATTTATTTCTTAGACATTCTTTTTGGGAATTGTATTTCTCTGACTATTGACAATTCAAACTACATAAAAATATATATTTTTATTTTAAATTTATATATATTGTTTAATAAACATGAGCTAAGAGATCACAAATCCGATTAATTAAGCCTATCATTCCATCATCGATTTATAATATATTGAGTTGAAAATATCAGATCTTGAAATGTTCACTTGCTTATTCTTTTTACATTCTTTATTTTTATATTATAATTGTAAACTATTATAATTAAATTATTAAAATAAAAGTATCGTAGTAAATTGTGTTGTTTCGAGGACGTAATTATAATTTAAATAGTTACTCTGCAGAACTATAATTGTAGAATTTTAAGAAAGTATTGTGTGAGGCCTTTTACTTCTCAATAAATTATTTAATCAATGTATTAGTTTATTTTGTTAAAAAAATAATGTCATTTACCTTATATTATCTGTTTAATCACTATTTTAACGTTGAAATTTGTAATTTATTATTCTTTTATTCTCGATAGTTTTTACTTTTTCTTTATACTATTTTTTACATTTTCTTAGTTTATTATATCAATATTTTTCTGTTTATTTTGTTTTAGTAAAAGTAATAGAATTTAAAATAAATTAAAAATATATAACCATGATTCCCTAAAGAATAAATTAACCAATGCGCCAAAAGTTACATGTCTCTCACTAGTTAGCAGAAGTGTTTTTTTACCAGTAGTTAGTAGAAGTTTGGTTACATAAATAAAAGTTCCATCAAAAGTACGAACACTTATAATGGTAATGTTTACAGTTTTACACACAATCACCTAATCATAAATTATTGATAATATAATTATAAAATAATTATTGTAAAAATCAATAAATCTAACTTGTATAATACTTTATAACAGGGTAATAATATAAAATAATTTATGAACATTAAGCAAATAAATATGTATATCTACTAGTGTAAAATGAGCTTATCATATAACATCAATTAAAAAAATTAACATAAAAATTGATCGATAGTCTTTTTGTAAATAAAATCAGAAGTTTGACATTGGACACCAAATGGGCCAATGTAATCATGTTTAGACAAATGTTTGAAGGACCAACATCATCATATTTAAACGAATGTTTGGAGGAGCTAATACCTTTTAAACATTTAAAACAATCAGTTGAAAGACAATATTCTTAAAGAGTTTGACGTCGGAATCAAAAGGGATGGACATTATACCACCTTTAGACGTGTCTTTGAAGGGGTGACATCATATGATTTTTAAGCATTTAAAACAATCAGCTAGAAGGCAATGTTTTCGAAGAGTTTGATAAAATTTAAGATGGCTGACATCATACCACCTTTAGACGTTTGTTTAGAGAGGATGGGCGTCATATGATTTTTAAACATTTAGAAAAGTTAGTTGGAAGACAATGTATTCTAAGAGTTTGATATTAAAATCCAAATTAATTGACGTCATAATTATTTTTAAAATTTTTAAAAAGATAGTTGGAAAGTACCTTTATACTCTTTAGATGTTGGATTTTGTGAGAAATCGTTGTCTTTAGTGTTTAAAATATCAACATGAAGATCATTTTCCTCTACCTGTTAGATGTCAATCTCCATAGAATTCAACATTATATGTTGTTTAAAAAATTAAAAAAAGATGGTGCTACTCTTTCTTCTCAAGTCTCCCAACAGTTGTAACGACTTGTGCAACCACCACCAAGGATAAGTTTGTTTCATTTAACGCAAAATACATGTTGCTTAGCTACCTTGAGTATGATTTTCTTTCGTTTTCACCAATTGTTTTTGTGCATAATTGCATTTTGAACACCTTCAAGCGATGGCGCGAGTTCTTCTTTTTCCTTCACTAGCAATGACTCTTTCATCATCCTCCAACTTCATTCAAGGTTTGTTATGTACACTAAATATTGAATGAATATTTCGTATACGTGTTATAAAATTTGGATATGGCTTGATTTGCATTTGATTTTTGTCATTATGTTTCCCATTATTTTATTTACCTTAACCAAATTTTTTAGGGATTTGAGAAACTTTGTTTGGAGAAGATTTTCTCACGACTTTTTTTCTCCGTTTTTTTGGCATGTTTATTTCATTTAAATTTGTAGAATACTTTTATTATCAAATTTAATTTTATTTTGTGACATTTGATTAATTGTTAAGTAATAGATTAAATTGTATTTTTAGTTTCTATTAGTATGTTGATTAATTTTAGATTTTTTAGATGTTGTATGTTTAATAATTTTAGTTTTTTAATATTTATTATGATTTTAGTTTAACATAGAACGAACTTTAGTTCTCGTTTGAGATTTTGTACAAATAACTAAAATTTTAATTATTTGTTTAAATCTTGAATTATTTGATTGGACGATTTGAAAAAAAAAATATTTTTCATAATTCGCTATAACGTGCACATTGAAGTTTATATATAAATTTGATAAAAATTTTGGTTGAGACCATTTTTTGTTCTATTTATGAGTAATCATTTTTATTTCGTGTACTTTGGAGATCAATTCAAAATGCTGCCAAAATTGTGTCAACATTATCATGTTAGACTTCTTTATATATATATTAGTAAATTATGAAAAATATTTTTTTCGAATGGCTAGGACCTCACTTTGTGAGAGCTAAAAAAATAAGATTAATGGAATTTTTTTATAAACATAATATAATTCAAGTTTGATAAATGAAGTAAAGAGTATTGAAAGGGAAATTTATGAGTTCTTATAATATCCTTAATAACATACAATGTTTGTGAATAGGAAATATTTTTGTTAAGTCATTCAAATTTATTAAACTTTATAATAATTACTTTATATGATAGAGTTTATGAGCAACAAGTTAATAAGAAAAAAAAAGTTTGCATCACGTACCTTCCTTATTAAAAGAAATGGAAGGAAGAGAATCTTAAGGTTAATCGAACATTATAATCATCCCTCCAAATTTGGATAAAAAGGAGGAGAAAAATTCCTTAATGCCACCACGATAACAATACTAATATTTATTTGATGGAATATTTAAAAATAATTTTGCTAACTATAAAATTAAACTCTAATTAAAACTTGCCTTTGAAATATGGATTAACCAATATAGAAATACCTAACATCATAATTTGCAGAAAATTTGAGTTTCCAAAGCCCAACATTATTATTATTATTATTATTATTATATATATATATATATATATATATATATATATATATAGAGAGAGAGAGAGAGAGAGAGAGAGAGAGAGAGAGATAGATAGATAGATGTATGTATAGATGGTCCACAAATTGAAATCTAACTATAGATTATATGAAATTGTGAATGGTGGCCTTACCTATCTATATTAAAACAAATTATAAATTTTGAAAGGTGTATATGATCTCTTACAGGCCACAGGGGCAAATTAATTGTTGAAACAATTGGATACTACCAAACATCATATAATGTTATGAAAATGAAACTGGGAAGCTAACATTACACATATTACTCATTCTCAAGCTCAAACATCATATTTATTTCAATTTCTGCATGTTTTTAATGAATAAGAACACCTATACTGTTTTTTTAATAAACTATCTTAATCATTCTAAAAAATATTTAAGAAAAAAACATACAATATTAAATATTCTTACAAAATTCTTACAATGTTAAATATTCGTATAATATGATGGGTGGATTAGGTGAGTGGTATTTGAATTAAACCTGTTGAACCGACAAATAAATCCAAAAGGCATACGTAATTTATTGGGCTATTAACAGTTATTAATAGCTTAATAGCATTTATTTGGTGGATTAGGTGTTGCCAACCTCAAATCACGATCGCATGCATGCAATGCCACATTTGGACTTTACTTAATTCGCCAGCTGGTACTTCTTCTTACCGCTAAATTATCAAATTAGAAACGTTTAATTAAAACACATATACACACAAATATAGAGAAGTAGTTTTCCTTTGTTTTCGTGTCATGGTCATCAATCACTTTACAAACTGAAAGCGATTTAATATTCAAAACTTTGTATATATTATTTGATGTTTAAAAAAATACAAGTTATTAAAAGTAATTTTACTTGAAATGTAGGTAATATATTTATGTTTGATTTTACCTATATTAGAGCAAACAGACACTTGGTATATAAAATTAATTTGGAATTGGCTGAGGTTAGGAGAATTTGTTTATCCCTAAGAAGAGATAAGAAGTACTAAAATAACCAATTCCGTCCTTTCTCGTATAAATATTATTTTAAGAAATTGAAATTGTTTGTATAATTTCTTAAATGCCCCTAACAAGGTAACTATTAACGGTTGAAAAGCTGAAATAAAGTGCTGACACGCTTGCCCCAATGAGTTGACAAACATCATCGAAGGAATTGGAAAAAATCAGCAAAACATGTTATTAATTAATCTGTTGAGAGCTTGAAAATAATAAATAATATGTTGAAAATAGGCAGTGATTAGACATGTGGGAACGAGCACACACGTTTAATGGCCATCCATTCATTCTAATATTAATAACTTCACACCATGCATTACTAATTACCTCATAAATTTTTTCTGATGGTATATGTACGTACTTTTAACATATAAAAAATTCACACCACTTTTAATAATTTTTTTAAAGTTACCATTTTCTCAGTTATGTTTAATTTGAAAATTTCAAACAAAAAATATTATTCATTATAATGAGATTTATTTTCCTAAAACTTAGTTAAAAATAATCTTAATACAATAATCATAATATTCATACGAATTAATAAAAAAAAATCATTGATCAATAAATAAAACTTAAATCTAATCATATAAATTATTAAAATTATATTCATCTCATCAACTTTAAGACTACAATTTTATAAGTCTTATCCAATTTCTTATTTTTACACAACATGAAAAACATATATCAATACTAATATTAAGTCAATTATTGTTTTCTTTACTGCTCATTCTTTCTTTTATTTATTTTCACTCTTATAAGTAATGAAGAATTATATTATTTCAGTATAATTTTTTATGTTACATCAATTTTAAATAACTAGTATTACATTTTTACAATATGCAAAATTTATTTTAAAAATATATATTTCGTACATGTTTATTTTAATATTGTAATCATAATTAATTATTATGTCATATAATATAAAAATAGATAAAATAAAATAATAACAATATGTAAGAATATTTAAAAATTCTTTTATTTATTATATATATTTCATATTATTGATAATGTTTTAAAATTGAAAAAATAAAAATAGTAAAAATATTTATCTAAATATTGAAAGTAATTCTACATACATATTTTATCCACAAGGCATTCTACATCCAACTCACATCACATGCTTATATTCGTATAATATAACCATTATTAATTTTATTTTAAAATATATACGTGTGTTATTTTTTTATGATAATAAAAAAATATTATTATGGTTATAAATTAAATATAATTTTTTTTATAATTTATTGTGAATAGTTTTTATTTAGTTATAGGTAGTTTTATAATAAAAAATTGTTAAAATAAAAAACAATTAAATTGAGAAAAATTGTTAAATTTAGAAAAGAAAACGGTAAAATTAATAAAATTCTTATTTCAATTTTAAAAAAATTGTATTCAAAAGATAAATTTAATTTTTTTAATTTAAAAAAATTTGAAAAATAGACGTGAACGAGGAATCCCTTTATAGGTATAGATATAGCACCAAGAATCTTCTTCCCACTAGTATTAATATTAATTATTTAAATAAATTCAAACTAATATTTAATTAAATTCATTTGTAAAAGTAAAAATTTAACATCCAAAATATATAGTATAAACTATATAAAAGAGTAGTCTACATTATAATATAATAGAACAGTTAAAGACTTGCAAATAAAGAGTTAAGCTTACAATCATCCAAAAATGGCTATAAAATTTATAACTTTATATACAATAGAGTATTTTAAAAATACACAAAACAAAATAGATAGCCTGGCTAGACTATACAGTTGAGTCATCACCCTCCAAGACCTGCTCCAAAGGCACCTCATCTACCTCATTGCAAAAGAAAATACAACACAAACAAGATATAAACAAAAGCAGAAGGGTGAGCTAGATATACAAAGATCATACTTATTACAATAACACGCATACATGTTTAATTCAAGTAAATTGGATCACACATCATAACATGTTATACTTTAAACTTGACTCGTCCGGACTTAGAATGATTGTCGAGCTATGACGGGTCATGCACTCGTGGTTGTTAGCAAAAATCAAAGATGAAGTTTTGATGATGAACAGATTTGCACAAGTCAAGATCCATAAAGACAAATTGAAGATCTCTGTATTTTATAAAGCTTTTATAATAATCAAAGTTGATGTAATAGTGCTCAAATATGTATTAGGGTTGATTCTTGTAATTTATATTTGATTTATTTAGTTAATCGATTATTCCTGAGAATAATCAATTAACACTAGCCGTTGGGGGTTTCAGATTTGAAAAACTAGCCGTTGGGGGTTTCAGATTTGAAAAACTAGCCGTTGTACTCATTATTAATCGATTAATAGTATTAATCGATTAAATGCGTTAGATGGCCCGTTTTTCGAAGAATGGAAGGGTATTAGGCTGAGTCTATAAAATGGCTCACTCTTTATCTCAAAAATAACTCTTCCCTTGTGCAAAAGATCTCTGAACTCTTTGAGAACTCTGTGAGATTGTTGAAGCTAAGGAAACTCTTGTCTGCAAGTCCTGAAGTGGTACTGTGGTGACAGAGGAATAGCTTGTTCATCCTTGGTGTGTCTGAGGAAGTGTCTGGAAGAGGATCATCCTTCGTGAAGCATTCGAAGGAGGTGGTCATCCTTTGTGAAGATTCAAAGGAAGTGTAAGTTCGTCTCTTGTGGTTTCAAGAGAGGTGGTATCATCCTTTGTGAAGATTCAAAGGAAGTGTAAGTTCATCTCTTGTGGTTTCAAGAGAGGTGGTATTTCTAAACTCTTACAAATTGTTTTTCTTTGTGACTAATATTTGTAAGTGTTTTGTGTTAGTGAAAAAGGTTTATCTTGTTTGAGATAAGCGACTGGACGTAGGATCCTAGTGATCTGAACCAGGATAAAATCACCTGTGTAATTTTTCTCTTTCACTTACTCTGTCATTTATATTTAATCATTCGCCCAGTAAGAAAAATTAAGAGAAAAATAATAAAAGGCACAATAAAAGTATATAACCAATTCACCCCCCCCCCTCTTGGTTTGTTCCACGCTAATAATTCCGCTGCAGCGATTCTAACAGTGGTGACTTCTACTGCTTTGCAAAGCCATTGCCAATGGGTTTCACCCTACCACACTCACGAGGTTAGTCTGTACCACGCCTTGGAGCATACTGAAAGCCTCCAAGACTAAGACCTCCTGCTACTCCTCACGACATGGATCAATCCTCTCTACTTGAGAATGAAAGACCATTGGAGTTTCAGGATAACCCCCAAGACTGAGCTCCTGCATTTTCAATCTAAACATACTTGATTCTCAACAAGAGAATTCACTTTGAATCACAACATAGGGCACCACCATGTATCATCTCCTTGAGGATCATGGAATTACGTCCATCAACCATACTTTCACTTTAAACATCATTCATATCTCTTATATTCATATACTTTTAATTTAGCAATATACATCAATCATACTTTACATCTCAAACAACAATGCACTAAATTCAAACAAAGATAAAGAACTAAAGATTACACTAAACTCAGATGGTTCGCTCAACGCACCCTATCCGCAAGGTGAGATAGGAGTTGCTCACATAACGACACCTTTCGCTATGCGAATTAACTCGCAGAGGTACCAGACCTCAAGCACCTCGCATAGCGCACACGGGTCGTTATGTGAGAGCCTAGACAGAGACCACACCCCCAAACTCCTCGCTGTGCTCACAAATTCGCCATTCGAATTAATCTAGTAGTGATTCCAGACCACTCCCAGTCGCACAGCGGCCAGATTCGCTATGCGAATCAGCAGACAGAGAACAACCCTCTCCAGTCACTCGCACAGCGCACCAACTCACTGTTCGAGTGACCAAGCAGAGAGCACTTCGTTGTGAGGACTCGTTGTCCGAAACTATTCGCTCCAGCGAGTCTGCATAATCTGCAGAACCTAATTATGCAACTCACACCCCATTTACCATTTCTAATCATTTTCTTCAACTTCAAACTCCCCTAGATTGTGTTTTATACCTAATTAGACTTATCTAAGTGATTCTAAACCTTCCAACATCAATCTATAGTGTTTAAAACTCAATTCATACTCTAAAACACCAAATTCAACAACTTAAAGCCCCAAAATCAATTCTATCACTTTTGCACATGTTTTTGACCAGTTTGATGACTCTAACAAGTCACAAATAACTAACCTAGACTGCCCCAACAGACCACAAGAGCCTTTGACCCCTAACTCTCCAATTCACTACCTCACTTCCTCTAAAATAGCCTAAAACACTACCAAATTCACTTAACTTCAACATAACAGTTATCACAACAGATTATGTTCATCTAACATACTCAATTACAGTTACACATCACATTTACATCAGTTCACAAGCATCAGTTCACAAATGAACATTCCAGTACATACAATTCCATACACTCAAAACTTAAAATGTAACTCAAATAGCAGAATTAATGCATAATTCAGTATATACACATAACATATAACTAGTTATAAAGAAGTATTCTAGCTCTCCTTACCTCGAATATCACAGCCCAGCTCACCGGATCACCTCAATAGCACCTTACACAACAAGGAAACTCAACAAAACCCTACAAACCACCAATTGGTGATAGAAACAGCTCTTAGAGCTAGAATTGAACAGAGAATTGAAGAAGAACGCTACAAGACGCATGCAACCAGCAAAAATTGCATGGTCTAAGTTCAAGAACAGCGGAGGAAAGGGAAGAACAACTTACTTGCTAAAATTCAGAAATTGATCGGTCAGTTGTGTAGCCCTCTACGCCGTGAACGTCTGGGCACCCCCTGATCGTCAATCTGAGAACTCAGTAGAGAGAAATTCTAGAAAGAATGCAGAGAAAAGAGAGTAGAGTTTTAAAGAGATGAAGTGTTTAAGATAATGAACCGAGCTTTAGGAAGTTCTATTATATTATAAAGTTATATTTTTAAAGTAAAATGATCGTCTCATCATTTTAATACACTTATCTACTCTATTACTATATCTTCTAGGTTTTTACAAAAAAATTATTTATTTATAAATATTTTATTTATAATTTCTTGAATATATTACGTCGATAAACTCATCCATAAGTAAATTGTTAGATTTCAATATTATAAATCAAAAGAGTACGAGAGGATTATTTCACGGAAAATTATCGACCAAATTTAACTAAAATTGGGCATGTGTATACTAGATACTTTATACTAATAACATGGTCAAAAAATTTCAGTATAAAATTAAATGTAGCATATTAAATATAGTAATAAAAATAAGATAAATAATTATTTTATAAATCAAAATTAATTTATGTATTAGCTATTTAAAAATAAAAAGATAAACCTAGATATACTAATTTTTAAAAACTGCTTGGCCTTTAGTATTTGTGGAGTTTAATTGTTTTCTTTGTCTTCGGTTTGGCTACAGTGTGTCAAGTTCATCTATCCTTTTATAAAAAATTTAATTTCGTTTAAACATGATTTAAAAGTGTCAATTTCGTACGTGATAAAATTTGTCTCAATCAAGTTATTTTTTTTTTCTTCTGCTCCTCTGTATACAACACGGCTTTTTGCCAGTACACTCTTTAATATTTGAGTGATTCTCCCTGCACCTCACCGACTTCGTCGTGCACCTCCACAATATATTTTAATTCCAAGTATAGCCTTTCAACCGTCAAAATATTTGGATTTTTAAAATGTTTGACTAAAAGTTTAACTCTTCCTGACGCATTTCAAACTCAAACCCTACACCCCCTTTCCAAATCTCTCCTCCCTCTTTTTCTCTCCATCCTCCTCCTCTGTCATTCTTCTCTCCCTCGTATCCTCTACCACCACCAATGTATTTTGTCTCCGCCCTCCCTCCTGAGCAAGCGTTCGTCCTTCGTGCCAAGATTATGCGTTCGTCCTTGCCACGCTTTGCGTTCGTCCTGTCTGGCCTCACAGATCTGAGGTGTTTCTGGCGTCCAGGTTAGAACCATTGCATTGCATCTGCTTTGTTTTGTTTGCTATCATAATCTAGTGCTTGGGTGTTCCCTTCGTGCGTCGGAGTTTCGATTTTTGTTCGTTCGCCGGAGAGCTTAAACGCCTTTGGAGTTGCGGTCAGAGACGTCCGCAGTTGGAAGTGCGGAAACATAGAACCGCATTTCGATCTGCGGAAAGCAAAGAGAAACCGCATTTCGATCTGCGGAAAGCACAGAGATACCACCGCATTTCGATCTGCGGAAGCGGCAGACTAACCGCACATGGAAGTGTGTTAGTTGTTTGCCGGATTTCAAATGGCGTGCAGTTTTTGAAACTTAAGGTTTTTTAATTTTTTTTATTAGGTTAGTATATATTTATTTTATTAGGTTTTATTTTTATTAGGTTAGTATAATAAATTTAATTTTTTATGTTAGTTGTTAAATAAACTGTTTTGTTTTAATATATTTTGAATTATTTTATTTGTTTGTTAAATTTTGTTGAATTTATTATTTTTCAACATATTATTATTTTCGTAATTTATTATTTATTATGTATTTAATTTTATTTAAGTTTTTTAATTTTTTATGAAATTGAAATAATTATTAAATTGTTTATTAAATTAAATAATAATTATTATCTGTAAATTTTGTTAAATATTATTTTGGATTTATTTGTAATTATTTAATTATTATATATGTAATTTTTTTGAATTTCGTAGCATAACATATAAGAAACGCACTTCAAAGTGCGATAGAAATATATAAAACGCACTTCGAAGTGCGACCACTATGAAACGCACTTCGAAGTACGGTTAGAAAACATTAATTATGAAACGCACTTCCAAGTGCGGTTAGAAAACATTAATTAATTAAGTTTTAACTTTTTGTTAAATGAAGGATAAAGAAGTAAAATTGGGGGTGCATGATGAAGGCATGAGGTGTAGGAAGAATCACTCTTGATATTTTTACAATTTGTATGTGTGTCAGTCACGCAATCATATGCAATAAATTTTAAATAATTTATTAAAGAATAATATATTATAATATGCATGGATAAGATTTTTTGTGCATTGAAATTGGAGAGAGAAGATTTAATCATTGAATTATTGAAAAGTGCTGATTCCTCTCTCTTACTCAGTTCAACGTCAAACAATTATTGAAAATTGTTAATCCTACCATCATAAAAAGAAATTATCTTTTTTTGTTTGAAAAGAACAATATGCTCATACAGTTATCTCGTTACACTATATACATATCTTTTCCTAAAAAATAAATACTAAATCTATTTATCTTACAAACAAATAAATTAACTGAAGTTCTTTTAATTTATATTAGCAATATAAATTTTAATTTTTGTAAATTAAAAAATCTGAAGAAACATTTACAGAAACATACAGTAAACTTTAATTAACAGAATTCAAAGACAAACATTTTTATGTTTAAACTAGAAAAGAAAATAGAGAAATTTCAAATGAACTTTGAATTGAAACTTTCTTACAAATATATAGATGGTATAATACTCTAAATTGTAAGTATTTTGTTGAATTTTACCTTGGATTTTTCAAAGGATATATTTCAATATATTGAATTTAAATTGATATTAGTTTAAATTATTTTATTTTTCATTATTTATTTAATAAGTAAATTCAAATTTGAATATTTTTATTCGGATGAAATATTTCAATTACTAATACATACAATTATTTAATTGTAAAACAATCATAATTAATGTTGTTGAAATTTTTTTTCAGTCAACGTTTACAAAAACTGAAACAAACTATCGATAAATAATAATATTTGTGTTGATAGTAAAAAAATACTCACATATTAAAAAAGATGAAAACTGCCAACTAACAATTCATAAAAAAATTAACTTTTTTTTCATAAGCTCTCGTTTTCTCTCTCTTCGTTTATGTTTTATTTTTATTTACAAAATTTATTTAAATATTATTGAGTTTTTACAAATTCTATTTCTATTTAACTTTATTATAATAATTTTATTAATTTAATATTCTTTTGAAACTGGGTGCAAAAAAAAATATATATATATATATACTTTTGTTAGATATACTTACATCATATATATATATATATATTGCTTTTGTCCTTTTATATTATTAAAACATTGTTTTTTATTTAAAGAAAAATATATATGTACACGTAATAGTGTTAGGTTGATAAAAAGTGGAGTGAAACACAGTGTTGTTGTCTTTTTTCTTTGTACAGAGGTTTAATTGCTTCTTTGAAATAAAATTGGTTTAATTGCTTTATTTGGAAAGTGATCATTTTATGCTGGAAACAGTGACAAAGAGTCTGCATTAAAGATAAATGCAAAAGAGAGAAAAAAAGATTAATGTCGTTTCTGTCTATTTAACGGAAATGACTTGATTGAGGCAAAATTTTATTACGTTTGGACGAAATTGACACTTTTAAACCATATTTAGACGAAATTGAAACTTTTTTAAAAGAGTAGACGAAGTTGACATGCTACAGTCAAACTGAGAAAAAAAAACAATTAAACCTATTTGTGGAGAAAAAGGTAACCCACGAATGACTTTAAATTTAATAAAATAGTATTTTATCATTTTTTTAAAAATTATTTATGGAAAAAATCTATACGAAAAGAGACTATAAAAACCTAGCACAAACTATCTAATATACCTTTTTTTTTCAAACCAGTCACAACCAGAGAAAATAAGTAGGTGCGTACATGGTGTAGACAGTATTTTGTACATGTCATTGTTCATTTTGGGCTTATAAATGTTTAGTCCAAGATTAACATTTTTTTTGTTAATATGATGTACAGTTAGTAGAGTGTTTCACCATGCACCTATAAGGATTTTATCCTCCACCTCCAATTTCCTAAATTCCTAAAATGTTCTAATTAATAAGTAATTTAAAAGTTTAATTTTTTATTATTGAGGACTTCTGTGCACAACATTGACTCCACCTTCATTTTCTTCCAATCACCAAACATACTTCTGGCATCCCTTCACTCCTGCACCCTTGCATCCATGCACCTCATTTCACTAATTTAAAACTTTAAAACAATTGAAAACAAAATAATTTAATGAATTTAATTAATTCCTTAATATATTATTTGAAATAAACAACTATACGTTCTATAAAATTTATTATTTCATTAAAAATAAATAAATTTAATTCAAATCTTTATATAAATAAATAAATTATTAAAATATAACAATTTAATTAAAATAAAATTCAAAAATAGGATAATCGAAAATTTAAAATAAATTATTAATTAATTAATTAAAACCACCCAAAATAACTTAAAAATAAAATTAAACCGAACATTAAATGGCTAAAAAAATTTAAACACAACATTAAAACCACCAGCCAGAGTATAACGGTTACCAGTACATTAAATATAAATTTAAAAACATTAAAATGAAAAAAAAAAACTATAAGTTAGGTGTTTAGGAAACATTTGGAGGTGTAGGATGAAGGGCTTGGAGGATGAAACCCTCCGGTTAGTGATGATGACGGTAGGAGCAAAGCCCACAAGAGATTGAATAAAGAGAGTTACTTCCTCCACCACCACCAACTCCTCTTTGCATCATCCTGTACTTAATTTGCCCTTGTTATAAAATGGATGTCAACATCCGTTTCACCTTCATTAGATGTTGACATCCGTGAACGGATGTTGACAAACTTCAACGGATGTGACACATCCGTTTTAATAAATTTATAAAAACTATTTTAATTATTATTTAAATAATAATACATAAATTAAATTAATAATAATTGTTTTATTAAATAAAATAAAATTAATTTATAAATAATTAAGTAATAATTTTAAAAAAATTAAATAATATTTATATATTAATTTAAAATACAATAAATTAAAAAATTAAAAAAATGTGGTGCTACAGAAAACAATGTGGAGTGGTGTAGGGAGTAACCTCTTGAATAAAACGCCGAAAGTATATGTATTTGGGCCACGAAAAAATGAAGCCTTATTGAATTTTCGTTTTCTGAGTATGTTCACAAGGAAAGAGGATCCGAAAAGAAAAGATGATCGGAGGAAAAATAAAGATAGAGATTGAGAACATATAATATAACAAGAACATATAATATAATATGTTATATACATTTTTTTATTATAATTATGAATTTCAAACTATTTTTTTATAAAAATAATTATGAACGCCTTGTGTTGTATTAGGATTTTTTTTATATACATTGGAAGTAAGAAACCTTGAGTTCGTTTAATTTCGGAATAAGTAGTTTGAAATGTTTATACATGAATTAAAAATATAAAAAAATTAATTGTAAACGTATCTGATAAAATCAGTTCTAAATTTATTATTGATTGTAATTTTAAAAATAAATATATATAACGTTTTCCTTTTATAATCAGTAAAAGTATAATTTCATAATATTTTAAAATCAATTTCATTCTACATCAATTATTGTAACGCTCATCGAAATTTATATAAATAATAGCAGTGACACGTGAAAATGAAAACGCAAACAAATGGTGAAATCTGTGCTGTGAAGCATCGTAGAAATTTCTCAATATTTCTCTGTTCTATAGGGTAACTACACTATAGCATACTATCACTATTGTCGTTAACTTCTCTTCCAATTCCGAGGGTAACTTGAAAAGCTAATTCTAAACAACAGAAACAAACACACAGCCATAGTACAGAAGGAAAAACTAGGTTTCAATGACCATGAAGCATTTAGCTGTGTTTTCTTTCAATCAAAAGAACCTTCAAGGAAGGTTCCTACTAGAAGTAAAATGTTAGGAAGTTTCGGATATAGTTGTTACTCTACAAAATTCATTGACGTTGTATATAAGAGCATCTTAACGTAGCCAATGGCATGCAGTGCAAAGCTGAGGCGTGAATTGGCATCAGAAAAAGGTGTTAAGGTGAGTGCATTGAGAGAGAAGAAGAGATGAAGATGGAGATTGAGGAAGTTGGGAACTGCGAAGCACAACCACTTCCCCTGCTGTCACTCAACCACGTGTCCCTCTTGTGCAGATCGGTGTGGGAATCTATGAGGTTTTATGAGGATGTTTTGGGCTTTGTTCCCATCAAACGCCCTTCTTCTTTCAATTTCACCGGAGCCTGGTTAGCTTCATCATTCATTCTCACAACCTCTTCATTCCATACCCAATATCTTCTTAATTACAAAGATCATTCCTTTTGTAGGTTTTACAATTATGGTATTGGAATACACTTGATTGAGAATCCTCATGTTGATGAATTTGATGCCTGTGCCAATGAATTTAGGCCCATCAATCCCAAGGACAACCATATCTCATTCCAGGTAACACACCAGGCTTCTAAGCCAATCTTTAAGGTTTAGAAGACCTAAACAAATAAATTTAAGAGGAGACATTTCTCAAGCATATAAAAATTATAATTGATTTACTAAAGATATATTAGTACTAAACTAATTTTATTTTTTTAAATGTTATTTTATAATTAGTTTAACAGAGATGTATTATTACTAAAAGAAAATTAAGAACTTTTTTTTCTTGGAGATTGAGAACCTTACTTAGTTTGACCTTCAGCTGCGATGTTTTTTATTTCAGTTTACTTTATTATGAAAAGGTCCTATGACTCATGACTTTCTTTAGTAACTTTTAAGTTGTTCTAGTGATAAATATTCATTATTGATATAATGTGAGATAGATACTATACATGTCTGAGAAACTTATGACAGTTCATGATATGATAATGTGAAAATACTTTACACTATCCATGGAGAGATATTATTTACTCTATTTTTTTGTAGTTTGTGATTAGGATTTGTTGAAACAAAGTTGTTTAGATGGTAATAGAACTTAATCAACTATAGTTTCAGTAGAAGAAATCAAATGATGACATGGAGTGTTTTTGATTTTGGGCAGTGTACTGATGTTGAACTTGTTAAGAAGAGGTTAGAAGAGAGGGGGATGAGGTATGTGACAGCTGTGGTGGAGGAAGGAGGAGCCAAGGTGGACCAAGTGTTCTTCCATGACCCTGATGGCTACATGATTGAGCTCTGCAACTGTCAGAATATTCCAATCATTCCTATTTCTTCCTGCTCTCTCAAGCCTCGTGGCCACAGCTTCAAGAAGACAGCTCCTTACAAGTGTGGATTCATGGAGAATGTCATGATGGAAAGCTTGAGCACCGACATGATCAATTTCTCCTTTTAAAACAAATGAGTGAAGAACCTTATCTTGTTTCTTTTTCTTTGTAAGATAAAAAAAAGGGTTTGCTAGCTTATAAAAAAACGATAGGTTTGGTGATATTAAGATAAGTCTGTCATTAATCTATGCTAAAACCTACACAAACGTGGTCTAGAAGTCTTCGTTTGTAAGAGAATATGGTGGACCAAAGTAAATCTGTACTGCTATATTGTATCATGTTTCTGTTTGAAATAATAATAATAATAATAAAAGGAAGAAATTGTGAGTTGATCGGTTGCACTGTTCACCAGCGGATTTGTCTTTATCTTTTGATACTTTTCCACAGGAGGCGTTGTGTGATGAAATTTTCAGCCTACCAAAATTGTGCTGCCTCCACAAAAGAGAACAGAATAGAGCTGGCAATGGCCCGAGGTTACCAAATGGATGGTTCAAATTCGATGCAAAAAGTAGAAAGAGTTTATTCATGAAATAACAGTTTTGTCCTAATAAATCCAATGTATCATAAACAGAGTTGGTTGATGTGTAGATTCATGAAAACAATTTATTTTTTGTCTCGCAATTGTGGTCATGTGTTGTGGTGTCAGAATGACTATTCCACCAAGAATAAAAGCAAGAATAATCACTACAAGCCGAAGTCACACATTTATTTATTTTTGTCTCGTCATTATGGTCATACATTTGTTCTGAACTCATTACATTTCTTGGAGACTCCTATTTAAAATGACCAATCTCTAGCCACATACTTAAAAACAGTTGTTATAAACTCATTACAGGTTTTATGTTATAATCAATATTTGCTTTAAAAGTTGCCACTGTTCTACATTACTGTTTCATGCATTTGTATACATCTCATCTTTACTAAATGGTAGCACACACTAAACAAAAGCAATCCGGAACAAACTCACTTTATTCTCTATGAAAAAAAAAAGACATACAAGGTTACTGATGGGAAATTCCCAACTTTTTAAAGAGTATCAGCTAAAATGTCAGGCTAATTTGACAGAGCTTCCGAAACATGTGATGATGTAAAGCAATAATAGAGGTGACAAGCTGTAAACAAATCTTGAGTCCCCTTTTATTTCTGTTTGGGAAAGTTATTCTAGGAACAGTGAAAATTACCATTTGATCAGTGTCTCTTGTGCTTCTGATTGTGGACTGTAAACAGTATCTAAAGTTCTTTTTTTTCTCGGCCAACTACTCATGCAAAGATGTTCAGACCTGTTTGATGAGTCGTCCATTTATTAACAGTATAGATATTGACGAATCCATTGAAATCCACCATCCCTGAAATGCAAAAAAGTTGGTCGCACTACAAATCTTGGCAATATTATGTGTCTCTTTAAAGGGAAGTTGGGAGATAAGAGATAACCTACTTGATTCATTCAAAAGTCTTGTTTTTATAAATCCAGTAAAACTCTAAAAAATCAAACGTACGCATCTTATAGATTTGTAATAAGTGTGTATGAGAATTTGGGTGTAGAGTAGATAAAGAAGTTAAAGTAAGAGTGAGCAGGAAAATGGATAGAAGGGACAGGTAGAGAAGAAGATGGAAGATTCATGGCTTTGGTTGTTGTGGCTGAAAAGGAAGGAGAAGTTAGGCAGAGGGTAGGAAGGATGAAAGAAACAAGAAACATGGGAAGGATGTGGGTCCCATGTCAGATAATTAATTGGTGGGTGAGAATGAAGCGTGAGTTGCTGTCAACTCTGCATTGGCTTTGAACTTGTGGCTACGAAGTAATGTTTGAGGCCAACAGAGTTGACAAACACTCATTTATTGTGTCTTTGCAAAGTTTTGGAATCAACCATCAAGGTCCCCCCACTCCTTCAAAATCCTTTCTTTTATCCCACACTCTAATCATAGTCCTTCCCCATCATCATCTTCATCAACCACCACCTCCACCCTCTTTCACAAACAACATAACATTCACTGAAAAACAAAACTATCATACCCACATGGATTTGGTGAACACCTGTCTTCTTCTCTGCCTCCCTTCTCTTTCTATGCTCATATATATTCATCATCATAATACACACATAGATACATATATTGTGTTTTTCTGTCTCACTGTAACTTTCTTTCTGTCTGTTGCCTGAAGCAATGAAAGTGGGAGAGTCCAACTATGCGAACGCTTTGTGATGCTTGTGAGAGTGCGGCGGCTATAGTTTTCTGCGCCGCTGACGAGGCTGCACTTTGTCGTGCTTGCGATGAGAAGGTGTTTTTTTTTGTCAATACTTTCTGGATCTTCTTTGTGATATGTTGTGCTCATTATCGATATTGATCTGTGTTTTGTACTTGTGTTTTGGTGTTTCGTTTAGATCACTGACTTGAATGTTATTATCTGGTGTTTATTGAAAAGTACGACACGGTCACTATATTTCATTGGTAATTTAAGAATATTGAAATCCTGGGAGAAACTTGGAGAAGTTCATGTATGTATGGGGTAACGAATTGAAGGGCTTGAAGGTTGACCCTCTTGTAGCTTCGTAGATATGCTTCGATCCGATTTGATCTTGTTGCGGTGTTGTGTGAATTGAAAATCTGAGTCTGTATTTTACTTTTGTTTGGTGTTGGTTTTTGTGGTCAACAACTTTGAACCAAAGGGTAGAAGATTAATGTTTTGGAGCTGACAGGTTCACATGTGCAACAAGCTAGCAAGTAGACATGTGAGAGTTGGTCTTGCAAGTCCAAGTGATGTGCCACGGTGTGACATATGTGAGAATGCACCTGGTAAGTGGTTTCTTCTTTATATCCTTATGGTGTTCCTATGATGCTTATTGTTTATATGTGTTTACCCTTTCAATCTGGATGTAGCTTTCTTCTATTGTGAGACAGATGGAAGTTCCCTTTGTTTGCAGTGTGATATGATAGTTCATGTTGGAGGTAAAAGAACGCATGGAAGATATCTTCTGTTCAGGCAAAGAGTTGAGGTTAGTGAGTGAACTGGTCTTGATATGTTTATTGACTAAACCCACCAAAATTTTGTATTAAGATTGTAAGTTTGGCTGTTTTAATCTCTAGCTTTGCACAAGGCTCACTTCAGTACCTAACTTTATAAAATGTTATTCGTTTTAGTCCTTAATGTTGGTGAAGAAAAACTGAAATGAATATATTTTACAAAGTCAAGGATTAAAGTGACCAATGCTTACAATCTTAGGGATTAAACTGGGGTTTATTTACTTTTGGGTTTCCATAAAGGTGTAATAATGTCTCCTTGTTCCACAGTTTCCAGGAGACAAATCTAGTCATGCTGAAAATCCAGGTTCACAGCCATTGGAACCTGGTGAGAGTAAAAGAGGACAGAATCAACTTCCCAAACTAAAAATGGGAGAGAAGCAGCACAATCATGTGATGCCTCTGCTTCCAACACCAGGATCTGCTGCTGATGGGCATACCAAGATGGAAACAAAAATGATTGATTTGAACATGAAGCCTAATAACAGATTACATGAACAAGCATCAAATAATCAGGTTAGAGTGCATGGGAAGTGGCTTTTGTCTTCCTAATTAGAAATTTCTTTTCAAGTAAAGGTGTGTTTCACATAAATCAGATATGCAAATACTTGCAAGGTAAAATTGTTAACCCTTTTAGTGCAAACCCATCTCATTTAAATTGTAATCAGTGGTATTAAATCCATTCCTCGTGCATTAAATATAGTAAACTTGTTCAAATAGTTTTGATTAGGATATGGAACTAATTGAAATGTCATGTGATGTGTTTGTTAAATGAATTTATCTTGGGGATCACATTCTGGCGTTATTTGAAGGAACATTTTACGATTCGCCTTCACAGCTACAATCTGAAGAGATTAACATTGCAAGGAAAATATTGTTTTGTACTTTTAATTGTGGGTTTGAAAAAGCTTCATATGCGAACCAAAAAAACATGTAATTTGTTCTGAAGCAGGTATTCAGTAAACTGTCATAAAACTTAAAACTAAGTGTGGTTGAAGAGTTGATCCGAACTAAAATTTCTACTAATCACATCATGTGCAATGATTATAATTCTCAGGAATGCTTTCTCTCTTTCTTTGCAGCCATAAATGGTACAACCAGGCAATGCAGTTCTTGCAGGATTCTACACCAAAAATATAGTACTGGCAAAAGCTTCTCATGCATGTTAATGACAAGGATGACAAAGATATTCTGTTAACATCCTATTCTGGCAAATGAGGCACAGAAATCTTTTGAGGAGTTTATTCGTCTATGTACGAACTTAATTTGGTAGTTCAACACAACATATTTGTATTGCAAAGCATTGTTGATTGTATATCTATATGATCGCTTCCAATGAATTGCGTGTTGCTGAATTTTGTTTTTGGTTTCAGTTTCTGTGCTACTACGGCTCCCCACAAAATTCAAGGGGGAAGAATTTTATTTTTCCAAATAAAATGAGACATATAATTATAAATCATAGAGGTGTTAGCAAATTGGATAGAATCCGTGTAGAGGAAAAAAAAAGCTCATTTGATCTTTTTTTTTTAAAATTTATTATCCAATTGATCTGATCATAAACTTTGGATCCAATTTTAAACGGCTTTGATTACTTTGGTTTGTAATTCGATTCTTTTTATTTTATACTATTAAAAGGGTTTGATCATGTGATTTGTTCTTGAAATTAAGAGTGAAAAAAAAAATTGGCCATGGACTTTTTTATAATCCATTATAGAGAGATTAATTAATTTCCTTTGAGATTATTTGATTCAGAATTAGATACTAAGTTTTGCCTTATGCGACAAACTTTCCAAAATAGGTAATAGTTCAAGATGTTCTTAACTTTATTGGAGGATTATCCATTCGCATCAATGTCTTATGTCATGTTGATGTCATTCATATCTTCAACACTCACCTTTAGTTTATTTTTCACTTTTTTTGCTAAGAAAAACATCACATCAACCTACAATGTTAGAGATAATAAATAGGTCATCAAATCGAATAAGTTGATTAAGATTTCCTAAATGTGAAAAAAAAAATATTGGGATCCACAAATTTCACTTTAATGATATCATATATTAGTTTTAACCTATGACATGCTAGATTTTATATTAAATTATAAACCATAAAGTGGTAATGGGTAATATTGAATTCCTGAAAAAGAGCAACAATTGTTGTGATAGATGAGAAATTAAAAACTGTTTGTTTATGAGTCAAGAAAATCAATACTCCATGTATTTAGTGGCTTTTTGTTGGAGAGCATTTTACGCGCGTGCTATGATTCCAACATCTCTAAAATCTTTCACTACGGATCAGATATCTTTATTCATTTTGTGTGATGACATGTGGTTGGGGACTTTATTCAAAAATTTACTTAAATGTTTAAAATACAGGTAAACGTTTATTTTCATAATATATATATATAACCATTTAAAATCGTATATGTCTAAAACCAGAACTCGTTATCCGGATCGACCAATAATATAACACAATTTAATGATTGAGTCCATCGATTTTATTTATAATAAACATGTGAAAAATATGGTTTCCAAAATTTAATTTTTATCGGGGTCAGTTGGAGTTCTCGTTTAACAAAAGTACAGAAAAACTAGGTTGTGCTTTATTTTCTGTAGAGTTATTACATTTAGATGAGTTATTAGAAAGAATAACGTAATAAAGAATAAATATTTTTAAAGACAGTTCTTTAATGGTGATATGAAATAGGACGTTTACTCTTTTCTAGTTTCTAAATTTTGCATAGTATAAAATTGTTTTATACAAAAGTTATATATGTTAAGATTGCAAATCATTCTTATGATTTTTAAGAAATTATTAAAAAAAGAGAGTATGATAATTTTTAATTACAGAACCATTTATAACTATTTTACATTATTAGTATGAATATATATATATATATATATATATATATATATATATATATATATATGAATATTCCATTACGTTAGTAATTTATATGCGTAGTGTTTCGGGTATGGAATAAATATCAACGGTCTAATTTTTGTTATGTTATTCAATATTCAAGTCTTACTCCAAAAAAGGTCTCACATACATTCAAATCGTTCTAATGATAATATTTGTAAGTATTTCAATGTCAAAGTCAGTTCAACTCAAACAGATAATAATAAATGTTGTTGTTAACGTGTAACATATATTTTTACCTCAAACCTTTATTTATTGGTTTTGTGGTGAACTTTGAATTAAGATTTGCCTAATTACGATCCAAATATAAATAATCATAATTTAACCTATGTATGATTATTCAGACCGATCGATGGTTCTGATTATGAGTGGATGGTCTGTTAAGTGACCGAATGAGCTCAACAACTTGTTATCTAGGTGGTTTGGTTTGTCATCCAAACTTATATATGATTAGACAATCTATCATATGACCGTTTAGATTCAACGACTTATCATCTGGTGGTTTGATTGATCAATCGGGCTAATGTATGACAGGACGTTCTTAGATCATTGTGTAAGCTCAACAACTTTTAGTTTGTGACAATTGACCATATGGGTTGTAAATATTCATACAGTACACTTAGTTTTGTTCAAGAGTGAAATACATAAAACATTAACTTTAAACGTCCAAAAAATAAAGTCTTGAAAATTTTTATTTAATATTAATATTTCTCTATCAAATTAATTATAAAATTATATTTATGAAAAAGAAGCCTCAAACCAATTTTTTTAATACTAGTATACATCTATTAAATTAATTATAATTTAATGTTTGAACATAAAATTTTATAAAATTATTATCACTGTTAATTTTTATTAGTAGTAAAAATAATATTTAATGAGTTAAATTCTTTTTAATGAATTATAATTTGTTTAGGAAAAAGAGAATGATTAGTTATTATAATTTTTTATAACCAATTTTAACTTGTATTATCTTTTATCTGTGTGACTTTTTATCAACTGGTTCCATTCATTTTCTCTCATTGTTTTATTTTATTCTAGAATTCTTCTTTTGATGGTTTTGGTAGATTAAGTTCATTGAATTTCACATTGTCTTTATGTACTAATTTTTTATCCTTATTTAGGTTTAGTATGTTTTTCTTTTTAATTTTATTGTTATTGTTTTTATTCTATTTGTTGAATTTAGGATTAAAAATATATTTCTTTTGCCTGGTTCAGTTTTTGGTACTTTTCAATTTATGAATTTGGAGACTTTTTTTTGCACATATTTTAACAAGAAATTGAAAATTTTTGTTTGGATTAAATTGCATACCTATTAAGTAGGTTAAAGTTTAACCTTTTGATGGATAATAGAAATGAATTCTCTTTCAAAATAAGTGATAAACACGAATTAAAATTGAAAATAATATCAAAATTAAATGGAATTAATTATAATAATTTAATAGATAATTTAAAAAAAAAAGTTCAAAAAATAAATAATTTTACCTAAAAAGTCTCGTTTATAAATTTTCTTTTGCCTCCCAAACTCTTAAATCGCCAATGGAAATATACTTATTGAGTACATCTATACTTAAATTTAAAATAAATAAATATGTGACTCGTGTTGCCTGCTAGTTAGATGTGATGGAGTATGACTTGGAATAAATCATCCTCTCCCCTCCACAAAAAAAAAAAACATTACTTTATAGTTAAAAAGTTGGTATTTTAGTATTCAATGGTATAATAATCTTATTCTATATAACGGAGATTTAAAAGAATAAATATTTTAAATGTAAATTAATTATAAAAAAATCATAATCAATATCCATTTTAAAAATTACAAATGTATTTTAGATTTATAATATATTATTTAGGTGTAGTATACATTATAAGAATACAATAACCAAAGCATAAATTATCAAAGTGTTTGGCGTCCGTACATGTACGGAGCATGCGCGTGGGGATGGTCGAAAGAATTTGTAGCCATGAAAGTCTTTTTCCGTCTATCATTATTCATGCATAGTAAAGTGGTCGATTATTCAAAACCATAGCTGGAAAACTTTATTATTTCTTATGATCCATTTATTTATTAAGTTGAATTAATGTCAGTGGATGATGAGTGTTGGAACATAGTATTAATGAGACCAAACTTTAGGTTATATAAATAATTAACACTACTTTCAATAAAAAATTTAAAATAATAAATTTTAAATTTTTAAATATGTTATTTAATTTTTTTTCATTTTTATTCTGAGATTTGAAATTTTTAATCAATATACGATTTGGAATCATACTTAGATTCCTAACGAGGAGGAAGATATTGAGTTAATGGGAAGTGAATGATTTTTAGGGATTGTTCATTCCAAACTTGTTAGGGAAAGAGGAGGGTACTATTCACCAGTTTGGTATGCAGTGAGGCACTCTTTGAAAAACTTTTGATGAGTTTTTCAGTGAAGATTCATGGGAGATATAAATAATACTAATAAAAGATGCGTGTGGGTGTAACGTGGAGTTGGTATAAGCTTGTGATAGGTTTTTTTTGAGAAAGATTCACATGAAATATACAACAATAATAAAATACGAGTTTAACCATATAGATAATTACCATTACCTCTGATTTAAAATCTTTAATTAATGAGTTTATAAGTTTTTTTTATAATATTAACTTTCGTGTGTTTACTTAATATAATACTTAAATTCAGTGATAAATTCTTAACGGGTTGTAGCATAGATAGACCTAAGATGGGAGGGATGAACAATGTGGCCGACAAAAAGAGAGGAAGGTAAGGAAGTATGGTGTGTGAGTAGTTAGGGTTCATGTGATGAGGTGTAAGAATAATAGTGATGGGTGATGGTGAGAAGGAGAACAGGTGTCGATGCTTGGTTGTGGTGTGTCAAAACTGAAGCCTGATAAACTTGATGGCCCGTCGTTGTTGATAAAGTGTTTGGACAAAAAGCATTCGTCTCAACTACGAAGGTAATGGAGAAATCAGGCAAGGATGGAGACATTTTGTAGAATATATTGTAATTTTGTAAACATGGTATGAATTGCATTGGATCATTAAAGGGTTGTAATTTAAAAATTATTGAATAAACACGCAGTGTTGGAAAAAAAGCACAGATCAACAATGTTAATTCTAGTTAAAAAAGAAAAAAAATCTTGTTTATTCTATCTTATCATCTTATTATAAAAACCTATTTTGTATATCCGCTTATTTTATCATAATGTTTATAAACTAATGGATAAATATATTGCGCTCAAACCTAATAATAATAATAAAATTACAGATTAAATCATGCAGCTCAGGATAAGAATTGCAAAATAAACCATTTTAGAAATAAATTTTTTTCTCCCAACAATATAACTTACCAAATTAACATTGGTTCTGTTCACTGAAATCCGACTCTAAAAGCTTTCTAATTAACATGCAGGGTTGGTTCTATCTAGAATAGATTGAGAATCCATTAAATCAAATTTAAAATTGATCCGTCTAATTGATATGAATTTTTAGAAAGAAAAGTTGCCTCGTCGGTGCTGTTTTCTTTTCAATAGTTACGCAACATCGTTTTTTATAGCAATTAACTGAATCTCGTTACACTGAAAGGCAAAGCAAAAGATATATTTTACATTAGCTTTTTGGAAGATGTCAATGTTAGAAAATTACACAACTTTAACAATGTGTAAATGTAATATAGCTGTACAATTGCGATAGATAGCACCATGCAACGATAATGCTTGATGAAAAGCTGCACCATATATAAGAAATGCCCCGTGCAACGATAATGCTGATGGAAAGCTGCACCATATATAGGAAATGCCGGTACCTACAGTAATGAAAAAGGCTAAACCATATTTGTTTATGTTTCCAACAACCAGAACTGATTTAAAAAGACAATTTCCTATATGGTAAGATAGGATGGTAGAGAAAAGAGAGTGAAAAAGAAAATAGAAACAGACTGCATAAAATGAAAATTAAAGGTGGTTTAGTTGAAGAAAATAGAAATAAACGAGATAAAATCAATTAGTAAAAATAAATGAAAAATGAGAAGGAAAAATATATGTGAAATCCAATTTTATCTATTATTCTCACTTCTACTCCTCCCCAATCCAATTAGACAGTCAGCGAGAACCAAATGGTACAAGTAATCACATGAGCTCTCCATTTTCTACATCATCGCTAAATTTATAGATGTGTTGGTTGCAATGTTGAACCACTTAAAATACTTAAAACTATAATGAAAAATGCTCAACACCCAGGACAAACAGAGTACAAAAATAAGACAGACAAAGTTTAGCGTGACAAATGAAGACCATCTATTACTGGCTGCTTGGACTTGGAGTTGATTTTTAAGATTGAACTAATAGATGAGATTTAAGAAAAAAACATCAAAGCTATATTACTTGCTATGTGAATAAGGTATAAATAGAAGAACGCAGAATAAAAGAAATGTACCATCATCATGATTGGAAGAGAGTTATTGTTGCAATATAATCATTCTTCATCACCTGCTAACATCGCCAGAATATTAGTGGTGTCTTCAAAGAATCATTTCGGACTAAACTATAAAATAGCAGGACATTATAAATACAAAGGACACACCTCAAAGGCAATATTTTGATAACCATACACAAATGTTGAACCAAATGGATTAGTTGCAGAGCCTTGGGTTTGAATGGCAGCTCGTCCACAATCCCCAAGTATTTCCTAAAAGAATCAATTGCAAAATATTATATGATATAAACTTTGATTAATCATTATTAGAAAATCACTTCAAATGCCAGTCACTATTCTCTTCCATAACTACATAAGATATAACCCAATAAAAGGGATAGAAGACCACCTTCACTTGTTCCCATTTGGTGCTAGGTGTAATAACCCTTTGTTTGATATTATTTACTTCCTCGAAAGATCCCCCAGCTGCTGGAAAGGTCAAAAATAGATTTTATCTCTTAATTCACAACAAAAATTTACAACCAACCGTTACATAAAGACCAAAACTAAACACTCCATTGCAAATAAAAAAGATTGCTCACAATCTGCACCATGGATAACAAAGTTGCACTTAATATAAGAATTGAAATCCGCATGACCGGGGAAGTTGGAATGCAAAACAAACTTCTTGATTTTGTGGGTCTGAAAATACAACAGATATGTAGGAGTTTCCATTAACAGTCGTTTCACCGTGCAAAGAAGCAAAAACACGATGTAAGATACAAACCTTTCCATCAAATAAGATGTCCAGACCACGAGTGAAATAATTATAAAAGTAATCTCCACATAAAGTTGTCCTTGGTCGAATATCAGAGGCAGAATGAATGCCCATTTGATCCACCTATAGAGTTAGAATTAAGAATCAAACTTCATACAAACTAAAACTCATTCAGGAAGTTTACTAGCTCGAAATAGTATGAAGTTTTTTGTGCTGAAGTTAGACTTCAGACCTACTTAAATAAATTTATATTTAGTGAATATCAATATTTCTCCATTAAGAGAGTAACTAACAAGATTAGAAGAAAAAATATATCAGCTGCAGATTTTCTTGACTGTTAGCCCGATTTTAAAAACTTTTGTTTGGACACACCTCAATTCTTAGTATTTAGAACTTATCCACAGCATAACCCTAAATTATTCTGTCAAGTACACCATTGCACGTATTAAGGGGATCTAGCAAAACCTTCTTCTAAAGCATTTAGTAGAGATTAGAGACAATACTACAAAATCTCCTGATGTCTCGCATCTAATCATGCTTATGGCTTCCATATATCACACATTCTCCAACAACCATGCAGCTATGCATACAAAAAATTCTTGAAAGAAAAAGCAGCGATGAAAATAGCAAAGTAGAAATTTGAAAGAACAAGCAGATCACATAAGAAATGAAGTTCATATAAGCCATAGCATGTGAAGCATGCCAGAGAAGAGAGGGTGATTGTGGAAATAGAACTGTTTCATATTCTCTGTTCATTTTCTTCCTGCGCTCTAAAATGAAAAAGAACTTGGTGTATCATATGTATCTTCTTCTTCCTTCAATTTTCTTCGCCCATTGACCCTATGTTTTCACTTATCCATCTAGCCAAACAGCAGAAATTCCAAGATGTCCTCTCTTTTCTCTTAACCAAATTATCAAACAAAGGCATACTCTAAAACATGAAACAATCAATTCCCTAGGTCCTCATATGACCCATTAAATAAAGTAGAAGACGTAGTTAAGATTGAATTGTATACTCCTTGCAGACCGACTCAGGGTGTACACCAGAATCTGAAAAACCGAACTGTATAGATCTTCATAAATAAAAATTTCCTCAATACACCAATCGTAAGTAGAAATAAAGTGTCAGGTTCTGTAGACATCTATGCAACATATATCAGTTTAGTTCCACACCAAAAGCTACATATTAATCATATTCCATTCAAAACATTAGTAATTCATTGTATGAGCACCTGCTTTTGATGAATTCCACAAGGACGCCCAAGCTCCGTCCAAACATCCTGCATAAAACATTAAGCACTGCATAAACTTTCCTTAAGATAATGAATATGAAACATGTGGAGGATGATAAAAGCAACAAAAACCATCGGAAATTCATCCCCTAAAAGCAGAATCTCAAATGGTTTCAATTGTATGTAGCAGTAGATAATGATTACCTGAGGAGATGCACCAAACGGAATATGTTGAGAGCCAACTGTGAAATACAATTCTTCTCGCAGCTATATTAACCAAGAAAAAACTGAATTAGAAGTCAATACTACAATCAACAAGACAAATCAGGAAAACTGTTTCTCTTAAATGAAGCCAACTAAAAACTGATATAGGGTTTAAAGGACCCAAACCTTTACATGGACCTCTTCCATATAAATGCTTCCAATCGGTAATGGTGGAGCAGAAGCCTTATCCATTAAAGACCCCACACCAACCTTCTTACCAGAGGAGCTGTCATATATAGAAACCCTGCAGGTAACCGGCGTGGTCCCATCAGGAAACTCCAATGGCAACTCCACTGTCATAATTAAGAGAGAAAGTTTCAATGTAATGAAATAAGAAAACTAGGTACAACATTTCAATTTCAAGATGATATAGTAAATACCTCCACCATCATGACAGCAGTCTGTAAATTGACTAGGAATAGGGAAGGCAAAAGAAAGACCCTAAAGAGCAATACAGAAATATAAAGCAGAAAGCATTACTAACAAGAAATCGTAAACACACAAGGCAATAGTAGATAATCATTTGATATCCAAAATATGTACCGGATAGAATAGGGTGTAAATGCCTCTATCCTTGTCAAAAATTCCAGGATATGTAGGTCCAAACAGTGCATATACAGCAACAAAAGTAGCCAATGTTGATGGTCCCCTAGAAGTGGAAAAAATTATCTTTAGTTTTACAATAAATCTATACTACAATTAAGATTCCAAACACTCACCCTATCAAGGAAGTAGAATAGCGCATTTGAAGTCTCTTTACGTCAAATATTTCAATCAGCCGCAGTCTCTAAAATAGCAATGAAATGTTTCATCATGACAGAGTCTTATGAACATGTATATATAACAATGCATAAAAGCACTATAAAACAGTTTAGAATGATTGAACTGGTAAGAAATTATGCATACAACTGTTTAAGTGCTTGAGATCTTCGAGAAGAAGAAAAAGATACAAGGTGCACCATTACTTTTGAACAAAGTGGCAATACCAAGCATTCACGTTAAAAACAAAAGTCAATTCTCAAGCATGGTATCATCTTGAGGGGAAGGAGCACATTACTGTAACAAAAGAAACAGAAATAGAGTAGGAAATCCAAAAGCTTCAAACAATTCACCCCAACAAAGTTGCACAAAAAATAAAGATAGCTAAATTTTAAACATGCATTATTACATTGGATCTACAGTTTCCATTTGCACGGGCAAAGTACCAAGACATCCTTATACAATTTCAGTCCCATTATTCTCTTATCAAGTTGTAATATGCAAGCAGAATGAGCTTCAATGATAATACAACTAAAAACTACAGAGTTTTCTAAGATAATCCAATAACATTCAGAACTCATCACTTTTCGCATGAATTCTTAACACACTTGTTGAGTTTGCATTTTCAAATGCGTCAGACTATTGTAGTTGGTTTGTTAGTTATTGTTCATGATATCATAGAGCTACCAAAGCATGAGTGATGGTCCCGTCATATCATTTCTAACTTACAATGATCGCTAATCAAGCCCTCATGATTCCAATTAAAGATATAATAAACAAAAAATTCACTAAATAATACACATCATTCATGCTTTCCAAATAAGGACTCTACAAAAAAGAATAAATCAACCACTGGAGCAAGACGAAGGACTAAAAAGTTATATAGACCTGAGACCACGGGTCGAAACGAAGATGGAAACCATGATCGGGAAAGCTAATCACAATATCTAACTTCAGCGGTTCCTGCGTGTGCATCAGAAAAAACTTAAGATAACTTAAAATCAATCTCTTACAAAATAAAAACAAGTGTCTCACAAAGGCGATGCCACCGATACTAGCCTGCCCGAAGCAGACAGTAAAATTACTCGAACAAGTTCACACAATCATAGCCGAGACAAGTGACATGAAATAAAGCCATAACCATTTGTGACAAACCTCATCAAAATACTTCACATGCACCACGTCATATATATTTGGCTGCTGCTCTATCTGAGCAAATGCTTCGCAAATGGGCATCCCTAAACAGCATAAGAAATCGGTAACAAGCCAAGTCAGTAAACAAAAACATAAGCCATATACGAAACGCCAATAACACCTCCAATAGTCGAATAAATTTAGATGTATTAAAATATTGGATACAACCGCTTAGCGTGTCTTTGAACATGTATGATAACCTCAACAGTCAAAAGACAAGAGGAAAAATTAAATTACCATGTCTTAGACCTAAATTTACATAAAGAGAAGTGAAAATCGGAAACGGATAGGATTACTGTTGAATTGAAAAAATGCGAGAGGATGACTACCTAAATTGAAGGGTCCGATGCCGAGACCGGGTCGAAGATCGAGAACGATAGCCCCCATGGCTGTGCCCTCGCAACGGCGCCGGGGTCTCTGCATGGTGACAGAGGGTATTGGATTGGGAGATTGCGGATGAAGGAAATCCTCCGTTACTTTGTGTGAAGAAAAATCGACAATAGATAGGGGTAAACTGCTTATGTACGGTTGCAGCGGATCCGATTCGATTTAGTTAGACGGAAGAACGAACTTCTGTTTCCTTTTTCGACACCCCAAAAGCAAAAAATGCTCCTCTCGCACGCCACGGAAACCCAAATCACGTTGGTTTATTTTCTTAATCAGTTAGGTCTTCTTTCAATAGATTATACCCACGCTGTTATGTCAATCTTTTGAAAAAACACTCCTATTTCTTACGTTTTTCAACCATTTTAAACTGTTTTATCTATAATCTAAATATAAAAATATATAAGGAGATATATGTCTATTTACTTTCAATCTTATCCTCTTAATTATTATTTTTAAATTTAAATAACTGTTTATGATAAATAAAATAAATTTTAGTTTTATTATTTTAGTAATTATTTTTTAATTTAAATAATTATTCATTATAAAAATTATTTAAATTTTCATTACTTTAATAAAAAAATTAAAATTTAAATATTTATTCCTATTATTTAACAATACTTTTTATAATATTTTTTATTTTAATTACTAAAAATTATTTTATCTATACCTTTTTATTTTTTCAAATTTATTCTTTAATTATTATGACATAAAAATATAATCATAGAAAATAGATAGATGATAAAAAGGAGAAAAAAAAGGAAAAGAGTAAAATAAAGGATAATTATACTTTGACAACATCTTTTTTACAATATTTTAACATCATCTACGTGTCATTATGATATAAAAATATTGTCAAAGTATCATTATCCTAAAATAAAAATAAATTATTGCTTTCTTTTATATGCTTTCATCCCATTAAACACACCTTTATCTTTTTAACTTGTAAAATTATATATATATATATATATATATATATATATATATATATATATATATATATATATATATATGGGTTTGCTAATGCGGGTATGCCTGCTTTTCATAAACTTAAAAAAAAAAAAATCCCCCAAACTCTTACTCACCTCTCTCATTCTTCTCAATCCTTTCTCTTTCATCTCTGCCACTCCAACATTTTCTCTGTCATCCCTACTACTGTAGCCCCAATTGAAAGAATCAGAAACATTTGCCTTTAAACAATTTTCCTTTGTAAAGAGTTGAGTCATTGACATATTCACCTTCAGGCAAAGATTCATTCAAGATTTCTTCATTTTCACCATTTTCACTAACTTCTCTAATTTCATCATCTGCATATGTTGAATCATCATCTCTAAAAAAAACTCTCCAAGCCAATTACCAATTTTTTGGGATGTCATTATGCTTGTGAAAATTAGATAAATTATATACGACAAAAATTATAAAATGAAAACTCGTTATAAAGTCATTTTTTGTAAGAAATTGTTTAACAACGAGTGTTTTTGATTTTTTCCAGGCCAATTACCAATTCCTTTGATGTCATTATGCTGGTAAAAATTAGATAAAATTAGATAAGACAAAAATTATAAAATAAAAACTCATTATAAAATCATTTTTTGTAAGAAATTGTTTAACTGCGAGTATTTTTTATTTTTTCCAGGTCA
Source organism: Vigna umbellata (assembly GCF_029865625.1). Taxonomy (NCBI): domain Eukaryota; kingdom Viridiplantae; phylum Streptophyta; class Magnoliopsida; order Fabales; family Fabaceae; genus Vigna; species Vigna umbellata. The sequence goes on along the minus strand of NC_142174.1, from coordinate 16,767,425 downwards.
ATTACCAATTCCTTTATTCTTCTGAAAATTGGATAAAAATGGATAAGACAAAAATTATAAGATGAAAACTCATTATAAAATCATTTTTTTGTAAGATTGTTTAACAGCAAGTGTTTATTGGAGCTACACAGAGAAAAAATTGGAGTGAGAAAGATGAAAGAGAAAGGACTGAGAGGAATGAGAGAGATGAGTAAGGGTTTGGGAGTTTCTTTTTTTTTTTTAAGTTTTGAGAATGAAAATTATTAAAATACCCTTAACCTTAAAACTTAGAATCCATATATACAGGGTATATATATATATGGTTTGCTAACTTGCATATACTATTTTAACAATGTGTACCGAGTTTTAGTAGCCGAGTTTTAGTAGACAAAAATACCATTATATATTATGGACTCTGAGTGAGTGTCAAGGGTTTTTGAATAATTTTCATTCTCAAAACTTAAAAAAAACAAGAAACACTCAAACCTTTACTCACCTCACCTCCCTCGTTCCTTTACTCACCTCACCTCTCTCATTCCTCTCAACCATTTCTCTTCCATCCCTCTCACTCCAACATTTTCTTTGTCATCTCTATTGTAACCCCAACTAAAAAAATTAGAAACACTTGTCTAACCCTAATCCACCTTCCTCACTTATCCAATTTGTTTCTCTCTTATCTTCATACTTTCTCTCACCCACACAATTCAAATTGAAGTGAAATCTTTTTGAATAAATCAATGCAATTAGGAGGACTCGATGAAGGACATCAATTCAAATTCTGAATTTTCAAATTAAGAGAAATATCGAGAGAAATCAAGAATTCTCGCTATTTCTTAGATTCATGGATAGGTTGGGGCAACAATATCATAAAAAATACCTAAAAAAACTAAAATACTAGCAATTTGAAACGAAATATAGTTCGAGATCCATGTATTCTTTTTGTACTATATTTTTTGAACTAGATTCAATTAAATTGGAACGAAATCTTTCATCACTTTTTGAATTCTTCTTTTTTATCTTAGTTGTTTTCATCTTTTTCTTATATTCAAATCCCAAAAGAGTTATAAGTTAATTAAAAGTAACCCGCGACACCACAATTTGTTGCTTTTGGTCTGTTCGCTCATTTGTTTTCCACTTTAATAACAAAATAAAATTATTTTGTTATTAAAGTTAAAAACAAATGAACGAACAAAGAAAGAGCAACAAATTGCGGTGTCATGGGTTGCTCTGTGTGGGTGTGAGAGAGTACGAAAAGATGAGAGAGAAACAAATTGGATAAGTGAGAAAGGTGAATAAGAGTTTAAGGATTTCTTGTTTTTTTTTTAGTTTTGAGAATGAAAATTATTCAAACACCTTTATCCTTAAAACTTAGAGTTCATAATATATAAGAGTATTTTTGTTTACTAAAATCCGATAATGTACCAGTAAAAAAAAAGAGCTTATGCAATTTAGCAAACTTCTATATGTATATATATACTTTTATATTAAGCTATATTACATGCCTTCTATATTTTTACATGTATATAAAAAAAGATGTTTTCAATGCACATTTTTGAATAAATGATCGTTATATCTTTTAAATAAACCTTGTTTTAAATTAAAATAATTGTATATTTTTTATTCATTAAATCATCATTAGTTTTAATTTAATTATTTTTTAAACTATAATAATTATTTTATTACTTTATCATTTTAAATAAATATTTATTTAAATTTAATTTTCTTAAAATTAAATTAATTATTTATAATATATAATATCTATATTTGGATACTATTATTAAGATTATCTATTATTTATACTATTTTATACTATTATATAAAGAATTATCATTTTTTCTATACACATTTTGCTTTTAATTATATCTTTTAAGTATTTTTTTAAAATAAAAAAAAATTATTTTACCAATTTACCTTTCAAGTAATCCTTTTTTAAAATTTAACCATTTTTTTGGATTTAACCCTTTTTATCTAAAATTTAACTACCATTTTAAACTAAAATAACTATTTCTAATTTTACCTTTAAGTGCTTACTTATTTTTGTGTCTATATATTTTATCAATTTTACTTTTTTTAAGTGACATTTTTTTAATTTAATTGTTTTTTTATTTAACCATTTTTATTAAATTAAATAGATTAAAATCGTCTACAAAAAATAAATAAAATCTATTTATTTATGTTTAATTTGGAATTTTATTATTTTTCGCTATTATAAAACAATGAATACATGTATTTTCACTAGTATTATATATAAAATAATTTTTTTATTGATATGCACTTTTACTTTTTACTCTTTAAATAATAGTTTTTTATAATAATTTTAATTTTTATCATAAAAAAATGGTTGGATCTGGTGTTTGAAGAGTAAAAAGGAAAAAAACGAAAAATTGGAAAAAAGATAGAGCATTAGTAAGGAGAGAGAATTCTCTTTTGACAAAAACAAAAGAAAAGGAAAATATATACAAATTTCATGAGAATCTCATTTTACATGTGGTACATGAAAAGATGCTATATTATTATAATTCATGTTTTAACACTTTTTTTCCTGTGGTTATTAATTTAGTTTTCTCTTTTGGTAAATTAAGAAGTATGCATATGAGCATATGTTTAGTTTAGTATGTTAAATTAATAAGTTACTCTCTAAGCTAGGTAATAATATGATTATTATATCTTTTCACGTTAATATTTGATTACCGTTGTTATTTCAAAATATATTTTAATTTTATCTATATATTTATGTGGTATCTGCAAATAAATTTTTTAATAAATAATTTATACTTATTAATATTTATTAATAGTAAATATTTTAATATTTATTTATAAATAATTTGAATAGAGTATTATATTATTTATATTGGCAGATATTTATTATTTAAAAAATTAAAATTAAAATTTTATTTATATTTTATTAAATTGAATTTAATTAAAATTAAAATTAATTTATATTTTATTTATTCGAATTTAGTTAATTTTAATTTATATTATATTTTATGTATTTTTTATAATTTTATTTTAAAAGTTTATATAATATCATTTTTAAATATTCATAAACACTTACTAATTTTAAAATATACATAAATATTTTTTAAGTAAATATTTAACTAATGACAAAATAAATAATGAATTTTTTTTTACTAGTCAAATTAGTTAATTACATATTTCCTGAAAACAAACTAATCAAGGGACATGTTATGAAAATTGTAGACGTAAGAGCAATGGAACTCGTGGGGAATATTGTGGAAGTATTAAAATATGGTATTTGGCCTCAAAGTCACAATTTAGGTATATACATTGATTATAAACAGGGAAACCTGATCTATATTATGACAGATAATATGTCTACGTACTATTTTTTTAATACTTTTATTAAGAAAAGAAACTAGAAACATAATAAAAGTGAAAATTCAAATAATTTTTAAATGACTATCTATGTCGCGTGTGCGTGTGTAAATATATGATTCTTATTTATTTTCAAATTTTTATTTATTTATATTATTAAAAAATTAAGTTATTTTTGTAGTGTTTGATTGAAACAAATAAGATTTACAAAAACATATAGCCTTTTTCCATCATGATCGTATTTTGCTCACTTAAATCCCAATTTCCCAATAGATGTATTATTATTTTCATTTTTTATAAATAAATTATTAATTAATTTTCAAAATTTGTTTATTGAATTATTATGCACACTTGTAATTTAAATATTGTGTATGTTATGGCTTTCAATTTCATTTTTTAATAATCACGTTTGATATTTGTACTGGTGATCCTCGGAGGGCTTCGACGAAGGGTACTTGAGAAACATCAAGGTCGAACGGCCGAGACAAGTGGATTTCGAACATGATTAAGGTAAAACACTAATTAAGGATGATTGGGCTGTGGATTGGGTCGTGATTAAGACTTTGTTAATCTGAAACTCACGACCAAAACTATAAATACATGTCAAAGGTAAGAAATAGACAAGTTCATTAATTACGCATTTATTACGGTGCTTAACTTATCAGTACCTTTACAGGTACACCTCTGATCGGTGCACAGGAGACTGAACAAGGCTTGACTAGACGAAGATAACTGAGAGCGTGGATCGGACGACGCCTAGAGAAAATTGTGCAGGGACTTAGGTGACTCAACCCCATACCGAAACAATATCATTACTAGAAAATTTCTACAATCAATTTAATTTCAATTAATACCGAAAAAATTACAATTTACTAAGAGACTATTGACTTTTACACCATCCTTAGAATATTTCTAAAGATAAATTAAAGATATTTATTACTCCTTAGATATAAGTTACACAAACTTACCTTCTTTTTTTATTTGTTAGTTAAGTAATCGTTCAATATTATTTTACTTATTATGTAGGTTAAAAGTGATAAAATGTTTACATCATCTAACAAACATAATGTGATCAAATATTGTATTACAGGTTTGGATGTTAAAAGAAAAAAGAACTTCGCTTACAAACCATTGAAACATTATATCGAAAACATACCATCTATAAATCATAAATCCACATACATATAGATAACATAAATACGACTCAATGTATATGCACATCAACAAATCTTCATCCACCAATATCATTTCCATAAAGAAATAGTATTTTTTTTTTCAAATTTAAAAATTAATTGATTGTGTTACTTTAATTTATATGACTTTTTTTCTCCTTGAAAGTAGTTTTAATAAACGAATTTCATACAAAATTGAATAGTCATAATAATTATAATAAATATCAGTGTATGAAAACTTTGTTATGTCATTAAAAAGATTATATGTCGGGTTTAAGAATTGATACAGGTATAAAAGGTATAAAAGTTTTTACTATCAATTTCATAACTAATATAAAAAATTCACATTTTATATAAGTTTAAATCACAATAATATAGAAAATGTCACTTTTTATACCTACACATTAAGAGTAGCTTCTTATTAGTACACATGATGACACTTAAACTCTCTTTGAATCTATAGACAAAGATATGATTTCCGTATTCGTCTCCTTCCTCCTCTAATATAATTAATAACAAAACACTACAAAGAAGCACAATCTAAAAAATAAAAGAAATTGATTATTTATCAAAATAAATATCACTAATAATAATACTCGAGAAATGGCAAAATAACTAAAAACAAACAGATAGAATATTTGCACATTGATGCATAAGAGAGCTATATACTATTAGACATACCTTAATCTCTTGTGAATCAAAACAAAAGTATAGAGAAATTGAAAATCTCAAGGAAGAAGCTGAAATATTCAAATCTAAAGACAAGAACTACGACGACAATTAAAAAACTATTGAATCATTAAAGCTATCGACGAATCACACAACACCTCTAAAATCGCTTACCACCTTTGGCGAAGCACTATTGTTTCCACTGCATATAACCAAGAGCGTCGCTAATGACAATCACACGTGACACTCAATTCAAGCTCTTAACCATTGCAGAATCGACTCCCTTTTTATGGAAAATGAAACCTTAACCAATAGATGATATGACATTTGATAACCCCTGCACTCTTACCTTACCCAAAGTTTACAAGTTTCTTTTCTTTTAGGTTTTCTTACTTTTCCTATTTTTTGTAAAATTATATTTACAAGTATCAATGGATACTCGTGAGTTCTAACAAATTTACGAATATTTTTTAAACGAGTATCTGAATGATAAGGAATATATTTTTTTTACTACAATTAGGTAATATGAAGTTGTTATCCATGTTCACTCTAACTAATTGTTATTCCTAAATGTGACATTATAGAGAAAACGTAAAAAATGATTGTGGAAGTAACCCAATGAAAAGATAATGGAGGTGCAAAAATCACTCCACACATATATAACAAACACGACATAGAACGATAAAGAATATAACAAAACAAGTAACAAACATATCATATCATAAATAACAACATAAAAAAAGGTAATAATAATGAGAATATGTTAAATATACAATGGGTAAAATTCAAATTTTGAAATTCAAATATCCCTAACTGTGTGTTTTTGGGCATGCACCCACTTTTAGCAAATTCATACATTTTTTTAGGACCAGGCACACAACAAATCTTCATAATTCTAATATGTAGCAAAATCTCCATGTTTTTTTGGTTTCTTAGAACACTACTGCTTTTGGGGAAGGGTATATTTGTACTGTGCCGCTTTGGATGGGTGTGTGTGCACAACTTTGAAAATCTAAGATTGCATAGTTCATTCAATGGAATGTCAAAGAGCAATTAAAGTTTTTGTTTTTCCTTAATATGCTAGGTCTAAATACTCAGCTTCAACATCTAATTTTGCATAGCTAATTTAATTTAACGTGCAAGAACAATCCCAACTTCTTTTTATTCCTCTTTTGAACAATCTTAAATTGAATTAAACTTTTTTTGGATTTTAAAATCGATCAGTAGTCTTTAATACCTTTGAGTAATTTAAACATTATTATCGGTTTTATCTAAAGTATAATATTTTTAACACCTTTTCAGTCAAAGAAATCATGTGGGCAAAGTTTTAATATATGTGACCTAAAAAGGTAGGTATTTTAAGATACGAAGGAAGTTGATTTCTATCTACTGTTTTATTAAAAACATAAATATGTCTAATTTAAAAATTAATTACTACACACATTGCATTCATGTTACATGAAGCAATCATATATAACTAGCAAGTGAAGTTATTAGATGACTAACTTTGGTGAATATAATAGTTAAAATTAAATTTGGTAAAACAATTTTTAAGACATATTTCCTTATATATTTTATTTAATCATTAATTCACACAGCCCGTACACATATAAGAAAAACACATTATATATATAGTTATAATGAATTAATCAAGTTGTAAAGTCTAGAAAAAAAATTAGTAAATATAAATGTTTATTTCTGAAAATATATAATAAAAGAGAGAAAAATGAAGGAATGATATTTTTTATTGTCACCGGAGTTAAAGTGAAAAATAATAAATCATAAAATCTGAAAATAATCAACATAGTAAGATATTTAAACATACATTTTTCAGTTGTATATATTTTCTTGTAAAATTAATAATAATAATTATTCCATACAAATTGTGTCGTTATAGTGTAGTTTTAGTATTATTATACCAAATTAAGATATACACATGTATTTGTTACTCCAAAGACATCATAACATTGCTTTGAGAGTAATTTATTTATTTTTACAAAACTAGGAGAGCAATTTTATAACATAATTACAATCTATCAACATTTTTCAACACAAGAATACATTATACATCGCCCACCACTTTTGTTAACCATTATTGTCAAATTTATTTTCTTAAATGATTGAGACGTTAATATTTTAAGAAGTTGCATTGTGTTGTGTTATTGAACGTGCAGTTACTTTTAACATTTTGATAATTCATTTACATTTTTAAAAATTATAATAAAAAGTAAGATAATAATATGAATTGTGTATAACAAATAAGATAATCCTTTACCTTTATATACGGTTAAAAATTGGACACTTTATTTTCATTTTTTAATTTTAAAATATTTAAAGATAAAACAATAATATGAAAAATGAGAATATAGGTAAAATCGATATTTGACGTTACATTAATTTTTGTTTAGCATAATGAATGGTTTTAAGGGAAGTCAACTTCCACGTGTAAAATATTTTTCATTAATTAAAATATGCAGAGAAAAGCATTTAATGTCTAAAGCAACAGAGATGTGAATGAACATACATGTATGTCATGCATTCATCCGTGAAGCTAATTCACCATATAAGTATGCATGGATTTAATTTTTATTGAAACATAATAAGGACTACACGCACTTCTAACATTGTAGATGAGTTTTCATTTAATGCTTTATCTTCTCTTCAACTTGCGCTGAGGCCACACTATACAATTAAATTCATGACATCTTTTTATTATAATATGTTTTTTTACTATATATAGACATATAAATTTTATTTTAATGGAAGAAAAAGTTTAATCACAGTAAAGTCACAACATATAACGTCTTTTAAATCTTGAAAAATGCTTATTATCAGAGGGGATTTTTTTCCACTACTTAGTTCTTGTATATGTTTAGATTAATTCATAGTAAATAAAATGTTTTTTAGTTATTTTTATTGGCAGTGAAATGACCCTGATCTATACCTATAGGGGGTTTTAATTTCAAACAAATTGAATGAGTGATTTTCAATAACAAGCTCACCCACAAGCCGAACGAAGCATTTATTGGGTTAGCATGTTCACATAAATAATGCCGCAACGTCTTGACTAATGACAGGTATGACAACAGTGACGTTATCATCCTCCAACATGTTAAACTCACCCTAATTTTCTCACTAAACACTGTTTCCAATAATCACTTACTCTCACATGCAACTTGGTTTCGTGATATTCTATTGCAGCGAATAACACACGCACACAGTAGCTGGCACACTGGGAAACGAAATCTGTTTGTTAATGTTTTCGGTGCATCACGGAAAAATTATTGCCCTCCCCGTTTGAGAAAATTACCATTTGGAGAATTAAACAAAAGAATGTAGATAAATGGGAAAGCTAGTGGCAAAGCGGAACAAGTAATCTTGCCTTCTTTTTCACCCAACATCCACTTTGTGCCTCAAGAATAAAAACAAGCCTAACTTTCCTTTCTTAAATCGGAGGCAAAAAGTAGTTTTCGTAAAGAAAATGAATTATTTTTTTCAGAAACTTGTAAAAAAATTTTTAAATGGAAAAGATTATTAATAAACTAATAAATTAATAAATAATAAATTAAGATGATTTTAGGCGTGTTTTGAGCGTTGAAGAAAATAACCAAGTGGCTCCCACTTTGGCTGGCCTCACCACGGCATCCCACTAACCACGTGGTGCTCGAGAAACACAGAATCGCGTACTCAAAAGGAGTCGCGTTTGACGATTCTCAACTTTGAATTCTCACTAGATGAAAAATTGAAAACATGTAGAAAAGCAAAAACCAACAAACAAAGAAAGAAAGAGAGAGAGAAAGAAGGAGTAAGAGGAGCTTCCACATTCAACCAATCCGCGGCGAGCATGTCATCTACCTTCTGCTCACTGAGAGGTCAGAGTTCCACATACTCTCTCTCTTGCAATCGGGATCTCTCCGCTTTTTGACACGAATTTACCAACAAAACATACAGTGCCTTGTTACATCTGCGTCTGCACTCCACTTCCCTATCCATGTTAGGGTTTTCTATCTCCCACGCTTCTCTCCCTATGTTTCGGAATTATTGATTTTCTTCCTTCGATTAGATTCGATTCGATTTCTGCTAGCTATGGAGCAGCCGCTTCAACCGCAGCCGGACGCTGCGGCAAACACGGCTCGGGGTTTGGAGGACTCCCGCCTGGTGGGAGCCACTGTCGTGCCTGCTGGCTATGCTGATGTGGCCGAAAAAGATGTTAATAGTAGCGTGTCGAATTCGGAGGTTACGGTCGTCGAAGGCGCCGTTTTGAAACGGAAGCGTGGTCGTCCGGCCAAGGGAGCTCCGAAAGTGGTGCCTATCGTGAGACAAAAGAAGGACGAGGAGGATGTTTGCTTCATTTGCTTCGACGGTGGGAGCCTCGTTCTCTGTGATCGGAGGTGAGTTGTAATTGCCTTTGATTTAGCTGTTGTGGGTTAGATTCTACGTCCACTTGCCTTTTTAGTTTGCAATTAAGGTAGCTCATGCGTTATGATTTTCAATTGTAATCTCTTGTGCCGGTTTCAATATATGTTTATTATTAATTTATCTGTCTTTTCTTTTCCCTTTTAGGGGTTGTCCTAAAGCGTATCATCCCACGTGTATTAAGCGAGACGAAGCGTTTTTTCGATCAAAGGCTAAATGGAATTGCGGTATGTTGTTTCGTTTATTAATTTCCTGCAATTGGATTACTCAGCCAATGTGTTCTTAATATTTGGTTTGATTTCCTATGAACGCGACATTTATATTTGGGTTTTGCTTGATAGATTTGGAGTTGCTACTGTTGTAGATTACACAGAACCAAATTACTAAAGAGATTACGCAGAATCAACTTAATAACCTCCAATGCTATTCATTTATTATCACCTTAAACTGAGTGTCGTATTTATGGCATTTGACAATTAATGCACACTTGCATACTCTGTTTTTCGGAAGACTATTGCCTCTATACGTTTTGGATTTTAGTATCTCAGTTTGCATTACAATTGGACTGTTTTCCGTTGTTAACCATTTGTTTTTTGTGCCATTCAGGTTGGCATATATGTAGCGCCTGTGAAAAGGCTTCGCATTATATGTGCTATACTTGCACGTACTCTTTGTGCAAGGGGTGCACAAAAGACGCTGATTTTGTTTGTGTCCGAGAGAATAAAGGTTTATGCGGAATATGCATGAGGACTATAATGCTGATTGAGAACAGCGTCCAAGGAAATAAGGAAATGGTATGTTAAACTTTCTTATCTATGCTGGATAGCTGGTACACTAGTAATTTTATTTGTGCAGGATTACTTGTGTTAAGTTTATGTTGTATGATAGGTCGATGTTCTAATTTTTTTATCGATGTTTACAGTGTGAAGTGGATTTCGATGACAAAAGCAGCTGGGAGTATCTTTTCAAGGTTTATTGGATGTATTTGAAAGGGAAGCTATCTTTAACATTTGATGAGCTCCTACGGGCTAAAAACCCTTGGAAAGCTGTTGCTCCTATGAGTTATAAGGTTCAAAGTCCCCATGAACTTTATCATCTTAGAGATGACAAAGGTTCTGGTTCCGAGAACTCCTGTATAGACATAGAATCAAATAATTTGAAGAACAAAAGACCCAAGAGACAGCCAAAACTTCTTGGCAAGGGTGATTGCCTGGACAGGATGGGTTCAGGTGGTGACAGAGTTATGTCTTTGCCTGAATGCACAAAATGGGCATCGAAGGAGCTACTAGAGTTTGTTTCACATATGAAAAATGGTGATACATCTCTCCTGTCTCAATTTGATGTCCAAACTCTCTTGCTGGAGTATGTGAAGAAAAATAATCTTCGTGATCCTCAACAGATGTCTGAAATTGTTTGTGATTCTAGACTACTAAATTTGTTTGGAAAATCACGAGTCAGCCAAATTGAAATGGTAAAGCTCCTTGAATCCCATTTTCTTTTAAAACACAACGGACCAGCAGAAAATACTTTTGGAGCAGGAATTATTAATGCTGTTGCTAGTGAAGGGGAGGCCATTGACACTCATAGTAAACAGTTGATGTTAGTTAATGACAAGATATGTAAAACACATAAAAATGCCGATGTTCTAGTTCCGCAAAATAACCCCAATGCATATGCTGCAATAGATGTTCACAATCTTAACTTGATCTACTTGCGGCGATGTCTGATGGAGAATCTGACTGAAGATATTGAAAAGATTCACGAGAAGGTTGTTGGTTCATTTGTGCGGATAAGAATCTCGAGCAGTGATCAAAAACAAGATATGTATAGACTTGTCCAAGTTGTAGGTAAATAAACTTTTATAGCTTCCAATACTCAGTCAATTACCCTTTTGTGAATTGCAAATGACTTGAAATTGGTTTTGGAAAAACTATTTGGGCAGGTACAAGCAAGGTTGCTGAATCATACAAAACTGGGACAAGAACAACTGATTTTAAGCTTGAAATTTTAAACTTAAACAGGAAGGAGGTCATACCCATTGCTGAAATTTCTAATCAGGAGTTCTCTGAGGTGAAAATAGATATTATTTTAATCATATTACCTTCAAAAAAATCTCTAGAATGTGTAGAAGAGTTAAGTTTATTCTATGCAAGTTTGCTGATGGTCAATATATTTAATCTCTAGAATGTGTAGAAGAGTTAAGTTTATTCTATGCAAGTTTGCTGATGGTCAATATATTTATTTTACATTCAGGATGAATGCAAGCGGTTGCGTCAGAGTATAAAATATGGGCTCTCAAAGAGATTGACTGTGGTTAGTGTGCATATTATTTCAATTTCATAAAGTATGTTGTATTTTGCGTGTTTAAGACGATTCTGTGTTGGCTGTAGGGAGAGATTCTAAACAAAGCATTAACACTTCAAGCAATTAGAGTTAATGATGTAAGTTCTTTTCCTTATTTTATTTTTCTGCTACCTATCAAAATGGAGATATGATGTATGATTAATGTTGATTTTTATCATAATAAAAATTCAAAGCATAAAAAAAAGCCTACATATATTTCTTAGGTACCATATTGTATGTCACTTAGGTACGTCTACTAATCTTAGTCTTTTTGAATGGAATAATTATGTGGCAGTTAACAATTTCCTGGTGGACTCAATATGTGAATTTAGTGAAATGTTTTGGTTGAAATAAAAAATGCTTTTTCTTTAGAGGCACAAAATTCCCCCCTTTTATTGTCAGAGTAATATATATGATAATTGTCATTCTTTAATATCATACCTTTAAAATATGACCAGCCATATCGTTGGCCTTGATTTTAAACATTATGCTCTTTTATTGGTATAGTTGCTGGAAGCTGAGATTTTGCGGCTTAATCATCTTCGTGATAGAGCAAGTGAAAAGGGGCATAGAAAAGAATATCCTTTATGATTTACTACTTTACTCTTTGGTGTTCTTTCCTCTCAGTACACTATAGATAATATGATTCTGCAACTATTCATTATCCATTGGTACAATATATGCTTGTTTCACAGTAGTTTATGCACTAATCCACTAGGGGAGCTTAGCTGAATATATGCTAGAATCTTTGGAGTTCTATGGAGGCATACATGTTATAAAGTAGTTTCCTTGTAAATTTTATGTTTTATTTTGTCTTGTGCATCTACATATTATTGCTGGAATTTCATTTTTATTTTATTTTACTCTATGGTCAAATTTATGTGTGCTTATTTTATAAACGCAGTCATGGGACATACTGCACTGTTTTTTCTTTTAACAAAAAGTTGGACATACAAAAAATATTTGTAAACTAGATTGAAATTTTAACAAAGATGGGTTAAGCAATGAGTTGATAGGTTCTCATTAGTTGTAATGGGCCTCTGTGTGTGTGTGTGTTCATGGTTGCATGCTCATGTGCCAAAGGCATAATCAACGTTCCTTGACCAAACTGCACGGTTAAAGAATATGAGGAGAAGTTGCAGCTACTGAACTCTCCAGAGGAGCGGCAACGCAGGCTGCAAGAAATTCCAGATGTACACTCTGACCCCAATTTAGATTCAATGTTTGAGTCTGATGAAGATGATGGAGAGTCAGATGAAAGGAAGCAAGGTAGCATTCATTTGCTCCACAGACATTGTTTTCATGTTTCTTTTGGAAGTTGTCCAAACAATGTTTGTCTCATGGTAACGGTAATTATGTATATGCAGATACCAATATATTTTCAAAATATCTTGGGTTTGATAGAAGAGAGAGGGGCTCTTTTTTTCCAAGAATTTCGAACAATGTCTTCAATGATGCGGGAGGCAAAACACAAGACTTGCCTGTTACCCGAGAACATGTTGGGAATATATGTACAGTAAAGAACTGTGACACAGCTATCGAGGATAGCACTAATACGGTTGTGAAATCAGAAGTGTCTAGTGTTGCAGTGGACATTTCACCATCACTTATCCCAGTGGAGATACAGCAGCCACTTAATGAATTTTTGAATGATAGATCATGGAATTATCAAGATCCAACTGGGAAGGTTCAAGGGCCTTTTTCTATGTTGCAGCTGTACAAATGGAATGTAAGTGGAGGTTTCCCTCCAGATCTCAAAATATGGAGGATAGGTGAGAAACAGGATAACTCTATACTGTTAACGGATGCACTAAGTGGGAAGTGTTCCAAAAATGTGTCATTGCCATTCAACAACCCATTGCTCTCTCTTGGGGTCAGTACATTGGATAATAAACATAATGTTCAGGATGCTGGGAAGAATGTAGTGAAGAATGGAATTTCTGCCGATGGGCAAATTATTGAACAGATCAAGGAAAAAATAGTGGATGATACCTCTACCCAGTCTGATGGTAAAGCTGAGCCTGTCAGGAGCAATGGATGGCTTGGGCCGCTGCATTTATACCCTTCACCATTGACAACTGCCATTACTGAGAAAATGAATGAAACGTCTGATAAATTAAGGAAAGATCATGGGATTGTGCGAAACTCTCAAGATAATGGAAATAATGGCTCAAACAGAACAGTTGATGGGCAGAGTAATAGTGGGCAAAGTTATCAGAAGCCATCAGATAGTGAAGAGAATGCAGGGCAATCTTCTGGACAGACCTGGAGACACCCTAATGTTAATATTAATAGCTCTTCGGATTGCCTGGTTGCCACGTCAGCTCATGTTTCGGGCAAAAAAACATCACCTCATAAGCTGGGATTTGATTTGCATAATTCTCCTTCCCCTCCAGCATGTAATACATCATCTGGACAGACCTGGAGACCCCCTCATGTTAATAGCCCTTCCAATTGCTTGGTTACCACGTCAGCTCATGCCTCTGATACAAAAACATCACCACATAAGCTGGGATTTGATTTGCATAATCCTCCCTCCCCTCCTGCATGTAATACATCATCTGGACAGACCTGGAGTCACCCTACTGTAAATAGTTCTTCTGATTGCTTGGTTAACACACCGGCTCATGTTTCTGGTACAAAAACATCACCACATAAGCTGGGCTTTGATTTGCATAATCCTCCTTCCCCTCCAGCTTGTAATACATCTTCTGGACAGACTTGGAGACACTTTGATATAAATATTTCTACCAATTGCTTAGTTACCTCATCAAATCATGTTTCTGGTGTAAAAACATCACCGCATAAGCTGGGATTTGATTTGCATAATCCTCCTTCCCCTCCAACTTGTAATACATCAACATGGCAGGCAATCATTGGCGAGCCCAATGATTTTGATGAATCAGTTTCAGATCTGTTGGCAGAAGTGGAAGCAATGGAGTCACTTGGTGGCTTGGAATCTCCCACTTCAATCATGAAATGTGGCGATGATTTGACTGAAGGTTCTAAAAATGATTGTCTCAGCTTTGTTGCAGACCTTGGCCCAATGCTTGATGCAGGTAAAGGTGATGCACTGAGCTCCACTGGAGATTTAAACTTACCATCTCAACCGACAGCAGCAGAGGAACCATTACGGCAAGCAGATGTACATCACCATCATCAAAGAATTTCTGATGAGCATTCTTCAAGAAGTTCTAAAGTTGAGGTGGGTACAAAAAACACAAGTGTCTCGGGTAATCAATGGGATTCAGGCTCAGAAAATTCACCCGTTGTTCCATCTCCTGCAACCTTGGGCCTGGCTATAGACACCACTTGGAGACTTGGGCTAGATAGTACACCTTTGGGGTGGAGTGGAATAGATCAAGGAAATACAAATGTGGGTTGGGGAGTAGGACAAACAGCAGTGCAGGAAACCAGGAGCTCAAATTCATACACTTCTGTAGTAACTCCAGGTTTTGGGGATAACCAAACAAGATATGGCAGTGATCGTTTTTCTGTGCCTAGAGATCGGGGTTCTCAAGGTCATGCCAGGGAATCGGGTTTTGGTAGAAGCAGAATTGCATTTAACAGGCAACCGTCGTACGGTGTTGGGAATGGAGGCTCATATAGGCCTCTGCCCAAAGGGCAGCGAGTTTGTAAATTTTATGAAAGTGGGTACTGTAAGAAGGGGGCATCCTGTGATTACTGGCACCCATGATTTTAGATACCATTAGCACTGGTGACAGTTGTTTTTTGTAATCCTTAACATATCTGAAGTTGGCTCATTCCAATTGTTGTAATTTAACCTGACAGTATTAGTCAAGTGGCATAATTTTTTTATATGGAACTACTCTTGCTTGATCTATCTCTATTTTTTGTGACTGCTAATTACAAGTTTGTTGGCTTATGTTTTTCTTGTTCATTCAGTTTCTTCCTTTATATATATAATAAAGAGAGAGGATCAAGTTATTCCAAGAGTAATTTTTATTTCTCGTCTCTTCTTTCATTTTATTGTAATTTGCATTACGATAAAATGAAGGATGAATACTCCTTGTGTGTGTGTGTAGAGAGAGAGATAGAGATACCAAATTATTATGATTATATTCTTGAATACGAGCTCTCAATTTTTGTTAACGTGTTTGGATTGTGAAATCGTAATGGCACTAATACACTCTGAGTGTAATTCCTTGCCAATTAAGCCTCTGCGGGAAGCAGGTGAGACCATGGCATTGGAAAATAGCAGAACAAAAAAGGAAAGCAGACTGATATCTGTATATATGGGATCGCATGGTTTACTGCTGTGGCTTTCCTGTTTTGTAAACCCTCCCTTCCCATTTCTAGTAATTGCCTCGTTGAATTAGTGTTTTGTGTCTAAATTACGGCGTTATACTGCCAAGTATTTTTTTATACTTTCGTGCTTAATATCGTTCTTATTTTTATGATATGCTTTCTACGAGCATATCTTTTAAGGGCAACATATGTGAATGTTACAGTTCTTGCAATTACTTTAAGAAGAATTTAGTGATTATTATTCTCAAAAATATGATCAAGAACTTGCTTTGTCTGAAGCTTTTGATACGGCACTACTAGCCCGGAAAATAAAATATTTAAAGTCACTTTGTGAAGTTTAAGGAGTATAGATGATGGCGCTTATTTATATATATATGTGATAAGGTCTGCTTGAAGTTAAATAATTTTATGAAATTTCCATGTTAAAAGACACTGTTTAATCCGTGATATTGTGTATAAAAAATTAGTTATAATCCTTTACTATCTGGTAACTGATAATGATAATTTAAGGTAAGTCTTTTTCTCCAAAAAAAGTAAAACAATTTAGTGCAGTATAGGATTATTCAGTTTATATAAAAAACAACGTAATTTGATTTTCTGAAATTGAAAAAACATTTCAATCTAGAACAATTCTTTTATAGTTTGGATGAGTTCAAATTTGTTTTGTAGACCGTCTTGGCTAAATTTATTTATTAGCAAGGTGCGTCCTTACAGGAATTGCTTGAATAAGATGAGATGATAACTACAAGCCAAGCTGCAAAAGGCACTCTTTAAGGAAGAATCTGGATGAGTAATCCATGCGTTTTAATAGTTCTTATATTCCCGATGTCTTGAAGAATATACAATAAATAACTTGTATTTTTTTTTGTATAAATTCTTTCGGCTCTTACCAACTTTTGGAGCTGAACTTACTAGATTTTTTGTATACCTTGGAGGGTTTGAATTTAAAGCTATTGGAAAGAACGATGACTGATTTCATATTTCTACTTTAAGACAGTATTTTTTTAATCAAAACCTTCCGGAAAATGCTTTCCGTAAAAGGGGGAGATGTTTGACTTCCCAAAAAAAACTTCCGGAATTATTTATTCTTCTCTGTGATTTTGTTTGGAAGAACTTCCTATTTGCAGCGAAACGATCTGCTTCTCCCAACTTTCTGAAAATTCAAAGCACTATTTTGGGATGGAAAATACCAAACATACACTCAATTTTCTTCCATATCACTTCTTTTTCTATCATATTACATCACTTTATCTTCTTACCTTTCTTTTTCTTTCTATTATACCTTTTTTTATCCCAATCCACCCCATTTGAACTCCACGTTTATCATTGCTCTTGCTATTGTAAAGTTTTAATTTTTTTATCGGAAACCATTGTCAAAGGAGAAAGAAAAAAGAACGTAAGCGTTCTTATCACGTTCAATAGTCTACAAGTATAAATGTACATAACAAAACACAGTTCATAATGCAACATTGCTATTTAAAGTAGCAGTATTCAGGTTTTGAACTTGATGGTATTATTTAAGTTAAAGTAGCAAAATTCTTGGTTTGATTAGCTTTATTTTTATCTGGATAACGATTTTAACATTGTTTTACAATAACGATTTTCACGTTTTTGACTTAAAACAATTACCAAGACTGGTAAATAACACTCCCAAAACACATAAAAATAAGTATATGCATGAGATGTAAATTGCATTAAAAGATTAAAGGAAACCTAAATGACTTTGAAAGAGAAAATTTGAAGAAAATTAAAGTAATGCTGCGTAAAAATGTAAAAATAAACTAAAATAAAATAAAATTAAAAAGTGCAGGATTTTATTCATAAAGTTAAATATATTTTTTATTTTTTAACTTTTAAATAAAAGTTAAAATTAGTTATTTTTCAAAATTTTGATCTAATTTAATTCTTAAACTTTAAAAATGTATACATTTAATCTAATTTAAGTTATTTATATTGTTTGATAAAAAAAATTTAATTAAGAAACAAATCCAAATTTTTAAATAAATTTAATAAAATTTGATTAAGAAACTAAATACGTTTTAAAAAATTTAATTTAAATTTTTTAAAAGAAACTAATTCTAATTTTATTTAAATAAAATCATATTTTGTTTTTATAAACGTAAGATAGAACCACACGGTAAACATAGTACTTTTAACTGAAGAAATGGTCACAGGTTATGATTTTAGTGATAATCTTTGTTTAGGATTTACTATACATAAGAAGTGTGCTTTTCGTTTGCATTGATACTTGTGAGTTCAATAACTATCAGTAACTTCAGTCACATGTAATTTTGAACGTGTTTCAGTCAAATTCTTTATCACTTTTAGTACTTAAGACATAGTAATTTTTATTCACTTGTCATTGTCAACATTCTCGAAATTCTCACATCTCAACCTCTCTTAGCTTACCATTTCTTTTACAAAATTAAACCATAAATTTCCGTTATATTCAAATTTAAGTCTAATTGAATATTGGTGTTTTAACACTTAAAAAAATTACCCATATAAAAGAAGCACTTGTAATGTAAAACATTGTTTTTAAATGCCCAAGTACAAGTTGTGTTTAGTTTTTACATGTTTTGAAATATAATACAAGGAAAATCATAAATACACAAGAAAATGTCATATAATGTAAGAAAAGTATAATGATATTTTGTCACACAAATTACTTTTACATTCATTGGTATTACTTTTATTTTTTTTTTATTTTGATTTGTTTTATAAATATACAAGTTCGCTTTTTATATAATTATTCTATACAAATGTATGTAAAATGAATGTGATGTTTCTGAATTACACTCGTGTTTGAAAAGAGATAAGAATGTGAGTTTGGATGTTAGAAAGGATAATGATATTTTGAAAACATTTTTTTGATAATTTTTTAATATTATTTATATGTTATTATGTGATTAGTCTAAAATTATTTCATAATCAATAATAATAACTATAAACACAATCAATCACGTAATAATAGGTAAATGATGTTAAAATAATGTTAAAAAAATATTGTGAAAGTGTTCTCCTCTTTTAGAGAAAAAGGAAGAAAAAGGAAAAATAAAAAGAGAAAAGAAGGTGTTTGAGACTTTGTTGACGGTAAAAAATGAAATGACTGGGACCATTCTAAATACCAAGTAAATGTTTACCTAACTTTGATTCCAACGGATAACAAATGTTTACCTAACTTTAATGTTAGAATTGAAAAAGGGCATCCAACATCAATAACACAAACATCATGCCAATTAGGATAATGCCTAATTGCTTTATACTCAAAGAGGTACAATTTCAAGTTTAGGAGATTAATCAACGGATTCAGATTTTTAAACATAATTCTTTTTTTTCATGTCATTACTTAAAGGCCATCCATAATGAGAGGAATTAAAAATATAAATGGAGAAAAATTAGAAATTAAAATTACTCAGATATTTATTAAAAATAAAATGAAATTTCTAAAATTAAGAAATTAAAAACATGTTTTGGTCTAAAAAGGTTCAGAAAATAAATTAGGCAAAAAAATTGTTAAAAGAATAGTTAAAAGAGTAATGTCAGTCAACTGCATGTTGAGAGAAAAATTAATATAATTTACCTCGTCAAAATCAAATATTTGTTTTACCTAGCAAATAATATGATAACAATTTAAGACTGTGTTCGTTTAAAGGGAATTCACTGTTTACACAGTGATTTGCGAGCGAGGATTAAAGGTTCCATACGTGTTCGTTTGTGTTGATTATCGACGACGGAAAGCGATGAATTTGCAGGAATGCACGATTTGGATATCTTCGCACAAGTGAGATGATTTGCGTTGATTGTGACCATATTTACATATTTGCCCTGATACTTTTTTAAAATACCTTATACGTAATAACATAAAATAATATAGGCATGTGTGTGGTGGTCTCCCAGTGTTGAAGACGAAGAAGGGTGGTGTGTTTTGAAGGGAAGCAAATGGCTGGGTGAAGATGAAGCATGTGGTTGAATAGGAAGAACACAACTGTGTGTATTCGGTTACGGTTCAGAGTTGTGGATTTCGGTGAACGAAGTGAAAATTGAGGATGCTGTAATCGGTTATTTGTGGGTGTAACCGGTTACGCTGAGGCATGTGAAAAGGAAGTCATGCGTATTCGGTTACGCAGTCAGTAATCGGTTACCATGTAATGCAAAATATTCTCTAGTAATCGATTAACAAACTTACTGTAAATATAATTTCATGTAATGCAAAATATTCTCTATTAATTAAAAATGGTTTTATAACTAATATAAAATTATAAGAACATGTGCTTTTATACTGTAAATACATCTATAAAATAATTTATAAGTGATAATTATATTTAAGGCTGTGTTAATTTTTTAATGACATGATTAATTTAATACGTGTGTTTCACACTATATATATATATATATATATATATATATATATATATATATATATATATATATATATATATATATATATATATTTGATTTGCAATTTTATTTTTAAGTGTTTTTTTTTAAGTTTAACCATTTTTAATTAAAAATTATGAGTTTAACTATGAACATTCAAGATCATAATTTATTCAGACAATGCTTCGACTTTTTATCTTTGCATCCATCACATACAAGACGTCTAATAGGGATGCCAATACAATATCGTTTCAATGCATTGCAACGATACCTTGCTGAATCAACGTGATCATGAACTATTAAAAGAATATTTGTATGTTGAATTGTTGCAACTTTTTTTCAGGTCATGTAATATTATAACTTGCTACTTAATTATTTGTTTGTTTAATGTTAATCATTCTCATTTCCGGAACAAATAAATTGATATCACTTCGTAGTAAATTATATTACAAGCAAATATTACATTTTAAAATAAATTCATTTTACTACATTATAACTTTTATAATTTTTAAACATTAATTTTATAAATTATTCATAATTTTTTCTCTTTATAAACATTTTTACAATTAAATATAACATTAAAAAATAACATTTTATATTACTTTTATAACTAGGGGCATTATAGTAATCTTTAATTTCTACCAATTAAACTAATTTTTAAAATCTATCACATCAATCAAATCTTACACTAATTCTCACAAACTTTACTTCCAAATCTACTCTCAATTAATCACAAATCCACTCAAAAAAACAACTAAAAAATTACCCTAAAAAATCCATTCAAATTCATTCAAATCATCTCCCCCAAATACACCAAAAAGAACGCACCCTAAGTGTCATATCATTCATTACTTAAAAAATAGTTATTCCCAGTGGCAGGCAAGCGAACCAACTTTATCATACAAAAAAAAAACTTTCTCACAGGGCACTTTTCTAGTTCTTTTATATTCTTCAACTGCTAACTAATATATATATATATATATATATATATATATATATATATATATATATATATATATATATATATATATAAACTGTAAAGATATTAAAATATCTGAGAGTAATAATAGTTTAAAAGATCATATCTGATTATTTTATTATTAAAAAATAAGAATATAAATGAATTTTTTTACGAGTTAAGTTTTATTTTATAAGAACTATATATTTTTGGTGGAATTTTTTTAATTTCTTTCTGTGTTTTCTCTAGACTTATGATATTATTCTTTATTTATTTAAATTTTGGAGTATGTTTTAAAACTTCTTTAAGTTTAGATTTATAATACTATTTGATCATGTGTAAATTCATTTTCTACTTTTTTTTAGTCTTATTAGTAAATTTATTACAAGATGTAAGGGATTGTATATGTTGTTAAAGGGTTCAAGATAAATCCATGTTTAGTTATGATTGTATTAATGTATTTTGATCGTTGTAATCAGAGTATTATGTGTTCAGGTAGAATAACTTGTATGAAGTAGAGTTTGCGTGGAACAATTCCTTAGTTAGGAACATTTATTCAAGTAAGGAAAATTAATGTTATTTTATATATACTCATGATTTTGATTGAATAAACTGACTTGATAACCATGAATAACTAGTATGACTAAATTGTATAAGTTTGGTTGAAAAATGATAGAAATCATGTTGTGTATGTTCATCTATGTATAAAATGGTGGGGTTGTATCTTAAGTAAGCTAAATTGATATGCATAAGATTATTGATGTTGTATAATGTTTTGTATGTAAGGTTGATTGGGTTCAAATTATATATTTATTAGTGTGTATGAACATTTTAACCATCGGTTGATTTGACCTAAAAGTAGGGTAACCATGTAAATTTTTTGGTGTTTTTCTACCTATGATTAATCATTTTGGTTAAGTTGGTTTATTTAAGGCACCTTCAATTGGTAAGAATGTTATTTTCGAACTAAAAGCATGTAAGGATCAAGTGACTATCTGATACACCTATCGAATTTTTTATTTTATGCTAACTTGTTAGACGAGCTAAACTTCCATTAAGCGAGCGTTAAAAATATGATTACAGAGAGCATCATGACCTTTCACCCGTTGTCAAAGCTCGTTGTTGGGTGAGTCAAAGCTCGTTAGGCGAGTCAGAGCGTGTTGGGAGAGCTTAAATTTACAAGCCCCTAAAGCCTAAGTCGTTGAGCGAGTGAATAAGTAGTTGAATGAGTGAATGAGTCGTTAAACGAAACTAATTTCGAAAATGGTTTAGAGGCGGGGAAGTTTGATCATTGAACGAGTTTAACTTCACTAGGAAAATGTATATGTATTTTGCTTCCAGTGGTTAGTTGATTGGACGAGTCACCTAGTCGTTGAGCGAGTACATCCTTAAAAGTAACACATTGAGCAAGTTTGTGAATTGTTTCATATGATGTCATGTAGATTTATGGAAATTATAAGGAAGATTTAAATGTTAATGATTGGTTAAGAGATGGACAAAATGTTGAAACTATGAAATTATTTAGACAGAGATGTTGTGTATATTGTATGAAATATTTCCTAAGGAGAAATGTCAAACTGGTTGGTTTAGTTTTATGCATTGAGTAATGGTTCATATTGTGATGTCATTCCAACTCTATAAAACTTATAGAGTTATATAAAAGATAAAGTTTTAAGTAGTAAGAGTTAAAGGAGATTCCTATAATAAGATTTAAGAAAATATATCTCACTTCTAGTAGTACTATAAAGCTTTATTCACTTGAATGGATTTGGGGGAGAGTGATTGAATGAATTTGAGAGGATTTGAAGGTAAATATTTTGTTGTTTATTTGAGTGGATTTGGAGGTAAGTGAGAGTGGATTTGGAAGTAAAGTTTGTGAGAATTAGTGTAGGATTTGATTGATGTGATAGATTAAAAAAAAATTACTTTCAAATCCACTCTTACTTATTTCCAAATCTACTCAAATAAACAACAAAAATTTACTTTCAAATTCCCCCAAATCCCTCTTCTCCAAATCCATTCAAGTAAACAAAGTCTAAAGTGAATTAACCATGTAATGGGAGATTGAAACCCAATAAATATTAGGTTACACTTAATATGAAAATGTACTTTATGAGAGTTTTAAACAATTCATGGAGAACATACACACAAAGTTAAATTACATATGAAAATAATATATCCTGTCTATATGAAAATAATATATCATGTCTTAACATAAAACAAACAACATTATGTATGTAAACCACCTGATTAATTGAATAATTTACAAATTTTATTGCGATAATATTTTTTACATTTATTTTATAATGTGTTTTTATTTTCATTAAAGTAAAGATTGTCGTGATCATATTCTCCACATTCATTTCATTATCATTTTGAGTCTTTTTTTTTTCTTCACGTTATTTCTTATGTATGTGGTTTTTGAATTTATTGTTGTAACGTGAAATTTTAATACTCATTTTTTAAATGTTACGCCTCTATTTGTTACAATGTATTCACCATTCACAAGCAAAAAAATGTGGGATTGGATTATTTTTGTTTCAAATGACTTAAGAGCGAGAAAAGGAGGTGATGTTGTATTCCTCCTCCTCTCAAGAGTCTGAAGATACGAAGGGAAAATCAAGAGTATAAGTATCTACTCATCAGTCCCTTACTTTAATTAATTTTTCTATAACGCTATTACTTCATGAATATAGAACATATATTTGCATTGCATAGATGGTATACATGGTAGGCGCCATGCTGAAATGTAATGATAATAATAATTTTAAATATAGAAACTATTACCTAATTTTAATTAAACTAATCATCCACATCCATCAATCCCATTATTTTAATATGATTCCATCAATTTTATTTTTTTATTTTAAATAATAACTTACGTTTCATTTTAATATAATTTACATATTAATTATAATTTATTTTAAATTACTTTTATGATCAAAAGTAAAATAATAATATTTCAATTTTATCAATTAAATAATTTTTTAATTCACTTCCTAAGTTTTATAAATTTTCTTCTCATTCTTCTTTATTTCTAATGATCTTTTTCTTATTCCAAAGTTGTTTGAGTAAATTGTAATATAGTAAACTTATATATATGCACTAAACCTACAAAGGAGGAATAAAATTGCACAAGCCACATGGCAGAGAAAATTACACTATATTATTGTTTATAGTTTTACTTTTCACAATCACTATATATATATATATATATATATATTAATGAGGTGGAGAAAGAATTTTATGAGACATGTTCCACAAACCAAAGATATTATTTTCCCCTGATAATTAGTATATACACCTAATTAATCCTGGTTAATCTAAACTGTTAATCTAAGTTAAAATAAAATATCTAAATTAAAATCATTTATAAGTAAGTTAAACCTAAGTTGAATATGAATTGTTAATTCTGGATAATATTTTGAATAGTTTACATTGTTAAATGAATTTGGTATATATAAATGATGAAATACCCGTCTCCATAATCTAATTAATTATATAAAAAAAATTCTCTTCAAAACTCAATGCATTTTAAATCTCTAACTTATTTAGTGTTTATGATGCATGGCATTGTAAATAAAGCTGACGATAACATTTAAATATTAAAAAATTGAAAAACCAATCAGGTCATAACTCATACCAAACATTATTAACAAAAATTGATGTTATTTTGTATTTTTTTTTATGTAATTTAACCTTTGATGTTTTATTATTTTTTATTTTGATGTTAGTTTAATCTAATTTTTAATACTAAATATGTTAAAATAGTTATATTTTTATTGGAAAAACTACAATGATTTGTGGATTTAGCAGTTAAGATTTCAAAAAATAAAACCGAATTTTGTTATCATGAAAAATTAAACAAGTGGAGTGTGATATGCATACCACATCTACAAGTAACCTGTGTCATGTGTGGAATTTAAGTTCCAATGACAAAGAGACAAAATTTACCATTTAGAGTATGAAAATTTAGAACAAAATATCCACATCAAGATCATATAACAAATACCTCTCTCACTCTGATTTTGATATGTACTAGTCAATTTTCCACTATATAAAAACAACCCTAAATCTCATCTTTAATGTTTTGGATGAGTTTGGTGTGACTGTGTGAGCTTATCAATTTTTTATTTATTTAAAAATTTACACATTCCAGTTTCTATTTTTGGATTAAAATGATTTCATTTATTACCAATAATAATAACAGTAATAATTCGGGTTATAGAAGAGTAATTTTATAGATTAGGAAGAAAGTAATTAAAAATTGGGTTGCATATAATTATTTAATTTAAAAAAAATGCAAGTGGACCGTACACGTGAATCACATCTTGTATCTACCAGAAGCCTGGGAAGAAGAGGCTATGAAGAAACTACGAGTCAAACCAAACATTTATGATGGGCGACATCATGTCTTTTAGGTAAATTATGGCCAACATCATAAATAATGCTGCAACTTACTGCCAACACACATCACATAAGCGACCTGCTTTTTTATCCAACGTTTCATCATAATCACTTTTTCAGTTTCCGCTGTCAAACCATTACTGCCAAGCAATTTTTATTCTTCCAAATACAATTTTCCTTTTTTTTATTTTTTATTTTATTTTAGTACTCTCAATTCAATTTGCGGTACATAATTCATCGCACGTTTCGTACACTTCTCGTTATTTCCTAAACTTTACTACCTTAGTACAATTTCTTTTACGCAATCGGTTCTGTAAAAACTTTCTACCATTTTAATGAAGAATAATTATTTTTTAATTTATATAAAATATAATAAATAGGACCTTTAATGACATATAAACATATCAATATACATAGATAAACTATACCTGGATGTATAACTTTTGTACATATCACATATAATATTATTGTAAATTTTAAATAAGATTTAATAATGTATATTATATTTTTTAACTATGAGAATAAATCTATTAATTAATATTTGTTTACAATTATAGGATGTTAATAAATTTTTCGTAATGTAACTATAGCATTTATTTAAAACATCTGATTGTATACTTGATTTATCATAATATATAGCTTACGTTGTGTATCATTATAAGATATGTATACATATTTGTCATTATTATTATTATTATTATTACTGCGTCTATATATGTAAATCTTAAAAAATTCATTTTATGTATTAAAAGAATTCTAATTCATGGTAACGCACGTGATATTAATAGTCACATGGTTTAAATTGAAAAAAATTAAAGTTTATTACATGGGTATTTAATGTCTTTTTATGTTAAAAATACTAAAAATAAATGTCTAATTATTATTATGGTTAAACATTTATGAATAACGTCCTTTAAAATCCACATGTTTTAAATTGAAAAAAAAATCCAAGTTTGTTGCATGAGTATTTAATATCTTATGTTAAAATTACTAAAAGTAAATTTCCAATTCTTATGGTTAAACATTTATGAATAGTATCCTTTAAAATTCACATCATTTGATCCAGACAAAATTACGATAAAAAAGTTTATCTTGGAGCAATTAAAAAAATAAACATGACTTAAAACTGCGTATCCTTATTAGTATCATTTAATTGTTTTCATTAGTAATTGTTTAAACATTTTTATTACAATCATTTCAACCACTTCTAACATTAGGCATCTACATAACAAAATATATCTTTATAAAATACTATGTTGGTGTTATATATATATTTTTTTATAAATGATTAAAATGCATGTTACAATTTTTACTACATCTTGAATAATATCATAAATCATGTATGAAGAAAAGATAAAAGATATCCAAGTATTTTTTTTTTCTATTTTTTAGATTATATGTTTATAGAATTTTGAGATTAAGTATTTGAATATTTTTGTTGAAGTTTGTCAAGAAGACAACACATATACTTTTATTTTCTCTTTTCAATGCCCTTCGTCTTTTGAATATTCTTCCTATTTGTATAATCATGTATGGTTTGAGAACCTCGTAAGCTCTTAGCGTGTGCTTTTTTAATTCATCATACATGAACCCATTTAACATAAAATATATAAAATAATTTAATATAAATACTTTATTTATTTATTTATATTTATATTTATATAGGCATATAATTTTTTATACCTATACTGAATATGTGTAGGTTAAAATAGTTTTTATTCTACCACGACTCCGTTAATGTATTTAAGTTAAAAATGTGCGTAGATAGAGACAAAATAAAATAACGCAAAGAGAATAAAAAGTTTGTATGAAAGCAAACTAGGAAGTCAACCTTTTTGACCATGCAATGCTGGTGCGCCACAAAAGGATACATACTACCCAAACTAAAATGTAGTTTTGTTAGAAGGGATAAAATAATTTTTTAAAAATTAATAACATGCGTTATTTTTAGTTAATAATTTTATTGATATATTGAAGAAGTTGACATTAAAATATTAATGTTGTATGTTAAAAAAAGTAAAAATTATGACAATTGAAAAATGAGTACATCTCCATTCCAGTCTTCAATCCGGTGAATTATTTTTATACATTGAAATATACTTCATGGTTTATGGTTTAAGAGTTCAGAACATTTATATTTTATATATACCCTATTATTTTAATACATAAAAACATTTTTTAGGTACAAACCTAAGTTATTAAATTTTAAAGTATAGAATAAAATAGATATAATGATTGATGTTAATAATATTATTTTATGAGATTTAATATCAAAACATGCAATTTACTTAATATAGGATTTAAACAATATTAATATTAATGATAAATTCTATCTCTTAAATAATCGATTGTGACACTTCTTAGAAGTTAATTTTTTTAAAACTTAAGGAATAAAATTATATAGATTTCTTGTTCAAAAAACCCAATACACACAGTTATCTTTTTCTCTAAAAAAAATTTCCTCAACAAATTTTCTCTGCACAATTTTATTCTATTTGAAATTTCTCTCATAGCTCATATGTTCTTTGATCACATAATTGCAAAGAGCTATACAAATTTTAGTGATAAAAATTAATAATAAAATTTTCTATGTGTGAAAGGTGAAAAAAAAATGTTTGGGAGCTTAAGAATACATTGTGAGGTGAAGAAAGCTAAAAGTTTACACTATTGATTTTTTGGGATGTTTTTTGGTACTTGGGAATTAGAAATCGCAGATTTTGAGTTTTTGTATGTTATCCAAACTTGTTGGGAAAATCTTGTATCTTGTTAGATGAGTTAGGTTTTTTTGATATCAGAGTTAGGTTTTTTTGTTATGAGTCATCTAAAAAATTAGGATTTTTTTTATTAATTGTTTTATTGAGTTGAAATTTTGACAGTGATAAACATACAAATCTTTACTTTGACAATTGGAATTTTTAATTTGAGATTTGTAATTAGAAAAGTTAGTCTCTTATTATTATTCTAATTTTAAGTTTCTCTTTTTGACGAGTGTTTGTATTTAATGGGTTAATTAGTAAGTTGTTATGCACTATTATTGTGATCTTGGATTGATCTTGATATGAAAATATGTATTTTGAGAATGATAAATATGTGAGATATGAAATATAAATTATGTCGATGTGATAAAATAATTTTATATACAATTGGTAGATATGTGTTATGAATATATGAACGGGGAGTATAAAAAATATGAAAGTCTTTCAAGGAGATTATATCATATCAAATGTTATAAAAGGAATGTAATGAAATGCTTCCAGGAGGTTATTTCAATATAAAGGACGTGATATGTTGCTTTATGTGTTATGTTTTGGTTGCATATATTCTTCCTAAAGAGGAAAGGTATGGTAAAATAGTTAGTGTTATGAAATTGCTATGGACACTCATGTGAAACTATCCTTAATTCTATTAGATTCATAAACTCATGTAGAGATGAAATATGGATGAGGAATATTGAAAGAGGTTCCTATATTTAGTTAAAGAGATCGAAAATTCTTTTTCTATTAAGTTATAAAAAACTAATATTGTCAAAATAATGTTTGGTGACTTAATATATTTGAGTTAGTCATTATATATTTTATTATTTTTTAGGATTTTAGAACAAGTGCATAATTTTTAGTCTCAAAATAATTTCATAAATTCAAATATTGAGTTAGTATAAGTGGTTGAGCTATAGAGTCTTTACGTGCTTCTAATTTTTGGAATGAATGTAAGAGAATATAACGATTATATATTTATATAATTATATATGTTGAATCTCCTCCTAATGGTTTGGTTTTTTTATATAAAAAAAATTAAGTAAAAAGACATATTTTGGATTGTTACAAGAATTGAATA
Source organism: Vigna umbellata (assembly GCF_029865625.1). Classification (NCBI taxonomy): domain Eukaryota; kingdom Viridiplantae; phylum Streptophyta; class Magnoliopsida; order Fabales; family Fabaceae; genus Vigna; species Vigna umbellata. Next base: position 16,737,662 of record NC_142174.1, on the reverse strand, counting down.
ATTGGAACTAAATACAATAAAAAAAACTCTAAATTTTAGACACATTAAACAACAATCATTTTATAGCTAACTTGTTTTATTAAGCACAAATCATACTTTTTTTTCATCAATAAAGTCTATTTCCCCCCTCTACTTATCATTCCGTTTTTTCAATAATATTTATTAAAATTTATATATATAATTTACTTTTGAATGTTATTATTCTTAATTAAATATATACTGCCTAATATTAAATATTTCAAATTGTTTATAAAAATTGTAATGTTTTTATTTACATTGTGAATGTTTAAAAATTCTAATTAAGATAATTCTGTTGTGGTTATATTTTTGACAACTTAATAATCTCAATTAAAATATACATTGCTTATTATTAAAAATTTTAAATGCTAGATTTAGAAAAATTATTATGCTTTTTGTTTTGACATTTTGAAAAACTTTAAATTATCGTTAAGATAAAGATAATACCGTTGTATTCTTTTTAATTCTTTTCACTCATTCCAATTCAAACAGAATGTATCTGATAACTCATTTAACTCTCTCTCTCTGTATAACTCTATAAAATCACATGACAATGAATTTTTTTGAAAGTCAGAAGTTTAAAATAAATTATATTATAATTAATAAAGAGAAAATAATGCATCAGTTATCACATTCATTTATACAAGAAAATTCTAAGGTTTTGCTCTCTCTCTCTCTCTCTATATCTCTCTCTCTCTCTCTCTCTATATATATATATATATATATTGATGGATAGATTGTAGGCTAGGGTGAACCAGTTATATCATTGGTTTATGGTGAACCACTTTCGTATACCGTGAGTTTCATCATATCTACATAGTAGAATGGTGCGGTGCATTTCTCATTCTCACCGTGAAACCCGTCTGATCCCTGAACCGGACCGGGAACGATTCCCCTCCTCTCCTCACCTCCGGTCTAGTCCTCGTCGGAGCTCTCGAATGGCAGTGAGACAGTGAAAGAGGAAGGAGAAAAAAACCGGTGCAGATGATACATTGACTTACCATGAGGATGAAAATAAAATTGTGGTGTGGTAAATAAAATTGGTCCTTTGTAAAACCCACATTAGCCATTGCCTATATATTGTCCATTAAATAACATTAACAAATTCATTTGCTAGTTATTGTCTAAAGTAATTCCTACTTTAAATAGATGAGACAAAGAGGAAAAATAGATTATAACAATTTTTTTTTGCAAACACATTTATTTTAAACCCAAACATAATATTTTGAAAAATTAAATTCCTGGCATCAATTAACACATTCATTTATGTAGTTATTGCCTCAATTAATTCTTACTTAAAATAAAAAAAATTAATATGATTGGAAGTTACGATTAAATAGAATAATATATTTACATTTTATAACCAACAATAAATTTTGAATAATAGAAACAAGAATTCCGGTAAAATATATCTTAAAATGAAATCTAAATGGTGTTATAATAATTAGAAAGTTAATGAATAATATAATAATATATTGATCCATGTGGAGGCTAGGGATATATGGCAAAAGAAGAAGAGGAGTTGGTCCATTTGGATCATGTTTTTAGCGTTGAACATAATAGCGAAGTAGGGCCCACCCACAATGAGTGGCGTTTCCTCGGTAACAACTAACCACGTGCTGTTCGAGAAACGCAGAATCGGACAGACGTAAGAGTCGCTTTTGTCCATTCATTCACAATCTTCATGGATTATCAGCAATCAAATTTAAACACTTATTAGTAATTAATTAATAAGAATAAATAATATCAACCAAACCATAAAAAAATAATAGTTTAATGCGTAGTCATGAAAGGTAAAAGCGAAAAGGCAAAAATTTATTTCTTTTCCATAGAAAAAAATAAAATAAAAAGAGGAGAGAAGAAAGAAGGAGGAAACAAACAAGTCCCCTTACATCTGCACCAAGTCCATATTTCAACTCCAATTCCGTGTGCCCACTCACTATATCAGACCGACCAGGCCTAAATCTCAATTCCCAATTCCTCCGTTTAGGGTTTCTCTCTCTCCAAGTCCGCTCGCTCCAATTCATGTTTTCATATCCTTGATTGATTCGCTTCTCGTGGATTCTCTCTTTGATTCGATTCGTCTATGGAACTGCAGCTACAGCCAAAGGCGGTACCCGCGGTGGATGTTCATGGTGGGGATTTGGAGAAGTCATATGTCACGGAGGTTCGCAACGTTGACATGGCTGAGGCAAACGAAGGTTGTTGCGTCACTGTTTTGAAGCGAAAGCGTGGTCGTCCGGCCAAGGGAAACCGTGTTCTCAAAACCACGGCACCGCCGACGAAGCATAGCAGGGACGAGGAGGATGTTTGCTTCATATGCTTCGACGGTGGAAGCCTCGTTCTCTGCGATCGCCGGTGAGTCGTCACCGCTTCTTCCTGTTTCTGATTGATTTCTCGATTTTGCGATAATTGATATTCACTCTGAAAATTCAGTTTCAGTTTGGGTTTAATACTGAGTTAGGGGTTTTTTACTCGGTTGTAATAATTGGAGGATTCATGCTATCTCACACACTCTCTCTCTCCTTCTCTTCCCCAGGGGATGCCCTAAGGCATATCATCCCTCGTGTATTAAGCGGGACGAGGCGTTTTTTCGCTCAAAGGCCAAATGGAATTGCGGTATTTAGTTCTAAGACTTTATTCATTCTTTTCGTGCATGTGTGTGTTGTTTTGCTTCAGTACCTTACCTGGCATGCAAGCGGATACTTGTATGCTTTTGAAACTGGATAAGTAATATATATGGTTGGTTGTACATGTATATATTGTGTTTTCCATGTTTAGTAATTAATGTAACCTGAGGAGTTTTAATTAAAATTTAGAGTGGCAGAATCTTGTGCATTTTTATCGTATGAGATAGGGATATCTCAATTAATTCAAACTTTTGAAACTGAAAGTTTTACTAACTTTTGTTTCCGTTTCATGCTTAAATGCGATCTGATTGTTGTAAATGAATGAAATCTAAATTTCAACTATTGACAATTAAATAATAGTTTCAGGGTTGGTTTACTGGTGACACAATTGTGTCAGGGGAACGTTACTTTGGAGGAGAAAATGCATGTAAAAGTGACATTGGCAACTCCTCCGTAGATGGCTTAATGTAGTAGCATATATATTTCCTGTGCATGTCTCTTCTTTTTCTATATTTTTGTTTGGAAGGTTTGGATAAATTTCCTTGATTATAGAGAACCAGCTCAATGTTATTCAATGATATCTACTTATTATCACTTATAAAAGAGTTTCACAATTATTACATTTTCCAATTAGTCCACATTCAGTTATCCTTTTTGAGAAGTCAATCCTCTTTATTTGTTTTGGGTTTTAATATTTTAGCATATATTAATTGTCTTTTAGCCTGTATTAAATTCTAATAAACATTCATTTTTTCCACTACTTAGGTTGGCATATATGTAGCATTTGTGGGAAGGGGTCACATTATAAGTGCTATACTTGTACATATTCTTTGTGCAAGGGGTGTACAAAAAGGGCAGATTTTGTCTCTGTCAGAGAAAATAAAGGTTTATGTGGAATGTGCAAGAGGACTATAATGCTGGTAGAGAATTGTGCTCAGGGCGACAAGGTACTGGTGGTATGTTAATCTTTCATAATATATGCATTCACAACCCCTCCTCCGAGTCAGGGATGGGGAAGCAGCTTGTTTAAGCTACGTGTTGTTATAGTTTTTTTGTTCCCTGTGTTATTTTTATAGTGTGAAGTGGATTTTGATGACAAGAGCAGCTGGGAGTATCTTTTCAAGGTGTATTGGACATATTTGAAGGAGAAGCTATCTTTGACCATTGATGAGATCCTTGAAGCTAAAAATCCATGTAAAGGTACTTCTTCCAGAATGTTCCGTAAGTTTTAAGGTTCAAACTTGCATGAACTTTATCATTTTAGGTTGACATAGAAATAGAATGAATCACTCAATTAATTGAAAAACAAGACTATTAGACATGATAAAATGGCATAAATGGAATGGTTTCCCGAAAAATGATAAATGCAGTAGGGCAAACTTGCTCACTACCTGTGAGCCAACTGTGAATATATGTATAATACAGAACCAAATTAACCCCAATAAAATTGAAGATAATGATATCACTAATGCAGGTGTTGTGAGATTAGAAGTATCTGGTGTCGCAGCAGGTGTTTCATCATTACTACTCTCTCCAAAGATGGAGCTGCCAATTGGCAATATTGCGAATGATAAACTGTGGCATTATCAGGATCCAACCGGGAAGGTTCAAGGACCTTTCTCTTTAGTGCAGCTTTATAAGTGGAATGTGAGCGGATATTTTCCTGCAGATCTCAGAATATGGAGGATAGATGAGACACAAGATAATGCTGCATTATTAATTCATGTGCTTAGTGGGAAGTGCTCAAAACTTGTGTCATTGACATACGACAGTCAGAAGCTGTCTTTGGAGACCAATAGTACATTGGAAAATAAAGAAAGTAGTCAGGATGGTGGTGTTGAGCACAATGTGATAACAAATGGAAATTCTGCGAACCACCAAATTGTTGACCAGTGTGGGGAGCAAAAATTGGTCGATACCTGTACACAATCCAATGGTAAAGATGAATCTGTTAAGAGCAATGGTTGGCACTCTCAGTCTCCGGGTTGGACTATACAAGCAGATGGGAATAATAATGAGGGGCAAAGTGGAAATTCTGAAAGGAGAGAGGATTCGCCCAAATGTGAGGATGGTCCTCACTTACACCCTTCACTACCTTCAACTGCATTTTGTGAAAAACTCGAAGAGAATCCTTCTGGTAAATTAGAGGAAGTTCATAAGATGGAGGTGAAGTCTGAAGATAATGGAAATTTTGACTTGAACAGAATTTTTGATGGTCAAAGTAATAGTGGACAAAATTATCAGAAACAATCAGACAGTGAGGATAATTCTGGGCAATCTTCTGGTCAGAACTGGAGTTGCCCTAGTGTAACTAATCCAGTTTGTAACCTATCTACATGGCTTTCAATCTTTGGCGAACCAAATGATTTGGATGAGTCAGTTTCAGATCTGTTGGCTGAAGTGGAGGCAATGGAGTCACTTGGTGGTGGCGGCCTGGAATCTCCCACTTCAATCATGAAATGTGGTGAGGAGCTGACTGACGGTTCTATAACTGATTGTCTTAGTTTTGCAGATGGGCTTAGCCCAATGCTTGATGCAGCAGGTAAAGGTGATGCACTGAGTTCCTCAGGTGATTTACACTTTCCATCTCAAACCACAACACCAGATGAACCAACTAAGCAAACCGACGTGTGCCATCAACATCAAAAGATATTTGGGGAGCATACATCGAAGAGTTCAGAAGTTGAGGTATGTTTTAGGCGAAGAAAATGATTTTTATAGTCATTTTTTTTAACATATTGGTTTAGAAGGGGTTACTTTTGGTCGACCACAAAGTTAAATTTAACCTATTATTTTTATGCAGTCTACTTTCTCTAAAATTAGCTGGAATCCGCACATTCAATTTTCCTGGGATCCTCCTAACTGTAAGTTTTTTCTCCACTCTCTCAGCTTTGCAGAACTATTTTAACAAGTTTGTTATCATATTTCGTATGAATTGAATACTTTGCTAGCCATTCATTATTTACTGAATTTTGACATTTTGCTAAAATGGTTATTTGGATTTGCAGGTTGACATTACAGATTATGTTGAAGGCCATTTTTCTTATCTTTAGGCTACACAGATGTTAGAAACAACTTAAATTGGATACATATTATCATGTTCATAACAGCATTCTTTGCAAACATAACCTCTCGCCTTCGTTGTTTGCTTGTTGATGAAGAAAGAGCGTTAGGGTTCTTGTTAGTCTTGTCTATTCTGCTATGTAATCTCATTGAATTTTAAATGTGAAGAACTTTCTTAGGTTTCATTCTCGGACAGATTGGTATTCGACTTTCCTTCAAAATTTCAAGGAAATTAATAATTAACAGCTACTGTTTTTCAAAATCCTTACATTGGACTCTGCTATGACTGATGCATTATACCTTGGATATTATCCAGCCTGTAAGTGGCATGAACAACCATCACCGTTAGTTGCACAGATTAGATCAGGAAACTCGGAATCAAGTTGCTTGTAATAGGTTATACATATGTGGAAAAGCTGGGTTCAACATTATTCGTATTAGGCTGCCAATTCCGAATTATGAAGAATTTAACATTAATTGTGATTGCAATAATCTTGTTATAGTCTTCAAATAAATTTGCTTGTATGCCCAAAAGCTTGGCTGTTCTGAGAAAAAAAATTCAGACTTGGTCAATTTGTTCGTGAATGTGTTGAATATAAATGTTGTTTTAATGGATGATTGTTGGTTTCCAAATTACATTGTTATACGAAAAATTAAAAAAAAAGGAAGAAAAAAAAAATTCTACTATACATATTTACTTATACATAACTGCCAAGGCTTTTTATTTTAAGTGGTACAAATTTCCATTAACATATGTATGTTGGTATTCATTAATACGCAGCAATGACTCCAACAATTACAAAACTCAATTAGTTTTGCATTCATTAAATGTATGGGGACATGCATGCAATAAATACATAATCATATTTGATTGAACAATTTGAAAAGCATTTGATTAGCATCAATTTGATGATCAACAATGAGACACACTTTTGGTTGATCTTTTCTCTCTCTTTATGCTTTCCAAATTTTTACTTTACTCGTTAAAAATATTTTTATGATTGTCTTTTTCCTGTTTTTTGTGATTTTTCTAACCAGTTTGTTTATTATGGAACCTTTTTTTTCTTATATTGACCTCTATACTTTTTTCTTTTCTAACTTGTTCTCATTCTCTCTTTTTTTCTCCATCATTTTTTCTTTCTAGAACAAAAGGTGGAACCATTGAATTAAAGATTAAACTTGTTTAACTTAATACTTTAATCCAATATTTTCAAGCATAATATATGCAAGGCATGACAGACATTTTGCAACTTCTAACTAAAAGGTGTCAAATATGTTTTTTCTCCTTTTATTAAATCACCTAAGAGAACAAGTCTTGTGATTTGAGAATATTTAATAATTTTAACTTGTGAAAGAAGACCAAACATATATTCTACCTGAAGAATGATCACAAAATATTAAACTCCAGAATGACGACTAGAATATTCAACCATATAATGAAATGATTGGTATCCTCAAGTTGAAAAGATAGAAATTATGGTTAAAGGAAGTAAAATGTATAATTGAAATAATGATGAAAATTGTAATGTGTTGTCATTGGAGAAAGGGAAAACATTTAATATAGAGGTAGTAGTATGGTATAAAACAGTAAAATTAAGATAAATTATGTAGAACATTGATAAATGTGTTGTGTAAAATTTAAAGAGTGAATAATTCATACCAAAATCTAAGTATCTAAACTGAATAATTGTTTATTTTATATGGACATAATTTATTTAGATTGATTTGATTGGATAAAATAAATAAAGTTCGATTAAAGATGATTGTTTTTAAAGTTTCGGTGTAAAAACTCTAATTTTAAGATATTTATTTTCTTCAAATGTACTCGACTATTTGTTAACTTTGATTTAATTTTTTTAACTTAATCATAATTTATTAATATCAGTCATTTAGTCAGTATGATTTCATCTTGATCACACGTTAGGTTGAATAATAATGATTTATATAGTTAAAATATACTCAAACAAATATATTTATTATAGTCGAAGTATATTTGAACATGTACAATACAATTATATATGTTTCTAAAGATTGAACATTAATATGATAGAATAATTGTCTATGTATTTTTTAATTAAATAAACAAAATATAAATACAATTATCTAATATATTGAAACATCTTTAAAAATTCATAAAAAAATTCGTGACTTCAATAACAATATGTTAAAGAAACTAACTTTTTCTTAAAATAAATGCTTATATCACAAAAATGTATGATATAATGGATAATTAAAAAGAGAAATTAAATAAATAACATTCTCATATTCTCATAATTAAGTTGTCATTGATAACATGGCAAGGTCAATCATTACATTTGAATTATTATATGCTTTGAAACCCGTAATTTTTGTTATTATAAAACACATTGGAAGGTTAAAGGTATACCAGATTTAGTGACTTTTTTTTAGAAGTCATGTAACTTTAGTTAATTTTATTCACTTTAGTTTATTTCTTTTTTTTATATATTTTTTTGGAAAATTTAAGTTAATCATTCAACACATGAAAACTAATTAAAATTATGATATCTTTTTTATTAAAAAAGAAAATATATTTAAACTTCTTTTGTTCTGAACTCATAATTAATATGAGACTATTACATATATACCAGAATAATTAATTACAAATAAAATATGTTACACTTGTAGTTTTTGAAATTATACATGATTTTTATTTTGTTAATGTTTGTAATAACTTATTTTATAAAGATATGCAATGTTGTATTTAAAAAAGAAAGAGTAATATATAAAAAGTGTCAATGAAATGTTTTTAAATAATTAAAATTTTCGTATAGGAGTAGAACAAGGAAAGACAACAAATAAAATTTAAAGAAGCTTTAAATAGTTGTTGGACTATCAGGACTTTGGTATTCATGATTTTGATTTAATCAATTTAATGAGATTGAATCAAATGTATTATAATCAAATACTAGACATGAACAAAAAAGGACTTTAGAATACATGCATGAGTTAAATAAAGATAATTAGTTTAGTTATTTAATTCATGGATTTAGGTTTGTGTACCAAGTTTATGTAAAATTATATATTAATTTATAGTATTTTGATTGAGGATGTTTGTTTAGTTAATTTAGTAATTTAATTATTGTATTATTTTTTAAAACTTTAGTATTTCAAATAATTTTTTAAAATATATGTAACTCATAAATATTATTTTATATTACTTATAATATTAAGGGCAATTTAGTAATCACATTTTCTATCTATTAAAATATTTGTTTTATCTGTCAAATCTCTTACAAACTTTCATAAATTCTACTTTCAAATCCTTTTTCTATCACTTCCAAATCTCTTAAAGAAAAAAATATATACACTTTACTCTTAAATTTATCCTCACAATATTTCTTAAATTCATTTTTTAAAGTGAACACATCTTTAAATTAAGTTGATTTGAATTTAACAACATTTCTTTTTGTTATTTTTATTCACACAAAAATGAAGTTGAGAATTTGGATTAAAATGTACTGTATTGTTTTCTTATTGCCAAGTGAGAATTGTTAAGTGACAAATGTTTTGGGCATGACAAAAGATAACATAGTATTACCAAACAAAAAGTACTTCTTTTACTAAAGTGACATATTTTCACTTAAATGAAATATTTAACTTATATATTCAGTGTATAATTGAATTTTGTTAAGAATATAAAATGTAGATGATTATGAGAATGTTTATGAATAATATGTTTGTATGTGTGTGGAGTAAAAATCATAATTTTGAAATGATATATAAATTATTTAAATATATGTATTAAGTAATATATCTTATATATAGAGATATCAAGATATTATCGATTGTTTAAAATATGTGAGAAACTAAATGGAGTTTATAAAAATATGAAACACAGGTGTCGTAAACTTACTTAATTGACCAATATCAAGATGTAAAGACCCGAAAAGTTTGAAAAGTTTGAAGAATCTTTCTAAGAGACATTCATTACTATTTCTTAATAAATATCTTTATCATATAAATCAAACGTGTAGATTATAAATATGTATATATTTATTGAATAAGTGATGAAATAACTTGATTATAATTTGTGGTTGTTGTGAAGAATTTACATGGATTTGTTTTCTTAGGTTAACATCTTTAATTTAATATACTTAATTTAATATACTTAGCCTTCTATTTATTGTCTATATGGTGATATGTTATGATCATGTAGATGCATATTTTAAGGATAAACAACTTGATAGCTTATGTTTATTTGGTATAACTGCATATAATTATGTTAAAAATTTATATTAATGCACTATAAAATTTTATATAAATCCTTCTTCCTGAATTATTATAAATGGAAGATAATGAAATTATGTAAAGTTATAGATTTATAAAGATATTAAAAAATTCATATTAAAAATTATATTTTTTCAATAACTAATACTTTTCTTCCCTGAAAATGTAAAGATATAAAAAAATTCACCCATTCTATTAACTTGTATTTAACTTTATTATATTTTTGTCGATTCCTTTTTAATTACATCTAATTATAATTGAGTTTAATTGCATGAGCTTTAAGTGCTAAATCATACCACATCTAACTATATTATAATAAAAAAATTCTACTTAATTAATTATCATAGTACATTTATGTAGATATTAATAATCATAATTATAAATACTTCTTTAATCATTATTAAACTAGGAGTAATAGAAGATAAATAAAGAGTTTCTAATCTAGCAGACGTAATGAAAACTGTATGAAGAAAGATAACTCGTACGTTTATTATAACATAGTTGTATAGTTTATATACATGCAGAGAAGTGTAATGACAGAAATAACGGTAAGTGCTTTTACACGTAAAACATAAACTTGAATTATGCATATATTACTCTCCCTTAATTCAAGTCAGTGAGAGACACAACTCCAACTTCCTTTCGCATAGCTTCAAATTTGTTAAACACTAGAGCCTTCGTGAACATGTCCGCCCATTGCTCTGCAGTTTTACAGTAAAACAATTCAATCTTTCCTTTATTCACCATATCCCTCAAGAAGTGATATTTCACTTCTATGTGTTTACTTCTCCCATGACTTATAGGATTTCTGGCAAGATTGATGACAAAAGTATTGTCCATTTTCAACTTCACTGGACTCTCCCTTACAAGTTTTAGTTCAGCAAGCAACTCCTTGAGCCAAACTCCTTGGCAAGGAGCATAACATCCTGAAATGTATTCTGCTTCACAGCTCGACAGTGCAACAACTGACTACTTCTTAGAGCACCACAAGATTGGTGCTCCATTCACGAAGTAAATGTATCCTGAGGTGCTTTTCCTCTCCACAGTATCACCTCGTAGTCTGAATCACAAAATCCTGTGAGCTATAAATCGTTCTCCTGATTCCCATAAGGAAATAATATCCCATAGTTTGGTGTGCCTTTGATGTATCTCAAGATACGTTTAGCAGAATTCATATGGCTCTTCTTGGGTTGACATATAAATCTACTAATTAGACCTACATAAAACGTCAAGTCTGGTATGCTATTACACAGAAAACGCAAAGATCCCACTATCTGCTTGAATCTCGTTTCATCTACCTCCTCTTCTACTTCGTCTTTTCTCAATTTCACATTCACCTCTAAAGGACTTCTGACAGCATTGCATTGATGCATTTTAAACCTCTTCAACAGCTCCTTTATGTATTTCTGCTGATCCATAACAAGACCTTTATCTGAACGAGTAAATTCCATCCCCAGGAAATAGTTAAGTTCTCCTAGATCCGTCATCTCAAAATCATTTTTCATCAGCTCCTTGAATTCTTCTATATCCTCCAAGCTCGATCCTGTCAGAAAGAGGTCATCTACATACAAGCAAATTATCAACAAGTTACCTTCTAAATTCTCCTTCACGTAGACTCCAGGTTCCACTACACATTTCTCAAACCCATGATGAAGCAGAGATGAATCAATCTTCTTATTCCAAGCTCTGGGTGCCTGTTTTAAGCCATGAAGAGCTTTCTGCAATTTATACACCTTTCCTTCTTTATCTCTCTGAATCCAGGAGGTTGTTGTAGACTTCTTCTTGTAATGTCCCGTGCAGAAATGTGGATTTAACATCTAGCTGAAATATTGGTCATCTTCTTGCACATGCAATCGCAACAACCAAACATATGGTTTCTAGCCTCGCAACAGGTGAAACGCCTCATCAAAATCAACTCCTTTTCTATGCAGAAAACCTTTATCCACGAGCCGTGCTTTGTACTTTGAAACGGTGCCATCCGGGTTTAGCTTCTTCTTGAACACCCATTTGACACCAATACTTCGCTTTCCAGGTGGAAGATCTACCAGCCTCCATGTGTTGTTTCTCTCAATTGATCTGAGTTCCTCCATCATTGTATTTCTCCACACCGATTGCTTCAATGCTTCATCCACATCCACAGGTTTTGCTCCAGTCATCAGAGTCATATGAATTAGACTCCCTTCTTCATCAATCTCTGCATCCGAATACACCTCATAATCAGAAAATTTGGATGGCTTTATTGTTTGTCTCCTTGGTCTTTAAGAAGCATTCCTTGATTCAATGTTGCTGTAGGAGTAACCTCAACTCTTTCCTGTGTGGCATCATCAGTAACTCCGTGCACCAGTGTCTTCTTTGGACTTTCATGCATGTGATCCCAGTCTCAGCTTTCCTTCTCTAGTACGATCACATCTCTACTTATGATCATCTTCCTTTTCATCGGATCATATAATTTGTATGCTCCGGTAGCATGATACCCAACAAACACCATTGGCTCGCTTTTATCTTCCAACTTGGTCCGCTTCTGATCTGTAACATGAGTGAAAGCCAGTGAACCGAAAACTCTTAAATGCTTCACGGATGGCTTTGTTCCTGTCTAGACCTCCAGTGGCACTCTGCCTTCAATGCGTTTAGTGGGACACCTGTTGAGTAGATAAACAGCTGTCGAGACAGCCTCAGCCCAAAAACTTCGTGGCAAGTTCTTCTCTTTGAGGAGACATCTGGCCATGTTCATGATGGTGCGGTTCCTTCTCTCCACCAAGCCATTATGTTGAGGCGTATACAGTGCAGTAACCTCATGTGTTATACCTTTATTCTGACAAAATTATTCAAACGCGTGTGAAGTAAATTCCCCTCCACCATCAGTTCTCAAAATTTTCAGAATCTTCGCACTCTCTCTTCAGGTTATGTATCTCTTGAATACCTCTAATGCTTCGCCTTTTGTCTTGATCACATACACCCATATCATTCTGCTGAACTCATCCACGAAAGCAATGAAGTATTTGTTTCCTGCTAATGGTGGTACCTCAAACGGACCACAAACATCTGAGTGCACTACTTCCAGACACTCTTTCGATCTCATCTTAATCTTTGACTGGAAAGGTTTCCTGGATTGCTTGCCTGCCAAACAAGATTTACATGCATCAATTGGTAAAGAAACGCGTGGCATACCTGACACCATGGTCTTTTCCTCGAGTTTCTGCAGATCTCTAAAATTTAGATGACCGAAATGCAGATGCCACATCCAGCTCTCTTCAATCTTCACAGTAGACAAACACTGTAAACTTTCTACAGCATCTAGACACACTTGAAATGTTCTATTCTTTGAGATCTTGCTAGTCAAGATCAGTCTTCTATTGCTGTCATACAACTCAACTTGATCATGATTTCCCATGATCACTGTGTATCCCCTTTTCACCAGTTGTCCAATGCTGAGAAGATTACATTTCATATTTGGCACGAACAACACGGTGGAAATAATCGCCTGTGAACCATTCCTCCTGTTGATGATCACGTCACCCATTCCTTCAACCATTAGTGTGCTATCATCTGCAAACTTGACTTTGTTCTTCTTTGTGACATCAAAATTAACCATCCATTCTCTATTACACATCATGTGATTCGAGCAACCTGAATCGAGATACCAGTTCTTATTCAACGACTTCACATACTCAGTAGTTGTCATAACCATTAAGGTCAGCGGTTCTGAATCTGATTCTTCCTGTGCAATGTGAGCCTCTTTCTCTTTGCTTTGAAACTTCTTTTTTTGCTTCCCTTTGCCTGAGAAACATTCATATGCAAAATGCCTGAATTTATGGCAGTTGAAACACTCGATGTTTCTTTTATCTTTCTTCTTCGAGCTCCTTTCAAAATTGTTTTTCTTCTCTGCTGAATCAGATCTTTCATCTGGTTCATCTATACTACTACTCTCTTTCTTCCATTTTCCTTTTCCTGATTTCCCTTCCCATTTCTTAAACTTCTTTTTCCCATCGCTCTTTACATATTGCACCTTCAGAGCTTGCTCATCATGCTTAACATGATTCCTTTCCAACAACCGCATTTCATGTGCTTTTAAATAACTTTATAGTTCTTCTATCTTCAACGTCTCAAGACCCCTGGATTCTTCTATCGCAACAACAATGTAATCAAACCGTTGAGGCAAAGATCGCATTATCTTCTCTACTATCATGAGGTCGCTGATAGATTCACTGCAGCTTTTCATTTGATTAGTAAGTGTCAAGACCTTGTTAAAATACTCACTAACCTTGTCATTTTCTTCCATCTGAAGAAGTTCATACTGTCTCCTTAACGTTTGAAGTCTAACTTTCTTGATTTTTTCCCCACCAGCATGACAACGCACCAGGATTGTCCAAGCTTCTTTTGTTGTAGCTGCATTTTGTATTTTCTCAAAATGCATATCATTTACGCATTAGTGGATGATGAATAGGGCTTTGTCATCTTTCTTCTTAAACTCTGTCTTCTGCTCCTCCGTGTCACCACCAAAATCAGCCTCATATCCCCTTTCTTCCACAACAACACTGACACCTTGATAACGAAACAAGACTTTCATCTGTGCACTCCACCTGCTCCAGTTATTGCTTGTGAGAACAAGGAAGCTTGCAGCAGGAATATTAGCCATGACACTTTTCTTTCTTGCCCATCTTCAAACGTTTCAACCACCGCAAAGTCTCCGTGAAAAGTGAAACAAAACCACGCACACCCCAAGTCTCTTCAACTTGGCTCTGGATACCACTATTGAACCGGGAGCAATAGAAGATAAAGAAAGAGTTTCTAATCTAGCATACGTAATGAAAACTATATAAAGAAAGATAACTCGTACATTTATTATAACATAATTATGTAGTTTATATACATGTAGAGAAGTGTAATAACAGAAATAACGGTAAGCGCTTTTACACATAAAACAGAAACTTGAATTATGCATATATTAATCATCGTATTAATATTATTTATGTACATATTGTAAAAATTTATAATCTTATAAAAATTAAAAATTATTAAAATTATTTATGTGAAATATTTTTTCAACTTATCAGGATCATACAAAATAGTTTATTTCAATTTAGTTATAACTAAATTAAGTTGTTAAATAAATAAAATAAATCCAATCAAGTTCCATTAAATTCAACCTTTCACATCCACTCTATGTGAAATCTATTCACTCAAAGTACACAATTTTCTGGTTCTTTTTAAATAGTTTTTTCAATTAAAACTAGGGCTTGATCTCGATGATGTATACGTGAATGTCCACTTTACTGTTTTTTTATTATATACATAATTAAGATAAAATTATATTTTTAATGCAAAAACCATGTAGAAACCGCCTAAAAAACAAAAAGTAAAAAAACATTAAAAATTGTCATAACATGAAAACTTTAAAGTGGTTTAAGAAGACATTTTAGATATTTTTTGTTTCGGATGTGTAGGGCTGTGCGGTTCCAAGTCTTCCAAGTCCTCCCGTAGTCTTGTCTCCGTGACGGATCTTCTCCTGGCGCTTTGGCTCTCCTCTTGATCCGGAGGGGTGGAGACCTACAAAAGATTCTCCGATGCCAAAGTCAGTTTCAGAGCAGTGGTTATTTTCAGTAGTAGCAATAAATGTGCATTCAATGTAACCTATCTACCACTCACCGTGGACCTGTATTTATAGTTTTCGCTATGGGCTTGGGGTTAGTGAAAAGTTAATCACGGCCCAAAACGGCCCGATAGCTTCTAATTTCTACTTACCTTTAAACCAGGCTACTGTCCCTTAAATTATGTTGATTAGTGTTTCGGCGGGCGTGGACGTCCGCCCATGTGAAATGGGCGTCTGCCTCGCGCGCACAGAGATCCGCCCATGTGGGGTCCGCCCATGTGGGCTCTTTGGTACGGCGTCCGGTTTTGCTGGCCGTGTCCGCGGGGATCCGCCCATGTGGGATCCGCCCACGTGGGATCCGCCCATGTGGGCTCTTCCGTACGGCGTCCGGTTTTGCTCGTCGTGTCCGCCCATGTGATATGGGCGTCCGCCTCGTCCGTATGGAGATCCGCCCAATTAGCTTGGGCGTCCGCTCACATGGATCCTTCCGTACGGCGTCCGGCCCTTGCAGATACATTTTTTATTTTCTATAGATTAAATTATATCTTCTGTTTTAATTTTGTAAGAAAATTTTAAATGGACTCATTTATTTTTATACGCCTCAATTTAATTCATATACAGAGAAATTTAATGGAATAAAACCAGTTTTATTAAATAGAGAAATTTAATGTAATAACCAATTTTATTACATTTGGTAAAATGACGTTTGGACTTAATAAATAGAAATGTGCAACCGAAATATAAAAGTAAAATAATTATAAAGTATAAAAAATTTAATATTTTAAGAAGAAAAAATAAAAAAAATAATGTTAAATATAAAAAAATCTAGGTGTGTATGTGAGTATTCTGTTTCATTCACGTCCTTAAACACATAACACATAAGGGTCACCACATTACAGTGTTTCCTCTCATATTTTATGTAAAAATGTGTCATATGATACCATTATTTTTTCACTTATAGTCAGTCTTCAATTTTCGAACTAAATAACCAAAGGAAGACTTTAGAATTTCATAAAAGCAGTGCTACCATAAGATAAAGGTTCATCGACTTCAGAATGAAATATCCCACATTTGAATCCAGATTCATGCAGCAACGAAGACTGTTTCAAGAGTTCCATCTTGCCATCTACCAAATGCATGGTACACTTCTTTTTTCTCCCCTTTTCAACCATCTTCTCCTTCTTTTAATCTTGCTCCCTCTCCTCCCTTCTCCATGTCAGGCCAACCTCCGTGTCGGAGGGCAGTGCCGTCGAGTTCTCCGGGAGCAACAATTTGCTCAACATTCTGGAAATTGGTTCTCTGTTTGGATTATGGATAGTGATGAAAGTTAGCAGTGTGTACTTGGCCGAAAAGACTCTCTAGAAGAGTGATGGAGAAACTCAGCTTACACATTGAATACTGCAACATGTAATTAAAAAGTCATGTATGAGTATTAGTCATTTGTTCGTTAATGATTTTAATGCCGTCACAATTAAAATCTAATTGCATGAAACTTTTTAAAATAAAGATTAAACTAAGACAAATAAAATAGAAAAAACATATTTGAGAATCATATAATTTAACGTTGAAATGCTTGACCATGTCAAATATTTTTCCTTTTGGTACATATGCAAACTTTTTTAGAATGTCTTTTATTCTTATAATATTTATTAAATTAGTCTCTAACCTTTTAATTTAATTAAGTAGTTTTTATTTTTATTATCTTTTCAGATTTTTAACTATAATACCGATCATCACAATTTAAATGTGTATTTACGCTCTATTTACATGCAAAGAGTTTATTACGAAGAATGATAAGAACGGATTTGCGAGATGATTCACGTTCACTTGAATGGATAAGCGAAGACGATATGCGTGATTTTTACTTTTTTATTAACTCGCACAATTGCGTAGATTTGGAACGATTTGAGTAAAATATCAGTTTTGTCCTTAAACTCATCACATGCTTGGAAAACTTGGATCCCAATTATTATCGTTTTCTTTTAAAGGTCATTTTTAGCTCCGGCACCGACATTTACACGTCAAAACATCTTCGTCGTCAACATCTCCATGGCAGTGAAGAGTTCTTCGGTGAACATTTTAATTTAGCACAAGTTACTCCAATGATAATATATGGTTATAAACCAAGAATAAACTATGAATATTTTTGGGACCCTTTATTGTGTTATGTTGTTAGCAAAAACATGGTGATTGTAGAGTAAAATGATGAACAAAAGTCCTTTAAAATGTTAAATTTTAAATATATTATATTTTAAAAACAATAATTTAACTTTACTTAAATATCATTTTAAAATTTTAAAAATTAATTTTTATATTTTTCTTCTTATATAAATTTTCACAATTATATATACAATTGTCATTTTATACTATTTTAATAAATATGGATATTTTTGATAATCTTTTAATATCTAATTAAATAATTTGTGTCACAATCGATCGAATCGTACGTTAATTTTATTAATTTTATTTCCAAATCTATTCACGTTGATATTCAAATCCACTAACAACAATTGATTCATTTTCAAATTTTATCACATTCATTCACACATCCTTAAATATATTGGACATCAGAACTTATAATATGACTAGAATATTATAATTAAAATTAAACAAAATTAAAAGATTTTAAAAATAAAAAATATTACAAGAGAAATGAATGCAGGGAGGGAAGCAGACAGATGAGAGAAATCCAAAAGCAACCAAAGCGAAGCGCGTGAGAAATAGGAAAAGTCCCTTGTTCACGCGCCGGTCTAAGGAGTAGAAGGATCAAAATCAGAATTTGGCGTGATTGAAACGACGACCAGGAGTGCATTTGGGAATAATGGCGGCAACCTCGTATCTGACGCCGACGCAGAGGTACGCGGCGGGAGCATTGTTCGGGTTGGCGCTGAACCAGGCCCATTTTCACCAGACCCACCCGTTGGGCCTATCAACCGATGACTTCCCTTCTGACTCTGATCGTACTCCCTCCAAGCTCGAAATTTCCGACGATCCCAACCTTTGGGTCCATGAACATCACGCATTGCTTCGCCCTGTTTTCAAGTATCTCATCTCCAAAGCATAACTAATCGTGCTTGTTTCTACTGCATGTACTCATGCCAATGTTCTACTTCGTTTCATCCGATTATTGTGGCATGATATTTCAGTGTTATTGATTAATGTGTGTTGAGTTTGAGCAGGTACCTAGATATCGATCCCGCTGCATGGTCTGGACTCGAGGAAACTGCTGTCTCTTCTTCAGTTTCACGTCACGTCGGACCCGTACGTCATTCTACTTTTTCTTTACTGTGTATTTAGATTCTAGTTTCTAAAATCTAACTTTCGATCATATTTTGTAAACTCAGTTTCAAGCCAAAATTAAGATGATGCTTAGTTTAGAATTATGTGTAACTGAAAATTCAGTGCATGTCTGGGTTAAAATTTGCGGACTAGTATTTTCGGTGTGAGTATCGAGTTTGCAAAAGGAATCCTCGTCTTGCTTTTGTGGAAATTCGGTTTCTGACAAATTATATAGGTGGGATAGGAATGTGCTTTTATTGGTTAACGTGTCATGAAATTTACTCCCCATTTTGGCGCACCCCAAACAAGAATCCAAACATGGCCTTATATAGGGATATTTTCAGTTTTATTATTTGAACACAAGTTGGGGACTTCCTAACTAAAACCAGATATGGCCTTATACAGTAATAATGAATATGTGGGGATATAAGGTTGACTTGGTCGATAAAGTGGAAGGAAAAAAGGCATAGGTGGTGAGTTCAGTCTTTCTTCTAACATTAACAAACGAACATTTGCCACTTTAAAAATCAGTAATGATGCATCTGTGGTATTGATTTTCAATGTTTTGTTGCTTCCGGTATGTTCCCATATTCAAAAAGCGGATTACCATATTCAACGGACAATTTCCGTTGCTTTCCAGATGTAGTTTTCATTTTTTGTGGGTGGGGGTAGGGAGCTAAACAGTGCAACAAACATTGGATAATAATTTACAAAACTATGTGTGGCAAGTTACTGACTTCACTTTCCTTGTCTAGTTTTCCTTTCTGTAATAGCTGCCACGTTATATTTTTGTCTCTAAAGTTTGATGCTGTATGGCATAACTCTTTTTGGCATCATTTTTTCGGTATTAGTATAGTTTTTCAATAATACGCTTTTCCCCAAATACACACTTAAGTATAATGTGTGTGAACTTCACAGTTATTGAGACTATTATCAGAAGAATCTGGTGATGATTATTCCGAAAGGTCAGATAAAGAACTTGCTTTGTCCGGAGCTGTTGATGCCATGGTACTTAGCATGGAAAGTAATTCCGAGTCTCTCAGGTCTAGAAGGGAGAAGCTACGTGAATACGAACATCAATGTCGTGAAAAGTTTTTAACTTCTGATGTTGAACCCAATTCTGAGAAGTTACATATGCAATTAGACACCAAGGAGGAGACCGGTACTCCTTTCCATGATTGTGAAGAACCACATCAGGGATCTATTCATAGTAATATTGATGAGAGTCCAATTGAAGTGGTAATGATGCTCAGCAATCCAAGGAAAGTGGCAGTGCTTTACGAACTTCTCTGTGCTTGTCTGTCAGATTTATGTGAAAATAACAAGAAACATGGCCGGAGGAGAAAGGGCTATGATGCTCGACATCGTGTCACTTTGCGGCTGTTGGCAACTTGGCTCGATATCAAGTGGTCAAAAATGGTTGGTGAATGAGTCATTTAATTAGAAATTAACATGTGATTGCAAAACAGCTTTTGATAAATTTTGGTGTTCATGAGATATAAGTATTAGTTGTTTTAACTGTTTGCACTACTATGAAAGACATGGCAAAAACTAATCTTCACCTTGGTGAACATTGCCTATACATTTGCCCTTGATACTAAGTTACTCATTCAGCCTACTCTATATGGCGATGTACTATATAAGCTTTGCTAGAAATTGTCCCTTGTTAAAAAGATTCATTACTATTGTTTCCATATTTTCTAGTGATAAAGATGAATCTTCACTTTTCAGGAGGCCATTGAGACAATAGTTGCCAGTTCTGCAATGGCTTTCATTAAAGAGCAAGAGTCAAGTAAACAAGGAACTCAATCAAAAGAAAACAAAGGGGATAAATGGAAGAAGGGTTGTATCATTGGTGCCGCTGCCTTAACTGGCGGAACTTTGATGGCTATTACTGGGGGTATGAGTGCCTTGACATCTTTTGTGTTCTGGAATATACAAAAACGAATTGAATAAATTTCCTTGTTGATTTGATTGTTTTTGTTTTTACCCATTAAACAGGATTAGCTGCCCCAGCTATTGCTGCTGGACTTGGGGCTTTGGCTCCAACTTTGGGTACTCTGATCCCTGTAATTGGAGCAAGTGGATTTGCTGCTGCTGCTACTGCTGCTGGACATGTTGCTGTTGCTGCATCATTTGGAGGTATATATTTCCTTATATGTGATTGGATTGGATTTTACTGTAATATTCTCATTATATAGAAATAGTCTTTTGTGAATTTCCAGTGTAGTCCAAGTATACTATTGGACCGCCAACTACAAAGTCACTATTATACTTTTATGCGTCTTAGTGGTGTGATATCTTCAATTGCTACATTACTGGTCAACTTGTATTTTTGTTACTTCAATTTATTGATTAGAAGGTCTACAATTGCTTTATGGCGTCAATTAGATAATGTAATCAATACGCCTTGTAGAAAAAGGCTTGGTTGTTTACAGTAATCGTTCAGTGAAATATGTTACAGCAGTTGCCTTTCTGAGTGGAGTTATAGAGGTTATATAGGACTTTTTATTTACTTTTAAACAGTCTGGAGGAGGAGTTTATTATACCCTTCAATACTGCCACTGAGCTATTTATCTTGTAGATCGTATGTGACTATTTGGTATAGCATTGAAGTAGAATTGATTTTGAAAAAACTAGAGACAAATTGCTTGATAATATGTAATTTTCGTTGGAAAATGACAATCGATTCCTAATGTAAAACAAATAAAGTCTATTTTTGGCCATTAATTTACAATATTCGTATTCAAATTGCTGTACGTGTTGGTTACATGTTATTGGGATGTATTTATGATGTATAGGACAAATAAACAGCTATTTGTTTTTCTTTTTTTGTGTGTTACTGTTGATGATTCTCTTTTAATAAATGATGAAAATATTTTATGTACCACTTTGTTTTACTAGCTGCTGGAGCTGGACTCTCTGGAACCAAAATGGCTAGGAGAGTTGGGGGTGTTGATGAGTTTGAATTCAAAGTTATTGGAGAAAATCATAACCAAGGTGTAAGTTTATACTCATTTCATATTCCTACTTTCTGGTGGCGACTGTTTCTTTCTTGAGTTATGATTTGTGTGCAGAGGAGAGCAGATCCAAACATTAAACTTTCTAAAATTATCTAGCACTACTTTTCATCTTAGTTTATTGATTTTATTTGGCTTCTGCTCGCAGCTGCTTGGGGTTGAGATCATGATCTCTGGATTTGTCTTTGAGGATGAAGATTTTATAAGGCCTTGGGAGGGAATGAATGACAACTTGGAGAGGTACACATAATTACCATTTTCCCCTTCCTAAATGATTTGTTTGGTTAATCATTATTTGGGAAAAGTAGTTAATGCACTTGTGAATATTATTGTTGCCTATGATTTTCCCTTAACCTAGGGCAACATGTTGGTGCAAAATTACAGTATTAGATTTAATGACTTAATTTTCTGCAATTTTTCTTCATTTTAAACACTGCAATATTTAGCATGTTTTTTGTTCAAGTTATTTTGGCAAAATAACCACATTATTACTAGCTTCCTTAATAATTTTGAAAACTTGGTGACTATTTCTCTATTAGCATTTTCCAAGGGACATAAATGACTTTGCTAAACAAATGACATTTCATATGGCCTGGCCAAAAGTTAGGTATGCTCTGCAGTGGGAGTCCAAGAATCTATATGCCCTGAGCACTGCAATTCGGGATTGGCTTACTTCAAGTAATTGGTTTGGGTTCCAGGCTGCTGATACTTTTGTGTAGTATATGAGTAGATATGTATATGGTTGGTGCCGATATTGCCGTGCTGTGCTTTGCTTTAGGAATTGCAGCAGCACTGATGAAGCGAGGGGCAATGTTGACGGTCTTGCATAGTCTTTTAACTGCATTAGCTTGGCCGGTTACATTACTTGCAGCAACTGAATTCATAGACAGCACATGGACAATAGCTATTGACAGGTTACTTTATCTGTTGATAGTGTATATAGAACTTTTGCTCAGTAAAAGGAAAAACATCTAATTTCTGTTCATGAATGGTGTTTCAATTGTTTTTATTGGATTGCACCTAGTGATGCAATTGCTTGTCAATGGGTAATGACGGTAGTGTTTCATTAAGTTGAAAAACTGTCATGGAAATTGACAACATTCTCATCATCATACTCTCTGCCAAAACCAAGTAGTTGATAAACTGGGATGTTGAGTTCATTTGGCAATGCAAGGATGTTTTCTGTTTGCCACCGTGTTTTTAACAAGAGGCTCAGCAAGGAGTGATGTTTCAAATTTTTGTTATCGAAATAAAATTGTTAGACAATTTCCGGTCTTAGTTTGCAATTATAATACTTATATCACTTTTCAGATCTGACAAGGCAGGGAAGTTGCTTGCCGAAGTATTATTGGGAGGACTGCAGGGAAATAGGTATTTTCTTATTTCTAAGTTTCTTTTGAAAATTTAGCTCCTTCAAAATAGTGGTATATGAAATATTTTTAATCTATGAATTTCAGGCCCGTTACACTTGTAGGTTACTCTCTGGGGGCAAGAGTTATTTTCAAATGTCTGGAGTGTTTGGCTGAAACAAGAAACAGTGGTATGTATTTCCACATTTTTTGTATTCGATTGGATGTGATACATTATTGCTCCTTTTTGGTAATTTTTAGTCTTATTGACTGTCTCTCGAAGGATAAGTTTTTTCTTCCGTCAAACTCTTCAACTCTGGATATGGGTAGTACATATGATATAGTTTGTGTTGGGACTAGATCGTTTATTTGTTAATAAGATGTTCCCTTATTGATTCTGAAGTTCTGCTACTGTTTATTGGCAGCTGAACTGGTAGAAAGAGTTGTTCTTCTTGGAGCACCCATTGCAATCAGGGATGAAAAATGGGAAACTGTTAGAAAGGTGGAAAGGGAATTAATTTTACTCTTAATTACTATGTATTGCTTTTATTAATTACTGTCAGATCCTGGTATTCTGAAGATGGTAGCTGGAAGATTTATAAATGCTTACTCAAGCAATGACTGGATGCTTGGAATTGCTTTCCGTGCCAGGTACACAAATATGTAGTGTTAGTATTCTGATGTTTTGTGAGTCTATCCACAGTACATAGCCTATATGAACCGATCAATTCTTCAGAAGATTAACTCACAATCAATTGAAAAAAGAAACAATGGCATGAAGTTGTACTCGTGGGTCTTGAACCAAATGTTTATTATGTAGTTTTTCCTTGAAGTCATAAGTTATAGCATTTTGGTTCTGCAAATGCACAGAATATGATCCCATATTTTTATTGACTGTGTTTCATCCATTGATTGGGATCCATAAATCTGTGGAGACCATGGGCGATATTTGCATTATACCATTTTTGTAGCGGAACTCTCATATAACACGGTTATTTTTCAGAGTAAACGCATACTTTCATAGTATGATAGGACACGATTTTCACAGACCAAGAGCATGTTTACGCAATACATTGTATGAATAGAATGATTTTAATTGTTAAAGAAAGAAAAAATGAAGAATCACCTGAGACTTTTTAGTAGACAACAGAAACTAACATAGATATTGATTTTGTGCAGTCTACTTTCTCAAGGATTAGCTGGAATCCAACCTGTTGACATTCCTGGGATCCAAAACGTTAGTTTTTTCCTATTCCATTGTGCATCACTATTGTTGCAAGTTGCTGTTTTTTATTCATTTTGGGTTACCATTTGAAGTTGGTGTTTTAACTTTTAAACTAGTGCTACGACTAATAATTCGTTTGATTTGGATCTTTGCTAAAATGGTTACTCGGATTTGCAGGTTAATGTGACAGATCACGTAGAGGGTCATTCTTCATATTTGTGGGCCACACAACCTGTCCTAGATGAACTTCAATTAGATTCGTATTATCCTGTTTTGACATAATTTCCAACAGTGATTCTTCTAATTCTTCTTTGTTTCATAGCTCTCTGTCACACTGCCTTGTATATGGATATATAGCCGGCTAGCATTGGAACAACATCTATTAATAAACCAAAACTCTACATTTTAAGTGTTACACTATAATGAAAAAGAAAATTGTAAATTTTTAAACTATCTATATAGTAGTATCCTTTTGGAAGGAAAATGTTTTTTTGACTCTACTTGCACTGGTTGAGAACTTTGAAGAATATTTTGGTCACTAAAATGTTAACTTTTATATTTATAAAAAAAAAAGGAGAGATTGAAGAATAAAATAGTAAATATATCCGTAAACTAAAAAGTCAGTTTATTTGGAGATATGTGTGTCCACGTTTATTTTATTATTATTATTTATTAAAATAAGAGTATATTATTAAATTTATGAAAAATATATTTAGAAAATTTAATCATAAAATACACAGTTTTTATAATTTTAATATAGATAACGTTTTTCATTGAAAATAGATTATTTAGATTAAAAAATAGTTATAAAATCTAAAAGGTAAAATAATAAAATAATTTATTTGTTAAGGGTAAAATTAAGAATAAAAATGTG
Source organism: Vigna umbellata (assembly GCF_029865625.1). NCBI lineage: Eukaryota > Viridiplantae > Streptophyta > Magnoliopsida > Fabales > Fabaceae > Vigna > Vigna umbellata. The sequence goes on along the minus strand of NC_142174.1, from coordinate 16,712,366 downwards.
AGTTATTAAGTACTTATAAAAATCAATTTTATATATAGTTATAGATTAATAAATATTTTAAGAACAAATTTAAATAAAATATATAATTTAAAGTTATAATTATATCTTTTTATTATTGCATCCTTCTCTAAATAATTTCATATTTTGTTCCATCAATTCCTATACTTCTATGGAAATTTTTTCTTACACTTCCATTAAATATTTTAGATTATACTATTTAAAATTAAAAAATATTAATTTTACATATTTTAGATTATATAATTAGTAATGTTAATTTACATTATTGCAAATTGTAAAATTCGTAATTACGTTTTAATTTATAAAATTTAAAATACAAATTACATTATATAGAATCCATGATAGTTACTGGTGATAGAATTCGGAATGTCTCTCATAGGCAACCCGCGAAGAGATAACTATTTATAGTGAGAATTTGATTATCTGAATGAGACATGAAAAAACACAAGGAACTGTCCTCCTTCATCCATTATCAATCATTAAATGCATAAAGCTTATCTTCTGTTACTATCAGGATATTAACTGAAAAGAAATAAAATAAATGAGAGGATATAATCTTCAAATGTAACCTCTCTTCTTTATAAAAGCTAACAGTAAGTAAATCTGATCAATTTTATTTTATTTAATGATATTGTTATTTGAACACTTCTCTCTCAACATAAATTCTGCTTGTAATAATTTTATTTCTTTATCATAAGTTTCCGTGCATAAAAAATCATTTTTAATATTCATTAGTAAATTAATTATATTAACCAAGTTCCTAATGAAATCAATTATTTGTAGTTAAACTTAAGTTCAAAACTAATATTAGTATTTTACATCTCTTAATATTAGAAGATAGTCATACTAAATATAGTATGGTTTAAATTTTAAAGGTATGACCAAAAACCTATTTACTACTGGTATTTATAAATTTATCACTATTATTTAATTTTAGATAAAGACAATAATTACATTTTTTTAAATAGATAAAAGCATTAAAATAAGCAATTTTTTTCCTCCAAAAAGTATCAAAATAGAACCAATTTAAAAAAAATTACAAAAGTGGATAAGTCATGCTACATCACACTTTTCTCATAATAAAAAAGTCATGTCAAGATGGTACAACTTTAGTTTAAAACATTTTTAAGTTAAAGTCGTGTTAAGTCAGTACAATTTCAGTTTAATACATTTTAAATTGAAGTCATGCCAACTTAACATGACTTTAGTTCAGTTTTAATAAATGTCGAGCCAAATTAATACAACTTTAATTTAGTTTCAGTAGAAACCGTGTTAAATTGATACAATTTCATCTTAGAATGCTTTCGATGGAAGTGATATCAACTTGACACAATTTCAACTCTAAAATTGTTTTTATCTAAAATTGTATCCTATTCACACTACTTGTTCAAGTAAAGATGTGTCCTCTTAACATAACTTATCCACTTTTGTAATATTTTTTAAAATTTGTCTCATTTAAGTAATTTAGAAAAAAAAATTATACCAAAACAACACTTTTCCCCTTCTAAATGAGTTCTCAAAGAAAATTATTAAACATACTTTTCAATTAAATATATTTTATGTTAAAAACTCAATTATCACCAATACTACCATATCAAATTTAAGTCATAATTAAAAAATATTTATTTTGTAATTATTCTTATCCTCAAAATTTGTCGGGTTGACCCTATTCATATGCAAAATCTTGGTACTACAATTTTCAACAAAATAAATAAATAAAGCCTTTGTTTTACATGCTCTCACTTAAAGAGTCAGTTGTCTCTCTTAAACAGCAAAAAATCATTGGCATGGGACCATGATCCCATAAAAGGCATTCTAGTGGTTTAGGTTAGAGGTGACCAAATTTGATTGTTTAAGTCCTGCTTGTCCAATTAAGCACCGAATTCAAAATATTCATACCATATCAAAGTTTAATAAAATAATAATAGTTTCACACCCTAAGAAGAACATGCCAGCAAATGAAAATCTATGGTTTAACTCATTGAAGATTCTAACGTATGAAAACAATACCAATGTTCACGCTGACCAATCCTCAGTGAGCAGAATGATGAATGCTAGATTTTCCTGTCAGAAGAAAAAATAGTCGAACAGAAATGTAACGTTAGTATGTGTTTGGTCACAAAGTAGGTAAAGGTGTTAAAACTTTGCACCCCGGAAAAAGGCTTCAGTTTGACTTGGCTTCTGAATACAAAACAAGGGTCCAAGGAGTGTCACTTTCACGTTTTAAGTAGTGATTTTGAATTTCACGTTCGTTTCTACACTCACCTAAACACTTCATCTTTTTTTCTTTTTCTACATACGCTAGCACTTTGAAATACAACTTTCATCAGTTTCACTTATAGTAAATCATGCAGTTCCGTATACAAACAAATCACGCCACTCTTCTGCACCGCCAAATCTAACCAAATAAAATCAATGCAATTTTAAAATGTTTATATCATTCCATACTTTGAGGCTTCTCAACCTGAGCGATGTTGAATTTTTCATAGCTACCTCTTCATATCACACCCAAAGTCTTCAACTTCATCTGCATTTTCCCTCTGCTCAGCCATCATTAATTTTTTGCCTCTAGAATCCACTTGCTTACAAAACACTACTGTATATCACTGTTAAATACGCGATTTTCGTATCAAATCCTCACACTACGCATTTCAAAATATTCACCATCGCATCCAAGAATGAAAGTAAATTATCACAATTATGCAATTTAATTTGTCACATTTCCACCATGGCCACTCACTCTTTTTAGTGGCTGCTTCACTTATATTTCGGTGTATTACACATAAGAATAAAAAACGCAAGTGGGGCAAAAAGAAACACATCGAATCAAGAAGAGTTTTTCAGTTTTTTGTTTTCGAAATAGAGAGAACAACTACATGTACCACATTCTTATTGTTTCTCTCACTTCGTATTATTTATGATGATTATGTATAATTGGGATGAAAATAAAATATGAAAAAAAAAGAAAATAAAAGGGATTAAATTGTTGTTGTTTTTTTTTTCTAAAAGAGAGGGCACACCACGCGCTTGGTTGGCACAGCGATGAGTCGCGTGGCTTTTGGAGCGGTGAGTCCGAAAATGTCACCCATGTCCAACTCACTGGGTTTCATTCCATCTGGCAATTCCCACGTGAAGCAGTGAAGGAGGTGAGCCACCGCCAATTCAAGCGCGTACAGCCCCAACTGCATCCCGGGGCAGGACCTGCGACCCGACCCGAAAGGAATGAACTCGAAGTTGCTACCCTTGAAGTCGGGCACGCCCGGTTCCAAAAACCTGGCGGGTTTGAATGAGTCGGGTTCCTCCCATGAGTTTTTGTCTCTCCCAATTGCCCACGCGTTGATCATCACGCGCGCTTTCTTGGGAATGAAGTAGCCGCTGACCGTCGCTTCCTCGGCCGTCTCGTGGAGGAGGAGCGGGATCGGAGGGTGGAGGCGTAGGGTCTCTTTAAGGGCACATTTTAGGAACGTGAGTTTCTCAAAATCGGACTCTTCGACCCGACGGTCAAGGCCCACTACATCCGCGAGCTCCTGTTGGACCCTCTTTTGGTCTTCTGGGCTTCTCATTAGCTCCGCCATGGCCCACTCAATCGCTGATGCCACGGTTTCCGTCCCTCCAAACATCACATCCTGTATTAAAAGGCACAATACAGTCACCAAAGAAATATTATTGCAATCAATTTTTTCATATTTTTTTTAAAGAGAAGTCATGCTGTTAAAACTGGTAAAGAGAATAAAAACAAAATAAATAATTATTTTAAAGTCAAATCTCAATTATTTATTTTTGATCATAACCTTAGATAAATAAATGCGAAAAGTGATTTGGTACCCACAGCCCAATCATCCATATCAAAAAATTTACCATTGAATTTTGCTTTCGAAACCAAATTTTAATTGAAAATAAATAAGAAAAGGGAAAAGGTGTAGATATGGAAGGTGAAATGCTACCAACCTAAATTAAAGCCCACTATGTTTGGTGGTGGCTTATGTTTCCAGGTGCTGTATCTCTGATCTTCTCAATCTTATCTACTTTATTTCTTCATTCATTTATTATAATGACAATAACTATAATAAACTTGAATTTACTTTTTCAATTTCAGCAAGAATAATCTTGATTAATTTGGAGACATGTTCTTTTGTAATAATATACATTTCTTATATAATTGCAATGTTTCTAATAACTCAACCTACTTTAATAAGTAAGAACGAAACGCATGTTCTAGAAAATACTATAATTCTAACCAAAGGCATGCAAATCAACTTTTGACAATTCAGAAAATAAACTAAAAAACAAACTTTTGACAAATCGAAGCCTCCCTAACAAACACCTATGTATATATTTTCAACATGACAGACAGAGATGCATGTATTTTCATGTAACATGTAAACATATTCAAAAGTTAACTAAAGTCTAAAAAGTACAAATTTATTTATTTATTGCAAAAAAAACATTAAAATTTAATATATTTTTCAGAAAAAGACATGAAACATCCTTTAAAGAAATTAGAAAGTTAAATTACTTCTAAAAATAATATATTATAATTAAGAAAGTGGCTAATTTTACACCTATATTCCCTTTAAACTCAAGCAGAGACACTTTCTTTAAGGTGGGGTAAATTGTCAAGGATGAATATAATAAGAGATATTCCGGGTTAATTTCCCAACAAACACTAGCATTTAAAAGTTCAATTTTTCATCCGTTTTTGTATTATAACCAATCCTCTTAATCTTGCATAAAAAAACACCTAGCAGTTTTATATTTTACAACTAGAAAATTCCACTAAAGTAGAAAGCAGTCCAAACAGGGTGATAATTTGTTCGTATAAACTTTTTCTAAAAATACTTTTTAGACAAGAAAAGAAATAAATGATGTCTAAATTACACCATAGACAAAATAGTGACATGCGAAAATATTTGATGGATTATGAAATGGAAAATGATACCTACACCCTTAAAAAAAACCAAATAGTTCTTAAAAATATATATTTTTTTTAATAAAGATTAGAATGTGGTAATAAAAGAGAAATAAAAAAATATTGATGTGTTAAAAATAAGAAATTTATAAAAAAATAAATAAAAAGGGATCCATAGATACCATAATGATAGCTTTGATGTTATCCTTAGTGAGTCTGATAGAGTTCTGCAAATCTTCAGGTTCATTGTTCAACTTGGCCTCTTCGGTGTAGAACGCGAGCAACTCATCCACCATGTCCGCTTCTCCATCACAGACACCCTTCCCATTCTTCTTCTTCTCTACGTGCTCATCAATGATCTTATCTATGAAGCTATCCAACGCGCCGCGAGCCCTAGCAAGGCGCGCGTTGAGCCCCTGCGGGTCCACGCGCCCGAGGTAGGGTATAAAATCCGCGATGTTGAAAGCGCCAAAGAGTTTCGAAAACTCCTGCAGAATCCCAATGAACTCTTCCTGTCCCTCCTGGGAGCTCGACCCAAAGGCCGCGCGGTAGATGATGTTTTTCGTCAGGTTGAACACGAGCTCGCCGACGTTGATGGCTTTTCCGGCGGAAGCCGCGACGGAGCGGACTGCACCGTCGACCTCGTCGCGCACGGATTGCCAGGACTCGGCGCGCTTTCGGCTGAAGAGTTTCATGACGCAGAGCTTGCGCATCTGGCGCCAGAAGGGGCCGTAGTGTGCGAAGGCCATGTCGGCGCGGTCGTAGGTGAGGTAGCTGATGGCGATGGTGGCGGGGCGATTGGAGAAGATATTATCTTGGACTTGGAGAACCTGACGTGCCGCGTCGGGGTCGGAGATGGCTATCATGTGGAGGAAGCCCATGCGGAGGTGGAAAACGCCGCCGAATTGCTTGGCGAGGGTGGCAAGACCGCGGTGGGTTAACTGGTCCATCATCAACATGTTTCCTATGATGGGCAAACCCTTTGGTCCCGGTGGATACGGTGCTCTTGGACGAGTACGATGTAGCAAAACGAAAAGAAGTGTTGTTAGTGGGAGGATGAGTAAGATGGTGATGTTGAATGGATTAAGGTTGGACATGGCTTCCGATGATTTTAGGAACCAATCCATATGGCTTTTGATGTTTTCAGTGACTCAAATCTAAGTTTTATGTTATAGCAATTGTTGTTGCTGAGTTGAGGGAGTGTTATGGGGACTTATATATACACTTTGTTGCAAGTATAGGGCTTCTAAGATATTTACAAAAACGTGGAGTTTTTTGCTGTAATTATTTTTTAAAATATGGGCGTGAGAAGAGAAAGATGATATGGACTGGAATCCTGCTCCCCCACCTGCTGTTTCTTAAGGCCATACTTTGATAGAAGAAAACGACAAATTACATTCATATAACACAGTTATATAATAATATTTTTATTTCAATTATATTATTTTTTAATTTAAAATCATAATATTTATTATTATATTATTAAAAGTAGTATCAAATGAATGTTTATTTTAATCCGTCTCAAACAAACTTTTCCCGTTTCTTAAACCAAAAATCTCCCCCATTAATCATGTTTCAAACATACATTAAATTTTTTATTCATTTCTTTCTTTTTACTTAATTAAACTGTTTTATTTTCTAACTATTACACATCTATCATCTTATACATTCTCAATTTAATTACCTGCATTGTATATATAATATTAAGTATAATATCAAATGAGACATTCTAGTATTATTTATAATTTTACTAAGTACGTTTAATCATAAATGCAATCAATGTTTAATGTTATACTTGATTTTATGATAAATACTTGTAAAAAGTATACCTGTTTTTTCTTATATTAATAGTTATAATAAATAGCAGTATTTCAGTTTATATATTTAAATTTTTTTAAAATATCATAAATTTACTAAATATTTGTAATATGTAATACTTAGTTTGTGAAATTTTACCATATCACCGTGCCAAGTTCGTATTTGGGAGAATGAAATCATTTAATTATAAAATTTGGAAAACTAAAATTACATATCATGAAACTTACAAAAAAACATTACACATGTATTGTTAAAGACCACGATGACATGCCAAAATTGTTAGGCTAATATGATAGTCCACATGTAAACGTTACATGATAGGTGTGCCTCCAATAACATATAACTTATTGATAAATATATTGTCCTTAAATTTGATAGAACTTATACTTGATCATTAAAATCAATAGTTTTCATTACATTACCTCGATTATTTGTATTAAATATTTTATAATAAAAAAATTATATAAATGATTTAAATTACTTTTTCTAACATTGTTTAGTATCTCATTTTAAAAAATCTACTTAAATCTCATTTTCAAAGTTGAATACAAGATTATTTATCTTATGCTATTTATACTTTTTTCTCTTCATCTAATTTTGAACTAGTTTACATATATGTAATAAAATAAGGTAAAATTATTGTATTTCTTCATTTGTAGAAAATAAATAAATTAAACCACACTCTTTGAAGGAACAGAAAATTTAAAACTATTCACTTCAAGTTCAAATATTTGTATAGTATACTATATATTGTTACGATTCCATTAGTAAGTTTTTTTTAATATTATTAATTTGTTCTAAAAATAGAATTTTTAAAACAAAAATAAATAAAAAAGTTAAAAAGGGAATCAGACACCCGTAACTATATATTATGCCAACTCCGAAATGTTAACAAACATCATTAAAATGCAACTAAAATAGTAAAAGCAAAAAAAAAATGTCACTTTTCAATGTATTTCATCGTAATAGTAAATTGAGGAATTGAATTCAATATTTTTTAATCAATGTTCTTCATATATTTATTATAAAATCATGACCATTAAATGGAGTGTTTTAACTATCAATCTATAATTATCTACCATTAATTTTTCTTGTAGAGATATGCCCAATACAGAAACTTTTGTCTCATCCCGTGTTAAGCCCACTTGATCATTTGAATAATGTTTAATTTTTGATTGAAGTGTAATAAATCATTATTATAATAAATATTTTGTTAAGCATAGAGAAATCTGTTGTATTAGTTTCCAAAAATGAGTGGAATACATTGAAAAATGTTTCATTCTTGGAAATTACTTTATACGATTTTATTTCTTAAATTGCTAATTTATCCTATAACGAAGAAAAAAAGAACGGAGAAAGATATGAAGAAAATGATTGGGCCACCTAACTACGGAGTTGCGTCGGCAACGGCAACGGCAACAGACGGTTGATGAATTAATTTGGCAGCAGCGGCTAAACGCCACAAACTCACTCAAATTGAAAAACACGCTTATAGGGTTTAGGTGCGTTTCGTATTTCATGCAACTTAGTTCATCATTTCATTTCCAATTAAATCCACCATTGTCAATCTGCAACTATAAATCATAAATGATACGGCCCATCAACTCAAATAAGCAATGCTATTTTTGTACCATTTTCTCTGCTGAAATAACTTAAGTTTGACCATGTCCCTCCAAGTGTCACACTATGATAAGGAATTTTTCGTTTTTAATGTTTTCCAACAAACATATAAATGGTATGCCTTATAGAGCTTTTTCTCTTGTTCAAGTAACAAATAAACACATATTATCCACGAATTTGGTTTGTAATCATATCTTTCTACAATTTTTACTTATATGTTCCTTTTGGGAGCCACAAATAATAATTTATGCATTTATTGCATTGTTTAACAAAATTTTTAGAGTCAAACTTGCTTATAGACATTTTTTCAAACGCAATACAATGAGGCTCGATAACTTTTTGTTATATTTTAAATTCACATCGGTGTCAAGTGAAGTTTAATATGAGTGGAATTGAAATTGATTTTACAAAAGTTTGAACTTTTATAAGTGAAAAAGTGATTGAAAAAGAACTGAAAATAACTAGTTGAATTTTTGCGGAAAAATTAATTATCCATTTGACATCCATGATTATAAAAAAGTCTTGGACGGATTATCCCACTTTTTTTGTGCATCAAAAGTAGAATTTGTTCTTATCCTGGGCGTTTTTCTTTTCATTTGATTCCTTGGAAGGAAAACTTGAAGACATAAAATGGTGTTTAACGGAGAGAAGGATTGGATATTTTGAAATGAATAAATAAAAGGGGTGTGTGTGGTTTTTAACTGTCTTATGTTACGACTCCTGTTCATTTCTACATGCAAATGTAAATGTAGTTGATGAAGAATAAAGATAGGTTGAACCTTGTGATCTATGAGCGGCACTGAAAGGTGATAGATTTGATATGGGACCTTATTTTTAGCTAAAATTCTATACTCATCACGTCGCTCTCACTTGTTAGACATCGAAACCATTGACGGTTTCGTTTTACCATTTAGTCCAATATTTATTTAAATTTTGCTTTCTTATTTTCTATTTTTGTTTGCTGATTTTTTTCTCCCTTAGCATTAAAGCCACTAACAGGGTTTACGCACATTTCTTCCCTGATAATTACTTGATACTTCTGAATATTGAAATCTATAACCAGCACACCATGAATATACATATTGCGTGTTTTAGCATTTGTTTTATGAAAGCAACAAGTATTTGCAAACTTTCTGTCGTGATGTCCCTCGAAGCATTAAGGGGAGTTATAATTAACCACTTGTTAAAGTGGCCTATCACGAATGTGTCAAAATAGCTACGAATTTGATGAGCGAGATTTGCAATTTTGAGTGCTAAAAGCTCGCACAGCTACAAGTAAATGATTGGAGATTGATCAGAGTGTGTTTTTCATTACCAGATTGTGAAAACTGCTTGGGATAGTTTGATGGACCCACCAGGCGTCGTGGTACACCATGAAATTCACCACGTCAAATTATGAAATGTAGTTTGGATTTGCACACAGGGACATGGACATCATAGCCAGCCGTATCAATCTTCCCACAGGCATGGGACCGCAAATATCGCATTTTTGGAGTGCAAGTAAAGCAGACACATGCCTCTCTTTTTTTCTCATTTTTTCCCTTTCAATATCAATGTGCACGAGCTAAGTCGGTAGTGAGAAATTGAATAATAGATCATGGGAGTTTATATGAAGTGGTGAATCTTAAAACTGTGTCAATTTCTTATTTTTAGATTGGATTCATGTTTCATATATTTCAGGTTTTTGAACACATTAAATGAATAAAGTAACAAGCTTAGACAAAGATAAAATGGAGCTTATGAAATGGGTCTAAGTAGCAGATGGAATTATCAGTTGAGAAAACGAGTTCACTGACAACCAAATTATTGATGTCGAAGGCGACGAAATGCGAGATTAATTAGGATATCATCAGTTGAGAAGTCTATCAAGGAATTGAAGACGAAAAATGAGATTTTGACCAGATAAAAGGATATATTTCAGTTATAAACCAACTGCATAATGGCTTTTAAATTTCTGAATGAAAGGTATTCCATTTATATTCAAACAAACTTTATCTGTAAAGAGAATTTAGCGTACTGGGTGCCCACCCTTACAACTCCATTGCTTCTTTCAACAAAATTCTACAAAAAAAACAAATCAAACCCACCGATACTTTAAACAAACCATAAAAGCCATATATATTATGAACTTTTACAGTATATGAATCTTTTACATTATAAAGATAAATTAAGTATTTAATCTATTTGTGCTTTTCCAACAAAAGATCATAAGCAGTTCACCCGTCCAAAACAAATATCCTTTCACGTAGTGCACCTAATTCTTCATAGAGTATGCATATATCAAGAAAACGTATTCTCGTACTCCTGTCACTTGATGCTATTCCAAGCTGCAACTCAACCAACATTCAATCCTTGTAAAACAGATAAATTGTCGGCAAAGTATAAACAAGGAAAGTACGCTAATTGTTCACTTCAATGACGATCACACCGTAAAGTAAGTTTTCCCTGCATTAAACTACATCAATCTAAAGTCCCTTATCTAAATATACAAGGATTTTCAAGCTCTCATATGCATCATACAGTAGAACACCAAACCATCACTTCTACCTTTTATATTATTTATTTGAGGCATTTTACCTTGATTAACCAACCATTGTTTATATTTGTTAGCTAAGTTCCTACGTGATTCTAAATGTAAAGGAGTGTTTAACTAAGAGTAATAACAAATGCAGGTTTAATTAAATTTTAAATCTATAGCAAGTTTGAATATTTCCAATCAAACTTTTATTAATTTCTTTCTTCATATTCAAAATATTTTTATACTTTTTAATTAGTTTATTCTATTTAATTTTTTTATTGATTGTGTGAGATGATTGTTATATTGTCCAATCAGGCTATACATATCTGTCTTCTCAAGTTAAAAAGATTTTGTGAACTTTATAATTAATATAAAATAATACCAAGGTTATTCAACACAATTTTAATGTGAGATAAATAAAAATCATTCATTAAATAATCACAAATATTGTTTTCATATTAATAACAAAATATTACTCTCTCTTTTTTTAAGACGTGAAGACGTATAAAGAATATGACGAAATAAAATATTCCTCAATAGAACACTAAAATAAGAGAACTAATTAAAAATTATAAAACTTCTAAATACAAAAAAATTCATAAAAACTCAATAAAAGATACACATATTTACGATGAACTTTAAAATTAAACTAAAAATGTAATTTTTGTGGCGTCTGGTTGGCAGGTAACTTTGGATAATAGATATAATGTTTGGAACGAGGGTACCTGACAAGGGATTAGCAATGGAATTTGATCTATGAAAAAGAAATTTCGTCCATATTATATGATGGCCTCGTCTTTTGGTTAATGATGATCTATATATCTGCTTTGCAAAGTCGAAGTCAGACCAGCCACCAACTTTAGCATTATGGATGGCTGAATAATACTCACAACTTAATATATACATGTTATAATGCAACTTTTCAATTATTATTTTTTATTTAGATGAAGCTCATTGAAAAAAAAAAGGTTATTTTTTATCTGATCATTCTCATTTGTATTTCCAACAATTTCATGTTTACTAATACTCTTTCTCTTCTACAATTCTCCACATATTGTGTAAAATATATTAAATATACCATAGATGTATTATCCATGCAATGGATTTTTGTAGTCTTCAAATTTATGCCGTATTATAAGATTCATAAAATTAAGACAAATAACTCATTTAAGTATTCATGCATTGTGATACTCTATTCAAAATGGTATAAAATTTGAATTAGCGAATTACATTAGGAACAATTTCTAAAAGCTAAAAATAAAAAAGGTTTAAGGTTAAAAAATAAAAATAAAATAAATAGGATTTAGAACCTCTTAAAAGACAGTTTTTGTATCTAACGGTTTTATTCTTTTCTCTTTATAGTTTTGTTCATGTCCTTTTATAGCTTGGATGAAGATTTAAACTTTGTTTCTAGTATGGTACTAAATGAAGTTAAGTTTTTTATGGTTGTCATTCATTACCACCTTTCTTATGTTGGTATTTGTTTTTCTATGTTCAACCAAGCATTGTTTTGTGAGTTGGTCGATGCTTTTTGTCAAATTATGAAATTATGTAAACTCATAATATAGATAATATGAATTTGTTTTAATGTTTTTTATAAGTATAAATTTATTGTAAGCACACTATAATTAAATTATAAAATAATCCCCAAAAGCATACTAATTGATATTAAATATACAAATTATATTCAAATATAATAGTCTAGTTATGTTTTTTTATTTTTAAGTTACAATTTGAATTAAACTTTTCGGTAAAGAAAAAAGTGAAATTTAAAATAAAATTCAATCTTTATCAATTTTTTATCTGTCTTTTTTATTGTTTTTAATTTTCCAGTCTCAAACACCAGTTGTAAGTTTGCATGACACTTAAAATTGAGCCTTTGATAATGACGGCTTATATTTATTATAAATATAAATAATGTCGTGTGTGTGTGTGTCTATATATATATATATATATATATATATTGCATAAATTAATAAAAGTATATATTGAAATGCGCAACAAATAGTATAATGATTTTATATATAATGTTTTACAAAATTTATTTATGAGTTTCGTAATCCGCTGCAATTTAATAAATCATGAAAGATATAAAGAGTTGAGATTATCCATGTTATTTTTTGCATCAATCACTCATATGGTATATACTAAATGTCGAGAGATAATAGATACCTAATCAACCTGCGATAAGTTCTATATTTCTTTCTCTGGGTCTCTCTCTGTCTCACCATACACATCACTGCCGTAGCATAGCATTATGGGATCATTCTCTCTCATTACCTAAATGTTTTAAAAGAAATATCATTTAAAGAACCGGTAAATGTATCATCATGTTAACATTTATCATTTTATTTTACAGTTATAAATATTTTTTAATAACTATATTATCTTTAAAAATTACTTTTCAAATAATTATTCGAATGTCAAAAATATTATTTTTAATATTTAATATCAGGAAACAAATTCTTTGACAACCTTTTAATAGTAAAATATTTACTATAAAAAATTATTAAAAATTATTATAAGATTGTAGTATAAAATTGCAGAGTTGTAAAGATGTGTGATCACTCTTAAAGTGTTACATTAGTTAAAAAGAATCACACACGCAAAATCGTTTAAAAAGAATAAATTAGCAAGCATACCATGAAACCAAGTTCTCCAAATCACGACCAATCTATAATCCAGAAATATTCTACAAATCACCACTTAAACAAAATGCTGAAACTCCCAATTACAGTTCTCGATAACCACGACCAAAAAAGAAGAGAGGAAAGCTTGGTGTTTTCTCTAGTAGAGCAAGACCATCATCCCAACAAGATCCAGAAAACAAGCATCCTTAAAATTTCTTATAAGCAACTCTTTTAGCATCTACCCCACAATGGTGGTTTCTGTCTACGAACCAACCAACCATGAACGCATATCTAGCCACTATAATATTGCATATTGCAGCAAGTATTCCTTGTCACACTTGAATCAGAGTTCTATACCTTTGCTGCTCTACTTACCAGCCATGGAGCAGCCTCTTACCAGGAACCAAATTGCATTTACACTTCACTGTCGCAGTCAATACATATATTTAATCATGCAAACTTAATTTGCATTGCAAACGCAGAACAGAAAAGTAGGATCTTTTGGTTGGTGATGCGGAGAGGTTTCTACAACTTGGGATGGTCTGGTTATTGGGTTTTATGGAGAAGTTTGGTGATTGTAATCTTACGAATAAAGAATTACGAAAAAACAATGTTAAGTTTCAAATTATTAGTTTAATATGTAATTTCTTCCACAAGAGAGTACCAGTTACTGTGCTTCAACGTTGCTCTTACAGTTATAATTGCGTCTTTTTTAGGGTACTTAGTTGCTTTGATCTGCAGCTCTTAGTTTTATCTTTATTATTTATTATTTGATTTGATTTAAACAGTTAAATCGATGTTCAACCTAATTATCTTTAATTAATATTTATTAGTGAATTACAGAATTTATTTTTATTGGAGGGAAACTAATATTTTATTATTATTCAATGATTAATTAATGAATTCTAAATTTAATTCAATATTACAATATTAATTTATAAAATTTGTATAAATAATGTAAATTCTTTTATTTTTAATTAATGTAAAACTTCTAATATATCTATATTTTAAACTGATTTAAGATATAATATTCAACCTTTAAACATTTTATTGCCTTTTTGATACAAAGTATAATCCATTGTTAATGGACTTTATCATTTATTTAATTTCTCCCTTACGTGTCTGAGGTTAAATACGTGGATTTTTACCTCTGTATTTTTTAAATTAGCTAGTATTGTTTAATTTGAATCCTAAATATAGGGCTATATATTTTTGGATCAAGATAATCCAAGATAAATATTCCTCCAACATATTTGTCATAATATGACCTTTGTTCTGAGTTAGGTTCGGAATGACAGACTAAGCTCTCAACAACTACAATTCTTGATCCTCTAGGCTAATACTCGAAAATTTGCTTTGAAAAATTGAATATGTTCCAAAACACAAGTCAAACAAACCAATGATATATAGAAATAAAGATAAATTTGAACAGTAGTGTTAAAAAAACATGGCTGGTATGAACTATCAAAGATTCTCTTTTAAATCATTTACGCTAACAAATACAGATGAGTGTGAACAAACACCGCCGGATTTTTGAAATGGTCAAATCGTCACTTTAAACATTTATTAGAATTTTGATGAGGAATACAGCTTCAAAAAATTAGGTTTACTTATGTGATTAGTATCTATATCTACTATGATGATGTGCGTTTTCTTATAGGAATTTCTCTACCTGTACAATTTATTATACAAAAATGCTCATGACGGTTAGATAATATTCTTAAAGCTGTTTTGCAATTATAGATATATGACTAAATATCCTTAATTTAAAATTGAACAAGTTAATTTTAAGTGGTTCTTTTTTATGTTTCAATTTTTAAAATGTTAATTAGATATAAAGAAAGACACTTGTTAGTATCGAGGTATTGGAAATTAAGATCGGAATATTGTTAATATTTATTTTTATATAGTCATATATGTAGAGTGAGTTTAGGGATGAAATTTGTTGAAGTTACTTCTTTTTTTTTTCAAATCTCTTTGTTGTTCTGAAAAATATTTTTAAAACGTAAAAGCCAACATAAAGGACATTTACGGTTTGGATCCATATCATCACACGTGGAAATGTTCTGTTAATTCTTTTCTACAACAGCCAAGGCTTTCATAAAAATTTTGGAAGTCTATTTTGTTTATTGAAATTTGAACCATATATTTTTAATATTTAAAAATAAAAATATAATTTCAATATTTGAAAATATTATAATATGATTGTATTTTTACAAAATAAATAAATAAATAAAAAGGCAGTGCAAATAGAGAATATATTTACAAGTTATTGTACGTATATGTTTTATAACTGGGAACTAAAAGTGGGGTTTGGATCACTAACAAATTGATGTCCAACTTAGGACCATATTTGTCTGAAAGAGAGATTACGTAGCCATCAAAATGCTGCATGATTGTGCAGAAATCGCACTTCCAGCACATCGTTTCACTTATTTTAGGTTTGATATATACAAATAGACATAGAGATGGTCCACTCCCACCATAAAAATGGAGAGCACCAAGTGCTTTAAGGTATATCTTTATTGAAAGCACATAAAACCAAACTAAAACCTTCTAGCCAAACCATTGAGTGTGTGATTAGTTTTAAATACCATGGATTGTTATTAAAGTGTGTTTTCGAGAAAAGATATCTACACTATAATCAAACATGACTTCAATCTACATATAAAAATTAACATCTTCAATATAAAATCTTAACACTACAAAATTTATATATCTATTTTTTATATAATTTCTTATTTTACTTAAGTTATATTCACACATAGATTGATGAGAGAATAATGAGGAAACATTTCTCCTATTCAAATTGTACTATACCCTGGTGACCAATCGACTAAGGAGAATCTGGAGCCAAAACAGACAACTGACGGGCTGTCAGTCAAACACTAATCACGAAAAGTAAATATCATTAATGGTCAATTAATACATTTAATGGCCATATTGAATGCAAATATACACTATTTTATAACATTTTCAACAACTTTTTAATAAGCAACATTCCCCACAGTTAACAAGTGAGAAAAAAAACTACAATGGATATGGTTGTCACCAGTGCTATAAATATAGGGTTAATGTCCAGGTAAAGACATCTTAATCTATTACAATAAAATATAGATCTCCTTATGAAACATATCTGACTTGAGCGTCAGAGTGTCTTTTGCAGGTCAACCACCCATCGCACATCGAAGTAGATCGCGTTCTCGGAGAGGATTGATGCTTTGAAAATCAAAAGATAACAGAGCAAGAAAAGACAACTGACCCTCAGACAAATTCAACCGAAACATTTTGGCGCCCACCGTGGGGCCGAGCGACATCCTCACGGTTCCACGAAGAACCAGACGTGCGCTCGGTCTCGACATCGCTACTTCGAATCAATATCAGGTTTTGCAACAAGAGTAAAATATTCCGTAATAATTTCTAAAGGCATGTATTTTGTTTTGAGAACTTTCAGGAAGGTTCAGCTACGTGTCTTTTGTTTTGAGAACTTTCAGGAAGGTTCAGTCCTACGTTCAACCTTGACAAGTTCCACTTTTGATTATAATTTTATAAATTATAATATATTTGTTTAACTCATATTTTTGTGAGTAAAAATATTTGGTACAAGAAGGTCAAGACTTACGTTCAACCATGGTCTTCTGGTGACCAGCTCACTAGCAATCTTGGGCGGCCAAGTGAACATTTCACTTATGTCTTCTAGTGATCTACTCACTAGCAATCCCGAGCGGCCATACGAAGACATTCAACTATGGTCTTCTAGTGACCAGCTCACTAGCACTGAGCGGTCAAGTGATCAGCTCACTTTTGTCTTATGTGGTCTACTCACTAGCAATCCCGGGCGGCCATACGAAGACATTCAACTATATTCTTCTAGTGACCAGCTCACTAGCAATCCTGGGCGGCCAAGTGATTAGCTCACTTGTGTCTTCTAGTGATCTACTCACTAGCAATCCCAGACGGCCATACGAAGACATTCAACTATGGTCTCCTAGTGACCAGCTCAAACCGCTCCTACCACGACTCAACTACAAAAAGTTAAACCCTTTCGCACCTGCAAACAGCTGCTCGGGGCTTGGGGGGCTTAATGTACTATACCCCGGTGACCAATGGGCTAAGGAGAATCTGGAGCCAAAACAGGCAACTGACCGACTGTCAGTCAAACCTAATCAGGAAATGTAAATATCATTAATGGCCAATTAATACATTTAATGGTCATATTGAATGTGAATATACGCTATTTATGAGTGATTGACAGGTTGTATTGTCTAAAAATATATTGCACTAATGGTTAATCAATGGACTTGGCTGTCACATCACAAGTGCTATAAATATAGGGTTAATGTCGGTACAGACATCCTAATCTATTACAATAACATATATAGACCTCTTTATGAAACATATCTGACTTGAGGGTCGGAGTGTCTTCTGCATGTCAACAACTCATCAAAGTGGATTGCGTTCTCGAAGAGGATTGAAGATCAAAAGAGAACAAAGCAAAAAATGACGACCTACCCTCGTACCAATTCTACGTAAACACAAATCTTTTATAAGCTGTACATATATCCAACTTCTGTCTAACGCCAACTCATTTTCTTCTGCATTATAACATTTTCAACAACTTTTTAATAAGCAACATTCCCCATAGTTAACAAGTGTGAAAAAAAATTAACAGGAAGCTAGCTAAAATATTTGCACACCCTGATCAGAAAATTTTTAATATGGCTTTTAAAATAAATTTATTATAAAAGTAACAATTTATTGTATATTTTGATTGAATAATTATCCATGCAAATATTATTTGTTCAATAAAAATTACGAAATAAGTAATAAAATAGTTAGAATTAAAATAAAATGGAACTACTGGATGTACTTAATTATTGTGTCAAGTTCATCTTATCTCATTTAATTCAAGCACAATTTAAGAGAAAAATAATATAATTTCGTAATATATGGAAAACGTAAAGTTTTATGTCTCATGAAACATATGATTTGTTAATTAAAAATGCCAATAAGTATCTAAACTAATTAATAATAAAGGATAAAACAATAATCGGGCTTATCATGAATAGTATTATAATAATAACAGCTATTTGATGGACATAGTAAAATAATAGGATTTATATTTACATTAACAACTAATGCATAAACATGGTCTTTTGACAAGTACTTGAGTTTCTTTATTCTAAATTTATAAAGAAAGAAAAGTTATAGAATAATGAGTCAAAAAAAGTGATATAGTGTCATTCATCTAATTAGATCCTACACTATTAAGAAAACAAGGATTGGAGTCATCAATCTATTACATCTTTAGAACACTAAAGAATAATCTAACATAATCTCCTTTTAACAAATGTGATAATAACATAATATTAAGATCATGTTTTAATTTTCTATACCATGAAGTTATTTTACAATGTGTTTTTACATGGGAGAAGAAGAAAAAAGAAAGAGTTATTTATGATGTTATATAAACGTAAAAAAACATATTTTTTAATAAGGATTGAGATGATATTTACAAAATTGTTATTTTTTTTCTTTGTTAAGATGTGTCCTTCTTTTACTGTCTGGAATCACTGTTATATTATATCTACTTTTTATATTGATAAAAAAAAACAGTTTATAATTATATGAACTTGTAAAAAGAGCCCTCAACTAATATTCAAATAAAACAAAAAATAGGATAATAAATGCATAGTAATTGAATTATATATATATATATATATTTATTTAAAGTTTGTGAAATTACTAAAAGGATTTGTCCAACAATCAAAAAAAATCTAATATATTTTATTACATATAACTTAACCATTATATTACTAATAAATGATTAAATAACCTATAAAGTTTTAATATATTTTTTTTTATTGTTGGACAAATCCTTTTAGGAATTTCATAAACTTTCAAAGATATATATATATATAAATGACCACAGCATACGAGTTCAAGTAACATGTTTGTGTCGCTATGTTTAAAGTAATGCGATGAAAGAGCTTAGGTTTTAGGTGAGATAAGCATTACGTATCTTTTATTATTGTTTTCATGGGTTCATCCCGATCCTTCTGTTTAGATTCAGACGTAAGATACATACATCCGTGTTAATCTAAATCTGACTGAATAATTATTTTATTGTTCTTTTTCACACTATAATTTCCTTGCATGAAATCATTTCAACATACATTTTTCCATGTTAGTCGCTAAGAGTTCACATATATAATTAAATCTTACTTCATCCTGTTTTTGACAATATGGCTGATGTTGCTTTCGCGAATTTATATGACAAATAAAATCTAACATTTATCAACATTTATACAAAGAATCAAACTCCACTTAAAATGACTACCAGTTTCGTTTATGCGATGCATTTAGGTCAAAGAAACTTTTACCTAAGCACCATATTCGATGAGGAAGAAGATGTCGCTGTCGTGTTTGGTGAGTTAAATAAGCCATCCTCGAAGCTTTGTTTATTTCGTATTAATTAATGTTCTCACGGAAAAGATTTGCTGTCGTTTTACCACCTTTCTTACTTTGAAGGTTATCTTTTTATCACATTATTATCATGACCGCATAGTTATCTGTTTATGAATTTTGTTTCAAACTGGCCTATAAAGAAACAAACCCTGTTATGCCAAAATTGCTTTTAGATGATATAAATGTTTAAAAAAAATTAGAAAGATTAATCATCTATTATCTATATAAAAAAAATTTAATACAATTTTCAACCTAAAATATTAAGATTTAATGTTTATGATATTTTTTTAAAATGTTATTCAGTTTTCCATTTTTACTTAACGTAACTCGTCTTTATATTTATGATACTAAAATATCATGTGGTAACTAGATATTCTTTTGGTGCATGTTTCCTTTTCTATAAAACCCAATTCCCCATACTTCAATTAGCAAATTCTTGCAACTTCGAGAAACAATAATTAAAATAACTATAGAATCAAAGTGAATTTCTTTTTCTGTTTTATTGTATCTCAAGCAAGAGGAAGATATTGATCTCTTTGTATTTGTCACAGTTAAATGGGATTGGAAAAAGAAGAATTTAGGCCTTTAACAGTGTTCGTTTCTGTTTAAAAGGCAATAGCTTCAATGAAAGTTAATGTTCTGGTATGTATCTTAATCGCAATTAAAATACTTTTCTTTCAACTAATTAAGGAGGGTTTATTAAGATAATTAACTCTTCTCTTCTCACTGTAAAATTCAAATGTAAATCTTGCACTTCAAGCATGCTGGCCAAATTGGCTGCAAAGCTTGCGTCTGTGATGAGATCAATCTCTCAATTATTCTGCCTTAACGTCTTATTGTCAATAAAACATAACATGGACCCAAACCCAATATTTTTAATTAGCACCCGAAACTTGTTCAAGCAAATAAATAACTGGTTATTAATTCTGCAATTATATAAATTAATCCCTGATTTTATTTTGACTTATTGATAAAAGAGTCTTTATCTCCGCCATTAATTTTGGTAGAAATTAACTACGAATTCATCATGACAATTGGAATGAGAGCGACCCATGAAACATTATTGATGAGTTCAAATCAAATAATCTTCTTACTACTGACATGGTGACGAAAAATAACCTTGGTTAATTAGCATGATAAGAGAAATTAACCAAAACTTAAAAGGGGTTTAAGCTAAATGATTTAATTAGAAGTATGAGGGCTATGGTGGGGCTGAGAAAAACAAAAATATCTAAAGGGTTCTTACTTCATGCATTGGTCAGTGTGACCTCAGAGTTGGATAATAAAATGGATGATACAGTAGCAGTAATGTTATGTGATGGTTATGAATTTAGAATTAGACATCCATATTAGCATGAATGTCAATCAATTCGCCTCTTCGATAGTGCTCTTATCAGAAAATTAGGAGGACCTATTTTCTTTCTGTCCACACAATATAATTGACTAAGTAGGTAGGATATGTTTGTTTTTAGGATAATACTTCAATATAATATAGAAAAATGATTTTTATTATGGTCATTTTTTTACATTTCATGCTGAAACTAATAAGGATGTTTAAAATATGTTATTAAACGAGAATAATATATTGTAATATAAGTGGTTTAACTTTATTTATATTTTCTTTATAATAATTATAATTTGTCTATAGTGAAATATAAGTATTTATTTATTTATCATGTCTATATTTTATAATAAATATTTATTTATCTTTCTTTTTGCACAAGTATATTTCAACTTTTTAGTGTTACATTAAAACTAGAAACTAGAATTTATGTATTATGAATTTCGTAATATGTTATTTAAGTTCTCCCCTCCACTTGTTATGTTATCATGCACTTTATTTATCTATTTAGATTTTCTACTGAATTATCCAGATTTGTTGTCAATCGAAACACAATACACATGTCTTCAAAGGATTGAGAAACCATTTGTTATGTCAAAAGAAAAATTAACAGCATTATCATGAAGGACTAAATAAGTGATTTTCTAAAAAGAGAATGACCTAAATAGAACAAAGTTTGGAAGAGAGATGAAAACCAAAAACACATAATAGTTTAGGGATAAAAAAACATAATTAACCCTAAAACTTTAAATGTGAAACATTTCAAGTGTTGGGGACATTTTTTGTCGTTTGGTATGCTTTATTCTTCCTGTCTTCTATAATCCTGAAGGGTCCTTTCCAATTCGATTATATAAGCGTCCAACAAGTTGAGCCTTGATGACTTGATGCATCATCAACCAATCCATGTGATATTATACTTTTGATGATATTTGAAAAAAAAAACAAAAAAAGAAGCAGGATAGCCAGCTTGCCAGGCCGCCAACAAATCATGGTGAGTTGCAAAGTTCAATTTGTTTTTTTTTTGCAAGCTAGCTTACCCTGGCCCATTTTTTGAGGGTCGGGTTGGTCTGTTTCGTTACTCCTACTTTGGCCACAACTTCACTTCAAATTATTTCAATTTTTTAGTCTTTACAGGTCGACCATTCGACTTCCTCGTCCTCTTAGTCTCCTTCGACCTTCATTGTCTGACCTCCACTTAGCTTCAAATTCTATGGGTCTTTCAGCTTTGACAATTTAGTCTCAACCTCAACCTTAAATCATTTATCAACTTTTAAGTCTTGAAAGTTCAGCCTCATTCAATCTCAACCATATAACCTTGTTTGACTCGATCTTAATCTATTAATCTCGATTTCAATCTTAAAAGTTCAGTTTCATCATGTCAAGCTCATCCTCTTGACGTACTAAGTCGATCAACAGGTTGAATAAAGAGAAGCTTACTCAAAAGAACCCCTAATCTTTACGGAGGAATTCTAAAAAGAACTCATGCATCTCACAAACAATGTCACGATTGTAAGTGTAAAAAAATAATAAAACTCAGTCCACCACTTAAGTTGTTACCAATAAGTAACACATGCCTAAAAACATCCTTCTAACTATACCCTACGATCATAGAAGCTCGATAGTATAAAAGCCCGATAGACGACGTTATAGAAGTTTCGACAGCATATAAGTTCAACATCTTAGCAACCCGGCAATATATCGATATAAAACTCATAGTATCCGGCAAGAAGCATAACAGCCCGATAGGCAGCATTACAGCCGGGTACTCCAAAACATTCATCTCCTTTATCATAACAGCCCGTTGGATTGGTATCATCAGTGGTCTGCGACAGAGGGCCTAACGCGCACGTAGAAAAGGGCGAAGTTGTGTGCGACGTGGGCGGGGTGGGGATGATACTCACAAACACAGCGATGAGCGGCGAGGACTGGTGGCGGACAGTCACCTTGTGGCCGCCGTGGCAGTTGGGGGAAACGCGGGTGATGAGATCAGAGAGTATGCGTCGTTGGATATCCAATGGTTGTTCTCAGCTTCGGTGGGACCGCGTTGAAGGTGAGGGCCTCGCCTGGAAGGTTGCTCCCTCCACCACCACCAATACTCCCTACACCTCCCCAAAAAATTTATAATGACAAAATGACCCTTTTGATTTTTACTTTTTACTTTAACCTTAATACCCTAAATAATTCATCATCTCTCCTCTCATTCAGCCGCACCCCCCGCTCTCTGTCTCACTCTCTTCTCACATTCGTGCTCTCATTCTCTTCTTTGTTTCGGCGGTGAGATCCGTTTTTCTCACTGTTTCTTCTCATCATCCAGATCTGTTTGGTGTCGTCCATATCCGTTGGTGTGGGTGTTCGTGTTGCGATGGTGTGGCGGTGGTGGTACGTCGATGGTGCGTTAATCATTCGCGGGTGGAGCAACTTGCTGCTGGAGGAGGTTAGTTTTGTTTAGATATTTTGAATTGAATATGAATGTGTGTTGTATCTTTGGTTTGGTGGATTGTTTTGATCGCGGATGAGTGTTGTGCGTGCGTACAGTGTTCAATGTGTTGTGCTGTGTATGCGAAGAAGATGACTGGAGCGCCACAAAGGATGTCGCATATCCGTTTGGCACTGAAACGGTTGTCACATATCCGTTTGGCACTGAAACGGATGTCCGAGATGTCGCATATCCGTGGGCGGATGTCGGACATCCGTTTGAAGGCGAAACGGATGTGAAACATCCGTCGTGCCGTGGGTGGTTTTTCTTTCTTTTTTTTAATTTATTTAGTATTTAAATATTTTGTTTATAAAACGTTACGTAAATTTTGTTTATTTTATTTAATGAAATTATTATTATAAATTTAATTAAATTAATTTTAGTTTAATTGAATTGATTATTTAAATATGGTTTTATTTAAGTTTGTTTTTAGTTTTTAGTTTTTAGTTTTGAGTTTATTAGTTTATTAGATTTGAAAATAATTTATGCAGTATTTATAATGTAAAATTTAATTATAATATGTTTACGAAATTATATGTAAATTAATTTTTTTTATTTAATGAAATAATTATTAATTTAAATAAAATAATTTTTATCAGAAATGGTAAAAACACGCGGTGTATCTTGTACTTCTCGTGGAGAGAGTTCTCGAGAGGAGAGTTCTGCGCAGGGCGAAGCTAGGAGACGACCTACAGCTTCGGTTCGGAGAAGGCGTGCAGCTCCTATTCATGATGACCCTATTGCTGAGGATCGAGCGATTGAGGAGGAGGCATATCAGGCCTATGAGGATGATGTTCAGGAGGAGGCCTATGAGGGTGATGTTCATGAGGAGACATTTGAAGCCCCTGACCACGATAATGAGAAGGAGGAGCATGCGGATGTTGGTGACAAAGAAGAGGATATCGATGGATTTCCTAGAGGTCCACGTGATGCTTCATTGCTGAAGCATTATGTTCAGCATGTTGCTTATGGTATTTCGCAAGGCCGGGTGAGTGCAGAACTTAAATTTGAATTATTAATTTGTTTTCGAATACATTTGAGAAACTCAATCCTTCAACGAATGTGATGATCCGTCGATGGATATCAACATCCGTTGAAGGATTAACATAACTCTTTTCGCGTAGCTGAGACGAAGCTCCCTCTTGCTGATTCGATAAGCACCACCACAAACCCGAGCTCTCACCACCGCGGTTCCTTGCACAACTTGCAACGTTCCACCTGTACAGCCCACCACCACACCGACTCACACCACCACCACAATCTCGCCAAGAAGAAGAAGAAACGGATAAATGATTTCCGTGTGCAGGTTCGTGGTCTGGGGGTGCATTTCTTATATAGGGGACAATAATTAATGAAACAGGTTAATGTTGGTGCGTTTTTGTGCTCCCTCAACTACACCGTCGACCATCTCAGACTCGTGGTTAAGCATTCTGATGTCAATTGTTCCACAAAATTTGATGACCTGGGTACTTCTGATTTTCAACAACAGTCAAATTCTCCTTCATTCCCTGAATATGTACACATGACATACCCAAGCCGATGATTTTCTCCTTTGTCACTACTTTTCACGCCTCCCATCATCCTACTCTTACTCAGGTACGACTCTCTAAGAAAGGGTTAATCATAACAATTGATTCTTGGTTTGTCAAGATAGTTTCTACTCTATTTCTATGCTCTACCTCTTTTGATGATGAATTTCTGGATTATTTCCGTAAGCACTTAACTTCTTCTCATGTCTTAGAAATTGTGAAAAGCCTTAACAATCCCAACTTAGGTTTCAAGTTCTATCCGTTCACCAGGGAAAAGTTGAGTATGTCTCATTCATTTTGGACTTACAATATGCTTTTGAGGTCCCTTTGTCAAGCAAATCTCCACAGTTCAGCAAAATTGTTATATGATTCCATGAGGTCTAATGGGCCATTGCCTGATTATTCGCTTTTGGGATTCTTGGTTTCCTCTTTTGCACTGGCTGACAGGTTTGATGTTTCAAAGGAATTACTTGTTGAAGCTCTGTGCAAGAGCAATAGACTGCAAGAAGCACATAATCTTTTGAGACTATTGAAGCAGAGTGACATTGATCCACAATCTTTTGTCTACAATCCTGTCATTGATGGATATTGCAAATCTGGGAACATTGATGAGACTAATGTAATTGTGGCAGAGATGGAAGAGAAGTGCAAGCCTGATAAGTTGACATTTACCATTCTTATTATTGGACATTGTATGAAAGGAAGAACACTTAAGGAATTGGTATCTTGTACAAGATGCTGGAAGCTGGTTGTATGACATTACTAGAAAGGTCATTATGACATAAAAACTTTATGGGATTGACATTACTAGAATAGATTTAGAGAATCGTTGATCTTCAATTAGTAAGATACCATACAATGGTTTTGTATAACAAAAATAAGCACTTAGATGACTGATGACTAATCCTGAATCAACAAAAAGAAATAGTCTAAATATGCTTTAAGTTGGTGGTAATTTGCTAACCTGATCTACCTCCTATGAACACTGAAAACCAAATGAATAAGTGAGGTGAATATTTATATTTGTTAATTTTAATTTATTTGCACTGTGAGTATTTAGTATACACTAGGAACCAATCATGATAGGTATTTTAAAAATTACAATTTTTACCATGTGACTTTTGATTGAATGTTAATGTAAAAATTCTTACACTATCGGTACATGGATTATGTACTGTTGTAATTCCTACCGTTGAATGAAGTAGGTTTGACTAGAAAATTAAACATTATCAGAAGTAAACCAACAATGCATTTAATCAATTATGTGTTTAAAGCATTCAACATTTGTATACGTGAACTTCATCATGATTGAACCTTAAAATAACCAAAGTCACAAATCTTAAGGAAAATGAAATTAAAAGCTTATATTTTGAAAATAAAGCTCATTATACATGTCTTAATTGCCTTTGGCCATCTAGAATGTTTGAATCGTCTTTTTAATCTGGGCCACCTACTTCCTTGCAACCGCTCGGTCTCCTGATATGATGTTAACCGTTCAGTCTTTGGTTGGCTCTTTGATTGAATAACCAGTGAAGAGTTATCACTATGTGAGTATTTTAGAGTAGTAGAGTGTGAGTAAAGCGTATCTGACTTTTGACCTTGACCTTGTATTTATAGGTGATCTCATGGACCTTAAAATGACATAAGCCCAATAAAATATAAACACAATAAAATATTAACAAACTTATCTAAAAATCTGATTAATATCTCTAATTAGATGTTCTTGATTATTCTTTGATCATTTTAATTTATGTTGGGTCTTTGGCCCTATAACAACTAAAGCGTTGGTCCAAATGGCCCAATTACGACCCAATGTCTTTGAAAATCATTTTACCAAATTGATCAAGAATAAATCGATCGGTCATATTTTTTATACAATACACTTAGCAATAAACTGTCATGTACATTCTCAATGACCGTCCTTTTCAATTTGCATATGGTTAAATAGTATGGAGTGGCTGATGTTTGGAATTTTAATTTTTGTATAGGTTTATTCCTTATTTCTAGTGGCAGACTAAGTTGAGTGGCTACCTTCTCTTCATGCCTTCAAATATGCTTTCAATCAAATGGTGGATTTGTCCCATTTTGGTGAAGTTTGTTTATTAAATAAGTTTTTACGTTCAAAATTTTTATTGAACTATAATTGTGTCCTTTGAAACCACTGAATGCTTCTTACAGATGTACTTATCTAGTCAAACTTTAAAAACTTGTTTCATTGCTTAAACTTTAAAAACTGAATTTGTGTGCTCTGAATCCCGTCTTCAATTATTAATACTGTGTACATGACAATTATTGCAGAATTATGAAATTAGATGTTTTTTTATTATCAATTCTATCATTAATTATTATAATATGCTTGTACAGTGATTTATATGTCACAATTACCCTTTCTTCAAATAACATAAGTTCATTTAAAATTTTAGACAATAAATCATTTATGATAACTTAACCTTAAAGTGATTGCATGAGAGAGATAATTTGAAAGAAAAGTGCTCTCTCATTGAATGGAAAGCATGCGATTAAATGGTCAATAGATCACAAGACAAAACCGAAAAGATTAGTAACTTTTGTATATTTACAATAAGTAAAAAAAAAAATCGAATATATATACAGAAATCTTTTTTATCTCATCAAAGACATTTTTTTTCATTGATTTTTCATATATTTTGATTTTTTATTTTTATTTTTCGCTATCTTTTTAAATTTTTTTAACTTTTTCAAAAACCGGTACTATTGAAGTCTCCAATAAGAATGACTGAAACTATTAACACAATGAAATTTGTTTTAACTATAAAAGAAGGAGCGAACTGAGCGACACTTTGCTTTGTGGTGAAATTTAGATACGTACGTGTGAGCCTTGAGAGTTTGTGAGAGAACCTTTGAGTGTTCTTGACAGCTTTTGGGTGAGAGAGCTCCTAAGTTTGTGAGGACTTCTTAAGTGAAGGAACCTCTGAGTGCACGACATTCTCTGCTTCTACGCTCTATAAATTTATACTTTCTCGATTTTTTTTCTTTTGTTCATTTTTTACTCTTACTTTCTTTGTTTTCTTATCTATTTTTTTCTACATTTTTTCTAACTCCTATTTTTCTGTATCCCATTATACATGAAGAAAAAGAGGTCACTCAACCCATTTCTTTTCGTGTTAAAGCTCCTTCAACGGAGCTTTCCTTGAGACCACCATCACCCGACCAATAGTCTCCTTACTAAGATGAATTTTTTTTTGTGTGTTTTATTATTTTTTATTTTTTTTTGTATTTGGATGGTCATTTATGTTCGTATTATTGTATAATACGTACAATGAGACAAACATTTTTGTTATTATTTTTTTTCTTATGTTTTATTTCGGTCACTTGTGGCAAATTTGGCCAATTTTGTACAATATGTATACCTAATTTGCCTTCGTATTTTTTATTTTTTTATTGTTTTTTTAATGTAAATAGTATCCTAAGATCTCTTAATTGGATATTTGTTTGATTGCCAACCCACCAGCTCTTAACAAGTGTCAGCACAAGACAAGAATCTCGCAGGTATAGGACTTTCACTTTTTTTGTATTTTTGCGTTTTTTTCATTTTCTCTTTTGTTTTTCTCTATCGGCCACTTGGGGTCCTTTATCATTGTAATAATTCAAAACAACACTGCAAATATATATGTATATTTTATGGTTTTTATGTACATTTATAAAGGTAAAATGTATTTTTTATGTACATGTTCGAGAATTCATATGAATTATTTTACATTTTGTTATCATCTTAGTTCATGGACTTACTCTTCTTTTTTGTTATTTATTTTTATTTGATTAATTAATTTAGAAACATTGAGTTTATCACTTATGTCGAAATAATCTTTGAATAAGATACATGAAACTGCTTAATATTTTTTTAATGATGTGAAGACATAAAAGAAGCGAACAGACTCTCGTTGGGGTTCTCACGATACCCAAAGAGGAAGTATGTTCCAAGTGACTTCGCTACACAACTCCTCTAATTCTAAGTTGCACTCAACCAGAGTATAGAACCTCGCTCATGATATGTATAATGTGTGTGTGAAGGGAAAATATAATGCATAAACCACACCTATAAAATAACAAAAAAGTCCCAGATATATATAGCATGTTGTCTACCCTAAGGTTTAATATCTCGTCATGCAATTATTTTAAATATAACAAATAAGAAAAAACATTCACATACAATTATTTCAAAAAACACACATACAATTACTTTGAATATCAAAATAAAAAGGAAGACACACATGCAATTATTCCAAACCAAGCATAGACATACCAAAAAGAAAAGGGAGAGAAAAAAATATAATGAAAAACTACATCAATTTTGCATACATAATTAAATGGTTTGACTTTCTTAAAATCGTTTCGAGTGAAGTCGTCAGTCACAATTGGAATCGCGAAGGGAACGACGAAACACGAAACTTTTAAAGGATAAATAAAACTTTAAAAATCAGCGTTTGGGAATCATGACCATAATTTGTTCTGGAAAACTACGAAAAAAACAAAAAAAAAATAAGACATGATCTACGGGATCAGATTTTTCAGTTTGGGAGTCGGTTACGCGTAAGGAAGGTATTAAAACCCTACAGTGCCTACGCAAAGGCAATTCCTTTAATTGAATATGCAAAAATGATATGGTTTTGAAATTGTCATTTTTTTTCTCAAAATAACAATGCAAGACAATGAAAGAAATAATTTTTTTTTTGGGAAACTCAATAAAGATCGACCCCGCTCTTATGTATTCTCATGTGAGAAATCAGGGATACGTAGTTCTTTTAAAATTCTGTTTGGATAATTGTTTGAGAAATTGTTTGGAAAATTGTTTAGAAATTTATTTGAGAATGTTCATGGATAATTTTCAATTTTTGGAAAGTGAACCCGACAAGGATTAACATAGCTCCTACATATTTCCATTTATGATAAAAAAAAATCAAGGATTACATAATTCTGACTCGTCATCATTTGAAAAAGGTTGATATTTTTTATTTTGAAGGTTTTATTATTTTTTTGTATTTTTGAATTATTAAAAAAAATAATGTCACATGAACAATGAGCTACATACAAAAATAGATGCAAGATGAAATTATTTTTGTGATTTTGAAAAGTTTTGTATATTTTTATGATTTTTAACATAATTGATATGTTTGAGAGAAATTAAGGTGGCAAAAAGAATCACACAATTATTTAAACTCATTTGTAAGAAAACTATTTTTTTTATTTAATTATCAAGCAAATATGAGACTTAACATGATAATAAATTTTTCTTATTATTATGAAAAATTGAATTATCAAACAAATCTAATACTTGACATGAGAATCGAAATTATTATAAAAATTTTAATTATTAAGCAAATCTGAGATTTGACATGACAATCAAAATTATTATTATGAAACAATTTCAATTATCAAGCAAACTAAAACTTGACATGATAATAAAAAATTTTATGATTTTTTATTAAAAAAATGATCTATAAATAAAATTTCAAAATATAAAACAGTAAAACAATTATGGAAATGTTAAATTCAAATAAAAAACTTTAACAACATAATTCAAACAAACAAAAATGAAGAGATGAGAATCTGGATGTAGAAGGAAAAGATAGCCCGATCGAGATGCAAGTGAAAATGAAAGATTTAAAATATGAAGATGGTGATATGGAGAGAGATAAGTGTTTGATGATGGTGGAGAATGAAGAAAGAAAATAGGAAATGAGGATAATATGGTAAGAGTGATGAAATTAAGGTGATAATAGAAAATAGTAATGGTGTGGAGGAAAAGAAATGTGTGTTGTTGAAGAGTAATAGCCCTGGGGGAGAAGAGATGTGTGTGTGAAGAAAAATAGGATGGTAAGAAAGTAAAAATGTGTTGGATTATTTTGAGTCATTGGAATAAAGGTTAGAAAGTTAATTTAGAGGTGAAAACAGTAAAATAAATAGTATTTTTTATTTTTCTATTCTTTATTTTTTAATTTGTTTTTGTGATGAACTTTATTTATCTTAACAAAATTGAGTGTTTACATAAGCTAATGAAAAAATAAATTTGATCAAAAAAATTTAATCTTTTAACTTTAAAACAATATTTTCGTACTTCTTTTATAAGTTTTGGCATACTCTATGCACCTAAGGTGTTTCATGTCCATGTACGGTGTTTCTCCCAAATTCCATAACCCATAAACTAGTAAGAGAGTGGGTTTAATGTATGACTCTCCTGAATTATTCTTTTCCTTTTTTCTGTTCTTGTTTGCTTTCAGGGGTAATGGAAGAAGGGTGCTGCAGACCTTAAGGCTACCAAAGAATTACTGTAGTAGGAATTGTCCATCATGAATTTCACTATACTATTCAAGTATATATCTACCCGAGACTCTGTAGTTTACTATTCAAGTAATACTGTATTTATATTGCTTTGAATTATTTTGTCTCATTTCGTTACAAAGTCTAATTACAAATTAATTAGACTTTCGGTTCTATAATACACGATAATTTTCTGGAATCTACACTAATAAAATCTACCTATTATATTTAAATTATGTCTTTAGTATCATTGTAGCATGTTGCTTCAATCATGTGACCACCACTATAACAAACGATTTTAACTACTATTACAAACCTATTTTGTCAATGTCATGAGAAGCTTAATTATCTTCAAAAGTGTTTTCTACCCAAAAATATCTTCAAACGTGTTATTATTATTTTATTATTAAATTATATTTAAAATATTTAAAATTAAATTGGAACTATCTATTAAATTGAATCTATTTAACATTTTCTGCAAGCAAATTAAAAACACAAACAAAAACAACGTGTTGAGAGGACACGGATATACCAAATTCTCTTTCCATTTTAAAAGGTCAGTTTTGATATTTCTCATGTTTGATGAGTAAAGAAAGAAAAATGATAGGATACAGAAAGCAACTGAATAGTTATAATGGTCCAAGAGTCCCACTAACTAGTTTTATATACTCCATTTAACACGTAATCAATTAAAGAGTATTTCCACAATTCTCATCTTTCTTCTAAATACATTCTTTATCACTACATAATTTTTACTAAAAGTTATAATAGTTTATAACTGGTTTAATATATCATCTGGTCCCTATTTTTAGACTTTTTTTCAAAACCGTCATATCTTTTAAAAAAGTCCACTAAGGCTCCATATTTTGTTAAAAACGGTTCAAAATGGTCCTTTTGGCTTACAGCGTTAAGAACATAATGGTGCAATTGCCTCCGTGACGAAAACTGAATGATGTGTACAGTTTTTTATTGTGTGGCAAGGTGAGGTGAATTGAGTTGGCAAGGTGGAAATGTTAAAAAGTTGAAGTTATTTGGTAAAAGAAAAGGATTAGGGTTTGTGCAAAATCATGTGTAAAATCAGAAGTCCCAATTGTAATTTTCAAAATCAGAGTTTCAATTCTCAATTCACAAAATCATGTACAAAATCAGAAACCCTAATTGTCAATTTGCAATTCACAAAAAATCAGAAACTTTGTCTCTCTCCCAACGTTTCGGCAATCATCACCCATCGTTGTCTTCTTCTTCACCTCAAACACCCACAATCAGAAAAAACTCATTCAAAGAGGAGGAAGAAGGTTGAACAATAATTGAGAAAAAGGGCTGGTGGTAACGTTGGTGGAATTCCTGGCCAACGACGAGCCTTGGAAAAGATGCAGCAACACCGATGATCACGTTCGGCTTCCACGCTAACGGCTTCACATCTGGCTTACCCTTCTCACTTAATTTGGAATTTATTTATTCATAGATTGTTGGGTTAAAACCAATTTTGGTGGCTTATTTGGTGAATAACATGGTGGATCTTCAAGAGGGAAGTACTGTAACTTTTTCAAGTGGTGTAATAAAGAAAAGATTGACGAAAGAGATGGTGAAATTGTCAGAGAAAGGATAAAATTGTTAGTTGGAACTGTGTGTGTTGTTATTGCGGTGAACATTGTGACAATGTGAGTCTGTTTAAGTTGATATTCGTAGGTGGGTCAATGTTTACATTAAGGTCTAGGTCAATGTTTATGTTCATGTACTGTGAAGGTGAAACTCAATGTTTATGTTCAGGTGTAGGTGTTCATGTACTGTGAAGGTGAAGCTTAATGTTTACGTTCAGGTGCTTATATGTAATGTTAAATTTAGTTTCCCCTTTGGTAAAAAAATGTGCAATATGGTCCCCTTTTCAATTTAAAACTAAGTACTTTGGTCCCAAATGGATATTAACGAAAAACACATGAAAGATATCTGGTTTAGTTTCCACCATTAGTTTCCACCTTCAATCCACCATCTTTGTCCACCTCCACTCCACCATCCACTTCCTCTCCACCAATACTTTCCACCCCCACTCCACCCTCTATTTCCACCTCAAATCCTAACCCCAAATCCAACAACAAGAACATCAAGTAAGTAGGTTAGGGTTAGCAACACTTACCTCACATACGTATGCTCTTCAAATTTCACCTTCAAGGAATCACGACGCCATTGTGATTACAGGACCAGTTTCACCATATTGTTAAACCCAGAAATCGCGATAGGATTCTTAGATAAGGGTAATTTGATTTAACCCATTTCGTTAAACCTAACTGACGTCATTATTTTTTTTTAAATTTACACATTCAAATATATCATATATGACACGTATTGCAAAAACTTTACACATCATTTAGTTTTGGCCACGTATTGCACGTTATGTTTTTAACGCCGTAAGCCAAAAAGACCATTTTGAACATTTTTTAACGAAATATGGGACCTGATTGAACCTTTTTAAAACGTAAGACGACTTTGAACAAAAGTCTCAAAACTAGAGACCAAATGTATTAAACCTTTATAATTTCACAATTTATTCAATAAGTCGTATTAATTATTTTTTATTTTCTACAAGTTCATAGCAAAAATAAGTAGTGTACTAAAAATACGAAAATATAATAAAGTATTCATTTATAATTAGTAACAAAACTCTAATAATGTGGAAACATACATGTCTTTTTTGTTATATGATGTACTAAGTTTAAAATTCAAAATAAGATTAAATTTAAGAAATATTTATAAAGTAGAATAATATTAAGAAATGAAAAAACCAATTATACATTAGAATCACATGACCAATTGAGGAAAGGAATACTCAAAAAATTATTTCTTTTGATAATAACGGGGGTTTTGCTTAAAATATTCAAAAAAATAGAGTAAAACAAAACTCTATTTTTAAGTAAAAGTATGTTTCAGATTTGAAGGTTTCCTTCTATTTTTTTTTAATATTTTAATTAACTTCACAATATTATAAAAGTTTAAAAATTGCCTTTGTTTTCGATTGTATGAAATGAAATTGGTTGCAAGGAATATTCGTTATTGTTTAGAATTCGAAGTTTGTGACCATTTGTATAAGAAAGAGATCCGAGTTTAATAATAAGATTAAAATAAAATAAAAAATCGCCAATTATATTTAGCAAATCCAAGATACACAGACACCCATGTTGTTATCAGGAAAAGAAAAAGGACACAAATAGTTTCTTATGACATTTTTTCTGCACCCCATAATTTCTAGCTACACCCTTATAAATTTTAAAATGACCGTTTTATTTTTTGTAATAGCTTCCTCAATGATCAGTTCGGAAAATGTTTTAGAAAAAACTTTTTGAAATTTTCTGACCATGATCCAATAAGATACGTGGTGTATGTAGACGATGGTTCAAGTTTTAAAATAAATTTCATGTAATTTTTAGAAGGAATTTAAATTGTATTTCAGATTGTTCTAATCCAGTTTAGTATTAATATTTTCTTATATTGTAGATATTAATAACAATGATTATGAAAGAATATGTAATAGTTTTATAATTTTTTCAAATGCAGATTATAAAGTATATCTTAATTTGTTCTATATTTTTGTCATATACTATTTCCTATTTAACTAGTTAAGTATTAACTGTATTAAAAAAAATCACATTAGCCTTACTTTATTC
This sequence comes from Vigna umbellata, assembly GCF_029865625.1. NCBI lineage: Eukaryota > Viridiplantae > Streptophyta > Magnoliopsida > Fabales > Fabaceae > Vigna > Vigna umbellata. The sequence continues at coordinate 16,677,082 of NC_142174.1, read as the reverse complement.
CATTTTTATAACCTTTTTCATTAGCACCAGATTATTGGTTGCATTGATTACTAAAATTTGAAAGATTACCTACTAAAACAAAGGCTACCAAATACAGATACCCTTCCAAATAATAAATTCTCTTATGAGACTCTAAAGTTAAACTCAATGAAGAAAGCTTGATTAAGTTCGAAAACAATGTGCAAACCTCCATCTTTTTATATCTTACTGGTTACACAGCTTTTCTTTTCTTACCTCATAATCCCATCATTGATTCTTTAATTAATTTACACATTTACATGACACACATTAATTAATTTCAGTTAAAGTTTGAATAATACTAAAATAACACATTTTAAGAATAAAATATTAGAAAAAGAAATTTAAAAAAATAAAAAAGAAAATGTCAAATATCCATCTCTCTTATAATTGTGACCGAAATGCTGCACAGATTGTGGAGTGTTATCATTGCTCTTTTGATTGACTTTCTGTAACATCATAAGATGAAGTGAATGGAAATAACCTCATACGTAATCCATCTTAGTCATAGGTTAGTATAGCTAGAGTGTTTTATCGCAAGGTTGCAGCCACTAAAATGCTAACAAATAGTTATTTAAAAAAAAAAGGAAAAAGTATGTTAAAGATGGCAATTAGAATATTCTTTTTATAATAAAACGTTATTTGATAGAAAATTTGAAAATAAAATCTTAAAAATAATTAAACTACAAATTAAAAAAAAATTCATTAAAATATTATAATTTAGAATTTCTCCGGCTTCTTTACAGTATCTCGAGTAACCAGTACACATGTAATGCATAACTGTTTTTCCTTTATCTCAATATTAATTATGATTTCTTTAAAAAAATAAAAAAATGATATTAAATAATAATTGTGTATATAATTCAAACTTTATTATAACCATAATATCTATTATTTACTTTTTATTTTTCTGCGAAAGATTGAAAATAAAAATATCTTAAGAATTTCAGTAAAAATAATAGACATAGAATAAGTCAAACCTTAAAAGAGTTACCTAATAAACTAACAGTGGGTAGTATTGAATACTCATAATTGATAGTTAAGCCTTCTTAAAAGACAACAAAATAATCCATTAATTTGATAAATTTAAAATTTTCACTTAGATGAAACGAAATAAATGGAAAATAATAAATTTAAACTGTTTACATTATATAAACAACCAAAAACATTTTAGTAATTTAAAGTGAAAATAAAAAGTATTTTAATAATTAAAAAAGTTGATATAAAGAGACGGTGTAAGTTTTCATATCTAATTTAAAGACAAATACTTAATTCGGATTGATTTACCAAATTTAAAAAATTGATATTATACATTTGTATAATTGATGAGTAGGAAAATTTTGCATTAAAATGGAAATAAGTTTGATGAACAGATGTGTTTGTTTTCCAAATATACAGAGGAGTGGGTGTTGAATAGCATGCTATATTGGGTAGGAAAGAAAGATAACGTGTTGGTGTGTGTGGGATCAGAGGCAGATGGAGGTGTTTGTGTGTGTAGCTTTCACTTCTACTCCTCCATAATTATACTCGATAAAGAAAATAAGAAATAAAGAAAACGGAGATGTCATTGTTTGGTGGAACATTTTTACATTATTGAGATTCGAAATTGCCATCTTGTTCCGTTGTTTTTGTAGGTCCACAGACATGGCGGGTGATACTTCAAAATCTGGTTCTGCGTTGCAATGTTGATGCAGAAGGAGTAATTTTCTAACAAGAGAGAAATGGTAAGAAATGGAATATAGTCCGTCCGTGTTTGAAGGATAAATGAAGTTGAGAAGTACAGTGATTGCAGGGGAAGGAAACTAGTTTGAGTGATAAATAAAGGGTGGTGCCCCACGAATAGGGCAGTCCAAAATCTACTGTCCCATAAAAATCCAAATCAACACTTCAAATTTAAGAATGATGATGGCAACCATTTCGCCACCATCATTCTTTCTGCACTTTCAAAACGCTATAGCTTTTCAAACTACTTCTCTGCGTTTTTTGCTTCTTTTCTTCACGATCTTCATGCCTCTCAACCAATCCACTACCATACCCACACCCATTACATTAATTATGGTACGGCTAACAATACAAAAGTAAAGTAAAATCAAATCAACAAGGTAAAACAAACACTTCAATATCAAAGTCACCTAATCAGTTACAAAGCCTAACACCTACACCACTCAATACAAGGAAAACAATATACACTAAACCGGCTCCCGTCGAACCGCCTCTAAAGTTTGCCCTACCTTCTCTAATCTCTCTCTCTCTCTCTCTACCTAGTTCTTTCTCTCTCTCTTTTTTTTTTCTTTTTTAAAATTAATAAAGTTAAATCAAAATTTGGGAACGGGAGCAGGGGTAAAACCATTTTCAATCTCAGTCATCATCTCCTTCTTCTGTCGCATCTCCAGTACTTTACGATGATGGTTTGAGTGCAATTCGCTGGAGAATGTTGGGCTGCAAGCGGGCCTATATTCGGGTAAGAGCCGTCCCGACTTGAACCGTACCCCGCATGCGTTACAGAGTGTTTTTGGGCCGAGGGGCCCGGTTCGCCACTGAGGGGTTTTCTGCACGCCGCAGTGACTACACCGTCGCGGCGCCAGAGTGCCCGCACTGTCGGAAGTGTGTTTTTTCTTCGGTTTATTTGGTTTGGGCTCGGAGCTGACGTGGTCGAGGCTACGGGGGAAGTTGGTGTAAATTAGCAAGGGGCTGGAGGGGGAGGAGGAGGAAGACGATGAAGTGGTGGTGGTGGAGCTCGAGGAAGATTCTGTGAAGGAAGGGGAACCGAGTGGCCAAACACGAACACCGTTCCTGCTTCGCTTGCTTCTCGCCTTGGTCTGAACCGGGGTTTTGAAGGTGAAAATCGGGTTTTCCGGTTCTGGCTTCGGCTCTTTCGCCGCATGGCCCGTTGGGTTGGCCTCCGTTACGGTGGGGAGCACCGCAGAGAATTCCGAGAAGGAATCCTCCACGAAATGAGACAACCATTCGAAGTCCGCCACGTCATCCGCCTGTAAAAATTCCAACTTTCGTCAACCACCGAGAGAAAACAAACAAACTGTGGAAGAAATAAAATTGAGAAGAGGAAAAAAATACCAGAACGCTAAGCTCGGTGGTGGGCACAGAGGAATAATCGACTTTGAAAGCATAGGGCTCTTGGCTTGGGTTTTCTTTCTGAAGGGATAAAGAAACCGAGTCTTGTTGTTCCTTGTGCTGTTGTTCTGGTTCTTCATCCACGTGCGAGAAGTCAAGGAGGTCGTCGACGAAAAAGTCGTCGCAAGTGGTTCCGTTTTGCACACTGAACTCCTCCATGAAAGTTTCTGGACTGAGTTGTACCATCATTTCTTTCCTCAGATTGCTTTTCAAAGCTGCCTCCATGCACTCCATGTCTGTTTCAGTTTAACAACAAAATAAAAAACATAGCCTAATATAAGAAAAAGAACATAGAGTTTAAGAAACACTCCGAACATTATCTGTCTGGAAGAATTGAGGAAAAAAATATGAAATGGAAGAAAGAGATGTTAAATAATGAATACCTGAGAAAGATGAGAGATACGAGAAAAGGAATAAAGAGGGGAGAGACGTAATGAGGTTGGGAGGAGAAGAGAGGTGGAAGAAGAAGGCAAGGGATGAAATTGAAAAGGTTGAGGATAGGGAGTTTGGTAAAGCATTGAATGAGGGATAAAAGCGTCCCTGTATTATTACCAAAAGCGCCCGTTTCTTTCTCACTCTCCACTGCTTCTCTTATTTACTTTTTCCTTCTTTAAAGTATTTATACGTTTTAAATACGTTTGTATTTTGTATACACATAACGTACATATGTGGTCATAAATAAATAAATGAGAGAAAATTTCCAATAGGGTAGAACCTTTCCCACAGTAACTACCACTATGTAACAGCAATGAAAGAGCTGAGAGAAGTTTGGTGTATAGCATGTAATAGAACCAAAATTCGTGAAGACCTAGGAAACCACAAAATGATCCTTCTCTTTTTAACTTATTGTTTTCCTCATGTGGTAGAAAACGTGAATATAAATTAACCTAAATACCTGCCTTAAGTGGCTTCGTCTATGCTTTGATTGCTTATCGCCGCTCATTTTGCATTTGGCTGTTTTCCATCTAACGTTACTTTTCCCGCTCTCTGTTTTCTAATTATCGGTTGGCAAAAATAACTCCATAAAAGGCTAAAGGCCAAAGCACATTCACACCCTAATCTTATTTCAAAACACACGTGAACTTTTCCTTTAGCTTTTACATATTTTTTCATAAGGCTCAGGTTAATCGAAACCGTGTCAGAGTTATGACCTATACCCTTAATACAATTTTCGTCTTGCCCGTGAAATACATTTATTTATTTATCTATACACTAATACGTATGTATTCGTATCAGGCTAGTTAAGAAATATATTCTTTCACCAATTAAACCACACCGTTTTTTTCCTTTAAAATTAACCCGCTTACGTTTAAAGAGTTTAAGGTTTGAAATTTGAATTGGAAGGTAGAATAATTGTGTCAACAAACACATAAATGTTCCGACAATGACTGTATTTACTTCACATGATTATTGGTTAAAACAATGAAATTCTTATTTCTAGGATTAGGATTGTTGGTGCATCTTCCTTTTATTACTATTACTATTATATTTTATTTTTTTTATAACGTATAATTTTTTATATTAAATAGTGACAATAAATGATGAAATATTAAATATTTTATACATATTTCAAATTAAATGTATTATTTTATTTAGTTCCCCTTTCTAAAATATTTAGAAATTAATTAGAAGGATAACATTATTCTAATTCAATGTCTAATAAATAAAATTGATTTCAAAATGACATCCTTCGACCTTACGCTAGTTTACATCTTTTCTTATTTTGTTATCGGAAAGAAAAGACAATTCAAACTGAAAACCAATTAGATGAGAGAGTAATCCTTAATGTAAAATAATTATAGAGAATATATAGAGAAGAGTGCAAGAATAGTTTAATGAAAAAATGTATTAGTGATTGAGTTTTTTAATATATGTGAAAAAGGTTTTAATAAGAGATAAGAGGAGGATGGTATTTGAAGTATTTATTTGAAAGGATTATTTGATAAATTTTGAGTAAAAGTGAAGTGGTTGAAATTCCGAGAGTAGCCTTGATGGTGATGATAGAGTTTGGGTTTGGATTTGGGACATGGCATGACTTAGAAGCAAAGTGAGTGAAAAAAAGTGAGCCCAGCAATGACACCAAATCAGCTTTTGTCTCTCAGTAACACTACTGACATTATTCCTCACCCCCATCCTAATTTAATCCATAATAATCACACTCTCGTGCCTAAATATTCATTCATTCATCATCATTAAATATTTTAATTAGCTTCACTAATTAAATCATAGAATAAATCCATTCCAACTTTTTATACTACTCTCATCTCGCCACTCATATTTCATACCCAAACTAACTAAAATTCGTCTCAAAAACTACACATTTTAGTAAAAAAAATTCTCTGCTTCTTTTATCTATGTACTTTAAAACATAATACGGATCAAGAATATAATTAATATTCTTCCTTTATTAAAATTCTGTTGAACTTTTCTTGTAACGTTATTATTTATTTTTTATCATTTGTGATTAATATTAAAATTTTATAGCTAAATTAAATAAAGGGAAATTAATAAAATATTAATATTAGTCTGACGTTTGTTGATAAACTAATACTCTTCTATCATTTCATGCCTATAAATATATAACGAACTACATCCAAATAGACGCGCCCACAAATACACATTCATTTATTATAATATTAATAACATCTGCCAGAATTTTATGAGAAAATACGCGTTTGAATTAAATTAAATTTTTAAATAATTAAATTTAATATTATTATAATAATTAACATCACAGACATTTTTGTATCAATATTAACGGATGAAGTTAGGAATGAAAATGGATCGGATATACATAGTGTCTAAGCGAAATTCGATCTAAAAAAAAATTCATCTACTATTTATATGGATGTCTGTTTAAAAAATATCAACCCGCGGATATTTGTAAATACCCACAAATATCCGTAAATATTTAAAAATATATATTTTTATAAATTATTAAAATAAAATTATAAAAATATAATAAAAATTAAATTAAATATACATTAAAATTTAATTTTAATTAAATTTAACCTTATAAATCATAAATTAATGTTAATTTTGATTAAATTTAACTTAATAAAATATAAATATAATTTTTATTTTTATCTTTTACGGGTAGCAGATATCCACGAGTACGGATAGTATAATACCCGCACTCTACCCGTTTATAAGTGGGTATTAAAATACATACTATCTACTACTTATGGATAGTAAATACCACGAATACCAACTATTTGTCGCAGATTTTATCCATTAATATCCGTGAGTACGAATTTTTTTATCATCTTTAAATGGACCAGAAAAAAGAGAAAAATAAAAAAAAAGAAAAAGATGTTAAAAAACAATCTAAAATAATATAAAAAACAGAAATAAAAGAAAAAACAAATGAGCCAACGAAAAGAAGGATTAAGAGTCACAACATAATATAAAGAATTTTTAAAAAAATCTTAAAATCGACATTTTTTTAATATTATAAACACTCTAATAATCAATAAATTGTAACGGTTTCTTAAATTCTGTATTTAAACAGCCTATTTTCCCATAAATATTTTACGGTATTAAAAGTTAAAATTAAAATTTGTCATCCTAACACAATACTAAAGTCAAATTTTGAGTAACTTGGTTTTTAAAACCTCTATAGTTGTTTATTTATTTTCATGAATTTGGTTAGAATGCATTGATTGTAATTTAATGAAAATTATTATTATTATTATTATTATTATTATTATTATTATATAGGTGGTCAATTATTTGAAAGCACTAACATAATTGACGTAAAAATTTACAATCAAACTTGATTATCATAATTGTACATAGAAAATAAAGAAAATATAATTATTTTAAATAACTCTATAAAAACTGAAACACAGGCATAACTAAAATCAAAGGAACTAATATTAAGTTTAGGTTAAAGGTAAAAAAATAAAAGAGAATGGTAAATATATTTTATCAATTAACAGAAAAATAAATTATTTAGGTTTCCACTCTTACGTTGTTTTCAGCTGACCCACACAGCCAAAGTCGTTTTATATGTACGTGTATTGCTATGATTCAGCATCGAACTGATAACTGACTTTCTCCACCAATATGCGACTTCGAGGCACCCTTTTTAGGTTTTTTCTTTTTCTTTTTTTACGTTGTCTAATCAACCTCTTAAAGTTTTATATTAGTTTTCATGTTATTATTCTGTTATTTCATATTAGTTTTCTTGTTACAAAAGCCATACTTTTTTCATCGGTAGGTTTTAGTTTAATGAATTTTTCGCTAAACTAAAATTGTAATAATTTTTTTATCAAATATATAAATTTAAAAAATTCAATGTTCGTTGTATTTTACAATTAAAACAAGTAACTAAAGGCCTTGAACAATAATTATTTTTATGAAACACTCATATGACGTTATTATGGACAAAAGAGAAAAAAAATACAAATATCTCCAGAAATTTCTCCAAAAAAATATTTAGAAATGTTACTTCAGCAATGTCCTAATATATGTTTCAGAGACTTTTTGTTTCCATCAGAATATTTTAGGAAAAAGGAGAGACATGAATTGTTTTTAGTATTATATTGTTTGTTATTCTCTACAATAAAATAGGCATAAAGGTGTTTATATGTATTTATAATTGTTAGATATATTGTGATATATATTTTACGATATTTATTGTGTTGTAAGTATTTTGATTGCACCTTTAAGATATTATTATGTACATTTAAGTATGCACATATTGATGAATGTTGTATGTAGATCTAATGGTTGGATAAACGTAAATGGGATCCACACCCTAAATTAAGGGTCAATGTTTTTCCATTTCTGAGAAGTTGGTTGTTCCATTTTTTGCTTCTCTATTGGTTTCCCTCTTCTTTGCTTCTTTTATAAAAGAGTTTCACACAAAACACCAAACAACAAAGCTGAAAACATGGAGCAACCAACTTCTCTGAAATGGGAAAACATTGACCCTTAATTTAGGGTACGGGTCTCATTTACGTTTATCCAACAAAACTCCCCCATAAACTTAAATGGATCTTCTTTCCCATCTTTGCATCTTGACTTAGTTGAAAAAAGGCACTACAACACCAGCACCTTCACAACAATCTTCAACCTTCTTGGTTGGTATTGACTTAGTCATCATATCAGACCAATTCAAGTTCGTATGAATTTTCTCTATCTTCAATTTCTTCTCATCCAACGCTTCTCGTATCCAGTGATACCGCATGTCGATATGCTTTGAGCGTGAATAGAACATGGGGTTCTTGGTCAGAGGAATGGTACTTTGATTATCACAGTTCACCACATAATCATCTTGATTATGTCCTAATTCACTTAGGAAATTCTTCATCCATAACATCTCTTTAGAGGCTTCAGTCACTGCTACATACTCTGCTTCAGCGATAGACAATGTCACACATTTCTGTAGTTTTGATTGTCAAGAAACAACTCCCCCTACAAAAGTAATCAGATAACCTGATGTTGACTTCCTTGAATCGACATCTCCAGCCATGTCAGAGTCGGAATATCCGATTAGCTTTAGATCTCCATTGCCAAAGCACAAGCTTCTTTTGGCAGATCCTCTTAGATACCTTAGTATCCACTTAACATCTTCCCAATGCTCATTTCCTGGATTCGACAGGTATCTGCTCACAACTCCTATAGCATAGCCAATATCTGGCCTTGTACAAATCATTGCATACATAAGGCTACCCACGACAGAAGAGTAGGGTACCTTGTTCATTTCTTCCTTTTCTTCTTCATTCTTTGGACATTGAGACTTGCTGAGTTTGAAATGTCTAGCAATTGAAACACAAGCAGATTTGGCATTTTGCATGTTGAACCTTTTGAGAATCTTCTCCATATAATTTTCTTGAGATACCCACAATATTCTTTTAGAACGATCTCTGGATATTTTCATTACAAGTATCCTCTTCACTGCACCCAAGTCTTTCATGGCAAAAGACTTACACAATGCCTTCTTGAGAGCAACTATTTTAATTTTGTCCTTCACTACAATCAACATATCATCAACATACAAGAGAAGTATGATGAACTCATCATTTTCATAATTCTTCTCAAACACGCAATGTTCTGCGGAGGTCTTCTTGAAATTATGTTGGATCATGAAGGAATCGAATTTCTTGTACCATTGTCTTGGAGCTTGCTTCAGACCATAGAGACTTTTCTTCAGACGACACGTCAAGTGTTCTTTGCCTGGTTCTTCAAAACCCTCTAGTTGCTTCATGTAAATTTCTTCCTCTAGGTCTCCATGTAAGAATGTTGTTTTGACGTCCAGTTGTTCAATCTCTAGGTCTAGTGTTGCTGCCAGACCGAGAATTGCTCTAATGGATGTCATCTTCACCACTGGTGAAAATATTTCGTCGAAGTCTATTCCTTGCTTCTGGTTGCACCCCTTCACGACAATTCGTGCTTTGTACCTTGGGCTTGGATTGTTCTCTTCATTCTTGTGCTTGAACACCCATTTGTTCTGCAATGCTTTCCTTTCTTTTGGTAATTCTACCAAATCATAAGTCTCATTTTCCTTTAAGGATTGCATCTCTTCTTCCATGGCTTGCAACCATTTGTCTTTGTCTTTCGTCTCCATTGCTTCTACAAAGCTTTAAGGTTCACCTTCATCAGTAAAATTAACATATTCATCTGAAAAATACCTTCTTGACGGTTGCTTCTGCCTTGTTGATCGCCTCAATTGGGTTTGTTGCGGAGCATTCTCAATTGCTTGATCTTCTACCGTCAGATTAGGTTGATCTGCTTCTTCAGCCATCTCATCAAGTTGTAACTCCTGATTTGTCTCAGCTTGACGAGTCTCTCCCCCTAAGTTGTTCATCACAATAGGGCTTTGATCACTTATCAGCTTAAGTGTTGGTTTCTCCACTTTCTTGATGTCTTGGATTGTCTGATCTTCAAAGAACACCACATCTCTGCTTCGAACAATCTTTCTGTTTGCAAGATCCCATAATCTGAAACAAAGAGCCTTCCTTTTTGCCACGAGCAACAATCATGCTTCCTCGGCTAAGTTTCCATTTTCCATCTCCAAACTGGTTGTTCATTCCAGCATCATCTAGCTTACCGATTGAGATAAGGTTTAGTCGCATTTCTGGCACATGTCTTACCTCCTTCAGCACAAGTTTGTTTCCATTTTCTGTCGTCAAAGTCACTTCTCCTATGCCCACAATTTTGCTTGTGACATGATTACCCATCTTCACTATTCCAAAGTCTCCTTTTTGATAGGATGAGAAGAATCCCTCATGAGGAGTAACATGGAAAAATGCTCCGGTATCTACTATCCAAGTGCAGTCATCAAAAGCAATATTTAGATAGTTTACCTCAGTGATAAGGAACACATTCTTATCATTTGATACCACCGCTGTTGTGGTCTTTTCTTCCAACTTCTTTTTGGGATCTATCACATCAGGGTGTATAGTTCCATTCTTCTGATCTCTTTTCAGGAATCTACATTCTTGCTTCTTGTGGCCATCTTTTCCACAATAAAAGCATGTCAAACCTTTGGAACGAGATTTGAATCTTCCTCGTGACTTTTCACGTTTTCCTTTGCTTTTGTGTTCACTCCTTCCTCTATTCTCAACAACATTGGCTTCTGAGTGACTACTCGATCCCCTTTCTTTCCTTCTGGACTCTTCATTCAGCAAACTGTCTGTAATATTATCCAGACTGAGCTTTCCATCTGGTGTTGAGTTACTGAGAGTGACCACCAATGTGTCCTAATTCTCCGGTAGAAACCAAGGAGTAAAAGAGCCTGTAATTCATCATCAATTTTCATATCTGCTTTCATTAATTGGTTCACAATACCTTTGAAGGTATTGAGATGCTCGATCATATTCTGGTCGTCAGAGTACTCCAACTTTACGAGTCATCTGACTAGGTGACCTTTGTTCTTGGGAGTCTTCTTTTGAATAATTGATTCAAGCTTTGTCCATAACTCATACGCATTGGTATAAGTTGATACATGCTCAAAGAGACTTCTGTCGATGTATTTCCGAATCATAGCCACTGCTTTACGATTCAGAATCTCCCAGTCTTTTTCGGTCTTCCCTTCCGGAATTTCCGGATTCAAAACATGGAGCAACCAACTTATCTGAAATGGAAAACATTGACCCTTAATTTAGGGTGTGGGTCCCATTTAGAGAAGTTGGTTGCTCCATGTTTTCAGCTTTGTTGTTTGGTGTTTTGTGTGAAGCTCTTCTATAAAAGAAGCAAAGAAGAGGGGGACCAATAGAGAAGAAAAAAAAACACAAACCATCGTGAGAGAAGTGAAGCCACGGTGAAGGAGAGGAAAATTAGAGAGAGTGTGTTTTTTGTGAGTGTGAGAGTTTTGTATACCATCTGAGAGGGTGAGATATTTATAGAGAGATCCTCAGATAATGAGAGAAATACTGTAATCCTACTTTTATAGTGGAGATAATTTTCTGGACGAGGTCCCGTGGTTTTTTTCGAGATAATTTTCCACGTTAAAATTTTCGGTGTTATTATTTTTACGCTTTCATTTTTACGCTTTCACATAGTGTCCATTTTAAGTTCACAGAGGAGGGAACAAATATCGCTGTTTCCCAACATTAACGTCATGATTTAGTGTGTTTAAAAAGAGTTTGGTGAGGTATTTCTCATATTATATTATGTAATATTAAATAAAATATATATTAAAAAATATTATAAATTTACGGATGATATAATAAAATAGATGAAGACATATTTATGTAGTAATAAATATACAAGTAATCATTTTGAAATAAGAATTTCAAAACGTACAATGATACCTCCCTGAGGAATTTACGAATTTGGTAGCGCAACATTGCAAGAATGAGCAGTAAAGAAAATAAGATGGAGTTAATCGTAGGAAGGTGTGGCCGATAGTTTGTACACAAAGGCAGAAAGCGATAAAGAAAAACCAAAATACGGAACTTTGTGGAGTTTCCAACAAAAAGGCTTTTTCCTGAGAAGTATACACCAAGAAAAGTTACGACACCTATTTATTACTGTTAAGGAACCTCACTCAATGTCATATGTTCGTAAACTTATCTACAAAATTTAACTTTTTCAATATTGATTTAATAATCACTTTAGTACAATAATTATTAAAGTATTTTACTTTTAATTCATGAAAAAATAAATTATTATTTTGTTGTAATAAAACGGATAGAAAATTTTGATCTGTCTTTCTAACGAGTTATCAGTGAGTGAGTTGACGTGTTGCTCCAACATTTTTTAAATTTATTTATATATAGATATTAAAAATAAATGTAATTATATAAATACTTTTTAAACTTTTAATTGATTAATTAATATTTTTAATCAAATATTAAAATAATTATTAATTGATACTTAATTTTTAAGTGTTAATGATTTAAACTATAATATTATTATATAACATAATATATATAATATAAAAACTTTAATCATTTACATTATTTTTTATTTTAATTTTAACATAAAAGAGAAAAGTCAATAGATCATCTCATCTCCTGCTGCCTTTAGCCTCCTAGTTTGTTGGGCAAAACGAGAAGAACCTAAGTGAGTTGGTAGGTTGAAAACTCAAACATAATATGTCAAATTTTAATGAAATGATGGATCGATCTACATAATCAAGACTCACTTTGTCACCGTACTATTTACTCTTTAATACGTAGTATATGTTTTGTAATATTATTTATCTACCTCACATAATACTAAAAAGAACTTTTATAACATATGTTATTTTAGACTTTTGATATTTATCAAGCGTATGACGTCAAATTGATATATATTATTTATAAAGATACATCAATTAATGTTTGTTGCATTTATGATATAGTTTGTCATAAGAACAATAGACGTCAAATTATGATTTTTTTTGTCAATATTTATTTTTATTGAAATTGTTGAAAATTAATATTCAATACAAGAACACAACAAAAACTTTTAAAATTTTAGAATTAGTATGGATATCTAAAATAAAAATTTAAAATATATAAAAGTGGGTAAAAAATACAATAAAAAAGAAACATACCTTAAACTACGGAATTTTGAAAATTGTAAGAAGACAAAAACCTTAAATGATGGCTAGCGCACGTTCGTTACCCCCATTTTCGAGCATCTTTATTTGAGGTTCATAACATAAGTTATGACAATTTGAAGTTTACAAAACTCAAGGTTAAACTAAAAACGTAAAAACACAACCTTTAAGACACACAACAATGACTAGTGAATGAAAATACCGACTTTAATAAAAAATGTAATCGAGGAGAATGAAAACTTTAGTCCAAACGAATACCACAATGACAAGATGAAGTGAAATAGGTTGAAGAACCTGTTCCTACAAGTTTAGTGCTACTCTTTGGTGCGAAGTTTCGTACAAACGTGAAAAAAAGAAATACGAGGAAGTTGATGTTATTTTTGAAATTTTAAAAGAAAAATTGATGTCAGACATATTCACAATAAACGTCAATTTATAATTTAACGTCGGTCACAGAGCCAACAAACATTAAATGATATCAGATTTAGGATATTCTGACATCCTTTAATGTTTGTTGGTCTTAGGGTCGACATTAAATTGTAAATTGATGTTTCGAAATAGATCTAACATTAATTTGAATAAAATATTTACAAAAATCTCATCACACATTTTTTAAGTTGAAATTTCCTGTTTGTTAGGTGGATATGATGACATTATAAACTTTTTTTTTGCACTAGTATTAATTACGGTCTTATTTATTTCAACTAATGTTAATCGAATTTTATATATGTTAACTAGTTTAGTTAACTGTTTATAAGAAAGTGGTCAGTCACCTTCTCTCATGATATACATTATCTGGATTCATAAGATATTTTGGTCCATGATCAAGAACAATGCGAAGAATCAAAAAAATTAATATTAGAACAATCGATCAAGAAGTTAACATCATGATTAACGTACTCTAAATATCCCTACTCCAGCCTAGGCCTAACTTATCAGTATAGGCATACTCAAATAAAAATACATGAAAATATTATAAAACTGACACATTGTTTAAAAGATAAAACTAATTTATTACGTATACGGTAGTTATTTGAGTCTTAGAGTATCTTATCAGACACCTTTCATCACATAAATTGAACCCATTAAATTTATATTTATCTTGATCCAAAAGAGAAGCAGGTGTTGTAGGAACATCTCGAATCTTCATAAAAACAAGTTGAATTTTACACATGTGAACGGAAAGCATTATAAGCAAATAAACTCTTTGGTTGAACAAACGTACGAGATTGTTAGTAACTTTATCTTGCACAATGCATGAAGTAATAGAAATTGATTATCATGCATTCAATGAAAAATGTTAAACTAAACCAATTCATTTTACTTTGAGTAATCTAACATTTTGATTTATTCCCTGTCGTCCTAAAACCAGCTCAGTATAAAATAGTAATTAATAATACAATTAGACGGTTAAATATTCATCTTGGCTGGCTTTATGAGTTACTTATTAGCTTCCATTTGGTTTGTTATTTAAACTGCCATTCCTGAATGGTTACCTAGATCTATTTACTTTCTATCAATTCAATTGGTTGAATAAACACATTTTGTTTCGCTCCTTCGCTTGATTCTCTTTTTCTCCAATTTATGAATTATAATATATCTAATACGACCATTCATATAAAATGAAATGGGTAAACAAAAAGTAAAATGAAAAAAAAATGTATGCTTATGTGTGACATGTATTCACACAATTCCTAATTGCTAACCACCTAACCTTAATCTTATCCTTGTCTAACTTTACAAATCTTTTAACTTTTCTATAAAAAGTTCATTATCGTTCTAACATTTTTTTTAACTCTCCGAAATTGAGTTTTCATCACTTTCTTAATATCACTATAGTTGCAATACTGTAAACTAAATAATAGTTTGTTTATATACATGTATATTTTTTAACAATGAAATGAATATCTGAAGTAAAAGTTATATTTGGTTATAAAGAAAGTAAAAGTGAATGTGGTCCCGTGCATATACTGTATTTAAATCGCTCTTCTGAGTGAAAAGACTTTGGATGCCGGATAGTTATTTGTTGTTTGAGTATGGTAACCAAACAAATTTAATGAAAGGTGAGACTCCTTAATATTGTCACCATATCAGGACGTGTTTCATTTCCAACAACTTAAAGAAATAAGATAAGTGGGAAACTCATGAATCGGTCATAGAAAAGAAAGCAAGACTACTGATATAATGTATTAAGTTAAGCTATATACACTCATGACTAAGGTTGGGATGTGGTGTTTTAAACAAACTTTAACTTCTACCCCAGAATAAAGATTTTATGATTTTGTCTCATATATACATATATCATCTGCAGTATTTACGTTTCATAATAAAAATAAATATGATGCACTCAATTTTTCTCATTCCCGTGGTTCACAATGAAAAGCACAGTT
This sequence comes from Vigna umbellata, assembly GCF_029865625.1. NCBI lineage: Eukaryota > Viridiplantae > Streptophyta > Magnoliopsida > Fabales > Fabaceae > Vigna > Vigna umbellata. The sequence goes on along the minus strand of NC_142174.1, from coordinate 16,661,545 downwards.
CAGCAAGACAGGCTGTACGAGGCACAGAGATCACATCTAACAGTATTAAGTAATAAAAAAAGAACTGCACCAGCCGGGAATCGAACCCGGGTCTGTACCGTGGCAGGGTACTATTCTACCACTAGACCACTGGTGCTTTTGTTTTGAAGGTATATTATAAAAATTTTAGACATAAATAAACATTTTGAGATACTTCATACTAAATTTCATGAAATTTCTTAAGTGGATTTGTACAAATTGAATACTTTTATTAACTTCATCTTTTGAAAATAAATGTATGAACAATGAAAGATTCAGATCTCAATTTAAAATTCTTAACATTTCTCACATTTCTTTTCTTATCACATATTATAATTAGACCCGAATATATTTTGAATTTATGAAATAGTCACATTTTTTTCTTTTTAAAAAATAAACCTTTTTTTTACAAGAGAACCTGATTTCCTTACGTAAAATACTAATTCTTTTTTACAACTTATAAAGTCCTCTCATTTTAATTTTGCCTTTCCTTCTTAAACCCGACCTTGAACAAAAGGATCCAAGTTATTTTGGTTAACAAACACCATGGCAAGGTCTGAAAACTGTTAATGGACTGCCATTTGAGGTTGATCCAAGCCCGAAGTTAGGGCTGTTTGAAGATGGGTTACATTTTCTCCGTACTAGGCCCAACGACCAAGGTCTCAATAATTTAAAACTAATTTATAAAATTTTATATGTGAATTATGCTTATCAAATTTCGTGGATTAAATCCTTAAATTTATGATAATTTAAAAACATAGTGTTAAAACGTAACTTTGTGAGTAATTTTATTATACTTTATACTATGATTATTTATAGACATGAATTGTTTTTATAAAGTCATAAACCAAGTGGTCGTGCAATGTGAGGACTAGTCTTGAACACGATGCATTCCCCATGGTTCACGTGGTTGTAAGTTGCGAAGTCTAGGAGGGACAAAATCTTAGCGTTGACCTAAAAGCTCTCATGAATAAGCATAGAGTCATATATTTGTACAGCATTTAAGATAAGATGTGTCATCATAAATCAACAACAAGAAAAGTAAAAAAAATAAAGTAAAATTATTCACTGGTTGAGACAAATCTGTTACACTGTGTCAATGGCTTCTGTTGTCCACCTTGGCAGAAGAAGAAACTGTGAGGGCACCTGTACAAGCAGTTATCAACTAAACTCACGTTCGCAGAATCGCGTTTCAGCGTCAACAAGGGTCGAGGAATCCCTCCTACCAAGTAATTCCCCCCCAACAGAAGCCTCCCCAACTGAGACACTCCCGTTTGGGGAGACACCGTTTTCACCGCAAACTGGGTCGCTATTCGCCCTGTGAACTGGTTATTCTCCAACGACAACGACGATAACTTCGGCACCATCGCCATGAACGACGGCAAAAACCCCTCCAGCTTGTTGTTGCTTAAATCAATCGCGATAAGCCCGCTCCGGGACTCCACTCCCTTATAAGGTGCTTCGACCTTCGTGAACTCGTTGAAGGACAGCGTCAACTGCTGCAACGACGGAAGCTCGAAGAAAACCGAAGGAATGGAACCGCTGATTCGGTTGGAGCTGAAATCCACCACCTGCAACCTCGTCAAATTCCCGAAGCTTTCACTCGACAAGACACCACTTAAATTGTTGTTCCGAATGGATATCTGAACCAGCGAAACAGGGAGCGATGCCGGCAACACTCCGGCGATGGAGTTATCGCTGAGATCGAGGTATTTAAGGTTTGTGAAGGAGTCCAAGTCGGATAGATAGGTGCTGAGTTTGTTGGACTGGAGTTCGAGTCTTTTAAGGTTGTGGAAGCCTTGTGGGATTGCTCCTGTTAGGTTGTTGTTGTCGAGGTAAAGCTCTTGGAGGGTGGGGAGTGTGCCGAGAGAAGGGGGTATCTCGCCGGAGAAGGAGTTCGACGAGAGACTGAGTCGGCGGAGGCGAGTTAGGTTTGAAAAGGAATCGGGAATTTGGGCGGAGAATTGGTTCTTGGAGAGATCGAGTGTTTGTAGAAAAGGAAGGTTCCACGTGAAGGTGAGAGAGCCAACATAACCCGCTTGGTCCAGCGCAAGTTCCGTGACTCGACTGAGGCCCGAAACGACAAGGTCGCATCTGAAGCCGCACGTGAATTTCTGGCCGAATAGGTTGTCGCAGGGGTCGACGGTGAAGTCCCAGGAACTGATGCAAGAGCCTGGGATGACCGAAGCTGGTTCCAAACCTCGCTTTAGCTCCTTCAGAACCTCTGCATCTTCCCAATGCGTCTTTGATTCGGCACCCAGTAATACTAGACAACAAATTGAGAAGATCGTAGATAGAGGGACACAGAGAGATCCCATTGGCACTTTCCACTCTGGTGTGAAGCTTTTGATTTTGATTTTGATGGTGATGGAAGAAACGAAGCACAAGAGAGAAAGGTGGGTTTTTTGTGAAGAGTAGGATTCTTCCTCTTTAAGTAGTTAGAGAACTTTTTTTAGTGAGTGGCTTCACGGACAGAACTGAACTCAGATGCTTGTTCGATGCAACAACCTTTTCTCTGTTCAGATTTATTTTTTTTTTAATTTATTTTTATTGTTTACAGAAAGAAGAAAGGGACAACCTTTTTCTTGTACAGTGAGTAGTGAGTGTTGTGGGTATTTATATATAGAATCTTGGGTTAGTAGTTGTTTTTTTAATTTTAGTATATGTCGTCTAGCTGGGCTAGCCGTTATGTGTGGTTTCCTCTCACCAGGGGCCCGCTTCTTATTATCCGACTATTCATAAATTGTGGTTGGAAATGTCATATTATAATTAGGATTAAACATCATTTTTTATGGTAAATTATATATTTTTAATATATGTTATATTTTTCATTTTTAATGGCTAAAATGGGTGGTTTCCTAAAAGGTTGTTTAGCACCTTATTGGTTAGTCGTGAAATAGAAGAAATAATGTAAGGTTGGTGAATACTGAGGCCACGTGGCACCTTGTGCCATGAAGGTTGTTGTGAAAGTGCTTCCCTTTGGTTTGGAGTTTGGGTCCCAATGCTAAGCTTAGTTATATGTGTTTAGACATTTTTATCATAACTTTAAATTTCAGCAAAGTCACTCAAATCACTTGTCTATCTTTTACAAATATATATAATCTCTGTAGTTGCTTCCAACCAACTTACCCAACCATTGGAAGTAAAAAAGAGTATTTCATATATTAGGTGTCACCCAAAGTCCATGCATTTGGTACGTGCATTTCTTCAACATCAACCAATATATAAATCCAACTTATTTTTAAAAGTGTTATCTTTTTCTCCATTTATCTTTAAATTTAAGAAAGAGTTAACTTTTTAGTTTTACTTGATTTATAATTATTTTTTATGTATATTTATTATGAAATAAAAATATTTTACTATAATAAAAAATTTATTACATTTCTTAATTAAAAAAAAAACTTATGGTGATTGCTTATTATAATTAGGGATGGGATGGAACACAGAATGGGAATACCACATGCCTGTGCAACCTAAAATTGATGGTATTAACTTAAAAACAAAGATAGCACTAATAATATTTTTACACTGAATATAACTACTTAATAACTTTAATGTAATATTATAAGCATATAACATTTGAAAATTGTCCTCTGAGGAGAATGACGGTTTGGCAACCCATTTTTTTATATGCAGCCAATTGGCAACTTTTTTTTTTAATAATAATATAATAGTACTAACATTTTAATCAACCAGTATTAATATTTTTTAACAAGTAACTAAAGAAGTGGTTATACAGATAAATATTAGTTGTCAATATATCACTATTTATCTTGTTAGTTCAAATATTCGTATTATTATATTATTATATCTAGTTGTCAAATGAAAACGAGTCAAAATATCATAAACCAAAAGAAAAAATATGTGCATAAATAGAGAAACACAAAAAGAAAAAAACCCTTGAGTTACTCACTTAAAAAGGTAAAATAAACTATTAGTTTTTTACATTAATATTAGCATACACATTGATAACAAATTATGCAGGTGTTGGAATGTCAATAACTGAACTATACATTATTTCTTATTTTAAAAAATAAAATGATCAAATTTATGGCTTGTTGTAAATGATTAAAGATATTATTTTATTTTATATTTATCTTTTATCTTAGTAAATTTATTATTATTTTTATTTATATTTTAAGCTTAATTCATATTTTTTCTATTATTATAAATAAATGATTATATATTTAACTTCAAGATTAATTCTATATATAATTTTTTCTATATTTAACGAGCGAAATAACTATTCCGTTAAATATATTGTCTCAGTTAAACCATTTGTTTATTTTATTCATAAAAAATGAAAGTTTTACAACAACCAAAACATTCGTCAATCAACTTAGTTGAATCCCTTGACACGAGTTGAACGACTTAACAATTTTTATTTATTTTTGTCCATATTTAACTGACACCTATTAAATGAATAAGTTAGGATTCAATTTTTGGAGCCCATTTCATAAATTGATGAGTTGGGCCCCGTTTGGGGATAGGGCTTAGCTGTCGAAGGCCCGGCCTGTATTAAGTAGTTTTTGAACTCCATTATTGTGTGGTAGGCTAATCATTTGTGTACTATTCCCAGGATTTATGAATAAAGTATAAGATAAAATGAGAAAATTAAATTTATATATAGAATATGAATATTTTGATCTTAACGGCGTTATTGTCATTAATCTGGTACAGATTCTCTCTCCCTCGCCAAACATTCTCACGTTCTCAACATACCTAATTACCTATCCTCCTATCTTATGTCTCCTCTTAAATGTCTCTGCTACAACAATGCCCACTGTGTCAACACCTCCAATAACCCATTTTTTAAAATTATCTTCTGTATTTATAAAAAAATTGAAAAATAAAATAATAAATGTAAAGTGTGTGTAAAATTTGCTGGAATAATAATACCCGAATTACCATTCCTCCCAACACCGTATAAAAGAAGAATATTTTAAAAAACAACTAAAAGTCAACTTTTATAAAAATCCGCCATTTTCTAACTTCGTAAGGTTCAATTTATCCAAAGCTTATCATTTTATTCACACTTATGAGGATTAAATGAGACAGATTGCATACAAATGTGTGTAACAGTATGCAAACACGAGAAAGATTACAAAGGTAGCTGATTTAAATTTAAATGATTTTTTCGCTTAACCATTTTATCTTTTAATTATAAGATTAGATATATAGTGCTATCCCATTTCTCATTTTAAGAAAAGCATTATTTGGAACTAATTTTAACTTGTATATAAAGTCTTTAATTCTTAATAAATATTGATTATATATAGTTAAAAGCAAGGAACGTAGCATACACACCCAATGTAAACTTATAGTAATAACAAATAAAGTACATTCTTGCTGTTTTTGCAGACCACACTCTAGGCAAACACCATATATAGGGTAGTTAATTCTCTATACCTGGATAGAGATAGAGAGGTTTCTGGGTTTACAGGTCCAATAGGAAGATAGTAGAAAGCATATGCATGCATAAATAACAAGTGGTGGTAGCAGCTAGTTAACATTAATATAATTTACATGGGTTACTACTGATTGAGGCATGCAAATTGAAGTTGCAGTCAATTAAGCAAGGCGTAGATCGTCAGTTTTAAAGGGTTCTTCTCCATGGTGGTGATGTTGATGATGTGAGGGAAGATTCAGATGAGTATGGTGCTGACAGAATGCATAGAGGGTGGAGGCACCATTGGCCAGTGCAACTGCTGATTCCTCGTCTCCTTCATCGTGCAAAAGAAATTGTGGATGGATCACACACTTTTCCTTCTTATTGTTCCATTGTCAATCACACATCAATGAAACCAAATCAAAACAACAACATATGTATTTGCATCTAACTTTTATGTCTGTTCTACTCAACTCAATTTACCGACATATTCAAAGTTCTTACAAGTTCAAGCAGAAGATTTCCATTCATCTGCTCCAAGCTTTTAACCTGTGTATTATTCAATGATCTTCACATTATCAAGACTGGACCATAACTAAAAAAACGTTGATTAATAACTATCTTACTTTAAATAATTAATCATAATATAATACTGACCTTTTTCCTGCAGGTGTCAGTCCGAGTTTTGATCACGTGGAACTGTGAAATAAAATGCACAAGAAACGTATCAGTTGAAAGCCTAAGGATAAGTAGTCATGTCTGGCAGTTAAATTAGCAATCTCACTTGAAAGTTGGTTTTATAACTCCTTTTTTTTTCTTTCTCGAGAAGAAACAACAGAAAAGAAACACAGATATTGGCAGATAAACTCAGATGAATAGTTTGCAAATTTATTGTTCGATGAAAAGGATGAAGAATTGGAAACTACAGAACTGAAAGGAGGAAAACCAACAACTCTTAAATTTTTTTTCCCATTCCATTGTTTACAAAAGAAACATTATCTTGACCAGCTAGATAAGGTTTGCTCTTTTTTCTTTTTTTTTCATTTTGCAAGGATGAATAACTTGGCACCCTTCTTTTCTTTGCATATTCTCTTCACAGGTATGGTCCTGTACTTACTCATGTGGCTTGTGTTTCTTCAGCTTTCAATTTTAGAGGTTTAAGAAGTTATCTTAATCTAGTGAAAGGGAAAAGTCTGAACCGAAGAAATTCCTGATGACAATATGGTTGGTATTCACATGGTGTGTTTTGATTTCATACAAATGCTCTAGTTTTTAAGAACCAGGTTTGACTCAATCAGATTATTGAACCTTGTAAAGGTCAGATCATCTTAGTTCATGATTTAGGATTTGACTGACTCCAAACTTTTTTTTCCAGTTTTACACTGGCATGTTAATCATATTCAAAATTTGAGCTACTGTTTACGTTGATGTAAGAGTTGGAGTACCCTTATTATATTCTCTTATTTATTTTTGCCCATGAATAACTTAACAGAAGCCAGAGTGAATTTTTTTACCTTTCGCTCGCGGATTTTCCCTATGGAAGAAACCATATCCTCTTCAAGAGTTCGCAGTTGCTGGAAGCTCAGCTCGTCCAAATCCAAACCCTCACCAATCCTGTGCCTTTTGCAAGTCACACAACTCAGAAATGAGCTTTATTCAACCATTCCAAAACAATAAAGACGCGTAGTAATAAAGACATCACTCTTTTTAACATGTTACCTGATCTGTCTCCTGAGTTTGTTGTTAATATCTTTCAGCTTCTTCAAGTTCTCAAGCATTTTCTGATTGCAATAATACACATAATAAGAAAATCAGTAAGCAAATCGAAAGCAGCACCGTAATCACAAGAAACAAGAGAGAAATAGGAGTGGTTGCGTGGTTAACCTCATAGTGGGAACGCCACAGATCGATATCCCCCAAAGTCTTCTGATACTGATCAACGATCTTTTTTGTGCTGATTGAGAAGAAATAAGAAGTGGAATAAGAGAAAAGAAAAGGAAAAGATGAGAAAGAAGATATTGGATGGATGGATAGAAAGAAAGAGATAAGAGAGTGGAGAGTAGGGTACGGACGTAAGGCCAGGACTAATATATTCATGCATCTTGTTGTTTTTTGAGAACATGATGAGTGAAACCTTGGCATCACAGAGAACACTGAGTTCATGAGCTTTCTTGAAGATACCATTCCTTCGCTTGGAGTAGGTGACTTGCCTGTTGGTGGGGTTCTCAATCAACTTTATCTCAATTTTGCCGCGACCCATCTGGAGATCGATGGATGGATCTCTCTCACAACTAACCTACCTTACCTTGGCTTGGCTTAGCTTAGCTTAGCTTAGCTTCTACACTGCTCTGGATCTTCTTTTGCTTCCCTTTCCAACCACAGATATTAATAGAGGGAAGAGCAAAGGCAGTAATAAGGCCAAGAAGGAGTTCAGTGAATAGAAACTCATACAAACAAAAAAGAAAAAGGTGGAGAGCAGTGAAGAGCCTTTCCCAAATGGGAAGGCTAAGCTGCCAAAGAAAAAGTAGGCTTGGAGTGTAACTCCGAATAAATTCCAAATTGGTGAAACTGTGTGGAAAGCATACCCACGCACTATTCGACAGCTGGTACCCCTTTAATTAATACCCAGCGACCCTCTTCATACTTCAATTTATTGGACAACAATGCCACATTCATTCTTCACTTCCTTAAATCATCACTCCATTTTCTGTTAAACTGCACTTTAGCTAGGAGAAAAGTACAAATCAACTATATATCACTGCAGTCTTAAATAAGTACTACACATTTCATATGGAACTTAAGATTAATGACGTGGTTAACGTTGTAATCTCTGGTTGAATTGATCCCGTGTTTTTTTCTCAATGGTAAGTAGTACCATAAATTTCCGCATTTGAGTTTTCTTAGTAATTTTTCCCTCCAAGAAACCTACTACCTTACCATGATTGATTGCTTTTATTTCTGTCATGATGAGTGCAGTGGAAGTCTTATAATTACTCCACAGATGATATCACGAAACATCAACTCCATTTGTATTCATCCAAGAAATCATGGAAAAGGAATAACTTTGGCAAAGAGTGCTAATCAGATATCAGATTAATTTACAAAGCATACAACTGGGATTACAAAGGTATATCTGTCTAAACAGACAAAGACATATTTATGTGTGTGTGTGTATATATATATATAGTAAAAAGGTGGAAGAAATTGAAGCAAATGAGACAAATTAAGGTTTAAGAGAGAAATAAGAGATATATTAGTAAGGGTAATGGAATGGAGAGCAGAAGCAAGAGAAAAGAGAAGAAAGAGTTTGATGTTGAAAGGTGTTACAGCACGTAGATGGTGTTGTGAGTAGTGGACTGGTATGAGCATGGTGTCATTATTGTATATAGGCATAGGTAGCGAGCTTAGCTCGGTACTGTACTATGCCAGTTACAAATTATTTATCTCTCGTCAATATCGAGGCATGGAAATGTGATGGAGAAAGTTCGAAGATATTAACGTTGTTTGGTTGCATATGACCCGTCCCATCTTTCTCTAACCCACTTCCTACACCCTTCCCTGTCTAATTCCTGTTTTTCACTTCACTCACATGTCTCCTTCTCATTCTAACTTCACTCTTTCTTTCGTTTTCAACCTCTCTAATCTCATATATTACTTTTTATGCTATAAGTTTTACGTGCGATAGGTGTAAGAAAATTACTCACATATACCAACAAAGAGGTAAATATATAAAAAACTATCATATCGGTAACAATCAAGCTTAATTATGCTATGAACGAACCTCTGCTGTCTCTGCTGTGCAATAACTGGTGTAAGGTTAAGGTGTTGCAAGGTTTTGACTGCATGATGATTTGGGGAAGGCTCCAAATTCATCAATCAATCATTCCATCGTCTCAATCTATCTATAAAATGTAAATAGTATTATCTCTAAAACAAATTATATAACAGTATTTACAAATAACAACAGTGAAAGAGGATTGAAAACATTAAATTCAAGACATGTTTATCGTTATCAATTTTTTTTTTTTATTTTAAAAAATTGACTGTTTCACTGCTAGATAAAGCATTGTTTTTCTGAAGAACACTACAGAATTCCATTAAAAATAAAGGTTGAATGAATATGTTGGAAAGTTTTTAATGTAAGAAAATAGATTGAAATAGTTGAAGTTTTTCTTACCCGTTTTCACGATGAATACGAAGCAACCACGATTCCATGGATTGGTTGTGGCTTTGTTTGTGGATTGATGCACACAGACCCACAGACACAGTAGCTATACCTAGGTCTGCTGGATTTGACTTCCCTTCACTTCACAAATTCTCATCCTCTCCATATGAATCTCCGTTTCAAAACAAATGAAAAAATATATTTCGTTACAGATCTTTTTGACAATGTTTTAACACAGTAAGCATGTTCTTGTTATTATACTCTAAATTCAACAAAAAAAATGCCAGATGTATCATATAAAAATATTATAAAAAAGTCTATGTTAATATTATTATCTATTTTTTTTATGAGTTAAAACAAAAAGAGAAAAAAAAATTATCAGGAGAGAAAACAATGAATAAAAAGTTAATTATGTATTTTGTCTTGCAAAAGTTAATCAAATTTTATTTTATTTTTAAATCCTTTTTGAGTGCTTTAAATATTTGAATTTCTTAAAACAGGTAGGATTGGTTTACTTAATCTTAACCATGATAATAATACTAATGGCTACCAGATGGTGTTAACTATGACAATATCAGTCTATTTTGCAGTGTTTTATACACTATACATTAAGAAACAGTTTTTTTTTTTACTAAAATACATTGAGAGATTGTTAAAAAAAACGTTTGTTGTTCCACCTGGTTGCTTCATGTTGTCTTTATAAATACCATTTAACATTTTTTGTTAAATGATGATGTGTTATTTTAATTCATAAATTTTTCTTCTTTTACATTATGGATTATTTTGTTTTGTAAGGATCATATTTACTATTTTTTTCACAAATTTTTTGTCTTGTTCTTATATTATGAAAGTATTAGCCTAACATATTTTTTCCAAAAATCTACTTAGATGATTTTCTTTGTTATATTTGAAAGTTATTGTGTACTGTACGATAGAAGGATAAGAAGAACTAGAAGAACTATGATATTTTAACAACCTTTCATAATAACTGTTTGACAATAGATCACGTGTCACTACTTTATTAGTTTGTTTGAATTTATTTTAAAAAAATATTTGAAAGAGTCATCTTATAAAAAATTGTAAAAAAAAAAAGATATTAAAAAAATATTTTCCATATTAAAAAGGTGATTGTTAATAATAAGGATCTTATGGTAGGTACAAAAAATGCCACATATTATAAAAGTGTTTCATTAGAAGATGTTTGATGACTTATACTAGATGACTACTATTATCTATGTGTTTGATGTAATTAGTATATATTTTTCTAAAAGCCTAAATATGATTTATTGAACAATAATTTAAGTGAGACTTATACCATTATTTTATTGATAAGGTAGAAACCTATTATACCCATGCTTGAGTGTATTAGGTCACAAATGATAGATGGATTTGACACCAAAAAAGAAAATTTGACAATATACAAAGGTCATGTAACGTATAAAATAATAAGAGTAAATAGAGAGATTAAGATTAATAGAAATTGGATATCATAATGGTATTCCTTCCATATGATTCAAAAACCTCTCTAATAATTTAATATGATGAAAAGTTACCGAAAAATGCATACAAATCATATAAATGGAGAAGTTAAAAGAACCAACATTCAACCAGTGTTGCTCTAGTTGCTCTCTGAAAGAATATAAATATTCTTATAAAATTCTAAAAAATTTCTTAATAAAAATCATACTTTATTATAATATATTTTAAATTCTTTATAAAAATGCATTATTCTTTTAAAATTCCATATTAAAGAGCAGTATAAAAGTATTATAGATGACCTTGCTTGACCAAAATTTTTAAAACGTATGTTCTTTCTAATTCAAGCAGTACCAATTTTAATCCCAAATGTAGAAATAAACTTACAGTCCTTATCAAATTCGGGCTCAATCTTAATCAACTCAAGCCTAAATTTACAATGAATTTATCTTTCAACCAATCATAATTTTGGAGTCAAACAAACTTTATAATTGGTTGGAGAAAAAGACCCCATCTACTACTATAATATAAATATAAATACTATTTTACATCGATTTTGTAAGATTAAGTAAAAATTAAAATTTTTCCTTAATATAATATCATATTTATTTACAAAACTAATAAAATTATCTTAACAAATTTATTAAACCTATTGTACTGTTTGCTATCAAATAAATTTATAACTGTAATCTCATGTCGATTGGAGAAGATTCAATAACTTAAAAACAATAAATTTACAGGTGTTTTTCATTTTATTATTTAATTTTCTTATTTTTATTTAATGTGAAATTTAAAAATCAACAAAAAATTCATAGCCAACAATCCAAATTATAAAGTTCCATCCTAAAATATATTTCATAGCGAAATAAAATTTACACTCCTAAAAAATGAGACCCCACAAGATAGAAAATACAAATTCATTACTTTATCCCAAATGCAACCAAACATTACAAAATACCTCTACAAGTGCCAATAATACTTTTACCGACTTCCTTTTTATATATTGAGGTTTAATTCTTATTTTCCTAAACTTTTCAAAGTTCATCACGTGCTTTCACATATGCCACAATGTGCCTCAACATTTGAAGTCAATTTTTTCAACTGTCAATTCTGTCCCTCAAGAGATATAATGGTACTCGCTTTAATCTAAAGCTCTTCTGTTTTACACTTTCTATTCTGCTATCAAATCAAACAAAAGCATACCATAGCAAAATCCTAGACGTAAATCGTAAAAAAAAAACATAAATTTATTAGTATGAATAGAGATTAACATATAACACATGCAAGACATGGCTAATGTTGTTTTCCGCTGCACATTCACAAACTATGTTGACATTATATAACAATAGCGACGAAGCACTTCGCTATACAAATACTGAAGAAGAAAACCATTTTCTTAAAACGGCAATGTTTCACTGTCTTTAATATGTATGATTGTGATTAATATATTATTATATTATATATATGATTCTGTATTTGTTTCAATGATAATCTGATTATACGTACGGGTGTGTTCTTTGTTCCGCGTTCATATTCGTTTTAGTTTTTTATGGGTAATAAATACATCTCTTATGCAAGCTTTCCTCCGAAGTGAAAATGAAAACGCAGCACTCGTGTTCATTGTACTAATGTGTATGAAAGGCAGCTCTCCGCAATTTCATAATCCATTTATCAAAATCAATTTTAATGCTAGGTTTTCAAGGAATGTTTTGTGTTAAATTGAATTTTCTAATGTCGCCCACATTAAAACCACGTCATTTCAAACTCATAACAAACAGAATCAATTTCCCAAAAAAGAATTAACAGTTCAAAATGAATTCTAAAAATACATACCCAAAAATGCAGTATGACGATTGGTTTCCAACTTGGATAAGTATTATCTACAATTCTATATTTAACTGCACCTCCTACTCTATTCTTGCGAAACTTCCACTAAAAGCGTTAGATAATATTAGCAATATTTTAATGATACCATTTTGTAAAAGTACGATGATTAGGCTGATTTATTATTAAGATATATAACTGTTCACTAGTTTTAGCTGCAGAAAATCCTTATCATCCTTTCTCAGGAGTTCTCTCATTTTCTTTTTGACTGCTAGAAATACAAAGCACTACATGGAAATACGCATTCAATGACTGAAAAGCCTAAAATCTTTGAACAAAATATTATTATTCGAAAGATGCCGAATCATTCAAGTGCAATTCATATTGAAAAACAATTTTGTCTTACCGTCCCCTTTGGACTAGAAAGATTTAATCGTTCCCTTCTCGAAGCTTTTCTACCCAAGAAAATGAGAGTAACAAGAACTAGGTGATATAAAAGGAAGAACAAAAAGTAAAAGTCGCATTTTTCTAGTGTTCCTAACAAATTGATGCATCGACAAGTTTAAGAGCTGAGTACAAGGAAAGATTACAGCACCCCGTACTTACGACCAAAGATGTATGAGGAGTTGTTTTCTATATCATTACTGAAAGTCGGAAATGCATATAGTCAATTATGAGTTATAGTGGACAATTCTTAAGAGAATTATTAAACACAAGTCAGCAATACGGGGGTTAACCAGACCATCTATATCCACATCCAAAGACCTCAGTCAGGGATTAACCACGATGTTTTGAGTTCGTTTGCTCCTTAAGTTGCTTAAGACACAGTTTCCCCTTCCTTTACAAATACCAGGCAATGACAATTTACAGCAGAGTTATTATCCAATTAATTTAAAGGGATCCTGGTTTCTCAAAATGCATTTTCCCATTTCATTTTGATTTCAAAAGGATAATCCTCTACTCTCTACCTTTTGTGGACTTAATAGAGAAACTTTTTTTTTATACTTTGTCATCATGGAACCACCACCTAGTCTCCTTAGGCGATCTGCCATTTCTGCAGTTCTTTACATAGCGATCATTATCTTCAGGGCGTTGCTGCCAAAGAAATCAAGTCATGAGTTTATTAAGGCATGACAACCATTTCAAGATGGATCAATGACCTACCTAAATTCACCCGTAGAATCTTAAGTAATATAACCTACCATTTATCAAATCAAAATGTAACAAAACCTTGTTAAAAATATAGCATGTCCTAGGTGTCCATTAATACTATCACAGCACATGGAATAAGTAGGAAAATACAAGATTCACAGTAAATAAATTCACACCTTTGTGGTCGAGCTAGAAAGCATTGAGAGAATACTGATGCAGATAGAACTAACTGTCATGGCAGGGGACCAGGAATCATACAATATATCTGCATAATTCCAAGCATATTAATCTCAGCTGACCACCAACAAGTAGCAACTAGTTAATCATGTTTCAATCTAAATCTAGAAAGAAATTTTTTTCATCAAGTATTACAAACTTCAATAAGTGGGTTTTCAGATACTCCAGATTTAAAAACCGAATATTTAAATAAGAAAAATATTTTCGATTATGTCAAAGTATAACTACAAACATCAAATTCCCAGAAGTGAGAAATGAATCATACCTCAACTTAGAATTCATATACAGAAACAATAATAATAACAACGATAATATTGATTACATAAAAGTAAAACTCTGGAAACATCAAACCCCTGAATGCGAAAGATAAAACCCTTTTACATACTTTAAAGTTCATTATAAAAAATATTTCATATACACACACACACACACACACATACATATACATATATATATATATATATATATATATATATATATATATATATAAATATATATATATTAAAGTTAAAAATCATAATAAACCAATAAAACTTTGAATCGAACAATTTTAGTTGTGATAAAAGATCATTACCAATTTACTTTTAAACTATTCAAATTTAATTTATATATAGCAATAAAAAAAACAGGTTAAAAGTAGGAAAATAAAGATAAAAGAATGATAGTTTTAGATGATTAAGAGGACTAAGAGCTAGTTGAGAATATATGTGAAATGTCCAAATATCAAAAGAGAGTAAAGACTGAAGATCTAATTGAGAGAGTTAGAAGAGTAAGAATTTCACTCTAGAAATTGTAAAATTGTAATTTTTAATATAGTTGGATATCTAGCCTGGCCTGAATGAATAAAGCAGAAAATAATGCATTCCTAACTTCAATCATACACTCTCCACTGCTACCCTCCTTCAAATGCCTACTCTTAAGAACAAAAAAAGTGGGGGTTGGGGTGTGTGTGTGTGTGGGAGGGGGGGCTGCGGGGAGAAGAGGCCTTGAAAAAATTTCTTGGCATAACTGACAACCATTTGCCAACCAGCAAAAAGAAAAAGACAAAACGCGCATTTGTCTGATCAGTCACGTACAATTTCTCTTAGTTGGATATCTTACAACTCATTATGCAGTACAAACTCCGACTCAATTCATCCCAGAAGATGAGAAAAAGAAAACAACAGAAGCAGCTCAGCCCAAATAGAATGGGAGAAAAAGAAGATTATGAACATTGGAATATAATTCAATATTATCAATAATCATTTGTTCAATTTTAGAAATATAAGCCATAGAATCATTCTAAATACTCCTTCTGTTCCTTAAAATAAGACACTTCTAACATAATCACAGATAATGAAAACAATAGTCTAGTTGATCTTTTAAAAATATAACCATTGTACCAAATTAATACTCATTATTAATGACTTTTAAAACTATCTTCTCATTATTATTAATTAATATAAAATACAAATACCTATAATGTTTAATAGGTCTAAACAAGGAAAATAAAATATAAAGTTGAATAGATATTATAAAATGCTTTATAAAAAGGACCAACAATTCCTTACAAAATGTGCCTTATAATAAAAACCAAAGGCAGTAATATATTAATATTAAATACCTAAAACATTATGAATAATACTAAAAAGTATCAAAATGTTCACAATCTTACATCACCAAAGAAAAGTAAATTTCAATAATACTATTATGTCAGTAAAAGCCGCGTCACAAGTAAATTCACAAGTCATAATTCTATACGTATTCCTAATAATGATAGTTCATCCTAACAGAAATATATTTGCGAAAAAAGTTCAAAGCTGAGGTAACATCCTTCATCTCCTTAGCCTTAGGAGGCTCATAGCGTGACCGTACTACTTGAAGCCTATAGTTCAAAAGAACAAATACAAAGCAACAATGCAGCAAAACCAGGAACATAGAGAGTAAGCAGGTGACTGTCAAGCTTCTATTGCAGAAGATTGATAATGGAGAAATGGAAAAACCAAATAGAGTGCGCAAGTGGTTTAATAACTATGTGAAGCCCCTATTTCAAAAGAATGAAAAACATAGGAATGGAGTAATTAAATAAGGTGCATTTAATTCAATTTCTTTTTGTTTGAGAATTTGAGCTTCTCTGAAATTTTTATGACTCATGAAAATTGGAACGGAAAATAAAAAATGAATTATTGGATCGTTTGTTTCATGTATGTTAACAGAATCATATGAATGTTTTGTGTACTTCAGAATCATATCAATGTTTTGTGTACTTCAGAATCACATCAATTTAAGAATGGATCACAGTTCAGAGTCGTCTACAGTTTATCAGAAACAACAAACTACTAGATTTAAAAATCAGCTGGGAAAGTAGAATTGCTCCATTCTAACACCAAAACTAAACAAGATGTGAAGGCACTGAAACACCAAAGTGAAAAACAGTTGGCAAGAAGGACCCACACTTCTGATTTCTCTCTATTCCTGGCATATATAGCATACAACAGTTTATATAGGACACCATCACAATTCACAGCCATAAAATACCACTCCTAGCATATTTACTATTGTGGTCCAATTACATTCTTGGGCATACCGAGCTGAGGACATACACATCTGCAAAATTATCATGGCCGTTCACACTTGTTCCGTGCATTCTCTATGGTTTATTAACTTATTAAATGTTAGCTGCTTTCAAATTTCAATTGGGTTATGCTAAGAGTTCCCAACAATTTTCATACTTACTTAAAACAGTAAGACTTCATCAACAATGTAAAACCATTCACTATATTGAAACCCAAATGTCTCAGTTAATAGTTAACAATATATTTTCAATCAATTATTCAGGACAATTCTTTCAGAAAAAAAAATTGATTTTCTCATGTACTAGGAGAACCCTAAACAAGTAAACAACCAATCGCAGTCCTCTTCCCAACAGTTCTCAACAAGAAATTCTAACTTCGAAGTCGGGACTTCAAGGAAAATTATAACCCGAAGAAGGTAACAAGAACAGCCAGTGTCCGAAAGAATCGACAACATGAAAAACAATACAAACAAGCATAAAAAGCAACAAATAACACAACCCTGTAACAAAAGGGTGTGCCAGAGGATTATACTCAAAATACGGTAACTATAAAAAACACACACATACCTAAACAAATATGGCCGTTGCTGTAGATATGGGGATGCAGCGGAGCCGGATGCAAGAATATGACCTGTAGAACCGTTAACAATAGAATAATAATAGCAGTGAACAACAGACACCGATGCAGATTAAATATTAAATTGTGCAAGGAAGGGGCAAAAGAGGAACCTGGGGAGCTTCCATAGGGTAATTCTCGGGAAAATCGACCTGAAGCTGGTAGGTCTCATTGGCGTAAAGTGTCCCGGGAGCTCCAGTGACTTCAACAACCCACCTTCCAGGGAGGAACAAAGCAAAGTGGGGGAAAGAAAAAAGAATGCAAAGGAAGAAGAGAAAGAGGAAATCAAAGCATAAGAAAACATGTTGTGTAAAAGTGAAAAAAGTTAGGTGGATTATGAGGGGTAATTAGAAGAATCCGATACCTCTGGAGATTATCGGTGACTTTGTGCTTGAAACCAGTTGGGGGATTGACCTGCCACTCCACCAGCTCTTTCTGGAGCCTATTGCAGGCAATCTTACTGAGATTCTAAAACAGCCACGATCCCAATTCAAACCTAAGAACCGAAAAACGAACAACCAAGAAAGACAATCGAAGAGCGAAAGGGGTTAGGGCTAACCTTGCGAGCGGCACCAGAGGAACTAGTCATGATTCTTCCGCGTACACGAATGGGTACAGGAACAATTCTCAATGAACAAAGAAGAAGAGATTCACCACTGAACCAATATATATATATATACACCTATATTATGTTTTGTGTGTGTTAAATAATAAAATGTAAATGAAGAAATGCCCCAGACATAAAACTTTATTACACTCTGTTAATTAAAAAAACATTTTACACCATAGTTTATTTTAATTAAATTGTAAGTTTTATGGGACATTTTTCTTTTTCTTTTAAGAATTGTTTGTTTATGACGTACATTCGAAAATATGGAAAGTCAAAGGTCTCCATAATTATTAATAATGGTAAGAAAAAAGAAAGTTTGGTTAGATTACTAACGCGCATCTAGGTGCTATTTTGATGTAAATTTTTCTCTCTGTTTTCCCTTCCACATAAGATATTCCAAATTCTTTTGCCAAGACACATTCCAAAATGTCACTATAATCCATCACTACAAAATAAAAATAACATATTTACTATGATTATGTTTATTGAAGTTTTCTATCAATTAATCTGTTTAAATGAAACGCCTGATCCTGTTTTATAACTTTTTTTATTTGTCAAATAAATTACAATATATAGAAGTTGTGGGTTTAAAACTTTCTACTAACACACACAATATTGATAACTAACCTTTATGGATAAAAGAAATTGATGTTAGATATTGGATTCCATGAAAAACAAAGTTTAAAATATTATTCATGACAGAATTCAATAATAGAAACTATTAATTAAAATGTGAACAGTATTGACTGTTTGGTCGATCAAACATTCCTAATTTTTATTTTTTTTATTTACTATCTTTTTTATACGATCAATTGTCGTGAGACCGAACTGTTAAAGAAATCAATGATGTAAATCAATATTAAAAGTCACTTATAAAAAAAATCAAGGGTTAAATATGTTTTTAGTCCCTCAACTATCAAGCGATTTTGTTTTTCGTCCCTATTTCAAACTTTTAACGATTTGATCCCTCTCCTTAAGGAAATCATAATTTTTGGTCCTCACAAACTAACGCCGTTAAATTTAGTCTCACGTGGCTAACGGTATGCCACATATGATACTAGCTTTCACATTAATATTGTGCCACGTGGTGTGCCACTATTCACCACCCTCTTCTCCTTCTCTCCTCTTCCACCACCACCTTCCCCTTCAACTTCGTCCTCACACAAGCCGCCACCACCAACCCCTCGCGCTAGCCGCCGTCGCCAACCGTGAATCACGTGCTGCTGCTGGTTGGGGGAAGGCGACACCGGCGATGAATAGTGGAGCGTGCATTGCAATTGTGCTGGTGATTACTCTGTGGAGATTTCGTGGTCCTTCACCGAAGGGATTCGGGATGCGTGTGGGAATTTCAGCTTCGGGGTGGTGATTTTGATTTCGGAGATTAGTGTTGTTGGTGTTGCTACTGGCGACGACGAGGGCGTGGATGGAAGTGGGTTTCTTGCTGACAATAGCGTACTTACTGTGTTCCTCCACGGTTTCGAAAGCGAGGTGGCCAACCAGCAAGGTCACCATCTTGTGCTGAGCGAAAAGGTCCTGAGACTTAGGGTAATTCGCAGCGAGCTCCGACACGGCTCGTTCGCGGCTATGGGAGGGAGCCCCCCGAGGTACTCACCGCCGGCGTCGCCAGCCGAGACGCGGAGGAGCCAGGAGACGTCGCCGACGGAGTTTTCAAGGTGGGAGGAGACCTTGCGGAAGGCGGCGCTAGGGTTGAGTGTAAACACGCGATTCATGAGAGCGTTGCTGCGACACTTGAGGACCAGGGCAAGAGCCTTGTCGAGGACCTGTTCGGTCTCTTCGATGATGCGGCGCGTGGGACGCTCGTAGAGTTCGGAACTGGCCTGACGGAGCAGCGAGGGGTTGGTGGTGGCGGGCTTGTGTGAGGACGAAGTTGAAGGGGAAGGTGGTGGTGGAAGAGGAGAGAAGGAGAAGAGGGTGGTGAATAGTGGCACACCACGTGGCACAAGATTAATGTGAAAGCTGGTATCATATGTGGCATATCGTTAGCCACGTGAGACTAAATTTAACGGCGTTAGTTTGTGAGGACCAAAAATTATGATTTCCTTAAGAAGAGGGATCAAATCGTTAAAAGTTTGAAATAGGGACGAAAAACAAAATCGCTTGATAGTTGAGGGACTAAAAACATATTTAACCCAAAAATCAATGATGTAAATCAATATTAAAAGTCACTTATAAAAAGAAAGTAATAATCAAGTTTAATCCAGTTTACTCTGTGATTAAGTTGATATAAACAAAAATCCATTAAAAAAATTACAAATTCAAATTTAAGTAAGTTGATTGACCATACATTAATTAAACATTTATTACCATACTTTACTATTAAAACATCTTTGAAAGGTATCTGAGTGATTGAGGCAAAAAAAAATCTTACAATGAAACATGAAGACATGGAGTATTTATACAACACACTTTTATAAATGCTCGACTAACCTAAATAAAAAATTTCACATTTAATAGAAAGTTATAAGTTATATGATTTGTTGGCTTTTTTTTATAAGGATTATACCTTATAAATACACATTTTAAAATAAATATTAAATGTTTAGGGAGAGTGGAATGAGTTACATTATTTCAATCTATTACATTTTGATAATTTGATTACTTCTTTTTCCTTTATTTATTTTTCCAACAGTCTTTTTCTAATATTTTACTTTGGATATTTAATTAATTTTTTACAACTTTCTTACACTTTATTTGTTGGTATATTTTATCTTGAATTTCCTGCACATATATTTGCAAAATTTCCTTTGCATCATATATTTTCTTGAAATTCCATATTTTTTTTTTCTATTTGATGAGTATTCATTGCAACATTGTACTCTCTAATAAGTATAACCTGTATCCGCGACTAGTACCTGTGAGTATTTATTACCTGCGGATTGCGGGTATTTCAAAATCCACTTATAAACGGATCGAGTGCACGTAATATACTACCAATCTCACCGATATCCTTTATCCGCAAAAAATAAAAATAAAAATTTAATTTATATTTTATTTAATTAATTTTAATTTAAAATAAAATTAATTTATATTTTATTAAATAAAATATATTTTATTTTATTTATATTAAATTATATTTTTTTTTAATTTTATTTAAAAAAATTATCAAATATTTTTTTTAATATTTGAAGTATTTACGAGTATTCACAAATTTGTTTTGAAACCATTACCCGCACAGGTAGCGAACAGATTACGGGTGAAGTTTTCAATTTTGTGAATCAAGTTATAGATATATATTATCCATACCTGACCCGTTCCTATTCTTAGAAAATATTTTTAAAAGAATAAATTGCATGTTTTAAAAGAAATATAATTTATTTCACTGTAATTATGTAATTTATCCTTCTTCTTAGAAAACAATGTTCAAGAGAGTTATGTACTAGATTGAATGATTCTTCTAAAAAGACATTTTGAATTCTTAATTTATCATGGAAGTGTTGAAATATTTGATAGTATATCACTTCTTTCTTCCTTGATTTTTGTAACAAAAACCTTTCAAAAATATCAATACTTTTACAATATGATTTAATATATCTCTCTTTTATTCTGTTATCTTCTTAGATATTATTGATTATGTAAAAGTTATTCTCTTGTTCAAAATAAAATAAAATTGTGGAGCGAGATTAATTTTAGTTAAATTGAGCGGTTGGGGAATCTTTTTTATGATTTTTCCCCCTAGTTGACGCCTTGCATTGACTTTCCCAAGTTGAGCACTGGCAATTTCAGCCTCCAAAATATGCTTATTCTCATGGCAATTTCTGGTTTGAAGATAAGCATATTCCACGCGTGATTAGTGGAAAACTTACATCACAGTTTGTGCTTTAGCAAAAACTTTGGGTCAAACACTGCAACTCGTTCAATGTAGAACTAGCAGAAACTTTAAGATAGGTTTAATAAAGTAAAGAATCTCACGAAAGATAATCAATCTAATAAAAAGTAGGAAAATGGTAAATTACAAGTGTTACGAATTCACTGCATAACACAATTAATTATTATGACAATGTAACAGAACACTTTTAACATTGTCTCACTTTTAGGAAGTGTGCAAAAACATCAACTTTTGCACATGAGCTTATGATTATGAAGTGAGAGAGTGAGGAAGAACTTTATATGGGTTGAGTATGTGATTGGGGTCCATCAAATTCTTGATCGAAGCCATCAGTTGCACCTGTTCAGTTTGATGCTATTTCAGACATTCACTCATTTCACAACTTCACATTATGAAATAGAAAATGCAACTTGAGTCAATAGTAAATTAATAACATAATATACATACAGTTTCACTTGATTTGCTGTAGTAAATCTTGTTGGCTTTCATTAGTCCTATACCATGCTCAGCGCTAATACTCCCTCGGTGCTTAGATGTCCACTCATATACAAAAGGTTCAATTTGTGACAAAATCTGCAAATTTTATCACTGATAATGTCATCGAAAGAAAACTTTCAAAACCAAACGGTTACATGCTATGCTAGAGCTACCTTGTCATCATAATGAGGAGTAGAAACGTTCAAATGCAAATTACTATCTCCAAGGTGACCATATCCAACTACATTAGCTGTGCTACCTACAATTCAAAAATAAAATACAATGTCATTCCTGCATGCACGGTTGTGATGAAAGAGATAACTCATCTTCCATAAAAGCCATAGACTTTTTTCTATGACAACTAAAGGAATCAAGCATATATTTTCTACATTATGTCTGCTAATTTCCCTCTGAACTATTCCACAAACTTAGAAAACAAAAATATGACTACATGGCAACGTTAGTCTGTTCCTTACCTAGTCTAGAGCGCATTTCTTCGACAAGACTGTACATGTGTTCAAGAGGTATTGATAAATCATACTTGTAAACAGCTCCTGCTCTCATCAAAGCCTCTGGTATACCCTGAAATCAGTAGATAAAATCTAATAGAACCAAACTCAGCAATAGTGTTTTTATAAAACGATTAAAAATTCATATAAAATTAAAATTTAAAATTACTTATGACAGATTATTGCTGAAAATAAACAGAAGAATAACACTTTTGGGGGTTGAAGGACATCCTCTTCAAATTCCTTACAAAAATAAGAAGATGAATCTAGAATCTACGGCGTGGCAGTTATGTTTCTTCCACTCAATATGTTTAAACATTTATGTATTTTGTAATCAAGAGTATACACTTAAAAAGCACCCACAAGTGTCAAATGACAACAGCTGAAATCAGAACAAATATGGTCAACTTGGCCCATAAAATGAAAAATAAGAATATTAGCACTATCAATTTAGCAGGAAAGTCATTCCAAGAGTAAAATGTACGAAATGATGTAGAAAATTTGTAGTGAAACGAAACCTTGTCTAAATGAAACCGCTTGTAGAGCATTAATAGCCAAACATATGGATAGTAAAAGCGAGTAGATAGTCTCATATGGCATTGGTGTAAACATTCCAAATGCGATGTGTATAGCTGACCTAACTTGGTCAGGCTTTTTCATTTTCAAAAATGAAGTGTGAATTCAAGAAAGGTAAAAATACTGACTGCAAAAATTAGAAAACCAGCCAAGAAAACAGAAAAGTAGAACATGGCAGGGATATATGCTTAATTTTGAAAAGAGCTAAAGCATATTTTCAAAAAAAAAGATAATAATGCAGTGAAAAATGTCAACCTCACGTAGAAGCCAGAATGATGATGCTTGATTTATGTCTTGTGCAAGAACACCATCTGATATCAATTCATTCTCCATGGAGCCGAGTAGAAATGCTTCAAGCTTTTGTCTACAGGTGTCCAAATAAAGTCACATCATATGTGAAGGTATTTAATTGCATGCTCATATTGACAACTTAAAAAAATAACTAGAAAAAAAATGGAAAATAAGTTAAGGAACGTTTTCAGGCAAATTTTAAAGTTCATACTTCATAGCACACAAAATTTCATTTGGATGAATTCACGAGGCTGTAAGTGAAATTATGGAGGATTAAACATTTCAAATAACTGTCCTCTAATCACTTAATCATTAGACTCTGGCAACTCATTCTTCCACAACCTCCTAAGAAAGTAGAAGTAGCTTTTAATGCAAGTAGAAGCCGGAGAAGAGAAGGAACAAATCTACAATTAAACAAATCCAATAATGTAACAAATTACACTAATCTTTGTTGAAGGCTGCTAAAATACAATTTAAATGGAAGTACATGACTGATCAAAAGTCAGAACAGCAGAAAAACAATGTAATTTACTCTGCTAAATGAATAATTGCCTCATGTTAAAATGCAGGGATTTATATTCACGCACACAAAAAAAAATGCATAGACTTTTTACTTGTCAGAGGATTCATCACTGCCTGTTGTCTCAATCAGAACATAAAAGTTATGCAATGACGTAGGTATCGGATTTCGTGCACCTTCCAGGTGATTTAACACCTGTCAGAAAACCAATCAAATCAGGATGACCATGGACAAACCAAGGGGAAAGAAAATAAAGTCACAAAGTTCTGATTATTTTCTCAGTTGTAAGACCTGGGATTTTATAGCAGTAATTTGTCTAGATCTAAAACAAATAAATCAATCTGAACTACTAGAGTTGTTATGACTGGAGAAAATTGTAAATATTACAATGATCAGATACTACAAACCAGTTCGTGTAACGTTCATGATGAATTCCATGATAACACAAGGAAATATTTGGAGGCCAGTTTTTGAAACCATAGATCAAAGTCAATGCTCAAGTTCCAAAGCATTTTATGCCTATATCATAGTATTGGCCAGAACTTCCTAATATGTTTTTTCATTGTGTTTATCGAAGTCTGGTTTATGAAGTCTCTTTTACGTCTACCTTCCGTTGACTACAAATATTTTGCATGTATGTGACATTATGCAAGTGGCAAAAGGGAAACACATGCATGACTTCCTACATAATGAGTATGGGGACTTTAACTATTTGAGATGTTAAAGCTAATCAAAATAGCATGAAAAACTAAAAATCCAATCAAAATGCAATTTCATCAAGACCCACTACCAATTTTTTCTATAGTCTCTATCTTCCGTATCTACCTACTAAGTATTAAAATCACTACAAGACATGCAAATTTGAATTTTTTGTAATTTGTGTACTTTATGTTATAGTTATTGTTCTGTTTTTTACTCCTGTACCAAACATCTCATTCTCACCTCACCAGAGTTGCGACTCTTTTTTTCAGTATCTCACAAATTCAGAATACACAAAAAAGACACAGCTACATGCTTATGCACTGTAGCCTCAACAATTTCCAAGACACAGAATTACTAAAGTATCATTTGCACTCTTGTACATGGGTAGCTGGTAATATCAAGCATAAAGTTAACACTAAACATAAAGTTATATCAAATTTTAGCATATGAGCATGCACCAGGACAACTTTAAGGCATTTATAACTAGCAACCATCACACAGATTAATTTCATTATAGTATCACTTGATATTACCAAATTCATAGACTGGCTATCCAGAAATTCAAATGCAGATAAAATCTCCCCAAGTTTCCTTTTTGCTTCCTGTAGCAATTTCTGAAGCAGAGAAACAAAAGCAATCTGATAAGATGGATGCATGTTTCATTCGGAAAACAAAAGGGAAAAAAGTATTGGTGCAATACAAAAGCTTATACATGAAGAGTATGATACATATGCTTATACAAGAATTTCACCTAATTGGTAACAGAAGGTTCCTATATAATTTATTATCTGTCATTAGAGACCTAGTTTAAACATGCTTATAAAGAAGTGTTAGTGGTAAGGAAATGATAAAAAAAAAATTAATTTGGAAGACATGGCATGTTCAGTCTAATAAAAGGTTTTCTTTTTCTATTTCATGCTTTTGAAAAAAAAAAGGTTATGTTACCCACACAAATCCTAGAAAACAAAAAAAAAAATAGAAAAAAGGCCTTTTCACAATTATTTGTGAATATAAATGAAATGGAAAATTAAAACATTTTCTCAAACCAAAAAGGCACGAAGGACCCTTCATCAATGAAAAAGGAGAAGAAAAAGAAAACATATAATTCTTCCCAATCAGTCAATACAGTATTGTCCAAATAATATCAATGGCAATCAATTAAGGTAATCCACAGAAGTCAGTAAAGCAATCAATGCAGCAACAGTGAAACTAAACATATTTAAGAATAGGAGTATTGGTCATGCCTGGCAGCTGTTATAATCTTTGCAACCAAGAAAAGCCACATTTACTGCAGATAACTTCGGTGGGGTAAGTATTGAAACTTTAGTAACAATTCCCAAGGAACCTTCACTTCCTACATCATCCGTAATTTAATTTACAATCAGATATTTTACTTGTTTCGAGATTCAAAGTGTTGTTCACCCCATACCTATAAATAGATGTTTCAAATCATATCCAGTATTATCTTTGCGCAATGTCTTAAGCATGTCAAGCACGGTACCATTTGCTAGAACAGCTTCAACACCTGTAGGGCAATCAAAAGCTTGCTTCAGAATGAATATAGTACTAGCGAAAGAAAAAATGGATTGAGATGCCCCTAACTTCACAATATATTGAGAAATTCTGGTGCTTTGATACTTCAAAATGAAAATTGTTCCACTTTTCAACTGTATTCCATTCTATAAAAGACTAAATCAATACAAAATCTAGCACTTATGCACTAACTTTAGAAGTATTCAGCTAATATAGAAAAGGCAACACATTAGTTATTTTCTTACCAAGTATATTTCCATGAAGGGATCCATAGCGGACAAGACGCAAACCACCAGCATTAGTTGAGACATTTCCACCGATCTGGCAACTCCCTTTTGCACCTAAGTCTAGTGGCATAATAAATCTGAATGAAAATTGTAGACAGTTTAAATACAGAGAGCCTACATTAAAAATGTGAGTTTTAGAACTTATATGCGTATGGAAAGGGCCACTGATGATATAAAATGTTCAAGACATTAGTCATAACACCGCACTTGCACTACATAGAACTTCAAGAAAAGAACAAACCAAAGAGCAAACCTTTTCTAACATAATTTTGTTAAGTGCGGAAACCAATCAGCCTGTTTCAGAATTACTCATACAAAATATGGAAGAAAAGAAGACCATTGTTAATTTTCTTCTAGAAATAGCAAGTATATAAGATTACCCAAATTTAAAGTAAAAAGCATAAAATTACAGTTAGATGAAATTGATCCAAATTACAATAACTTAATAAAATTAAAAGGATTACCCTTCATTGTCCAGGAATGAGATTATATTTTCCAATATGCACCCAGCTTCACATACCAATATTCCACTAACCTAAAGAAGACAATGGCAAAAACTTCAGAATTAAGTATACAAACCTGTTTTTTTAATGTTTGACATTGACTTGAATTCTCGGAAGATAATTAATAAAATTCTGATACAAATGGTTGTTGCAAGGTAACTAGCACAGTTATATGTTGTTTCCTCTTAAGAGGAGAAATTGCTGCATTGAAATGTTCTGCATATGGGCATTGTTAATGATGACTCACGTGGTTTTGCTTTTATGCAGAAACAACTTTTTTAATGGTTACAAGCCAATTCAATCCAATATCCGAACACATTTATATTTTTACAAAACAAAAGACTGTAGGAAAGGGAGAGGCACTGAATTGTTGATATGGTTTAAGATAGATGGATTCTAGTTTTTAAATGACGCATATGCTGTACAGTGCTCAACAAAAATAAAGTTCTCAAAACAAGCAAGGCAAGAAGATATACACACAGAGGAAAGAGGTAGTTTATAAGTCATAACAAATATGCCTTTCAAGCAGTAGATGGTCTACCTTGTCGAAAGATATGATCTTATTCATAGAACTAAGACTGATAATGACCTGCAAAATCAGATTATAAGAAAGTTGTCAGTAATCACATAATAACGAGTTTGTTTTCTAGTACATTCAAGGTTGACCCCTTGTCAAACAAGAGAATGAATCGAGGAGTATACTTCATCAAAGACGGGCACACTTCCTCCGACAAGACCAGTGTTTCCACCTTGGGGAACAACAGCCAAGCATCTGGAATTACAATATTTAAGAATCTGAGCAACCTGCAAAACGAAAGACTCCAAAAAAAGAAGTAAACAAACCAAACTCCAAATGCTACTGCACCAAGTTCCTAAAGGGTAATTGTTCATTCTATACAATAGAGACAAAATAAATAAATAAATAAAAGAACCTCATCAGTGGTCCTAGGCTGTAGGAGGAGCTTACTGGAGCCTTTGTATTTATGCATCCAATCAGTGTTTGAAGTGACAAGCCTGTCCTCATCCTGAACAACATTTTTACTACCCAATATACCCTCGAAGTATCTAACATCATCATCGTTAAACTTTGAGAATCTGGGGTTCCTTTGAACCAACCCCGCCAACGATCCATAGCATTTGCGCTGAATTCCAACACCCCATTGTTTGGTTTCAACGAAATTTCTTACAGGGTTGAAAAAGGACAAAAGTTGCCGATCCCCGTGAACGATATTGCGCTGTAAAAGCCTGTTTTTTTCATCAAAGCCCGAGATAAAGCGAGAAGACAACCCTGCCGAAGGGAGAAGAGGTGGGTTCCTTGAGCGGTGGGGGAAGCAGCGTAAGAGGAACTGAAGTGTGGCTCTGTTATTGTGCTTAGCCATTGTTTGGGGTTTGGTGGCTTGCAACGAACAACTGCACTTGAAAGGGACAAAACCAAGTTCGTTACGTTAGCTGCTATGAAACTGGAGTGAAAAAGATGACACCGACACCGTGATGATGATGACGATGATGGGAAGTGAGGGTTGTGATAATGTTAAATAAATATTTTTTTATTGTAAATATTTTTTATTTTTATAAATAGTTTTATATTAAAAATATTTAAGTTTTTTAAATATTAAAGGGTTAAATATGTTTTTAGACCCTAAACTATTGGTCGTTTCTGGTTTTCGTCCCTCTTTCAAAATAAGGTACAATTTGGTCCTTAATCTTTTCGAAACTTTGGTTTTAGTCCTCGAAAACTAACACCGTTAAATATGTGCTGATGTGTCTAACGTCTCTGTCCACGTGTTCTTGGTTTTTTGCTGACGTGTGTTAAGTCATCTAGGGATGGAACTGATTCCTCTTTAATCTGGAATGAAATTGGTACTCAAAATCAGTTACAATTGGTGTTGGTGTTGCTGTTCTTTGTTTGGGTTTGGTTCGTGGTTCATCTGCGTGTGCATTTTCGTGGTTCATCTGTTCGTTCTTTGCGTTTGGTTCGTGAAAGAAAGGGATTTCTTTGTGGTTCGTTGAGGTGGTTCGTTGAAGAAGAAAGGTGATTGTGTGTGGTTCGTTGAGCAAGGTAATTTTTTAGTTTAAGTTTAACTTGTTTTGTCTGTGATTCGTTGAACAAGAAAAGCAATTGTGTGTGTAATGGGCATTCCGATGTGCATTGTCAGTCTAATGTGGGAAGTTTTCATTTGACCTTGTAGGAAAAATGGTTTTTGACGTGTCTTTGTATCATATGGGGAAGTTCATGAAGAACAAGGGTCTACAATATGTGGGAGGAGAGATACATGTTATTAGGGGAATCGATCCCGACATGTGGTCATACTTTGAAGCTGTGGGATTTGTTAGAGAATTCAAGTACTGTGGAGAGTTCAAACTTTGGTGGAAGGTTCCAAACAAAAGGCAATGAACAACCTCAGACCGCTGACAGATGACAGAGAAGCCATTTTGTTGGCTAACTATGCAGAGGCAAATAAGGAGGAAGTTGAAATCTATGTTCAACATGGCCAACCCAGTCAGGCAGAGGAAATTACTTTTCTTACATTTGGTGAGGAGGCAGAGGAAGTAAGAGTACAGGAGATGGAGGAAGAGTTTGTTATGGATGAAGAAGACATTGGTGGGGTGGAGGGAAATGTTGAAGTAGAAGACTTGGTAGTAGATGACGAAGAGGGGAATGTTGAGGGAGAAATTGTGGAAGAGCAAGAGGAATAGGGGAATGTTGAGGGAGATGAAGAAGAAGGTGAAGAAGAAGATGAAGAGCAAGATGAAGAAGAAGATGAAGAAGAAGATGAAGAGGGCAATGTTCTTGAGGATGAAGGGGTGCAAAATGTTGATGACAGTGAAGAGGAGAGAATGGCAAATGGTGATGATGGGTTTGGGATGGACAATGTCACGGTGGAGGAAGAGAGAAGAAATATTAATCCAGTTTTGGATAGGTGGAAGAGAATGAAAAACAAAAATACAAGTGTTAGGAGCAAATTTGTAGATAGTGAGGGGGCATTTGTCATTAACGAAGAAGTTGGAGAGTATGAGATAAATGAAGTTTATGATACAGAAGAGTTGTCCTCAAATGTAGATAGTGATGAGGATGTGAGGGACAATAAAAGGCACTTTCCAAAGTATAAAGCAGAAGATATGAGTAAGGGATTCAAATTTAGATTGGGAATGGAGTTTAAGTGTTTGAAGGATTTTAAGAGTGTCGTACAGGAGCATAGCGTTTTGAATGGAAAAGAAGTTAAGTTTGTGAAGAATTATTTGAAGAGGGTAAGGGTAGTTTGTAAGAAGGGGTGTGGTTTTGTTATTATGGCTAGCAAGGTAGGAAGTAGGCAAACCTTTAGAGTCAAAACTCTAGTTCGGCACAAGTGTGGAAGGGGTTTTGGTAGCAAAAGTGCAAATGTAGAATGGATTACACAGGTTTTGGTTGCCAGATTTGTCAATGTTGCAGGCATGACAGTGAAACAAATCATAGATGAAATACAAAAGTCATATAGTGTTGGAATAAGTCATTGGAAGGCTGGAAGAGCTAAGAGAATTGCAATGGATTGTTTAATGGGTGATGGAGAACGAAAATATGCTCGTCTGGTTGACTATGTGGCTGAGTTATTAAGAGTGAAGGTTGGGACCTTCAAGATTAAGGTGAATCAACCCGAACCCACCCTGCAACCAAGATTTGGGTCATTTTACATGTGTTTGGAGGGCTGTAAGCAGGGGTTTTTAGGTAGTTGCAGACCATTTATTGGTGTAGATGGTTGTCACTTGAAGACAAGTTATGGAGGTCAGTTGTTAGTTGCAGTAGGAAGAGACCCTAATGACCAGTATTTCCCACTAGCTTTTGCTGTGGTAGAAACAGAATGCAAAGACACATGGATGTGGTTTTTGACACAGCTGCTTGATGATATTGGAGGCATAGATTGTCAAAGGTGGATCTTTATTTCGGATCAGCAAAAGGTACATTAAAATATGTAGTTTAGTTAGAAATTTATTTTGATTATGTAATACTTATTGGTGTATTATGGTTGCAGGGATTAATGTCAGTTTTTGATGATATCTTGAATGGAGTGGAACACAGGCTGTGTTTACGCCATTTATACAACAATTACAAGAAAAAATTTGGGGGTGGTTTGCTCATTAGAGACCTCATGATGGGGGCTGCGAAGGCAACATACTATAAGGAATGGGAGAAAAAAATGGGTGAGTTAAAAAATCTGAATGTTGATGCCTTTAATTGGTTAATGGGTATACCAACTAAAAGTTGGTGTAAGCATGCTTTTAGTGCTTATCCTAGGTGTGATGTGTTGATCAATAACTTGTCAGAATCCTTTAATAGTACTATTTTAATGGCAAGGGACAAACCAATAATTTCAATGATGGAATGGATTAGATCATACATAATGAGTAGGTTTGCAAGCCTTAGAGAAAAAGTTGACTCATATCCTGGTGATGTTATGCCTAAACCGAGGAAAAGATTGGATATGGAGGTTGAAAAGAGTGGGAATTGGCTTCCGGTATGGGCAGGGGGTTCACAGTTTGAAGTAACTCATGGCTTTACCATGGACAAATTTGTTGTTGATTTAAGTAATCACACATGTACTTGTTACTTGTGGGATTTGGTAGGAATACCATGTAGACATGCGGTTGCTGCCATTCATTACAAATCAGAAAACCCAGAAAATTATGTTCATCCTTACTATAAGAAAGATGCCTATAGAACTTGTTATGCACCAATTATAAGTCCTATCAATGGACAACAACTTTGTCCTACATCTAACTCTCCACAACTACTACCTCCCATTTACAAAACACCTCCTGGGAGGCCAAAAAAATTAAGAAGACGAGAAGCTGATGAATATGTCAGCCATGCAAAATTGTCAAAGACCAATACTGCTATAAGATGTAGCACTTGCAATGCATATGGACACAATGTAAGGACATGTAAAAAGAGCCAGAAAAGCAAGGTAAATCTTCTTGGTAATGTTATTTACAAGTTCATTTATTTACAACTATTTGTTATCTAACTATCTTACTCCTTTCATAGGACAAAAGGGGGGCTTCTACATCAACACCTGGATCTGCATCAAGAAGGGTTGCATCTGCATCTGCATCAGAAGCTGGAAGGGGGGCATCTGCATCACAAGCTGGAAGGGCTGCATCAATTGCTGGAAAGGGGGCATCTACATCTGCACCACAAGCTGGAAGGAGATCAGCCAGAGATGCAGGGGTTGGGGCTGCATCAACATCACAAGCTAGAGGATCTGCAACTATGCGTCAAGGGGCAAGAAGAGCATCCTCAAGATTGGCTGCACAAATTGTAGGGTCTCAAGGAAGTTGTAATTGAAGGATGTAATTTCAAACAATTTGTAGTGGCTGTAGGGTCTCAATCAAGTTGTAATTAAAGTAGTGGCTGTAGTGGACCACTTTTTTGTCTTGTAGTGACTGTAACCCTTTAAAGTATGCTGGGACCACTATTTGAACGACTTCTTTATTAATCAATATGGACCACTTTGCTTTGCTTTTAGTCCCTCTGCTGTTTGCTTTGCTTTGCTTTGCTTTTACTTATGTTGTAATTGCTTTTAAAGTAATTAAAGCTGTTGTCTGGTATTTTAAAAATTTGAGTGGTTTTAGTCCCTCTGCTGTCTGTAATTGCTTTGCTTTGGTTTTACTTATGCCATATGGTTTTAGTCCCTCTGTTGGCTGCTGGAACAAGCTACAATTTGGTGGCAGTTTGTGGTTTTAGTCCCTCTGCGCATTTGCCATTCTAAACCACCACTTTTGGTGCTAAAGAGCAACTCATACAGTGATATTTTCATCTCCAAGCTTTTAGCCTCTGCTGGCAGTTACTACATGTCAAATTTGGTAAAACAAAGTTGCTAAAATCATCACATTAACATTCCAAACTCGTTTCTGCAAAATTCACATTTAAACCCCCAAATTTTAAGCACTTTTTCTGATAAGTTGCAGAATTTGGTGATTTTGTGGTTCTATTCTGTCACACTTTTTTTGAACATTACCTTCCATTCTGCCACACTATTTTTTGAACATCTTAAATTGGTAGTCAAAGCTGCTAATATTTGCAAACTATATAACACAAATGCACATAACACAACCATCAGGGCACAATTGAACTGAACTTCCACGTTTTATTCAATTTAAAACTTGCTTGTACATCCACAACACAACCTATCTAATTACAATTTACCTTCAACACAAACAGAATACAAAACATGGCTGTTAATGCCCATGACAATACAAAAAACACCAACATCATTTTGAAATTTTTTCTCTCTTCCTCTAATTTCTTCTTCAACTTGTCCTTCTTCTTCCTTAGATCCAACACAACATTTTCAATACACACTTCAACTTCTTCACTCTTCCTTTGTAAGCTTCCTTCCATTTCGAAATCTCCTTCATCAACCCATTCAAAGAAGTTACAGCTTGAATTACTCTGCAAATGAAAATTACAAATCACCAATACAATATTCAACACAATAAATAAAGCTTTTATTCTCACTTACTGCCCAATTTCTACATCTATAAAATAGTCTCCCTTTGTTCTTCAATGTAGTTGCCTTCAACAACAACAATCTTTCCCCACAACCACAGTTTTTTGAAGCTAAGTGAGAGGATCCACATGTTTGGGACATTCCAGAACCTATGCTCCTTGGTGTGCAACCTCCTCTATCACCTTTCATTTCCCTTCAAAAGTGATTAACAAAGAAACTCAAGTTCGAAACCAAAACCCTTCAACAAAACCCTATATCCCCAAATCCATCCATCATTTTAAACCAAAACAGAGACGAATATGAACTTACGTGCCCAACTCCACCAATGCCGAAGAAGGTGATATCCAAGCTTGAACCTTCACTTCGTCTTTGCTCAAATCCTTCAGACAACACTTTGCAGTGAAAGTAATAAACCAAACTTTACCAATGTTGGATTAACTTTGCATTTCAGCTGTAACAACACCTGGACAGAGACGTTAGAACACGTGGACAGAGACGTTAGACACATCAGCACATATTTAACGGTGTTAGTTTTCGAGGACTAAAACCAAAGTTTCGAAAAGATTGAGGACCAAATTGTACCTTATTTTGAAAGAGGGACGAAAACCAGAAACGGCCAATAGTTTAGGGACTAAAAACATATTTAACCCAATATTAAATTAAAAATATCAATAATACTACAAAAACGATAATTTAAAAAATAAAATTAATAAAATAATTATTTTAATTTAAAAAATGAATTTGAAAAAAATATAAACATAAAAACAAGGGTTTTTAGTCCCTAATCTATCAAGCAAATTTGTTTTTAGTCCTCATCCTCCACGAAACCTTAATTTTTCGTCCTTCAAAAATAACGGCGTTAAAAAGAAGCTAAGCTGGCTAACGGTGAAGTGTCATGTCATTTTTTTTCTAACACGGAGTTAATTTGTCCCCTACCGTTCGGTCACCATCATCATTCAATCACCACTATCGTTCGGCCATCATCATCATTTCGTCGTCATAATTGTTCGGCCATTACCAATATCGTTCGGTCACCATCATCATTCAGTCATCATAACCGTTCGACCATTAGCAATACCGTTCGGTCATTACCGTACGATGAGAGATAGATTGACTCTGTCAGAAAAAAAAATGACATGACACTCTACCGTTAGCCAGCTCAGTTTTTTTTAACGTAGTTGGTTTTTTAGAACGAAAAACTATGGTTTCCAAAAGGAGAAGGACTAAAATATACCTTACTTTGAAAGCGATAAGTGTGAAAAGAGTTGTTTTACACTTATAAATGAGCTCAATCTTGTAATTATTCATGTTGTTCCTCATTGAAAAATTGTAATAGGTAGTAGATTGTTATGTAAAATATTGTACAGGAAAGGGTGTATTATTTAAACTCTGTCAGCCAATTTTCGCAAAGCGAAAGCCAAAATTCGCACTGCCAGAAGAAAGAAATCTGCATAGCGCACTAGTACCTGTGCGCTGAGCGAATAACATCAGTTAAAGTGCAACAATTAAGAAAATTCGCATAGCGCACCAGTACATGTGCGCTGAGCCAATTAATGAAGTTAAGTGAGTTTAAAAGACGTGACAGAAAGACAGAAACAGGCTGCTGACAGAAGTTCCGCAAAAGAAACGAAAATATCTCAGGAACTTCCGGAGACTACTTCAAGCATCAAGACACCATTGTTGCAAGGATTGCTTCAAACGTGTATGTTTTAGATGACTAGGAGTCGTTAAATCCTTCATTGGGATTGGATGTAATGAACTCACTCTAATGTAATTTTCCTCCTCAATATATCGTTGTTCGTTCATATGCTCTTTCTTAAATTTATTATCATTGTATGAAAAATATAATGTTATTTGAATGTCTTTGATTACTAGAAAATAACTTTGAACATGAACGTAGATAGAGCACTTAAGTGATTTGGGATCTAGGGATAGACTCAATAACTCATTCTTAACATCAGACTTAATGCAAATTTGTAAGTTAGATTGACTAAGGGGTTATCATTTTAATATATTAATTTAGAACTAGTTGCTAAGGAATTAGAACTAGTATGACTTGATCTGAATGTTTAAATGAAGTAATGAAATATTGAACATAGTTTTATATTCATATGATTCATGAAACCCAATTCCAACGAACCAACTATTTAATAAAATACCAAAAGGAGTTTCTTGTGTTGTTTTGTGCATTTTGATGTCTAATTGAGTTATAAAAGGAAAAATTGTTGTGTTGCACAAGTCCTTTGGGAGAACGATACTTTTACTTATCCACTGTATTAGTTGGAACAATTTGGTATGTTTGCCAAAAAAATTACCAGAAAGAATAACTAAAAACAAATTCGCTAAATAGATTAAGAACTAAAAACATATTTAATCCTAAAAATAAAAACATTCTTTATATATAAATGGATTCAGTGTTAAAATATTAATAAATAATTAAATATAAAGCGTTTAATGAAATATTGAAACTCCCAACATACTTTTTAATTTTTTTTATGATAATTGTGTTTGAATAATCCCTTTTTCTCTACAATAGAATGAAGAAAAGGCACTTGGAAAAATAATTATTTGTTGATAATTACCTTTTTTAACAATTATCTAACTATGTTTTAAGCAACACAAAGTTATATTTAAATAGTAATAATATAACTATAAATGAAAAATTAAAATAAAATAATAATATATTTAAATATATGATGGATATATAAAATAATAAAGATGTTAAAGTATAATAAAGCGGCGACTCATCTCAGTTCAACACTACAACTGTTACTCCACCCCGCCATGAACGGAACTAAAAAAGGTAAAAATAATATTAAATTTTTTAAAATATGTAATAAAAAATAAAATATTACTAATAAAGATTACAATTTAACTTAGAATTGTAAGGTTGAAATGGTTGGATTCTACCAATCCAGATTAAGTTGCCGCATAAATAGATAAATAGGTATATAAATGAAAATGTAAATAATAGATAATCAAATAAAAGAGAAATGTAAAAAATAGATAAATAAAAGAATAATATCACTTTAAATGTTAAATTTATACAATTATTTCTAACTATTGTTTGCATGTTGCAAAACTTAGGGAAGACATTATAAGTTGATTTTGTTTTGGCTGTCTCACATGTTTTCGTTAGTTTTACTTATAAATCAAGCATAACAATAACAATAAGTTGATTTTATGTTCCTTGTATCACATGTCTTCTAATCTAGCTCAAGTTTATTGATTTTCTTTAAGGATCTTATCCTTTAAAAAACTTATACTCTCAAGACATCAACTATGTAAATTACGAGTTTGATTAGAATATCCTATTCGTATTGACAGGGTGGAAAATAATGTAATGTTATATATTAATAAAAATATAGAACATTAAAAGTAGTAAATTACAATGTCTTTTTTAATAAATATATTTAATTGGTTTTTTCTCGCTTTAAAATAAATTCCTTATAAAAATATATTTCAGAAAACCACTTTTTCAAACATGTTGATATCAACCTCTCTATTTGCCTTAAAGCGCGCATTTTTTATATATGTTGAGTACAAGATCAAGTTAGTTTGAATTAAACGATAATATTAAATAATTAATTTTGAATAAAATAGGTCATTACAGTCATATATAAATAATATATTTTATGAACATTTGATTTAACACAATTTATTTTAATATTTATAAATTTGTAGTTATATTTTAAATTTAATTTTTGGTACCATGTTTTTTTTTAAATATAAAAATAAAATATATAAAATCATAGTACATTACAACAATCATCATTATAATGACACATGTAAATTTTTTGATTAAAAACTCATTATATTTATTTTATTTATTCGAAACAAAAAATATTTTTAAAAAATGACTTAATATAATATTTGAATTATACTTGGTGATCGAATTCGGTATAATTAAGTCTAATTAAGCGTTTTCTTTCTACACCCCATAATTGCTAACTGCACCTCTAAAGTTCTATAATGTTCCCGATTGTTGTTCCGGAAAATACGTTTTTGAACTGAAAAGAAATACGAACTCACCTGTTTTTGGGTAAGAACAGTGCAGTGGTAGGAAGTGGCGATTCAGTGGTTGGTGGCGGCGGCGATTCGTGACTCGGTGGCAATTCAACGGAAGCAATGGTGGAGAGCAGCTCCCTCATGCAAACGCACAAAACTAATAGTTAGAGTAAAATTATAGTTAAGGGTATTTTGATCTTTTCGATATTTATTGTGGGGGTGCAGTAGCATTATAGGTGTGGGAAGCAAAACTCGTCTAAATAACAAATACAATATATTATATTTCATTTTATATTGTCTTCATATCCTTCAAAGAAAATGTATTTTTTTCCTAAACTGGTCATAATTAATTATCATTTTTCAGGAAGAAATACTTTCTCCGTCCAAAATTATTCAAGCTTTACGTTTTTCCAGAAGGGTAATAACATTAAATATATTATTACTTTTAAATAATTTTACTGAAATATTTTTATCCTCCGTAATTGCATTACTTGTATTTAGATATGGCATAGATTATTTGGGAGAGAAACAGAGAGCAATTAATTTATAGATAAATAAGAAATTAAAAGTTAAATCTTCACGGAAAAATGACAAGATCAGTGAATCAGAATTTTTTTAAATCTAAAATTGCATATGAAACCAGAGAAGTAACATCTTTCTCTTTTTTATTAATATAAGAGAATATGAGTAGTTGTAAACTATATAATCATTATTCTATTTTTAAATATAGTTTAATTTGGCCAGGAATAATGAAGGGGAAAATGATTAATTATAAATATATTGGCAAGACAATGTTAAGCACGTTTTAACATAATCTAATATCACATTATAGGGTGATTTCATGGTTTTCGATGATAGGGCGAAAAATGAAAATGAAAATGGTTTTGTGACCGCAAGGACCCTATCCGACCCAATAACAGGGCGAATTCAACACAGAACCCAACTGAGAGTGAAAGAGAGACATGGCTTCTTCACTGTCCTCCGTCATCAACCAACCTCACATAGCTCAGCGCTTCAAACTTCATCGCCCATCTTCTTTTGCCACTTTCACAATCTTCCACCATAAACGCAAACACAAACACCAGTACAATGTTTTTTCTCCACACCCATATACCACATCGCCACGCTCTCGCCCTCTCAATCTCATCATCGCTTCCAGAACCTTCTCTCATTCCGCCACTCTCCGCCACCATTTCATCCCTCAAGCCACGCTCACTGCTTCCGAAGCTCAACCCCGGTGAGTTTTTTGTTGCGATTGCAAACAGCGCCACCACTTTATTCTTTTTATTATTACAGGAATTTTATTTTATTTTGTTTGGTGGGTATTTCGGATTCACTTCAGTTTCGATGAATTGAATGAAAAGACGATTTTTTTTTTTCATTTTTAATATTATTGGTCGTCACTTGGGGAAGAATGACATGAGAATGTTCATGGGAAAGACGTAATTTTTGTCCCTGTATCGTCTTTGCAGAATTGCAAATTTTAGATTGGATGGATTGGGGTTTCGGGATGAAATATATTTACTCGTTATTTGTTTTTTTGTGTGGGTAGCCTTGTGCCAGATGCTGAAGTGCCTCCCACTGGTCGAATATATCATGAGACTTATGGATGTCAAATGAACGTTAATGATATGGAGATCGTTCTTTCTATAATGAAAAAAGCCGGTTACAGTGAAATTGTGAGTGTTCCCGAGAGTGCAGAAATAATATTCATCAATACCTGTGCCATTAGAGAAAACGCAGAACAGAAAGTATGGCAGAGGCTTAATTACTTTTGGTTTCTTAAGAGGCATTGGAAGAGCAATGTTGCCACTGGAAGAGCAGAGTCTCTGCGCCCTCCCAAAGTAGTGGTTTTGGGATGTATGGCTGAGAGGTTAAAGGAGAAGATACTTGATTCAGATAAAATGGTTGATGTGGTATGCGGGCCTGATGCTTATAGGGATTTGCCGCGCTTACTTGAGGAGGTTGACTATGGTCAGAAAGGGATCAATACTCTCCTTTCACTTGAGGAGACTTATGCTGATATTAATCCTGTTAGAATCTCCAAGAACTCGGTTACTGCATTTGTCTCAGTGATGAGAGGTTGCAATAATATGTGCTCCTTTTGTATTGTTCCTTTCACCAGAGGCAGAGAGAGATCACGTCCGGTGGAGTCCATTGTGAGAGAGGTAGCGGAACTTTGGAAAGAGGGTGTTAAGGAGGTAACGCTTCTTGGCCAAAATGTGAACAGCTACAACGATGCATCTGGGAGTGAGATAGAGGTTGAATCGGGGTCGAATTGGCAACTTAGTGAAGGGTTTTCTAGTATGGCTAAGGTAAAAAAAATGGGCTTAAGATTTTCTGATCTACTGGATCGATTGTCCTCAGAATTTCCTGAGATGCGATTCAGATTCACTTCTCCACACCCTAAGGATTTTCCAGATGAGTTGCTTTATCTAATGCGAGACAGACATAATATATGCAAACTGATACATTTACCTGCACAAACTGGAAGTAGCAAAGTGCTGGAGAGAATGAGAAGAGGATATACCCGAGAGGCTTACTTGGAACTTGTGCAAAAGATCCGGAGTATTATTCCAGATGTGGCTTTGAGCAGTGATTTCATTTGTGGTAATATGTTTTTTTTAATTAATTTTCCCTGCCTTTTATTTTTTTACTTTCTTTTGTTATTCCTTAATTTGACCATTTACAATTGGAGAACCTTAATTTCAGCAGATGAGTGCTGGAGTTTCTCATTTATAGCTCCTTTCATTTTATAATCTTGTTGTATTTGATGATATTTTATTCTTAGGAAATCTAGTTTATTTTCTCAAGCAATTCAGCTTCAGAATACACAATTTACTTGAATTTTTATAAACCCATCTGGTGTTCATCTTCTGGAGTTGTATAATTTGCATCTCTCAAATAATTGAGCATTCCTTCAATAATTTGTTCTCAACAAAATGAAAGGAGCTAATAAAATCTTTATTTGCAAACTTTTGCCAATTTATTTTTGTTTCTGAGGAGTGGCATTTGTGTTCAATTTACCCATTTTAAAATTTTTTCCTACAGTGTATTGGGAACTTGCACTATTTGCCACAATATTCTGTCAAATTGGGGAGTAGCTTTGTTTGTGTTTGAATACACAATTTACTCATTGTTTTCATAAGCCCATCTAGTGTACATCTGCTAGAGGTGTATTAAAAAGTAATGTTATTTTATTATTATTGTTTCTCTTGTATGTACCCAGCTTTAGGGTAGGGTAGGGTTTAAGGTAAGTGTTTTACCTTATTTTGTAACTCCTATATCTACATCAATAAAAAACAACAATGTAGGTTAAACACACAACTTTCCCTCCATCTTATTGATTCAAGTTGGTGTCAGAGTGGGTACA
Source organism: Vigna umbellata (assembly GCF_029865625.1). Classification (NCBI taxonomy): domain Eukaryota; kingdom Viridiplantae; phylum Streptophyta; class Magnoliopsida; order Fabales; family Fabaceae; genus Vigna; species Vigna umbellata. The sequence continues at coordinate 16,620,393 of NC_142174.1, read as the reverse complement.
ATTTTGCTCTGTCTTGTCCTTCATTGTCGTTGGTAATGTTTGCCATTGTCACAGGCATCATCATTGACATCACCATTGCTCTCTGTCACCATCATCGCCATTTTCATTCCAGTGGAAGAAGTTAGGTTCTCCTCGAGGAGCACAACTCATTATCCATATTTATGTTTTCAATGAAATTAAGAACCAATTTTGAAAGATAATTAAAATTCTTAAAAGTGACAAAGCTAAGGAATATTCTCTGTCATGTATCATTCATTCTTATCTTCTAAGCGAATTTTACATCAGTCCACAACAAAACGGTACAACATAGATGAACAATAGACATCTTATTGAAAATGCATGCTTTCTAATGTTGGATACAACATTCCTACATTGGGGAGATGTAGTCCTCATTGTTTGTTTCTTAATCAATAGGATGAATTCTTCCTATCTTGAAAATAAAGTTCCTCAATCTATAATTTTCCGAATGACCATCTATATCTTGTCTCTCCATACATGTGTATTTGGATGTACTTATTTTTTTCATAATGTCTCTTTGGGTCTTGAAAAGCTTATTGCAAAAGCTATAGAGTATGTCTTTTTAGGATGTTCTTGCCTTCAAAAAAGGTATAAACGTTACTCTCCCTTTACCAAAAGGTATTATATGTTTGCTGCAATTACCTTTTTTGAGGACTCACCTTTTTCCTTGTTCCCCATGGAACATTTTTCATCTGTTCAACAAGTCCTTCCTTTACCATCATGTGATTCGGTCATTATTTTTGTTCCTCTCAAACTCAAACTTAGGGTGTCAAATAACATTGTTCCACCACCTCTTCTCACCTACTAGCGTAAATAACTTGGTCATCCTCGCTTCAATATTCACGTGATTTAATTCCTCCACCACTATATTCCCATTCCATGGATCCTTCACCCTATCTTCTTCTCTTGACTGTAATCATGTTTGACCTATTTCTCTTAGAAAAGGTATTCAATCTACTTATAATTCATATCTTATTTGTAACTTTTGAAGTTATTTTTGTTTGTCTCCTTGTCTGCCATTACTCTTTCTAACAATGTTCATAAGATTCTTGATCACCTTGGATGGTGACAAACAATGATTGGCAAAAGGCATGCACTTGAACACATTGGCACTTGTGAGTTTGTCCCCCTTCTTGGTAAGAAGCCTATAGGTTGTAGATGAGGTTAAGATTCATCCTACTTGAACTCCAGTGTTTTATTGTAGTACTCCTCTTGTGTGTGTTTATCTTATGGTATATGTTAATAATATTGTTATTATAGGAAATTATATCACTAGAATTGCTTAATTAAAAAAGCATTTATTCAACCATTTTCTAACCAAAGATTTAGGCTATCTAATATATTTTCTTGGTGTTAAAGTAGCGTAATCAAAAGAAGGTGTTATTGTTTCACAAAGAAAATATGCTTTTGATACTGTGAAAGAGATAGGCATGATAAATTACAAGCTCATTGATAGTCATACAGGCTCAAATCAAAAGTTAATGAGAGACCAAGGTGAAATTTTCTCAAACCTAGAGAGATAAGGGAGGTTGGTGGGAAAACTAATTTATCTCATTGTAACAAGACCTAATCTGATAGAGTATGGATAGTTTATGTAAGGAAGAGAAAAGGGAATAAAGAGGGGGAGAGGTGTTAGGCAGTTATAACTGTATTGTTAATTCGGGCGGGAAATAAAGCTCCTATATAAGAGCTGATGTATGTGAGTGATACTTTACGTTTTAATTGATATATTGTATAGACCAGATCACGTTTATCCTGTGGAGAGAGAATTTGGCTCTCTTGGAGGTTGTTTTGGCTGTGCATTGCTATACTGAATAGAAAATATACAGTTTATACTTCTTTTCTGGTGTTTATACTTCTTTCCGTGTGTGTTAGTGCATTGTAGATAGGTTTCCAATCTAGGAACCTATCATAATCTTTCTTATCCAATGGGAGTTGTGAGTCAATTCATGCAAAACCCCTCCCTAGAATGTTGTGATTTACATTCTTAGTAATGTAAAAGGGACCCCAAGGCAAGGATTGCTGTACGAGAAGAAGGGAAACATTTAAGTCTTAGGGTATAGTGATGCAGATTGGTCTAACCTACGCATTTATGGAGATCTACCACAAGATATTATTTATTCCTTGCAGAGAATCTTGTATCTCGTGTCTTGGAAAAATAAAAATCAAAGTGTTGTTGCCAAATCTAGTGTACAAGTTGAATATAGATTTATGGCCGTAGTTACATGTGAACTGGTGTGGATTGAATAACTTTTTTAGGAGTTGAAACTTTTGAGAAGATGAGCTGTGAAGTTGTAGTGTGACAATCAAGCAGATCTTATATAGCTCCCAGTCTAGTGTTTCATGGGACAACTAAATGTATAAAGATTGAATTGGAGAGAAGTTGTTGTCTTAGGATATTATTACTAAACTTGTCAATTCTAATTAACAACTTGTAGACACTCTAACTGAATCTCTAAGGAGTCAGTTTATATGTTACAATGTGCATATGACCTATATGTTCCAATTATATGTTCCAATTCGAGGGAGAGTGTTAAAATGTAATGTTATTTTATTATTATTTCTTTTGTATGTACTCAATTTTGGGGTTAGGGTTTGAGATAAATGCCTTTGCATATTTTATAACTATTATATATACATTAATAAAAAGCACAACAGTGTAGGTTGAATACAGTGCTTTTCCTCAATCTTATTTATTCAAGTAGGTGTAACTAATTATTAAACACTTATTCAATAATTTTTCTCAACAAAATAAATGGGACAGGTAAAATCTTTATTTGCAAACATCATGACCAAATTCTGTGCTATTGAGTAGTGTCATACCACCAGTACATGATATATGTTTCTTTTTGGAATTGTTGATGGTGTTTCACATGGTTGTTTATCCTATGAAATTGTTAAAAGAATACTGCAGAAAATTATTGAAAGGAATTTATGGTTTATTCTTGAGAACTTGGTTTTACAATTGTGCCTACGCTGATGTGTGATCCATGTAGCCGACCTTACTCTATAAAATAAGGCTGATGTTGCTGTTGTATTACTCATGCTATATGAACGATGCACTCATGGATCGTTTAATTATGTAGTTGTAGTTCTCAAAACCTAGTTATTATCCTGTACTTTTTTCTTTACCACTTATATTTAACTGCATAAGAAACTAGCCTCTGATTGTGAAATTTTTGCAATTTAAACAGGATTTTGTGGAGAAACAGAGGAGGAACACTCTGAGACGTTGACTCTGGTAAATGCTGTTAGTTATGATATGGCATTCATGTTTGCTTATAGCATGAGGGAGAAAACTCATGCCCACAGAAATTATGTTGATGATGTTCCTGAGGAAATTAAACAGAGGAGGCTGGCTGAACTAATTGAGACTTTCCGCGAGAGCACAGGGAAGTGTTTTGACTCTCAGATTGGAACCACACAGCTTGTGTTAGTGGAAGGACCCAATAAAAGAGCTCCACATACTGAGCTTATGGGCAAGAGTGACAAGGGTCATCGTGTGTTGTTTCTCAACATGCCAATCACAGATAGAGAAGACGTTAATACAAAGCGAAATCCTGTGGTTGGTGATTATGTTGAAGTCCGCATAACAAGATCTACGAGGGCATCACTCTTCGGTGAAGCACTTGCTATAACTAAACTAACCTCATTTTACGATAATCTGGATAAAGAAGCTGTTGCATGCAGCGTGTAGAACCTTCAAGCTTAAATAGCATGACAATTTTTTTATATAGTTCTTCATTAATTGCTTTTTCCCTTGTTTCATTCCTTACACAACATGGCAACACAATTCATAGAAGACACTACAAGGGACTGAGGTTTTACATTCAGTAGCGACATATCAGCTGGATCACGATCATGTATTCTTTCTTCATCCTCTCTTCACATTAAAAGTTTCGAGTCTGCATTAAAATATACACTATGGATTATCCTACTTATCATGGCAGTTTGGCTCTGTTATGTTTTGGAGCTGCATTGGGAAAGTGATTTAAGTGAAAATTTACTGTATCTCCGTTCTTTTTTTTATAAATTCTTTAGTTAATCATTGTAGGTTAGACGAAATGTGATATGAAATTTATGTTATTTTTGTTTTGTTTTATTAATTTATTTAGCTCATAATGATAGTTTTTAAAAAGAATTATTTTTTAGAGTAATTTAGGAAGATAATATTTTATGATTGCGAAATTATGTTTAGATTATTTTATTTGTCGGTTTAATTGGTCAATATATGAATAATAATACTGTTGGCACCGACAGGGTTCATTATGCTATCAGTAGCAGCAGCCGAGATTGAGTCCAATAATAACAGTCAAATGCAGCAAACTAACTGGTACAAAAACCGAACTTTCCGCCTCCATTCACATGCAATAAACGGTGCACTTGTTTTTAGCAACCTCAACCTTCCATGCACATTACTTTCTTTGGAGTGGGAAGAGCAGAAAAGAAAAAGACAAAAAAGAGTGAAAAATGATACTGTTTTCATTAAAAAAATTTGAAAAAGATGAGTAGAAACTTTTTTAATGAATCCTCTTATAGGATAGAATGAAAAAAGATTAAATTAATTGAGAAATATGATAAACTATCAAAATATTCTTATTTAAAATTTTGTCTCGTTTTTTAATTTTTAGGTTGTATTTAATTTTTTATTTTGTTTGTAGTGTTGGAAACAAAAAGAGAGTAGGTGTTGAGTTATTTGGTCAAAAGTGTTGGAAAGAAGAGAGTGGAAAGAGAGCAGTAGTTTTTTGTTTAATAATTGTGCATCAGAGAAAATGGAAGAGTGAAGACTGTAGCACTGAGGACGAAAGCACCTCCACTTTTAACTCCATAATGGAAAAAAAGTGGAACAAGGAAAAGACGTTAACGACTTCGGCACCCTTTTTCATTTGCCCGCAGAACCTTTTTTCTCTCCACTGGACGCTTCCACACCTTCCTCAAAAACACTGTTATTTCGTCTACACTAGACACACTTCATCGTAGTTTCTTTTCTGTGGTGCTTTGACAGGTAAAAAGAAAAGAAATGAAATGCATGGCGCATTTCTCTTTTCTGCGCTGTCATAATGTGCATCTGCCACCACCAACTCATATACGATTAGACGTTTCAGTATCACTCCTTTTTACATTCTTTCAACTCCTGTTACTATTCCATCCAAACCGTAATCAACTCGTTACATTTCGTTTCAGGGTTTCCACTATTTTTTATGTATATAATAAAGTCATTCAACCTCTTCTTCCCAAACGTGTCGAGTAACTGTCACACTGCTTATTATTTACTCTAAGGTATTACTAACGCCATAAAAGTTTCTCTTGTTAAAATTTGTTTAAATATAAGGCTAAACTTCCAACTTCTCTTACCAAATATTCATTTTTGTCCTAAAACTTAGAAGGACCACATGTTATACCCTTAATTCATATGTAAGAGTCTTTATTGGTTTGGTTACCCAATATTCAATCCAATATATTAGATTGAGTTTTAGTTATGATTAGTTAAACTCAATTCAATCCCAACTAACTAACTCTTACACAAATTGAGTGATGAATTTAGTATTGGTGATCTGAGATCTAGTTCATTACTTATGTTTATACTTGTGTTATAAATAAATATTATGTTTATTAATTTAAATTGATTAATTTTTGCGTGTTATTTTTTAATCATATTGATATTTAAAAGTTACAATTTAAAAAAAGTTTTTCAAAATTTTGACCAATCCAATTTAACTTGTTCAAGAGTAAGTTATCTTTCATCGAGTTTAACATATATAAAAAGAAAAAAAAGAAAAGTAGAAACCCAATCCAATATTTTTTAATGGGTTGGAGGATTTGCCCAAATTCTATCCAGCCTAACTCACACTCCATTCATGTCAAATTTTTCAAAACCAACTAAAGAAAAAGACAAAAAGAAACTTATTCCAAAATAAATTATGATCAAACAAGGTTATTTTATTATTCACCATAATTTTTAAAGTGAGCTTTGATCTTAAAAAACGTAACATATCCTTCATAAACATAAAGAAAATAAAAAAATAAAGAAAAAATATTTTAAAAATATATTAATTTGTTTGAAATGAAATTGGAATAGTCAGATTTTTTTTTCTATTTATAGTTTTTGTATCTATACCATATGATGGGACGGTCGTCACACCTCACAAACTTCACATGACCGGACGGCATAAAGAAGGCAAAATGACCAGCCAGGACGGCCAGCTTCCTAAGCCCAAATGATTAATGTTAAGAAGATTAAGGTAAATCATGTTTAAGGATATTAAACTGGGATTGAGCCGAGATTAAAATATCACTAATCTTAAGTCCATGCCCAAAAACTATAAATATAAGTCAACAGTAAAAGGTAGGACAGTAAAAGGTAGGTGGAGGCAATTACTGTGTATTTATTACTGTCATTGTCGTATTAGATAAACGAACGCTTCAATTACTGACTTTGACATCGGAGTACCTTTAACAGGTATACCCCGGCCGGATTGGCGGACAAGAGACCCAAGAAACAAGACCAGACAACGAAAAAGAAAAAATTGTGAAGGTATTTAATGACTCAGCCCTATAACCGAAACAATATCTAAATAATAAAATAATAAAATATTCATACTTTATCTTGAATATATCACTTATATTTTTTACTAAACTCTTATATTCTTCTCTCATTCTACTTGTTAATCTAAAACATATAATTAAATCCACTAGTATAAACAATAAATCCAAAAAAAAAATTATCCACATTATACTTAACGGATTGAATACAAAAATTACAAAGGATAGTGGAATGACTAATGAAGTCTTGATTAAAATTTTTTCTTAAATTTTATTAAATTACAAAGTTTTGAGCTTTGTTTAACAATTTTTCTAACATGAATATTTTCTTTGTATAAAGTAATAGATAATAAAATTATAAAAGACGAAATATATATATATATATATATATATATATATATATATATATATATATATATATATATATATATGGGTTAAATATGTTTTTAGTCCCTAAACTATTGGTCGTTTCTGGTTTTCGTCCCTCTTCCAAAGTAAGGCACAATTTGGTTCTCATTCTTTAGAAAAACGTTCGTTTTAGTCCTCAAAATTTTGTTTTTAGTCCTCGTTTTAGTCCTCAAAACGTTCGTTTTTTCGATTAAAACGAACGCTTTTTAAAGATTGAGGACTAAATTGTACCTTACTTTGGAAGAGGGACGAAAACCAGAAACGGTCAATAGTTTAGGGACTAAAAACATATTTAACCCTATATATATATATATATATACATGTGTGTGTGTATAATAATGCATTTTCGAGTAAAATCTGGTTAAAAGGTTACTAAGGGGCTATATGTTTTTCTGTAATGATATGAATTAAAAATGTAGTTGATCTAAACTTATTATGTGTAGGTGTCACATTATTAAATAATATTTTCCGTAAAAAAAAGTATCACATTATTATTTAACGATAATATTATATTAGAATAATAATAAATAATAATTGATGAAGATTGATTGAAAATAATTTAATGTTTGAAAAGTAAATTACAGAAAAAATCTGTTTGCACAAAATATATTAATTCTTTCATAAATTTTAATCTTGAAATCCAATTTTTACTTTATCTTTAATTGTATCCTAATTGTTTTTTTAATTTTTTTTTCATCTTAATCCTACTTTATTTAAAGCCAATCTTTAATTAAAACCATTTTCGATTTCTTTTTCTAAGTGTGAATATCTTTTTTATATACAAGAAAATAGTTAAAATAAATTATCATTTTTTTCTAAAAGTAACACATTGAGTCAAGGTTTAGAATAAAAAGATTGAGTTTAAGGGATAAAAATAGGGAAAAATCTAATAAGAGATGACATAATAAATCTAGTTCATCTTATGATATATTCTTGATAATTGTGATAATATGTTTTAACTTAGTTAAATTTGATAATAATAACTTATGAAATAATATTATACCAACTTTATATATATATATATATATATATATATATATATATATATATATATATATATATATATAAGGCTTAGAGTTTATTTTATTCTTTTTATTTTAGTAGTAACTATCTTGCCAATATTAAAGTTACTATGATTTAATAGTATTAATTTAATTACCACAATTTTATCAAATTTATATTATGCAAAACATAATTATAATTTTTATTATTTTGGTTCTTAATTTATTTTTATTATTTATTTTATTTTCTTTAATTATTTTAATTTAATAAATTTTTTATTTAGTTTTTTTATCATAATTTTTGTTTTGAAGAATTTGGTTGAAAAATTTGTAAAAGTAGTTGGAAAATACTCTAACTAAAGAAAAATGAAATACTTTAAGTTATCTATTAAGACACATTGTTTTTCCTTCTGAAAATACACTCATCAAAATTTAACTTATTTTTGTTACATTTACCATCTTTCTGATACCATCTCGATGCCTTCTCCCCCTCTCAATTGCTTTATTTTATTTTTCATTACTCTTTATCATTCTCCATATTACTTTTCTAATCTAACAATTATATTTAATGAAAGGCTTTATATTGAATTTGATATTAATGAAGACTTTACTTATTTCAATCAAAGCATTAAATATTTAATCCTAAACGTTTTAAATACGGATGATAATGGCATGAATTAATTGATCATTACTGTACTTAATGCCATGAATTTGCTCAAACATATAAAAAAATATATACAAAGACTCAAAATAATGATAAACATGGTAACAATGGTAACTAGGGTGGTAATGCGGTGAGTGAGAGTCTTACTTTCAATCCGATTAGAAAAAAAAGATTCATCTACTTTTTGTTATATTATTTATTGAATATTCTTTAAAAAATACTCATAAATATTTTAAATATCTAATAAAATTTTAAAAAATATATTGTATACATTTTTAAAATAAAATTACAAAACAAAATATAAAATATAATATAAATTAAATATAGATTAAAATTTAATTTTAATTAAATTTAATTCAATAAAATAAAATAAATTTTAATTTTAATTAAATTTAACTTAATAAAATTTAATTTTAATTTTAATTTTAACTTTTTGTAGGTAATAGATACCTCATGATCCGTGGGATATTAAAAAACTTGTAGATAATAAATATTCAAAATACAAATTAATGTAGCAAATACTAGTAAATTAATGTATTTTTGTTATCCATAACTGTAACCATTTACAATTTTTAAAATAAAATAATATATTGTAAAAGAAAATACCATTTAAAAAAATTACATAATAAAAAATTATTAAACTAATAATAATTTAAATTTAGACATAAACATTTCATATTTTGAATTTCAATTTGTATTGGAGGGTAATAAACAAGATTTGAATTAACGAAATTGAATTATTATATTATAGAAAATGAAACATTTTTATACAATTATAATAGTAAAATTACACTTGTGAAAATGAGTTAGAAATAAAAATAATTTTATAAAGAATAATTTTTTTAGATAATAAGAATACATTACAAATAAAAACATTAAAAAGAAGTAATAATGATAAAATGTGTATCTTATAAATGATTTTGATGCACTATTAAACGAAATAGCACAAATGAAAAAAAATTTATAATCAAATATGATAAAATGGAAAATAACTTAAAGATATAAGAAATTTTTTCCATTATCAAAATAGTTGAATCATGTAGAGATAATAAAAATTGTTGTAACGAGAATTTTTTTTTTCAAATAAAACAAAAATTATAGATCAGAGGAAAAATTAAAGATTTTTTTTATATTACCTATTAGCACAGTTCAACACTTGAAATTCATAAATATTTTCATGTCAAAAAAGATAAATAATAAATAAAATATATTAAAAAAGAGTAAAAATAATAAAATATGAGGTCTAAAAGTTATTTGATTCAATGAAATTGATAATACGTCATTTGAACGTAACCTTAAAAAAGTGTATGTGTGTTTATATTAGGTTGCTTAATGAATTGTGAGTATAGGAGATATAGATGAATATAGGGAGGGGTATGAGATTGAGAACGAGGTGGAATCATCATTGTAACTCATATTCAATTTAAAAATCTTATTAAATATTGTGCCATAATATTTATAATTATGAATATAATATGCTACAAATCTTATTAAATATGATAATGAGACATATAATTAGTATATGTTCAGTCAATTAATTTTATTTGTAAATTAATTATCATATTTATATATTTTTTATCAACCTATTTCTATAAATAGGATAATGAGTATTTGTTGAATTCTCATACTCGTTTCCATATATTTACTCTTACCTATTTATACCTTTTTATGTTTTTACTATCTTGAATATTAGATAAACTTCTATAAATAAATTTCTCCTGGATCTATGATCAATTTTTCAAAATCATTTTATTAGAAGGATTTACACTCGTTTATAATAAGAACATTATTATCTATACGTTACAAATCACATAAAAAATAAAGATTTAATTCAAAAAGATAAACTAAAAGATCATTATGTTTCAAAATCAGTCAAATATTATTAGTACAAAAATTTAATTCATTAAATAAAAATAATTATGTAATAAAAATTTAAACAGAAAAAGTTCAGTGGGCCACAACTCAATTCCTATTAGCCTACACCATTCCTCACAATAATACTGCATGAAACAAATAGAAGAGTTTTAATAACTGTCCGAATTATTCAATGTTATATTTTTAATGTATTTTACTTCGAAAAAAGAAATAATGTAGTTTAAATTGATGTTAACAAAATTTTAAAAAATAAATTGCAATATAAATACAGTGTAAATAACACAGTGTTAAGGCAATTTAAAGATTAGGATCAAATTAATTATTTAAGAAAATTAAAAACTATATTAAAATAAAAAAACTAAAAATTTTATTAAATAATTTTGAAAAAATTAAAGCAAAAGATAATTCCGAACAACGATTAAAAAATTAACAAAATGTAAAAATTATGGCTTTACGGTATTTTTCATTTCTTTTTCAGTTATCAACACGAAATATTAGATGAAATACTTTCCTTCCTCATATAGATTTAATTAAACATATTTTTATTTTTTATTGAAAATTAGAATTAATTCTTTTTATAAATTTAATTTAATTTAATCTCTTAATTTTATAAAAATGTAAATTTAGTTTTTTAATTTGATTTTATTATATTTATTTAATATTTGAACGTATTTTATGGTAATATATAAACTGTTTACGTAATATATATATATATATATATATATTTAGTATTAATTAAAAAATACATTTAAAATCTTAAATAAAATGATTAAAAAGACTACATTAACTTTTTATTTTCAAAATTTTAAAAATGAAAAACTAAATTAATGACACTTTAAAATTTAGACAAAGATATTTAATCAAAAAAAATATTAAATGGTGTTAAGTTTTGAAGAACAATTAATGTTTTGTTGAAGAAATAATTAAGGAAGTGAGCGATGACAGAGGAGAGAGAGAGAGAGAGAGAGAGAGAAGTAAGTAGTAATGGCACGAGAGTAATATCCCTCTGAATTGAGTAAAGACAGAATAAACCAGCGTGGTGCATTAGGTGAACCCAGTATGGCCACCTCAATAAATGATTGTTTTTGAGCCCTAAATTTTCACTTTTCACTATCTATCTCTCTTTCTTCTCTTCTCTTCTCTTCTCTTCCCTTCTCAGTCTCTCTCTCTTTCTTTCTTTCTTCTCAAAACAAGTTCCTCCTTCACTCAAACATTTTACCTTTCTTTCTCCCTCTCTTTTCACCAAGTGCAATAACACATCTAGCTGCATCACAGGGTGAGTTTTTGGGAGCATGGAATGGATCATAGGTGTGTGTGTTGTGATGGGCATGTTGTTGATGAGTTGGTGGATTCTACTATATGGGAAGAATGATGAGAAGACGATGGGAAAAGGCAAAGTCCCAAAAGGAAACTCTGGTTGGCCTTTACTCGGAGAGACCCTTGATTTCATAGCTTCTGGCTACACTTCGTCTCCTGTCACCTTCTTGGAAAAACGAAAGTCTTTGTAAGCTTCTATCCCCACACCACATGCCTATATACATATATATATATGTGGATCAGTTTTATTTCTGCTTTTTTTCCACGACACCAGTGTCATGCATGTCTATCTAATATGCTCTCAAAATTCCAATGCCTTTTTCTTCTTCTGTGCATGTCTATCTAACATGCATCCTCATTCATTTGTCAATTTTCGAAAGTGAATGTTCTTTGGAATGTTATCGTGTACACACACATACACCAAATAACCAAAAAAATGAATCAAAGCCGCAAAAACTTTTTGGTATCCACCGGAACCGTATCATGTTCCTCTCTAGTGGTCTATTCCTTGTGAAGGCCCAATTTTTTAAGATGTCTAAGGTCCTTTACGATCTTCGCATGTGTTCGTCACAATTTTGTCCTCTTGGCCCACATGTTAGTTAAGAACTATTAGTTCAACTGATGGTGATGGACTATTCTTTTCCTTAATTAATATTTTCGATTTCACTTCATTCACACTGATTTTTCCCCTAATCCATATGGAAAATATGCCACATAAAATGTTTTCTTTCACCTTTTGTTTTAAAACATATAAAATAATTTCGTATTATTTTCTCTCAATTTCTTATTCAATATTCATATCTATTTGGTTTTGAGAATGTTTTCAAAATATTTGCTTTAGAAAAATAGAAATAAGTGCGAGATTGGAGAGGGGTTTCTCCAATTTAAAAAAAAATCAAATCTTCAAAAAAAAATTAGCGTTTTTTTTAGGAGGGCAAATGATCTTTCTCTTTTTCTCGATTCTTTTTTCTCATTTTTTAGTTTCTTAATAAATACTCTCATCTTAATAATAATAATAATAATATAGATCAAAGGGTTAAATTAATTTTTTTAAAATAGTACAAAATATTTAGTCATAGCTTAAGACTTTTGTCAATGTTTTTTTCTTAATAAATTCGGTTATCGAAAGAGAAGTTTTGAGCAACTTGTATCTCCTTTTTAAAATTGATTTAGTTTGCAGTTTTCAGTTTTAAAAAGATAACTTGTGATGATTTTCGTTGGCACCCTCATGTAAATGAACTAGCGATACTAGGGGTATAGCAGGCGTGTACGGACTCACCTGGACTAAGCATCGATTTTTTTACCGAGAAATGTATCTATATTTAGCTTTGTTCGTTAAGAGTGGATGGAATACAGTGTTTTGAGCATTACTTTCTTTGGAACGATCATGAAACTAAGGACGAAACACAGGATTTGGTTTCCTTTAAATGTAGAAAACGTGTCAGTAAAAAAGTAATACTCTACAGTATGTCTGTTGTGTTTTGTATATTTTCTCTACTATAACAAGTTTTCAGGAAAATAAATAAACATTAAGTTCAAATATTGACACGTTTTTTAATCATTTTGTGTGTGTCTTTCTCGTACTAGAAATTTTCGCTAATAATGGAGAGGATACACGCTCATATTGTTATGTAAATTTAACTGCTTCAAGTCACTGGAGAAAGTTTGAGTTTTAAAAATTGAACTGGAATAGTGTTATGACTGCTCCTTGTTTATGCTAACTAGTAAAAATTGAACTGGATTAGTGTTATGAATGCACCTCCCTGATCTAATAGTAAATGTCCACTCCATCGTGGTCCTGGTTGCCCTCACATAGTCTCATTCTTAAGAGATTTTGGAAGAAGAAAAGAGCAGAAAAAGCCTGCTTCTGCAGTAACTACAACTAGCTATAGTAGATTGCCTCTTGAACTGTGTGGGAGGGAATGTGATATATTTTGATCCCTGCCTGCCACTGTATCTATGAGCAGCAACTATACATATACATTCTTAGCCTTCCCTTAATAAATACTGCTACAAAACTCAGAAAAAGCAACAAGGCGTTTATGTTATATACTCAATTTCTATTGTGTGTAGGTACGGGAATGTGTTCAAGACATGCATTTTGGGGAGCAATGTCATAATATCGACTGACCCGGACGTCAACAAGGTGGTTCTGCAAAACCACCAAGGCAACTTCGTCCCTGCTTATCCAAAATCAATTAGAGAATTGATGGGAGAACAATCCATACTCAAAATGAACGGGACCATGCATAAGAAAGTGCACACTCTCATCGCAGGGTTCCTCCGATCCCCACATTTTAAAGCTCGAATCACCAGAGACATTGAACAGGCTGTCAAACAATGCTTGGCATCTTGGACTTCCCACCAACCAATATACGTTCAAGATCAAGTCAAAAGGGTTTCTTCTCTTTCATTATTCGCTCTATATATATCTTCTTTCCCAACCCCTTACTTTTTTCACTTTCCTCAACTTTTTCTTGTGCGCGTACACCAGATTACATTTCCTGTTTTGGTCAAAGTTCTGATGAGCGTTGGTCCTGGTGAAGAATTGGACTTCCTGTATAGAGAGTTTGCAGAATTCATCAAAGGGTTGATTTGCTTACCCCTCAAATTTCCCGGAACAAGACTATATAAATCCTTGAAGGTCCCATAAACTTTGCCTAACTATATTATTTTTGTTATCGTTCTATGTTTATAGAACAAATAATATATTCACATGACGGCTCAAAAGCTTTTTATACTACGCTATCATAATGTTGTAATATTGATAAACCTAGCATGTCATTAATTTAAAGGAAATGCGTCTTATCTGTAATCTATATAATAAAATAATTTATAATAAAGTTTTTTACTTTTGTTATTATGTGCTGGTGTGTGAATATGTGCAGTCGAAAGATAGGATGGTGAAGATGGTGAGGAAGATAGTAGAGGAGAGGAAGAAGCTAAGGATAGATAATGGTGCAGATGACGAAGGTGATGCAGTGAATGATGTACTGGAGGCACTGTTACAAGATAAGGGTGACTCCAGCTCAAGCGCACGCCTGAGTCCAGACATGATTAGCCAAAACATCATAGAGATGATGATACCGGGGGAGGAAACACTTCCTACAGCTATGACCATGGCCCTCAAATTCCTCAGTGACTCTCCTATCGCTCTATCTAAACTTAAGGTTCGTTCAAAATCAATAATATGGTACGTAAATAAAATTTTACTATGATGTTGTGGTAAGACAAAACTGTGATACTATGATAAAATTAACGAAACGGAAACAGTTGGTAGTTGCGACTGAAGATTGGTTTTAGTCCCTAGAAGGGATGGTCCAGGTGTGGACCAAAAAATAAATTCCCATGTAACATACCATGACAATTATTTAGGAAGCTGGCAAGGTTGGAGGTAAATTTTTTTGTTAAATTTCATCGACATAGTATGTTACATTGGGATTCTTTTGGTTTTGTGACAGTTTGGAAGAAAATAGCGTTATGCCCTAGAACGGTTTTTGACTTGTCTAAGAAGTCGCTTTCCAAATCAGCACTATAGAAACTCACACGAGGGAGTGTGGGCCTCACGTCGTGTGTGAGAGTGCTTCCTGGCCGTAGATGTGTTGTTGATGTGATTTTAACTCAACGGCTGAAAAAATAGGTCCACAAATTGAATTTCTGCCGCCAAAGGACCCATCTACTCCTGTCACATTAACACCGTAGCTGCTGCTGCAGCAGCAGCAGCTTTTCTTAACGAAGAAACTTAAAGTGATTGGCATATTTTACTTAGTTTCTTAAATGAAATATGAAATATATTTTCTAAAGTAATTATTCTAAATTCAACAATCATATTATGTATGAATGATGCTATAAAAGATTTACATTGTTCATCCATTTTAATTAATTTTATTAATACGTCTTCGCTCCTTTACTTTGATGCCTACACGTGTGATCCCTTGTTGAGTACTCATGCCCCAGCGTTGGCAAGGGCCACATATATAAACAATAGTACTTGTACTTCTTTGACATTTTTTTTTCTTTCTTTTTGTCAACTTATCATTCCCTTCGGGGTTCTTTTATTTTATTTTTATGGCTTTCTCTCTGGGTCCATAAGCCGGTATTTTTCCTGTATGGTATATATTTTCACAGAATTAAATATCAAATAGTATTTCCATATTTCACATGAGGTCACACAAGCAAGTCTAATGTTCGAAAGGAAGTTTTATATTTGGTTAAGCTGATTTTATCAGGAGGAGAACATGGAACTGAAGAGACTAAAGACTAATTGCTCAGAAGATTATGCATGGACTGATTACATGTCACTGCCATTTACTCAAAATGTGAGTCTCTAATGTTAAGCTACCACATGCAAATCAGCCGAAATAACACAATAAGTTTTCCTAGTATATGACGTTTTTGTTCATTGTTTTGCCTTCATTTCCTTTCTAAAAGGTTATCAGTGAAACTCTCAGAATGGCCAATATTGTCAATGGCATTTGGAGGAAATCGCTCAATGACATAGAAATTAAAGGTGAGTTATTTACAAGAGGAAATAGTATTGTTGGCCTTCTATAACGCACGTAGAGAAATTAAATTCTAATGCATGTAGTTTCGTCGTTCTGAATATCCAGGGTACCTGATTCCGAAGGACTGGTGTGTCATGGCATCTCTTACCTCGGTTCACATGGACGAGAAGAACTATGAAAACCCTTTTAAATTCGATCCATGCAGATGGGAGGTGAAATTCTAAAGCCATATCTCACCATGTATATTAAGGAATATATATTCAGTTCATAATTACATCAGCTATTTCTTCTAATGCTCAATTTGGTTGCAGAAAATTGGAGCTGTGGCTGGTTGCAACAGCTTTGCCCCATTTGGCGGTGGAAATAGACTGTGTCCTGGATTAGAACTCTCCAGGCTCGAGCTCTCTATTTTCCTTCATCATCTTGTTACTACTTACAGGTCAGACAAATATTACATTTGTGTATAATTGCTTAATTGATAATCGATTATTTTAGCGAGTAATTGGTTTCAATTATCATGCAGGTGGGTGGCTGAGAGGGATGAAATCCTCTACTTTCCAACTGTGAAGATGAAGAGGAAGCTCCCAATTTTCGTGCAACCCATTAGCGCTTGACTGGATTGGATTACACCATTAAGAAAATGGCGAGAGACGTAACTAGTTCACTGTTCTTGCTTATCTTAATCTATAGGGTAAATTATTGAAATTAAAGGGTTGTATTGTATTGTATCCATCACAGAAGGAGTAGAATGAATAAAATTAAGAGAGTGAAATACATAAGCATTCATAAGTATCCATTCTTCTACTACTCTTTCCCACAATGATAGATATATGCAATTAACATAAATGAAGTGAACAGAATAGACCAAGATGGTGGGCTTGAAGAAAATGGGATAATGTATTATTGTGTTAGCTGTTAGCTGATATGTCACATCTGTTTTGAGAGGAGAAAGGTACCTGAATTGATTTTGGAAAAGAGAATGCAAGTGGGGATGGTTGAAGCTAACTCTTCCATGGTGAGTGTATACATTTAATTTATGTGTGTTTGATGGCGATGCAATGGTTGTGGTGGGTTTGTTGTGCATGTGGGATTTTGGGTACATTTGGTCCCATGCCATGACACTACCTCGTGCTGCACTACACCCTGTTACTATCTCATCAATTGGTGGACTCCTAGTACAACTCTAGTACCAGCACCATCATTCTGCAATCACTATCCATCAACATCACACTATCAACATTACACTCTTCTTAACTACAATTATTGCACACATAATTAGGTTTAGACTTTACATTTTATCACGTCACGCATGCCAAATTAAGTTAGTTCGAAGCCGTGAAAGGAATGTACAAGTCAACTCTTGCACAAGTGTGGAAGGAGTTTACAGAAACCCACCTGAACATTTATTAATTAACTTGTGAAATTTTTTATTGCTGATTGAAAATGGAAGTGGCATCCCACGTCCCCTTCCACCTCCTTCCAATGATTTTCACCAAATCTCGTCTGTACGAATCAACTTTTTTCCTCTCATCATTGTTCGTGAATACTAAACTTAATACTGCTAAACCAAATTTACAAAGGTTAGAGCATTTGAGTGAACAGAAATCACGGGAATCAAAATGTTTAAGAAGAAATAAAGATTAATTTACAAAATACTACACGTTACTTTTAAAACTTAATGACCAGTCTATTGAAGGAAGAATTCACTCAAAATAAAGAATACCAATGAAATCTGAGATATATCACGTAAAAGATTGATACCCTTTTCATTAAAAACCTCAAAACAATGAGTCCCTGTGTATATGAATGCTACTAATATAAGCATCACAATTTGGATACTAAGCACAATAGTTAACATGTATACATTCTATTTGAAACTTCCAAATGGTTCAAAATAAAATATTTACAATATGGGAAGTATATCAAAATTAAATATATATAACTTCAATCTCCTTTAGTAGCTTTTTTGCTGTCCATTATGTTACAATATCAACTGTTCATATATAATATACAATCATAATAGTTGGAAAAACCAAAACCTAAAACAATATCATCTATACAGTCATAATAATTAGAAAAACCAAAAACAAAACACGTACAATCATAATATTAGAAAAACCAAAAACAAAAACAAAAAGGGTAATCTAGTATAACTATAACAATTTACAATAGTCAAAATCTATCATAATTTTAACACAATTTATTCTATTAATAAAATCCTCATATATCAAACATCATTATTCAAATGTCTTTAAAATATTTCCCACAGTAGATCAACATACTTTGACATTTGATTCTACCTACGAAAGATACTTATATTAAATAGTAGACTTTGCGTACTTATCACCTTAATCAGAATTTCTGACCTCAAAACCAAGATATGATAAATTCAGTATTGCTCGTTAGAATAATACTCTTTCACACCAATCTTATTATAGGAATCTTTATCGATTCTCAGAACTATATTTTTTTATACGAATGGGATACAAGTAAATTTAGAATAATTCTTTTACATAATCTACATTCAATGCATCTTAACTCAATATCGGTGTAATATTTTCTTTTTGAAAATTATTACACTATCAACATTCATGCAACCAAATATCATACATTGCATATCAAACTAATTCATTATTTTCAATAAATCAACATACAAGCTTAATTAAAATAATTTAAATCATAAACCAGTATAATGAGAGGAAATTTTGGGTTATTAGATTTTATAGGGGTGCAAAAAGAAATACCCACGATGTCAATAGATTGGGTATGATAAACAAACCCAAAATATGTATAAAATATTACGTCAAACAAAAAACAAGGAACCCAAATTGGAAAAAAAAAACTAAATTAAACAACCAATTTTATTTCATGAACTGTACGAGTTTAGGTTGACCTAAACCTACTTGTAGGCTTATGGATTAATTTGTTTAATAAATCTATAATACATTTTAATATAAGATAAAATTATTACAAAAGAGTATTTTATTAAAACATGTATGATTTATATGTAAAATTCTTATATATGAAAATAATTTCAATTTTTAAGAAGTATAATTTTTTCTTATTTAATTTACTTTTTCTTAAAACAAGTAAAAAACGGGTCTTTTGGTTCTACCATAACATGACTAGACCTAAAAATTGGGATGACTATAGGTTGAGTTTATATTGTTAAGTAGATCATGCAGAATGAATTCTATTTTGTTCATATTATCTTAATCCATTTCAATTTTTACAGAGAATATGTTTATTGGTTGAATACTAATATAAATAATATTTAATTTTTTAAAATTAAATATAAAGAGGGAATAAATATATAGGCGTTCGCCTCATCCTAATCCTATACATGTCTTCATTTAATTATGAAAATATATTTAATTTATTATATAATCTAAAAGAATTATGATAACTTTTTTTATTCATAATTTTGTAATTTATTTTTAAGCCATATATTTTATTATTATTTTTGTTTTTATAGTTGTTGGATTTTTATCCGATTGCTATTTCATACCCTTTATTTTATATTTGATACTTGACATTTGGAAAGAGAATGTGTATATTTTTTATATTGAATACTTAAAGATATCATATTTTGTTAGTGATTTTTATTTTTTATAAGGAATTATTTAATTAATATTTAAAATAGTAAAAAAAAGCGAATATCTTGTTTACTCTTTCCTAACATAAATGGAGATGGGAAAGAAATTTCAAATCTTTTTGGATATAATAAAGAAGATGAACTTTTACTTCGATGATCAAAATTAGATAGTTAAATCCACACTCACTTCATTGGCATTTCTAGATGAGCTCTAGACAAACATGAAAATTGAGAAAAAAAATATGCAAGAAAGAGAATATTGAGTTTGAAAAAAAAAAGGAGAAAAGAAAAAATAATGAGAGGGAAAGTAAATTTTCAAATGTATCACTTGATATTACTGAGTTATGTAGTCTCAAAAGTGATTATTCTAGACTGAAACATGCAAGGAGCCAATGAGTCTTTGGCAAAGATTTGTTAATTGTGGTATTGATGCCTGAAGAGCCCAAAGCTTGTTTTATTAATAGATATACACATGTCGTAATCCAGTTTTTAATACATTACTGTACACGTTCCTAAGATTGCTAGATCAAACGAAAAGTGCGTTTTAGATTTACAAGCTAAGATTTCGACAGAGCCCCCGATTGCACCATACTATTCCAAAATTTCCTCATCAGCAACAAATAAACTAAACAGAAATATCCTAACCATATTAAATCAAATATTCTTGTTATATATGCAATGTTGTCAAAGAAAGAAGACAGTATAATAGATTATAAGATGCACTAAAAAAAAAGTTTATTTGGAATCAAATATTTAAACCAGAAACTAACATACGCATTTTCTATCATGATCCTAAGGATATAACAGCATTCTTAAACACCAGGATGCCAGAAGCTAGTTTCAACTTGTGCTTTTGAATTGAATCCCATTTAGAAAAAAGAACTGCCCTTGCTCACTTCCATGTACTGCACTATAAGTTTGATCGCCAATGCACCCATGAGGGTACATCTTTTGGTCCTTTTTCACGTTAAGACATATAAAGAGCTGATTTCGGTCCTTCAATGTTATGATGCTGCTTTATTTCAGTAAAACCAATCTTGACCAATCAATCCAGACTAAATGGTTAGAGTTAATTGTTCTCCCTTCCCATATTCTTTCTCGCTCCCTCGTGATTTTTTTTTGTCTCAAAAATATTACCAAATGAAGAAGGCTTGAATTCTAGTAAAAAAAGAAACAATGATAGTGTTATACAGAGCCGTTGATAAACATAAAGGCAGGGTGCACTAATAATCGGCATCAAACCTATCTTCCCTCTTGAGATGTCCATGGTTTGCAAAATAAATGCCAGCTTGATTGAACAAAGAGAGCAAATGCAGAAGCTCCTCGATAGAAAGTTTTACAGGCCTTTTATCTTCAAACTCTCCCGTTCTAAGCACCCCAATAATCTTTTCCTTGAAGGAGATAAAGCCTCCTTCATCTTCAGCATCATCACCCTTGTGGGAAGAAGCTTTATCGTTTTCATTAGAGATTTTGAGCAACTCAAAGACTTTCCTCTTATTCTTAAAAATTGCCCCCAGTGTCTTGTAACGGTTATTAAAACAATTCGAGGTGAAAGCCCTCCACTCACGGAGATCCACATTGGGAACCTGAGGCTTAGGGCGGATTATGACCACAGAAGAGTCAACTTTGGGGGAAGGGAGAAAGTCCCTCTTGCTTACATTCATCACAAGCTCTACATCAGCCAGAAGCTTCACATTCACCGACAGCCGGCTAAACTCAGAGTCACCGGGATTAGCCAACAACCTTCGAGCGAACTCTTTCTGAAGAAGAAGCGTGGCACTCCGAAACGGCCTCGGCCCATACACCAGTTTGATCACGAGAGGGGAAGATATCTGATAAGGAATGTTGGCCACAACAAGATCAAACCGCGGGAACAGGACTTTCATTGCATCTTTTTGTATAACCTGCAAAACCAAAACCCACGTGTGACGCTTTCTTCCTTAACTTTCTACTTTTGGCTCAGGCATTTCATCAAACAGGTGAGGTGTGAGATACGGTATGAGTAAGTCAACAATTACCCTGAGCTTATCTTTGAGACCTTGTCTAAGAGCGCGCTTCTCGAGAACCTGGACCATGCGGTGGTCAATCTCGAACGCTACTACCTTGTGCGCAGCTTCGAGAAGCTTGAGGGTGAGGTTGCCGGTGCCAGGTCCGATTTCGAGGACAGTGTCGGTTGGATTTATGGCGGATTTGCGAACGATGGTATCAAGAATTCTAGGGTTGATGAGAATGTGTTGACCTTTGCTCTTGTGAAAATGTAAACGCTCTTCGCCAACTCCATCTCTATCTCCATCTCCATGCACTTGCCGCACTGCTCGTAACCTCCTAGAAATGAACCCAGTTACGGGTACCACCCTCCTCAACATGCTTCGTTCATTCCCAAACATCGATGTAGAATACAAACCTACTCTGCTCCTTTCTTACATTGGCCCATCAAAGCCCAAATCAGGCAGTTTCTGCCTGCAACTCCATAAATTCCCCCCTCCACTTCATATAATAAAATTCTATTTTTTGCTCTTTCTGAAGTGTACAGCGTAGAAATAATTTTCAGAAGTAAAAAATGATTTTTATATGGATTTTTGTTCGTGTAAAAAATGATTTCAGAAGTAAAAAATATTTTTATATGGATTTTTGTTCGTGTAAAAAATGATTTCAGAAGTAAAAAAAAATTAGCCTGGATCCAAAACCCAACTATATTTCCTTCTGTTTTTTGATTAAGGGGTAAAGGACTTCATGTACTTCCATATATTTCTTCCTACATTTTCATATAAAAAAAAATCATATTGTGTTTTTTTAGATTGTAAAATCTTAAAGTCAAAAATAATTTTTAAATTGTGAAATGTAGAAACTAAATAGGTCCCGAAGCTTTTTTATTTTTAGTCTTTCGAACTTTTAAAAGTCTTTTCTTTTACTAATTATACAATTTAAAAACAATTTTTAATCTTCTGTAATCTAAAAATAAAAAATAACTTTGAAATTTAACTACGAAGGTGGAAAGTATTTCTTATACAAAATAATCAAATTTGATTCACATGTTCAAAAAGTAAAAGGCCATGAACGACAAACATAATGAAGGCGATCAACATAGTTAGTAAACATTGACTCTAGTTTAGAGTCTATGACAAATTTCTATATTTCTATCATGACATCTCATGCCTCAACATAATTTACTAACATTTTGTATTTGACTTTTACATTTTTCAGAATGTAGAAGCAACCTAGGAGATCATAACAGTAAGGGAATACAATGCCCATGACATTCATCCAGGTCTCTATCACTAGCAATGACATGTGGACCACCCTCATATGTCAGAAATAATCCTTTAAACCTTTTCAAAGCCCAAGTGAAATTGTTTTCTTCTTCACTTGATAAAAATGCAAAGGTAGCTAAGAAGGTTAACCCTGTAGATGTCATCTTAACTATCTTAAGCAATAACAATCGATATTGTATGTCGTACCCATCAAGAAAATAATATTAAATGTATTCAACAATTTCATTGCATTAGATCCAAAAGAGATCACAACCCATCATCATTAGCTGTTACAATTTAGCTCTTGACCATCTCAATGATTGTTTGTAAGTATATCTTATGTGATATATTTACTTGATTATTGTAAAGTTACAATCATTATTTTCTTTTAGAGCCAATAGAATATTTGTAGGTTTCACTTGACTCTTAGTCATATCAATAAGTAATAATTGTTCAATGAAATTTAACCTCGCAGCAAAAGAGTGACCAAGTAAACTTTGTGTCAAATAATGGTTATGATATCCACATATAACCTTCAACATTCATCCCTCTCCATTAGAATTTGGTTTGCCCTTCAACTTAAAAAGACACTTGTATTTTCTTGTGTCATATATATTTGGCCGAATATCAAGTTTGTATTTCTTGTATTTTCCATCCTTTTCACCTATGACAAATATTTGATCAATTGTAAAATTATTTGTATAATCTTCCTCTCACACTTCATTAATGAAGAAGAGAAATCTAATACCAAACTCGATTTTACTTGTGATTTCATCAAACCGAAAGGATAATATTTCATCTTACAATATAATCACCTATAACATAATATCTTCACCACTCAATAACTTACTTCATTGGTAATAATACTTAGGCTTAATTACCTACTTAGTCCCCATGTTAGGAGGTAATTTTCTGTTTAGTACCCAGTTTTAAAAATGTAGGCATTTGATACCTATGTTTTGAAATTTGTATCAATTCAATCCTATCCAGTTAACGACGTTATAATTGATGCGAGAAATTAAGGACGTTAATGATAGCCTGGGTGGAATAGCTATCAAATGTTTGAATGCATCTTCATTAACGTCCTTAATTTCTCGCATCAATTATAACGCCGTTAACTGGATAGGATTGAATTGATACAAATTTCAAAACATAGGTACCAAATGCCTACATTTTTAAAACCGGGTACTAAACAGAAAATTACCTCCTAACATGGGGACTAAGTAGGTAATTAAGCCTAATACTTATAATAATACCTCAACAAATTATGAAAAAAAAGTTCCAACAAATTAAAAGCAAGAAAAACTTAAAAAAAAGAAGTAACCAAATTTTGAGGGTAAAGGTAGTAACTATATCTCGAAATTAAGTGAAGTAAGTAATTAGATTTTGAAATCATGTGAAGTCTTAATTGGATTTCAAAATTTAACGATTACGTTAATCAAATTTTGAATCTGGTGAATTTTTTATCCAAAATTTGAAATTTAGTAATTTTTATAATTAAATTTTGAAATCCTATTAATTTTAATATATGGTGATTTTTTTAAGGATTTTGAGATTTAGTAAACTTTTTAATCATATATTTCAAAATTAATTGATGTTTTAAATTGGATTTCGACATTCGATTTGCTTTCTAACAGGGAAATGCAACATAAATAACGAAAGAAACTTAAATGAAACACATATACGTGACGTCGAAGATGAACAGACCACCAACAAGAGAGATAACCATCAAAACTCTGCATGAGAAGTGAATATAAATAAAACCAAAGGAATCATGAAAGAGAAGCAGAAGAACGAAATGACCTTGGGATCACAAAGGAAAAACAGAAGAACGTAGTGAACTTGAGGTAGTAAATATATAAAGATAAAAATTAAATGACATCTTTTATTGAATATTATATGCGTCTAATTGGATAAGTAGTCATTTGAGTCATTCTCCCTGCACCTCATTACCTTCGTCCTCCACCTCCAATTTTACTTTTTTACCCTTCATTTAATAAAAAGTTATTCTCCTAATCGCACTTTTGTAGTCGCACTTTGAAGTGCGTTTATTATATATGTGCATTTTTTTCTTTTTTCATGCGTTTGCTGTCATATATTTTTCTTTTTTCATACTTTTTTTCTTTCATGTTTTTTTCTTTCATGTTATTATTTAATTCAATAAACAATTTAATAATTATTTCAATTTCATAAAAAATTAAAAAACTTAAATAAAATTAAATACATAATAAATAATATATTACGAAAATAATAATATGTTCAAAAATAACAAATTCAACAAAATTTAACAAACAAATAAAATAATTCAAAATATATTAAAAGAAAACATTTTATTTAACAACTAACATAAAAAATTAAATTTATTATACTAACCTAATAAAAATAAAATCTAATAAAATAAATATATACTAACCTAATAAAAAAAAATTAAAAAACCTATAGTTTCAAAAACCTAACAGCATTTGAAATCCGGTAAAAACTAACGCACTTCCATGTGCGGTGAGCCGCTTTCCGCAGATCGAAATGCGGTTTCTCTGCCCACCTTTCCGCACTTCCAACTGCGGAAGTCTGTGACCGCAACTCCAATGGCGTTTAAGCATCGTGCTCTCCAGCGACAAACACGAACCGAATCTCTGGCAACCAGCACGAAGCGAACACCCAACCAAGCACATGCATAGATTGTATGACAGGAAACAAAGCAGATGTATGAAGGGTACTAATCTGGACAGCAGAAACACCTGAGATTTGTGAGGAAAACAACCACGAAGGAGGACGAACGCAAACAAAGCTTGGCAAGGGCGGAGACAAAAATAACAGTGGTAGAGGATACAGGGGAGAGAAGAATGGCAGAGGAGGAGGACAGAGACGAAAGAGGGAGGAGTGATTTTGAAAGGGGTGTAGGGTTTGAGTTTGAAATGCGGCAGAGTTAAAGTTTCAGTCAACTTTTTCAAAATCCAAAATATTCTCCTTGACTGTGCCAAAAATATACTTGAAATTAAAATATATTTTGGAGGTGCAGGACGAAGGCCAAGAAGAATCACTCTACTCATTTTTATTCGGTACAGAAAAAAGTGCCTTAGGAGGAGGGAATCCACTGGATCCAAACCGACACAAGCCCAAT
Source organism: Vigna umbellata (assembly GCF_029865625.1). Lineage (NCBI taxonomy): Eukaryota > Viridiplantae > Streptophyta > Magnoliopsida > Fabales > Fabaceae > Vigna > Vigna umbellata. The sequence goes on along the minus strand of NC_142174.1, from coordinate 16,594,095 downwards.
ATGTAATCTATAATGATATCTGGAAGGTCAAACTGAAATGTGGGACCTGATTGGATAGTAATTATGATTTCCTACAGTCCTTTATATGGTCAAAGGGCAATGCATGGAAAGCTTGGAAATATGATTTCTGAATGTTTACCATGCATCATTGCAGACGCGTATTGTGGGACAGAGATGGCTTTGTGTTTGACCTGATCATGCAACACCATTGGAGTCATCTTCTTGTCAATGGTATCATACCAAGCTTTCTGCTTCACATACGAATGATTGGAAACAAACTCTGGCCAATGTGTTGTTCTGCTATCAAAATGAAGAAACTAAAACGAACCAATCATTGTTTCATGGTTACTTCATTTTTGGCATCTTAATCCAAAATGATTGGGTCTTGCTTTCGTTAGGTTGTCTCGTAGTTGTGTAATCCTTTTCTATGACAGACAATAACAAGCTGATTTTTAATTTTCACTGCTCAGTCTAGTGCCAAAATGATTTGATTCAGATCTTTTTTAATCATGATTTTCTTTATCCTTAATTGATAAACTTTTCTTTTATCGTTTCTATGGGCAAGGTGTTTTAATACTCCATTAACAGCAAAACTGAATCAGGTTTATATCTAACTTCTAACTAACCAGGTTTTGCTGGATTGTCTTCTTCATGTTACTTTCCCCTCTTTCCTCAATTTGCTAAAACCAAGTAACCAGAGATTCTCACTAATTACTAATACTAATTCAGTTAAAATTTTATTTAAAACTCATTTTAAGTAAAACATGCTTTCAATTCACATAAGCATGGCTAAAACGAGAAAGGGAATAAAGAAAAGAAAATACAAAAATTATATTAGTGAATAAACACGACTAGTGTGTGTGTGTGTGTATATATATATATATATATATATATATATATATATATATATATATATATATATATATATATATATATATATATATAAAATCATATATACTACGTAATTACTAAAATATTATTGCCGTTGCTAATTATTTTATACTCTTTTGAAATATTTTACAAAAGCAAGGTATTAAATTAAAAAGTAAATATATATACAATTAACGTTTTGGAAACTTTAAAGTCATCAACAAAAAATAATTCCAAGTATACAAAACTTTCCTATCAATCCTCGGGTAGATACTTGGAATTATTTTTTATTGATAATTGAGTCATGGTACTTTTATTAATACGGACGATTTCTTACTTTACCCTTGAAAGCAAATATCTTGTTTTAAAAGAGATCGTTTTTATTTCATTTTATTATTTGGTTACAAAGAAAAAAATAAAAATGAAATAAATTATCAATACCCTCTAAAAAACAAAGTTTTCTTTACCAGATATCTTCACTTTAAAATAAAATTATTACTTTCTCGCGTAATGAACTCGTAAGCCTATGTAAGCAATGTATAATGAACTAAGTATTAAATTAATGTTGAGGTTTAATTGAATGAATGTGTGGAAGCTTTTCACGTTTTTATTTGTAATTGGCAAGCAAAAGAGCATAGAAGGAGGGAATGTCTCACTTTATATGACTGAAATAGTGGTCACTTACCTTATCTATTATTTTTGTTTTATTCCACGTATTCCGTTTACTAATAATAAGTTTGTAAATAAATGTCAATGTCAGATAAAATAACTGAATTTTACCAAATATAATAAAATATATAGAACCATAAACTCTGGCCACGACACAAATTAAATAAGGAAATAAAATTTCTAAAATTTAGGATGCGGTAAAGGTTGAATCTATTAACATATTCATAACATTCACAAAGATAAACTGTTCTTTTACAGGATAATAAAAGACATTCACCTTTAAATGTAAATTATCCATAGACGTTAATGAGGAGCTACTTTAAGGTTAAAATTTTAAATATTTTTAAAAGGAAATAAAAAATATACCATAAATTTAGTTTAATTTTATACTGCCTTCATTTTTTACATAATATCTTTCTGGAAATATAAATAATGTAGTTTGAGACATGATTTGTAAGCTAATTTAGTTACTTTCTAAACTGCGTTTCCCTTGTTTACACTAGAAACAAATTTATTAATTTTTTTCTACAATAAATGAAAAAGTTGAAGCAAACACTACCACAATTCCATGAGGATCCCTAATTACTGTCTTATTGAAACTTTAAATTGGTGTTATCATTAAAAGATATGGCTTCATAATTATGTCGAAAGATAATCTTTCTCCATGAAAGTATTAAAAGATGAATAAGAAATCTAAAAATATTCACTCAATAAGCAAGAGAGGAAAGTGTATACGGATCGGAGACAATTTAAAATGTTGTTACTTTATGCTTTTAAAGAGCATCTTAATATGACCATTGAATATTTCACAGGAGCAAAGTGCGTGGAGCGAGATTTATGGACGAATAACATAAAAACATGCTTTATTTTATATCAAAGAACATGTTTTTTTAATCGTAGTCATTCACAATTTACATAAATGACAACTATTTATATACTAGTATGACCATTGACTCAATTAATTACGGTATATTGTTATAGGATTATGGTGTGAAAATATTTCAAAGTCCAGGATCTAGGCTATGTAGTGGGTGAACCAAATCAGCGTACAAAGTTCCAAATCTCAAATCTCAGTCCGTTCTTTTCGGCGTTAAACGTTGTCTAAAAACACGAAAGCAAATATAAAAATTATAGAAACATCAAATGTAATTTAACAAGAATTTAGGAGATTGTAAACGACAGTGTGAAACGAAATTATGGGAGGGTTGAGAACAAAACACGCCCACGTGAGTGCTTCAGCTTCGGGGACATATATAATGAATCAAACAACAATATTTATGATGGGAGTACTCTCTTCTAAACAAAATCAATTTATAATAAATAACTGTAAATTTTATTTTATAAACTTAAATATCGTTAAAATTTATTGTTTGTTAAATATATTATTTTATTTAATATTAAATCATTTACTTATATATATATATAAGTAAATATAAATTTTATTTTATAAAATAATTTTTTAGATTGTATTAGATTTAAAATCTATTTTCTAACTATTTATAAATTTTATTTATTTATTTTTAACTTTTGATCTTAAATATGTCGCAGTGTTTGAAACCTAAATTAAGGGCACATGCATGGTAGAATAATTTTTCTGATATAACTAATATGGATTAAAACTAAGTATTGTAAGGAATGATCTACACACAAAGCAAGTGCACAAAGTACACTTTTGCTTTCTCTATCTTTATACTGTTTTTGCAAACAAAAAGGTGAATATTCTGTCAACGAATAACGAACTTTAATTCTTTATCTGCGACCAAGATATTCACCAAAGCCAAGCTCATACATAAATAAATAACAAGGTCCCCAGTGAGAGAATAACTCAAAACCATCCCTATTTGGCTTTGATTGGAATAACAAGATCAAAGTTTTTCATAATTTAATTTTTCATGGTTAGTTATTAACTTTAGTTTTTATCAGCTACAGATTTAAACTCACAATTTAACACTTTCTCCTTTCCCTTTTATGACCCAGTGAACCTTATATCTCTTATAAAAAAAGTACAGTACAAGTGTGAGCGAATATATATAGGTGGGATACAATAATTTGTTTTTTAATTTTTCAAGTAGTATATTGTAATTAATATTTAGGTGGATACAATGATTTTTGGATAGGAATTCGATTTCTGGGTAATCGAATTCTGATTTGAATTTTTGTGAATTTAATTGAGTTACAGTTCAGAATTCAGATTTGGAAAATCAAGTTTTGAAATGAATTTTTGAGATTTTAGTCAAGATGTATATTAGAATTTGGTTTCTGAATAGTTAAGTTTTGACTTAGTTTTTCGAACAGTTAAGTTCTAACTCGATTTTGTGTGATTTTAAACCAAATCAGAATTTAGTTATCCGAAAAATAAATTATAAAATACATCTCGATCAAATTTACCAAAATTCATTAGAATTTGACTTCTCAAAATCTAAATTCACGAAAATTCAAGCCAGAATTTAGTTATCCAAAACTGATTTTTGACCTGTGCAAAAACTATGTTATTCTGATAAATATTAAGCACATGTACTACCTTGGAAATAGAAAAAAAAAAGGCAAAGTATACTGAGATAAAAGTTCTATATATATAGGAGTGCTAAAACTTGTTTAATACAATAAAGTTGATTTTCTGTTCAATCAACTTGTATGCTTTCTCATATTTTATTAACAGAGATGCATATGATGGTTCTGAATCACTTTATAACCCACCACCGGTATATCGCTAAAATATGTGCAGTGGCCGCACCATAATCTCAACACAAACTCAGAACTTTGTAGTCAAATTTTGACTTCACACTTCTTTATTCACTTAGAACTACCACTTTGTCAAAAGTTATCCAGAAAGGAATTTTATACCCTTTTTTTATATAGCTTAATTTTCCCTTTTGGCCATATATATGACCCCCATTTCACGTATAAAAATGGACTAATTTATTTCCTTAGTACATGCCATTTGCTTTTTGTTACGGTTGGTTTTGGTGAACTTGATGGACGAAATTATTTAATATATATGCTCGAACCGAATTATCACTAGAAATTGAAAAATCTTTGACTATTTTTGTACATGACTGTAGATGTAGTATTCTAGCGAGTGTTTGACGAATTACATAATAGAAATTCATCTTTATATAGTTATTAAACTTAATTAATAATTTAATTTTTATATTTAAGTTTATCATTTATTTTTATCTTTTTATTTTTTTTATTCAATTGACTATCTATTTTTATTAAATTAAATTAATGTAGTCTATTTTAATAAATCAAACGTACCTTAAAAGGTGATTATATATTTGTTTAAACTCTCTTCTCCAATTCTAACTCCTTTTTTCGACAACACCCACCACCACCCACTCTCTCATTTCCTCTCACCAAGCATTAATTATTTAAATTAATTCTATTTAACAAAAATATAAACTTAATTAATATAAATATAAAAACTAAATCATTAAACAAGTGAATAAAATAATAATAAATAAAAATAGAGATATATATTGAAAGTGGATTTAAATTAAAATAAGTCTCAACATCATGAAATCCTATATTCATAATATGTTGCATGATACTTCTTACATCATATCAAATTTATCGTAGCTAAATAATATATTAAAAATAATAGTTAATCTGTTAATATTTATTATTATAATCAATAAATTATTTATAAAAATAATTGACTTATAAGATAATAAACTAACATTTGGAATGAAATTACTACAAAATATAAAATAATGTTAGGTTGTGGTGTGGTTCACTTAATTTTTCCTTATGGTTGGGTCGTTAGGGGAAAGATTGAGGCAAAAGAAAAATAAAGTCGGTAGGAATTTGGTATTACTTGAAAAGTCTAAAGAGAGAGAAAAAAAAGGCGAGGCTGGATTTTCTCTTTGTATGGTATCCAAGGCGAGGGTTTTGTGTGTTATGGTTATAGTAATCATTTAATTTATTATTGGTTTGATTATGCTTTTAAAGAAAATGTCGAACACTGTGAAGTTGTGACAGTGGTAAATTGGCTGTTCTGAAGACAATGGATAATATATGGGTTGGCTCACAGTTGGTTCACATGAAATGACCAATTAAAACCACAAAGAAACAAGGAAAAGGAAAAAGGGTTTCGTGTTCACATGAAATCTGGGCCATAAATATGGCATTCATCCACTCACCCATCAAACCAACCCATATATTGCTTAAACTGTTACTAATTATATTACTAATTCTATGTTAAGATCTATACAACAGACAGCACAGTATGAGAAATAACTGTTTCACGTATTGTAGCACGTTGTTCATACAAACGAAGGAGCACCGCTTTTTATGCGCGAAACTAACTTCAGCGTTTACTCGTTAAAATAACACTACTAATCAGTCAACTAAGAAGATTTATTTACTTGAGTGATTTAATTTTAAATTTAAAATTTAAAATTTTAAATAAATTCTAAATGTCTAATATTTTGTGCATTTAATTATAGAGTTGTTGCCGTGGTGATATTTATTTGGATCACATTCTTTGTGTTATGGTTGTTTGGCACAGAGAATAGACATACCGATGGGTACATTATTATTACATAATTATTGTTACGTTGGAGCATTGGTTGGTCGCACAGAGCCACGCTCAGAGCGGTGTTCTCGACACCTGTGGCTACGAATGAGTGTGCGAAAAAAAAGCATGTTTTGTGTTACGTGTTTTTCCTTTTATAAATTGGTCTACTAAGCACTCAACAGTGGGCGGAGTGAGTTTATTAACTTCACCACTCTCTTCTCTTTCTCTATCTCCTTGGATACCAAAACCATAGCACTCAAACCAACACCCCGACTCTACCTTTTTCTTTCTTCTCTCTCTTAGCATTCCCCATTCTCTTCTTTCTCAGTGGTGGGGAAAGCATGGAAACCACCTCAGTTTCCAAAATACACTTTGCATTGTTTTGTTTGGCGTTCTGGTTGGCTGTTCAGCTGGACTGGGTTCACTGTAGTGTTACCTACGACAGAAAGGCCATTCTCATCAATGGCCAAAGGCGACTCCTTTTTTCTGGCTCTATACATTACCCAAGAAGTACCCCAGATGTAATTTTCTTCTTCCATTTCCTGCTATTTTGTTTTCTTGTTTGCCCATAGAAACTTTACCTTGTTTACTGTTGTTTTTTCCTGTGTAGACGTGGGAAGATCTGATTTACAAGGCCAAAGAAGGAGGTCTGGACGTCATTGAAACCTACGTCTTTTGGAATGTTCACGAGCCTTCTCCTGGCAATGTATTTCACTGACACTCTTTCAGTTCCTTAATTTTTTTTTCTTGTTGAAATTGAGGTTTATTATCTCTGTTCTCTCTTCACGCAATTCGTTGCAGTTCGACTTTGAAGGAAGGTACGATCTCGTGAGGTTCGTGAAGACAATACAGAAAGCGGGGCTATATGCTCATCTTCGCATTGGACCTTATGTCTGTGCAGAATGGAATTTCGGGTACCTTCAAAAATCTCACACCCTTGTCTGTTGTTTGTTTCTAACTCGAGGTTTCGGTCTTGTGGGGTCTTGTTCGATTCTTCAATGACTTCTCTTGTAATGTGCAGAGGGTTTCCTGTTTGGCTCAAGTATGTTCCGGGCATCAGTTTTAGAACAGACAATGAACCTTTCAAGGTCTCTCTCTCTAGCGCGTGCGCCTGCACATACACACACACACACCAAAACCAATTTTCATTACATGAACCGACTAAAGGAAAGTTGGAATTTCTTTCTACTGAAATGGTTTTTTTGATGACCCGTGAACGGTGTTGCAGAGGGCAATGCAAGGGTTCATTGAGAAGATTGTGGGAATGATGAAGAGTGAGAAACTCTATGAATCTCAGGGTGGCCCTATCATTCTTTCTCAGGTGTTGTGTAGCCCTCCATTTCTTAGTTGCTTTTTGTGTATTTATCTTCAACCACTAGTGACTGTAGACTTTTCAGTTTAGATCTGACTAAGTGGCCATAGTAACCGTGATATATGCACAATATGCTGTTTCAGATTGAGAATGAGTATGGGGCACAGAGTAAATTACTTGGACCTGCTGGCCAACGTTACGTAAACTGGGCTGCAAAAATGGCTATTGAAACGGGAACGGGGGTCCCCTGGGTGATGTGCAAGGAAGATGATGCACCAGATCCCGTGGTGAGCATTCTCATTCTTCCTTCCTCTAGAAAGTTATGTACTGTAGCATGCTGTGCTTATATGCACCATGAACATATCTTTGTATTTTGATTTGTTATTATTATTATTCTTGTTGTTGTTATCATTATTATTATATAAAAATGGAGCATAACGAATTGTAGCCCCAACCTTTCTTTTTCAAGAACCTTGCATGTTTAGGAGTGTGGTTCATAAATCTGTTTGTTTCCTTTTAATGGCAGATAAACACATGCAATGGCTTTTACTGTGATTATTTTACTCCTAATAAGCCCTATAAGCCTTCAATGTGGACTGAGGCTTGGAGTGGCTGGTAATAATTTTTATTGTTATCCTCTAAGTTTGGAATTAAAGAAACGAGCTTGTATAACTTTCTCTCTCAAATATGTAGGTTTTCTGAATTTGGAGGTTCAATTCATGAAAGACCTGTTCAGGATTTGGCATTTGCAGTTGCCCGGTTCATACAGAAAGGAGGATCTTTTGTTAACTACTACATGGTTGGTTTCTTATCCACTAACTCCATTGAGAAATTGACAATGAAGATGATGACAACAGCATTTACTCTAGTAATTTTCTTTTGCACATGTAGTATCATGGGGGAACCAATTTTGGCCGTACAGCTGGAGGCCCTTTCATCACTACAAGTTATGATTATGATGCTCCACTGGATGAATATGGTGAGAACTGAAAATTTTGTAATTTATGTAACTGCTGGCTATTGCTGTCTTTTTATTTAGTTTATTCATTTACATTTATATCGACAATTTTCCGTCCGAAAACTTGTTCATTGGTCTGAAGTATCGCAATGTAAATGCTTTCGTTAGTTGTCCCAACATTAACCCTAGACCATATTGCTGATTGTTTAACTGACTACATTTGTTAAACAAAAATGATAGGTTTGATTAGGCAACCCAAGTATGGTCATCTGAAAGAGCTTCATAAGGCTATCAAGATGTGTGAGCGGGCTTTAGTTTCAGCTGACCCAGCTGTTACTTCATTGGGGAACTTTCAACAGGTTTAACATACTCCCTCCCTCCCTCCCTCTCTCTCTCTCTCTCTCTCTCTCCACTGTGCCGCAACTTTCTTTACTGATCCTAGTTAGTATTTTCTTTTTTCCAGGCTTATGTATACTCTGCAAAATCTGGAGACTGTGCTGCATTCCTCTCAAACTATGATACAAAATCTTCTGTTAGAGTTATGTTCAACAATATGCACTATAACTTACCTCCGTGGTCCATCAGCATCCTTCCTGATTGCAGAAATGCTGTTTTCAATACAGCAAAAGTATGTAACAAAAGTCTGAGATTTGAAATCGTATTCCTTTGGTACTCTGCGATCACCATGCTTCCTAGCACACAATTTATTCACCTTCAATATCGTCATCGATGGTATTCAACAATTTAAAATTGTCTAAAGCCACTAAATTCATCTTCTCTTCCGTTAGGTTGGAGTGCAAACATCTCAGATGCAAATGCTGCCAACAAATACTCATATGTTCTCATGGGAGAGATTTGAGGAGGACGTTTCTTCTCTTGATGACAGCTCTGCAATTGCAATCACTACTTCTGGTCTCCTCGAACAGATAAATGTGACACGGGATACAAGTGATTATCTTTGGTATATAACTAGGTAAGCTTGATTTTCTAAATTTGATTAGGCTTGCTTCTTAAGTAAGCTAATCTCGTGTTGTTTTAATTCCACCCACCACACATTGACATTTTGATCAGTATGTAGTCATCATGCTTAACAATTCTCTATGTTCATTTTTCAAATGGCAGATTACTTGCATTAACCATGAAAATAAATGGTTAATTTTATAGATGCTTAATATGGAATTGACATCATGAGATGACTTTGACATTTACTGGAATCTCTCGTAGGATCCTGCTACTAGACGTTTGGAAACCATTTTCTCCTTACTAATTATTTCATATCTATTTTTCTAGTGTTGATATAGATTCATCGGAATCTTTTTTCCGAGAAGGCAAACTACCCTCTCTCATTGTTCAATCCACGGGGCATGCCGTGCATGTTTTTATCAATGGTCAACTTTCAGGTGTGTAGTCTGCTTTCTTCTTTACTAGATCTCGCTCCCATGTTATTAGTCGAAGGAAACAAGATAAATATGATTGAAAACAGGTTCTGCCTTTGGAACACGAGAGGATAGGAGATTCAGATATACTGGCGCAGTAAACCTCCGAGCTGGAACAAACAGAATAGCTCTGCTCAGTGTTGCTGTTGGACTTCCTGTAAGTTTTTTTCCACCTTTACTTTCCGAAGAAAAATCCTACTACATCCAAGTATCGATCGATGCAATCCATTGTCAAAAGTCAATTTTTTGGAAAAACCATTTAAGGTTCTTCTTATATGGTTTCTTCTTGAGTTTTCTTATGAAAGATCTTTTAACCTTTTTTTAATTGAGCGAGTTATCATCAGGTCCACTAATTCTCCTTTTTATTATCTCAACTGTGCTTATAAAGGCTTTATTCTTGTCTATTAATAATTACTATCATTATTTTCGGATGTGTTGTCATAGAATGTAGGAGGACATTTTGAGACTTGGAGCACAGGAATACTTGGTCCTGTTGTACTCCGGGGACTTGACCAAGGAAAGTTGGATTTATCTTGGAAAAAGTGGACTTATCAGGTTGCTTAGTCTTACTTTAGTTTCTTGAGTAGTCTTGGTTACAAAGGAATTTTTTATCGAGACATGCTAACTTTTTAAACAGGTTGGGCTGAAAGGAGAGGCCATGAATCTTGCATCTCCAAATGGTATCACTTCTGTAGAGTGGATGCAGTCAGCATTAGTTTCAGACAGAAATCAACCACTGACATGGCACAAGGTAAAAATAAACAGAAATGTGCTTAAGGCTCATGGAAACCAATTACAGGCCATAGAAAATGATAAAATTTATTGGTATATTTGCAGACTTATTTTGATGCTCCAGATGGAGATGAGCCGTTGGCATTGGACATGGAGGGTATGGGTAAAGGTCAAATATGGATTAATGGACAGAGCATTGGAAGATACTGGACTGCTCCAGCTGCTGGTAATTGCAACGGTTGCAGCTATGCAGGCACCTTCAGACCTCCAAAGTGCCAGGTTGGTTGTGGCCAACCAACCCAGCGGTGGTAAGTATTATTTTTTGTCGACATTGTAGGAAATGCGTGGCACAGTCAGGCTCAGAGTCCCTTATATTTGGCACTAAATATTTCAGGTACCACGTACCTCGATCTTGGTTGAAGCCAAAACATAATCTGCTAGTTGTTTTTGAAGAACTTGGGGGAGATCCTTCAAAGATTTCAATTGTACAGAGATCAGTGAGCAGTGTCTGCGCTGATGTGTCTGAGTACCATCCAAATGTTAGGAATTGGCACATTGAGAGCTATGGGAAATCAGAAGAGTTCCATCCCCCCAAAGTTCACTTGCATTGCAGTCCTGGCCAAGCCATCTCTTCCATTAAATTTGCAAGCTTTGGAACTCCTTTGGGGACCTGTGGAAATTATGAGCAAGGAGTCTGTCATTCTCCCTCTTCTTATTCCATCTTGGAGAAGGTACTCTTCAACTCCATTTCTTAATCCAACTCATCAACTTTGCAATAAGATTTTCTAAAGACGATACCATAACTAATGTTCTTTGTTATTTATCTCAGAAATGTATAGGGAAGCCCAGATGCACGGTCACTGTATCAAACAGTAATTTTGGGCATGACCCTTGTCCAAATGTGTTGAAGAGGTTATCAGTTGAAGCTGTTTGCGCTCCAACCAAGTGGAGGGGATGAATGATTAAAAGCACCATTTTAAGTGCAGTATGCAGTGACTAACAAGAAAAAGTCAAGAACAATAATAGTATAGGTAATGTAAGTGCCATAGTTGTTTTAGGGAGACTTAGTTACTACATTCTGATATGTTGGTGCCGAAGGCACGAGGTTTATGATTTTTATTGAGTGATGTGTCAACGGGATTGTGTAAATTAGTGATTATTGAATAGGAGAGAGTTTTAAACCAAGAGTTCAAAATTTGGACCCTTGTGTGTGAATTTGGAGTGGTAGTTTCCTGCCTTCAAAGTTTTAACTACAGGCACGGAAAAGGTAGGAACTTTGGTTGGTGTGATGTTTTTCTTTTTTCTTTTTTGTTTTAGTTTATGGGGTAAATTAAACTCCAAATCAGGTTTAAGTTAGGAGCGGATCCTACTGTAACCATTCTCTGCACTTTACCTTCTATTTTTCTTTCTTTTTGCTTTTATGTTGCAGAATCTACCAATGGCTTTAATGTTTAAGTGTCTTTTTAAATTTTAACTGATTTTTCTACCGTTTTTTAAATTTAATTATATTTTTAGGTAAAAAGTTATTTATGAAATAAATAAAAATTAATTACAATAAAATTATAAAAGTTATTTATATTTAATTTTATAACTATAATAACAACAATAGTAATAATTTTATTATTTTTTATTATCATAAAAAAAAGCGTTTCATTGGTTCTAAATAATGCAAATTTAGTGTTATATTCAACGACGAAGATAAGAAGTATTATCAAACAACTTCAAAAAAGAGACGGTGTAACATCCCAAAAATACGGTGTAAAATCATATACGAGAATTATCACATGTTAATAATACCACAGATCAGTTTTACACAGAACGAGATATAATTTTGGCCGAACGGCCTTACACAATAACAGGGGATTTAAAAACTAAAGCTAGCTACTACTAGACCGAACGTTTACCAAAATATACTAATACCGCACGGTCTTTACAAAAGATAAAGCCAACACCAGACCGAATGTTCTCAAGGTTCGGCCTTCACTTCCGTTGCGTCTTCCAATACTTCTTCCAGCAGCTCTTCTCTTTCTGTTCACATCCACACAGATGATCATTGTAACAGGACAACGAAAGGATGTACAACACAGACAAAAATGATAAACAGGGTAAGCTTATGTAATTTAATTTATTCAATCACAACATACAACATTCATAACAAAACCAACAACGACCACATCATAATTCATACATCCATGCATGCAAATAACGACCACATGACTCTGACTATCCGGACTGTATGAATCCTGTGTAGCTACGACGTTCGTGCACCCGGGTGATATAGTAACTGGGATACCCTCAACAACTGTCACTCGAGGTTGATCCGTTTCGTCCAAGTTAACCTTATGGACTAGGACCTCCTGCCATTCCCACATGTGACTTACTCCTCTCTACATGAGAACGAATAATCATGGAATATCAGGATGAACGCCTGCTAAGCTTTGCCCACATTCATACTTTACCAAATCAATAACCACTTTCTGAGATATTCCTCCCTGGAATACTCGTTCATAATCAAACTATTTAATACACATCACATATCAAATTCTCTCATACTTTATCATCCACATATTCAAATGAAATAAGTTCATACGTTCTTATCATAGCCCAAGTACGACTGGTATAACGCTTCTTAGAAACTAACAAGACTGAGCGCTACTCATCTACTTCAATAAACAGACTCCTAAGAGTTCAAACCAGACGCCACGAAGCCTAGGCCGAGTACTAAGACTCTAGGCCGAACACCTTTTAAAGACCAACACTGATTTACACTAAATACTAATACTAATGAGAAACTATGGAGTAACAAACGCTATCTAGTTTGAATGAAGACTCTGATTCTAAGCACAGTAATAATATATTACAGAAAACAAGATCCAGCGCCTGGTTTAAGACCGAGCCCTGTAGAAACCGAACACTATTCGACGAGCGTTGGTCCAAGACCAAGTGATTATCAGGAACGAGTGCTACTGAGACTGAACGCTTGGTCCAAGACCGACCACTAATAAACTTACATAAAACGAATGAATTTATATATATACAATTGAGCCACCACTTATTCTGAATGAAAAAGAACGATAACGTCTACGACCGTAAGTAATATGTATAACACATTTACTAAACTGTTTAGAAAGTCTAAAGAAGAACTACTCTTAAGCTGAATACTCACTCATACATATCTACTATTCTATCATGATCGTTATTAACGAAATTCCTTGTATAAGAAAACCTAATATAAACGGACGCTTGACCAGATTACCACCTTTACTCAGAATACTACAGTTGACGATCAATCCCTATCTCAACTCAATTCACCCCATGCATCATTCATCCATCCACACGTCCAAACAAGCAGTACACACATATCTCATATTCATCAAATAATCAAACAACGTATCATGCAAACATGCTAACGCTCAAACAAGAATTTAATCAAATTATATAAGCTTCCCTTACCTCGACACGTAACCGAACGTTCAACTATGCAGAATTAGAGCTCCCTACTACCAAAGACTTAACGTCCGACGACCACGTTTTAGAAATATTGAACCACAAAGAAAACCAGAAACGCTCAGAATAATACTACCTACTCAGGCGACCAGAACTAGAGGGTTGCATGCGAGTCTAAACGAATGTGCCTAAAGAGAAAGAACTCACCAGCTCAGAATCACAAATCGATCGGTTTAACTGGAAGCTCTTGACGCCGGGAGTGTTCCAACGGTGCCTGAGAGGTGATAGGAAGAAGAAATGGTGAGGTTTTCTTAGAGAGAAGGAGGAGAAAAGAGTTTTAGCAGTTTGGAGAAGAAGAAAGACATGTAGAGAAGTGACACGTTATTTGAAATCTAGCCTTAAATATTGTCGTCACCCAAAACGAACGACCACTCTCCTGCAGCTACCTGTTTTTCACTGACTGAGACGCTCACTCCCTTCTTGGCACATGGGTCCTACTACTTGGGGTTTTTGGGTGAGTTTTAATGGGGTCTGACAGATTGGAAAATAAAACATTTAAGAATCTCACAAAATTGAGTTCAACTTAAATTTTTTTATATTAAATTGATTTATTGAATTATATTAGGAGTTTTAATGAACTTAATAATCTTTTGTAATGTAGTTGGATAAAATAAAAGACAGTTTAGTAAGACTATAAATGTAAAAATATGTAAGTTGCTAGTCTAGGTTTAAATGGCGCCTAGAATCTAGTGACACTGAGCGGTGCTTGGCAAAAAATACTCAAGAACTTGTACCTTTAAAATAACTTACATTTAATTTAATCACTAGACCAGAACATTTTGTTATGAAATGAATAAAAATATATTTAATAATAAATCATATTTTAGATAAGATATTGCTTATTCAAACAAAATAACATATTTCACATCTTTTAAAAACACGAATTATATATATAATTAATAATAATAACAATAATCTATAAATTTTAAATATTCATTATTTTAAATAAAAAAATAAAATTTAATACAAAATGAGATCAATTGCATATTAATACTACTGCATTTGAGAAAAATTCTAATTTAAGTAATGATAACAATTAGACTAGTAATACACTTATTTAATACATGATATTATAATAAAAATAATACTTTGATAATCCTAAAAGAATATTCACTTGACAACTCTCTAATAATACATAATGTCTATTAGAATTTCAAATTAAAGATAAAATAAATATGATTAAGATAATATTATTTTGAATTGTAATATGAATATGAATGTTTTTCGGTCTTTAGTATCACCACTCATATTATAATTGTTTGTAGAAAAATATGATGATGTAAATATTATGATGTAAATAAAGATTAAAAGATGTCATATTTTTCTACCAACATAGAAACCAAACTTTTGACACATGAACAACATTGTATTAGGATTAGAAGGAGGATTATGGAAAACCAAAATGAGGCTAAAGCATTGTTTACCTCTTGTACAAAGTAGAGCAAACCAAGAGTAAGTTTTTTTCTGATTCATATCCAAACTGATCATGCCAACAAATGGAAAATGACCATAAACTTTAATTTCTTACACTAAACAAGTTTATATAAAGAAAAATATAACTTGACACGCATAATATTTTACACTCATTTGATATTACTCATATTTACTTTTTACCTTTAAAAAAAAACAATAAAAATTTACTCTTTTAAGACCATTTTACTTTTTTTAAATATGTCAAATAAATGTTAATGTGTGTCATACTACTCTTACTTAGCTTAATTATCTCCTAAACTATGTCATGGATCTTCTACATTCATATTTTTAACAAAGCTGACTTCTTAATTATTGGCTAAAAGATGACTAAATGAAATTATAAAATTATGCAAAATAGTAAAAGTAATATTACTAAAATGGTAAATCTCTCTTAAGTAATATACTAATTATCTAGAAGTAAGAACTATGTAATTAATTTATGGCTTAATACCTCTTTTGGTCTCTCGAAAGAGGGGTTGTGTTCAAAATGGTCATACATTTTTTAAAAAGTAACAAATGATCCCAACTTGTGAAAAAATGGGTCAAGTTAATCCTTTTTGCTAACAGCGTCAAAAATAAAACGGTGCAGCTACCCTTGGACAAAACTTAATGACGTGTCCAGTTTATCTTATTGTGTGGTAGTTGCGTGGCAGTGAAGTTAAAATTGTGACAAAAAAAATAGATTGTGTGGCAATGTTTTGACAGAGGTTAAAAAAAGAGAGGTTGGGGTTTGGGTTCGTCCTACTTGGTGTCTGAGGTGAGGAAAGCGTTTGTGGCGAGATAGGAATGACTTCTTCCCAAGGGTGTTCTTTGTGTTCCAATAGATGGGGCAAATGATCTTTGCGTTCGTCCCATGTTGATGCTTCTTTTTACTTGCCTCTACAAAACTATCAAGTATTTTACTAAGATCGAGAACTGCATATTTTAAATCTTTTACAGAAATCCCAGTTTTCAAGCCACTAAGAACACGCCAAATTACTGGAGTGTCCTTCTTGGTGGAGAGAAGCAGCACCCTAAGCAACTTTGCACTGTACTCCACCAAAAAACCTATTTCATAAAATTCTAGGAGCATTTTGTGGATACATGCCAAGCTCTTTACACAACGAGACTTCCTTATCACAATTAATGCTTCCAACCTATCACACAAAATAAAGATATAAGCCATTTTGTGGACCACTACCTGAAACTTATCATTAGACATCCCAATCCGAATCCTATAAATTAGAGTTGTCAAAACGGGTAATCTGGCCCGATCCAACCCGACCCACCATGGGTTGGCCACTTAGTGAGCCAACCCAACCTGAGTCGAAAAAATTCGAACTCGACCCAACCCACCATGGGTTGGTGGGTTAAACGGGTTGTCTCATTGGCTCACGTAATTAACCTTTTTTTCACCCTCTTCTTTTGAAATTCTTATAACATGTTACTTTGATCGATCAAATTAAAACAGGAATAATTGAACCAATTGATATAAAAGAAAATGAAACAAAAGAAATATATTGTTATATATATTCTAAGCTATCAAGCATAAAATTTTGCCAATTTAGTTTAATGAGATATACACAACCGTTTGACCAAGAAACTACATGTAGCCATTAACAAAAATATATAGCACAAGATAAAACTGTCATGCTTGTAGATAAGTCTAAAAGATAAAACAAATGATATATTCCTGAATTATCCAATCTATAATATTATCCATTTATTAAATTGGAGTTCTGGATAAATCCACAATATTATGCTCTCTTTAAGCATTTTCTTCTTTATCTCCATCTATAATATTATCCAATCTATAATCTTAGGGTTTTATTTGCAAAGAGGAACTTTTGGAAAGACAGCAACACGAAAGGCTCTATTGCTAAGTAAAGGTTGTGCGTTTTGAATAATTAATTTAATTAATTTGATTTCAATAAAAAAAAATAGGATTTGAATAATTAATTTAATTAATTTGATTTAATTAGAAAAAATAGGTGGGTT
This sequence comes from Vigna umbellata, assembly GCF_029865625.1. NCBI lineage: Eukaryota > Viridiplantae > Streptophyta > Magnoliopsida > Fabales > Fabaceae > Vigna > Vigna umbellata. The sequence goes on along the minus strand of NC_142174.1, from coordinate 16,576,642 downwards.
GGTGAGCCAACCCGACCCACCACGGGTTCAACCCGTGTGAGCCGGATTCTTAGTGAGCCGGGTCAAAATTGGCTCGCATTAAAATTTTTGCATTTTGTTCCAACCCAACCCGGCTCAAACTTGTGGTGAGTCGGGTTGGCTCACGAGTTTCAATCCATTTTGACGGCACTACTTTAAATGCAAACGGAGACCACTTGAAATTTCACCTTCAATGAGATAAACACTAACCCCAATTTAAACACAGTTTTCACCATAATGTTTAATCCCAAATCACGATTTCATTCTAACCCTAACCCCTCTTTTTTTTAACCTCTCACAGTACATTGTCACATACTCAATTTTTTTCTCCCATTTTTAATTTTACACATCAATAAACCTAACTCTGTCATACAATCACATAAAATTGACATGTCATTAAGTTTTGTCCAGAATGACAGTTGCACCGTTTAATTTTTGACGCCATAAGCAAAAAGAATTAAATTGACCTGTTTTTTCACAAGTTAGGATTGTTTGTTACTTTTAAAAATTGTAAGACCATTTTGAACACAATCCCTCTTTTGAGGGACAAAAAAGTTATTAAGCCTTGATTTATCCATGTCGGATAATCTATTTTATATAAATAATGCATAATGGAATATGAAACCCCACGACACATGTTTTTGGTTGAATTAAAAATTCTCCACACTCATCAACATGTAAAATAAGAAGAACTGATGTAATTATGATTCATGATATAATATAACAAAGCACACCCACTATTATTTAAGACTTAAGCCAAGCACCAGTTTGTATCCAGAAAGAGATGACATAGTAAAAAGCTACTTAGTGCAATAGCAAAAATACCAGATAAGTCTAATACAAGATTCTAAAACATAAATACCAATGGATAAAATGTCTTTAAAGCTGAAAGTAAACTGCTGAGATAAGCAAGATTAAGCATTAGCTGCAGACACATGTTTGTCTATTGTCTGCTGCAATTCTTCCTTCTTTGCTCCCACCACTTTGCCCAGAAGAGTTCCCTCTTTCACAAACACAAAAGTCGGCATTGCCTCAACAGCAAAATCTTCAGCAACAGTCTGCAACCAACAAATTATTTATCATTATTCTCTAAACCAATATTTTAATCTCTTCTTTTTATCTGCTGCTATTTGGGTAGGAAAATTATAAACATAACTACGTGATTATTTATTTTACCTTTAATTCGTCTACATCCACCTTCAGAAATATGACATTTAAGTACTTCTTAGCCAGCTCAGCCAGGAATGGAGAAATGAAACGGCATGGTCCACACCAAGAAGCAGTAAAATCCACCACAATCTGAAACAATTACCAATGAAATATGACTACAATATATCACACATTCTTATAAGATAAAACTCACATGTTTTGGACTCTTTATACTACTTTCAAAAGAAAACATTTTTATTTTTCAAAGCGACAATTTTCAGTTTCAATTAGAGAATGTATGAAACATTTTATAGGTTCTGTCATCAGTTATATGATGATGTTAGCTACAAATGTAAGTGATCATAACTGCTTGTAGTGTACTGCAGACTGAAATTTGCAATGCATGATTAGGTTAAAATTTATGGGTATAGGTGAACCACACAAGTAGATTATCCAAGAAGACTCAGCTGAAAACAAAATAATTATTTTAACAAATTTCAATATCCAAATAAAGAGTGAAAGTTTTCGAAGTAAAAATAATTTTATATGCCCAATTTCATCAATCAAAAACATATATTTCACTTAACTAATTTTAAAAAAGGGAGTATATCTCTCATCACGTTTCCTCTTTTTCTGATTTTCTTCTCCACCCATCTCACTTCCTTATGGTTGTAAGAAAATCATAACTCTTACATAAGTGGAATTACCCCACAAATATTGTATTTCACAGATCTTGCTGATTTCAAAGCTTAATATTATCAAGCCATCGATAACAAACTAATCATCGTGTTTGATTAGTGTTTACGATGATTAACATATATATGGCACACGATTCATTTGATTACCACGAGACTTTTTGGTAAATCTGATATAGACAGCACTCAAGATCAATTCAAAATCAATTTTAAAAATCAAACTCAGGTGTTGTTTACAAAAAGTGCAATGAGTATAGCGTGCAAACACAGTAAAGAGAAATCATTATATATGATCCTCCACACACACACGATCTAATAAAACTGTAATTTCACTTATAGTCAATGAAAAACCCTATATTAACAAGTTCGTTTATATATAATGGATAATGAAAAATAAAATCAGTAGAGTCCTTCACAGTTTCTTTCCTCCTCATCGGATTCAGAGAAACACATTCTCCGGAAAGCAATACAAATCATCCCCACAAAAAAAAAAGAAAAAAACAATACTTTTTTCTTTTCAGAATCATCTTTGAATCAAGTTTCAGAACCAGCGAAGGATGAATCAAAATATAACAAGAAACGGCAAAGTTAAGCACAGATCGAATCCAACGATGCACGCTTCGGACAATTTATTAATAAAACGATACATGATATATGAGACGTCACATGATGTGAAAATGACAACAAAAACGAAAAAAAATTAAGAATCACAGCATAAATTGAGATCGATCGATCCATGCAGATATTAAAATTAAAATTAAAATTAAAATGAATAAAGATTAATGAGTTGATTGATACGTACGAGTTTCTTGGAATCATTGCCCTTTTGGAGTTGTTCCGTCCATGCCTCAATGGTGTGGCAGCCGATGACTTGTCCCTCTTCCGATGCGCCGGCCATTCTCTCAATCTTTATTTTCTCAGAAAGAAACCTTTGACAGTACAAAATTTCAATATTGAATATCGAACATAGCCATAGCAGCTGCTGTGTTACAACTTTAAATAAGCAACGCATATGGGTACCCACTCTCGCCAAAATGGGCTCTCCTTTCTCATTATTTACCACTTTGCCACCGACTATCATTTCTGCTGATGCGTACGAAATAAAAATTAATTGGGCAATAAATAAACAAAATCACCCTTCACTGTGTTGATTTCGAATTAAAAACACAGCTTCTCAAATTAATTCATTTTTTCGTGAAATATTTTCTGAATAAACAATTAATTGAGTCGTGCTCGCTCCATTAATCTTCCATGTAATTTGCTTATTTTTTATTTTGTTGTAATTGTTTAAGATTTATTAACTTAGTTACTGTACAAGCTGCACGTTGTGTATTATAAAAAAAGTATAATATATATAACTACAATTCGTCAAAAAAATCTTAAAGAGTGAGTGTTTCTAAATATTTGTTAATGTACATTGACTTATTTTTTTGTTAATATGTTTTCAAGTATTAAATTTTATTTTTTAAATAATAATAGTAATAATTTGTTAATATACTTTTTATTCAAAAAATGGGTATAACGTAGAATATATATATATATATATATATATATATATATATATATATATATATATATATATATATATATATATATATATATATATGAGAAGTTTTTAGCCTAATAATTTACTTTTTATGGACGTGAATTTTATATTCATCTGAGTGAATGGCAGAATTAAAGCATTTTATTTCCTCTCTATCATTTTGGAATTTTGTATGATTTAAGAAATAAAAGTAGGCGTTTTTACCCTAAATAGGCATGTCTTATTAACATAAGATCCAAATTTTGACATAAAATTTTGATCCTTTTGTGGATTTATTGCTTAAAATGAAAAGAAAAAGTGCATAGTTTCTACCATAAGTAGTCATATATTAATTTTGTAAACACATAACGTTAGATCCTATAAATTTTAATAATTAAAAAATATATAAATGTGATTAAATATTTTAAATAAAAAATAAAATGTTTTGTTAGTTAAAATTAAAGGATTTATTTTATTTTAAAATATTTTCTAATAATGAATAGTTATTCAATTAAAAAAATTATTAGATATTAGTTAGTATTATTGAATATTGTGATACTTATACAAATTAAAATTTGATCCAAATATTTGGATTTAAAAAGAATTCAAACTAGTTTTGTTACAAAAATGGATTTAGATCCAAAATCTGATCAATTATTTGGATCTATATTGAGTCTTTAAAAATCCAATCCATGTTCATCACTAGGAAGAAGAAAGAAGTAAGGGGTAAGAGGTAGGTGAAATTCACATTTATTTTGTTTTTCTTTTATTGTCTTCTTATGCATTTATGCATTTGTACATAGTGAATTGACGGTGATGAAGAATAATGTTGTGTAATTATATTAAAGGTGAACTTCGGGACTTTTGAGGAAATAATGGAAAGCGGTACTTATGTATTTCATCGGGGCTCTCAAGGGGAATAATGGAAAGTGACACTGATATACTTTGTCGGAGTCAGTAATGGAAAGTGACATCTGTATGAATAAACTGCTTGTGAGTTACAACTTAGTTTCTTGATATTGAGATTACTAGTGATTGTAATATTGGGTGAGATAATAGACTTTGTGTGTATTTGTATACTATGTGGTTTGAGTTTGTGATTTTTTAGTGAAAAATACATTTAAACCTATAATATGATAAAAATTATTATTATTTGTTTACATTATCATACCTCTTCTATTTGATAGTTTTCACTATGTGATATTTTTATATAGTATAGATGTTAAAAAATATACATAATTCTTGAGAAAGAGGTCAATGTACGACTATAAAGAAAAAATTAACATACAAATACATTTGAAATAATATTTCATTCTTATATTTTTTATTTTTTATAAAGTTTGTTTATAAAATAATATTTTTTATTTAAGATTTCAAATAAAAGAGAAATAATGTTTTATTTTAATTATGTAATTTTTGTTAATTATATATTGTAGGAAGTGCAAAATTTAGGTATCACACAAGATACAACTTTAATGCATTTAATAAAAAATGAAGTCATTAAAAATTTGTTTAAAAATTATCCTATAAAATAGTAAAAAAATAATTAATAAACATATAACATTGTGATATTGACATAATTTTTAATCTTAGTTTGCTAAATAAATAAGTATATCAAATTAATTAGTTAATATGGACAATAGAAAGCTACAATTCGGGAGAGTAGAAATCTATGTGGGAAAGGAACCCTTTGAAAGTAATTAATTCAGACTTTAGAAAATAAACGGAATGCATTTTTCAATCTTGAAGTTTTGTATATTTTTCTTTATATGTTTTTTGATTGAATATTTCAATTTCCAAGGAAAAATCATATTATTTTTATCCCAATTATCAATGTGGATTTGATTTGACGTTTTTTGTTATGCTTTTCTGTCTAAGAAGGAAGACATATAGTCGTGCAGAGAACAATAAAATGGAAAACACAGCTGAACCTTTTGTAGGAAAGAAGGCTGGATCTATTATAGAACATTATCAATTGAATGATTTTTTTCACGAATACAATGTAATCTTAAATAAAAAGTTAAGTAAATAAGCAAAATTTATTTATTTTTCCAATCGAGAAGAGACACGAAAGATTAGCACTTTTAACCTAAAATCCTAAAATTTTAAAGTAATGAATTTTTAAATCATTCTATTTGTATACCATTTATATCTCTCATTTTATTTAACGTGAAACTTTCAATTCATTTTAAACTATTAACAATTTCTTTTAAGTGTGATTTTTTTCACATTATTATGATACTTTTCTCTCAAACGAATATCTAGTAGTGATCAATTTTTTTATATTGTTCTACAACAGAACATACTTTCCTGAAAGATTTTCGATATAAGAAATTCTTAAACTTTAGAGTTATTCATTTAATTTATACTATATTTATTTTTACCAAAATAAATTATCGATTCTGATATTACTGTAAGATTAAAAAAAAGACAGAGAGAGATTAGGTACCAATGAATTGTGAATATGTCACTACACTTCCATTTTAATAATTTATATTTAAAATCACACCATCTTAAGAAAAAAGCTAGTTGAAATGACTACAGTATTTCAATCTTCAAATGTATAATAAAATAATTCAAATTAATAAATAAACTAGATGCATTGGTAAATCAAACACGTGTTTTATAGTTTCGTATCAATGCTATGAAGCCTATTATAATTGAAGGCCAAGTTTAGTTGATGCCCCATAACCAACATCTCTCTATTAAAGTTACCGTATTTTTGTTCTAAGAAATGGCCATGCATAAGGCACAACTTGTACAAATAATGGAGGTGTTTACAAAGAGAATAATTTGGTACTGTTTATTTTCGGCCATCCTTTTCTGGATTCTTCACGATTTGATTTTGACGCACACATATTTCTCGTCCCAGAACAATTATCTTTTTTCAAGAGTTGGGTCATGCACCATTGTACACAAAGATGCGCCTCCCATTTTTTATTATTAAAAGGATTTATTTTAAAATAACTACAAGATAGCAATGTTTAATTTCGCACAACAGAGACTATGTTCTCGCTACTGACATTGTGATTTAACAAAACAAGTGCAAATAAAAGCTATAAGAAAAAGCTCCGTAGGTGCTGCAATCAAGGGTGCACATGCCACTACTCTTGTATTCCTGCGAAATGTTGAAGTGTTGTCTTTTTTATGTGGCAGACTTGTGCTCACTGCTTTTTCATGTTCGTGAAAGTCACAATAGCTTGATTACTAAAAAAATATCCAAGTCCAATTCAAAACTCAATGAATAGGATGGCAGTACCCTTCGTATTTCCAAACGTAAAACGCAGTTTGTGAATGACCAACGCCAATCAAAGTCCATTTATACCAACCTCAATCTATTACAGAGACGTAGGACAGAATGTCTTAGCATCAATAAGATGTGGAGCAGGATGCTGCAATTCAATTAGTTAACAAAATCATACCAATAGAACAACAAGTCCTACTAAAGTAACAAGCCTTTGACAATAAAATTAATCTGAACACAGTATATGATTAATTAGCCATGTTTCACCAAAAATAGCACGTATTACACTTGTATACGAAGTAGAGCCAGAGAACCGGATACTACAACTGAATCAGGTTCTTGAAACAATAAGTACCAAGCAGGAACCAACCAATAAGAATGGAAGTGAAAAAGAACCAAAACTTCAAGAAAGTGAAGCCCCCGAATGCGACTCCAAGAAAAAATACAACCACAAATGGTATGATAGATCGAAGCATAGATGCTTTGCTGACCCAACGACCATTGAATAAAATGAAAATTGCAAGGTTCACCACATTCCATCCACCAGACAAGAAATCCAACCTGTTTAAATTATTGACAACAAACGAGTGGCAGTTGCAGGTAAAGAGATTGTAAGATCGATGCTGGAATTCTTGAGTGCTTTTCCTCAGTGCATCATCCCAAGTCCTTAAATCAACTATATTTTCTCCCTGCGTGTAGTCTTCCTCACCATTGTACGCAGACTGGCCCAAAGGTATGCAACACTGCCAACAATTTTTTTAAACAACACTTGAGAAGCAATACATGAACAGAAAACCAACGAGCTAAAATCAAGTTCCTGCAAAATATAACTTTGTACAGCTTCCATTTAGTATATATCACAGCGTGATGAAAAAATAAAACCCCAAAAGGAAGTTAGACTCAAAATTGTTAGAAAAAAAAAACAAGAGTCTCACAATATGGTCCTACTTTCCGTTTCTTGATTTGTACCAGCTTTAGTTTAGGACAATTTGTTTATTAAGGGGAAGTAGACCATTTTTATGTTCTCTTGACACAAAGAAAGACTTAAACAATAGAATATACCTTTTCTTTGGGAATCTGAAAATAGCGAGTGGCGGCTCCAAATGCAAAATGGTCTACACACACAAAATTAGGCCCTGCAAAATCCAATATTACTCCATCCTCTCTGCAGATGCCAATGTGCCCGATGCAAGGAATGAACCACGATATCACAGGAAGTGGTGACCACACAATAGAGCATGGAAATCGAGCCATTTTGGGATCAATTTGCATAGTTTGCGAATAACTTCTTTCCATCATCTCCTCCTGTTGCTCAGTATCCAACTCTTCTCCCATTGTAAAAGTCGGTAAAACTATATTACTGACTTGACAATACACAACAATCCATTAAAAAACCGAAAGTCATGACATCAAACAAGTTTATAACCAAAGGCGTATACTACATAAATACATATATATGTTTGTCTGTGTATTATTTGAATCTAAAGCCAAAAAAATCATTAAGAAGCAGGTGTAGTGTCTAATATTTCCAAATTCAGGATTCACGTGAAGCAACGATGGAACTCAAATGTTGTATGTCTCACGTCCTGAATTTCTGGTTTCAAGAACAACCACGATGCAGTGCACTAAGCCTAGTTTGACTGCTACATCGTTTCCTAGACAGATTTGGGTTTCGAAATTCAAGATTTAGGTACGGTTTCGCGAAATGAATTGATGGGAGAATGATTCCTAAACTGACATAAACAATATGTGCGATTCATGATGAAATTACAAAGCAGAAGAAACCCTAGGCTAGCATACTCATGAATTATAGTCTAGACATAACATATAAGAGAAATAAGAGAAAGGGATCCGATCCAATCACCTTGTATAGCAGACAGAAGAATCTGTACCCTGCCCGCACACTGTGCAACAGAGCCTAGTAAACGCAGTGTGTATAGACTAATTATCTTCTTAACTCTTTACTTTTTCAGCTTATTGGGATTATTGTTGTTGTGCATCTCACGTCCTTGTTAGAGTGTGAAGCAAATATTATTCAAACTCTTTTTTCTACCGTCGCATCTTAATTTTAAATTTTAATTACGTTTTTTTAATGACCAAATTGTGTGAGTATTTATATCCGGCCAAACTGAGAAGTCTAAGTGGTAAACGAATCGATAAAAATATGAAATTAATTAGGGATATGGAGACAAAATTGGAAATAAAATGTGACTTTTAATGGTTTTGAAACTAAAATTATGGAGAAGAACTTTAGTTGTTAATATTTTCTTATTTTATTATTGAAAAGAGTTCAATTGATAATATTTCATTTTCTTTCTTCCAAACTTACTAGATTTATTTTATATCTTTTAAATATTAGTGGAAAGAGTTAAATCTATTACATATTTTTTCTTTTCCTTCTACTTTACCACTTTTGGGATAATGTTCAAATTAATGTTAATGAAACTACTCGATATTTTTTTTAAAATCTCTAAAAAAAAAGGTTTTTGATTTGAGTCCCAATCTCTAAATTACACTAGTCTCATTATTTTTTCTTTTTCGTGGTTGCGAACCTAAAAATTTCTTTAATTCCTTTCAAAAGAATATTAAAATAGGCTCATGTATTTCATCAACCTCTTAATTATTTGAAAAATACTATCTATATATCTATAATTATTATATATAAAGAAAATACACCCTTTGGTATCCTTCTTTGTTTTTTCAATTTACCCTCTTAATAATTACTCTTTAAATTTAAATAATTATTTACAATAAAAAAATATTTTTTAGTTTTGTCATTTTAGTAACTACTTTTTTAAATTCATATAATTACTCATTATAAATAAAAATATTATTTACTCTCACTATTTTTCAAATTTAAATAACTACTCATAATAAACAATATTTACACAATATTACTTATAATATTTTTTGTTTTAATAACTAAAATTTATTTTATCAATAACTATATATTTATAAGTGTTTTTGTCGAATCGAGATATACTCATAGATGCATTAATCTTTTATCTAGATCAATATGTCTTAGGTAATTCCAGTATCCACTATTTTCTTTAGTAAGATTGTAATAGATGATATCACATGAATAATGATTATTTATAATACCTGAATTAATTTGTACCATAACAGTAACATATGTGTTTTTTGATTTTGTTATGCAGCATATGTACACTAACCTTCATCGAAATAGTTAAGTGTGTCATCGATCATCTAAACTAATATGTACTAAATTTGCATATGTACACTAACCTTCAAAACCAAAATAATTGATAGTCTTATCGAAGTGTCTTTAATATTCTCAAATCTATGTAGTAAACATACAAATACAATAACTATATCCACTTTTTATTTTTTTAATTGTATCCTTTCTAATTACTATTTTTATAATTTAAATGATTTATAGATATTTAAAAATTACCTACACAACACAGTAACGTTTTCTATAAATATAATTGCTGTAAACGTAAAACAGGTTTATTGCGCGCAAATATAAGTGTATTTCATTTGTTTTTTTCAGAATGAAACGGAATGTCACCTAAATGTTTAGGAATTCAAATTCCCCTAACTATGATTATCATCAATAGCACATGTTGTCAAAAGTAGTAACAAAACAACTAATAACCCTCTATAATGGAAGAAATATTGCCACACGTGGTCATACCACAAGTGACATTTACATTTTTATAATCATATTAATTTCTTCTCCCATTACTTCTAAGAGCTTTGTGCAGTAATCAACGGTTGGTTAAGAGAAAAAGCGTCACTTCTTTCTTCCCAGTGATTATTGGAATCAAGGGGGACTATGACCTCTCTGAGAGTCTTGGTTTCTTGACTTCTTCCCCATACAACAAGATACAAACCGAATATGATTAAGAGTGCTCCAATAATCCTGCACTTCAAAACAGAAAATAATAAAATTTATGTACTATAAACCACTGTTGTTATTATAATTTCATAATTTACATCAGAATCTTATGATCCAACACCTTGTAGTTATATACCAAGATGAATCTCAAATGATTTTGCATCTTAAATGAATCTATGAAATTGGTATCACCCATACAATATACTCGTTCATCAATTCTCATGAGAAAAACAAATTTTTAAATAGAAAGAAATTTGACAGAGGCATTGTAAACCTATCTTACTTATCATTCAACACCTCTAATTAATTGTTGAGTCCATGATAGTCCAACTCAAACTTCAGAGCCTTTAGCAGATAACATATTTTGCTCCATAAAAATAAGTTTAAGAAAACAATGAAATTTACTTGGACTATCAAAACCTACCCTCCCAAGAAGAATTCTTCACCGAAAATAATAGATGCCATCACAGCTACTAGTAATGTTTGTAAAGGTAGATAAATTGAAGCAAGAACTGGCCCTCCTTTGCCAATAGTCCATATCTGTATTGCTGATGCCAGCCCTGAAGTCACCACTCCCTGATACAATTCAACCTTTTTTTTCATCTCAGATCCCATACATAAAAACAACTCACACCATAAACACCAACAACTAAATCAGGTTTCTTGATGTCAAGGTCACCAATTTTGATCCGTGATTAAGTTCAAAGCAAATTTAAATTAAGCTTGCTACAGTTGTGCCTCAGAAAAAAGAAAATTCAGTTTTCGTGTAGATAGAAACATCAAGTGAACAGACATGCTGATGAAAATGTAAATAGAACAATCAGTCTAATTTACAAACCGAGAACAAAACACTGTAGATCTCTCCACTAGAATTGAACTGCCAGGCTTTGGAATCCTTCTCAAAAAAAGCTGCAATTGTCAAAAACTGCACAACACCAAAGAAGCACGTAAATGCAGAAACTGTGAGCGGGGCTGAGTATATTTTCAGAACAAATGCTTGCATCACAATCCAACCAGACCAACATAAGGAGTGACAGAAGAGATAGATGCCACCCAAGTTCCAGTCCTTTCCTGGGGTATCCCCCATCATGGTCAAGTATTGTTCCTGATTAAATCCTAAACGCGGAGAATAAATAACAGGTCCCTTGTAAAGGGTAATGATTGTAGCTCCACCAACAGAAGCAAGGACACCAAGGACCTTAGCCACACCATCAATTCTATTGAAGTGAACGCTCTCATATCTGCACTTCCCTTGTATAAATGAACATATAAGTTATACTCATGAGCTTAATTTATATACAATGTGATGTCGCAAAACATTTTCAATAAAATTTGACCATTTTTTCATGTCATCATCCAATTTGCTAGACTTTTGACAGAGGGTTAACAACACATCTTTTATCAAAAATTACAAAATCAGGAGAAAAACTTGTCAAATAAGAAGTGAGAATCATAAAAAAAAGTCCTTTTGAATACATTTTACCACAATAGATTAGAGATTGTGTTTCATTTCTTTAGAGGTTAAAGATTGTAGCTTGCCTGAGTAGTGCAGCCATCAGAAAAGTGAGGGCAGGAACTGAATTCTGCATAGCAGCGGCAAACGTAGGTGAAGTTTTCTCCAAACCCAAGAGGTAGAATCCTTCTTTCATTGTTATTCTGCCAGAAACAAAAGTGGGGTTTTAGTAGTTACGCCTAACATATATGTCTGATTGAAAAATGAATGGCTTCATAAAGGGATAGTACCCAACAAGTCCAAGTAGGAAAAAGTGTACCACACAGTAAGTGGTTATTGATGGCCTATCTTTCCTTGCAGAGAAGAAATCAGATACACAAATGAAATGAAAGGTTAGATAGCTTAACGGGGGATAGGTAAAGGGTTCCTATAAGAGCTAAACTGCATACTTCTCTGAAAAATACGCGAGTGGACCCAGAAGAACCAAGGCGGTGATGTTTCTAAAGACAGGAAATATAAGCTTGCTTACTCCTGTATCAAGTGCAATTCTCAGAAATATATGATTTCCTGCATAACAAAATTGCAAAAAGGTTAAGGCTATGTGCAGATTAGCTCGTTCGGGCAACATGTTTCTTAGTCTTTTCTGTATTGTTTGCTGATAGTGATAATTCGTATCCCACTAGAGAAGCAGAATAGGATGAGGAGTATGAAGAGTTCAATTTTTTAGAAACAGTTTGACCAGGGAAACAGGGAAGAGAGGGAAGGGATCTGTGGAAGATAGATCGATCTAACTTATGGACAATCAAAAGAAAAAAAAAGTATATAAATCCCATTTTTTTTTAATATATAATAACATCTAGAATCAGATCACTTCCTTGCATGCCATTGTTAATCACTCTTTGCTGTGATTTGATTCTATCTAAAAATACCATCTTTAATAAAGACAAGATCTCCATTTTAGTCCATATATAAGCGTGTCTTATCTTATATACCTTTTTTTATATATATTTTGACTTATAATAAGAATGAAAAATAAATTCTCCCCCTTGGAATGAGAAGTGAGATGGATTTTTTGGCTATAAAAACATGATAAACAAAAGTTAATGACAACATTGCTAAAATGATTTTGAAACTAAATCATCCGGATAAGAATCACAAGCATCTGTGTAAGTGTTGATGAGTATTCCTTTGTTTGAGCTCGATATCCTCCATTCATTAGTCTTTGTGTAATATAATAAAGTCCTCCAATATTCAAAGTCAAAGTAATTGCTTATAATGTTTTCATGAATGATTTATAATTAAAAAATGAAACACCAATGAATTCAAATTAAGTAATTGAACACACGAAAATGTTTTTTTTTTGTTAACAGAATGCTACTCCAACATAATTGTTTCTTCTTCAAAATTTTAATTACAAATAATTACTCATAAATTATTATTTTTAAATGAAATTCATTTAATATTACTCTATGGTAATTAGAAGTGATAAATTTACCGTATAATTCATAATATTTTCTAATCAATTTCAAATATAATTGTTTTAAAAGAAAAGGTTATATACTGATGGTGTGAATTATAGAGATTTATGTTCAGTAAAGTTGAAACTTCTATTTTTTATAACTTTTTTGGAATGAAAAAGATAGTATTATACACTCATTAAACTAATATTATTTACTTAATTAAATAATAGCATTGAAAAAATATCATACTTTTCTCCTATTGCCCTTCTCTTTCCAAAATGAAAGAAAGGAAGATACCAAAATTAGTTAAAAGGGTAGCTTAAAAATGAAAACTTAAACGTGAGTGGTAAACTTAGTTGAAGAAATAGGTGGAAGTTGTAAAATAATAAATAAGAATATGATTAATTATTAAATTAAATTTTAATATCAGATAATTTCATATTTTTAATAAGTATAATCTATATTTTTACTTTATTAACAAAATGTATAGCACATTTCTTATATAAATTAAAATTTAAGCAATATTTTTGTAACAATTTTTTTTATTGCAATTTGAAATGTTATAAATTCTTAATAAAGAAATAAATATTTTATAAAAATAAAATAGCCGAATAATTAAATTAGTATTGAAAATAATAGTAATAAAAAAGTGACATTAAATTAATAATTAAAAAATAGTATAATTGTGCTATAGTTAGAATTAAGGTTTGTAGATTGAAAATTTCAATTCTTATTTAATATGGAATATTGTAAAATATAAATTTTATTTGAGTAAATTATTTTAAAACTAATATAATAATTTATTAATAGTTATTGAAAAAATACATTATTACAAACAAATAAAATAGTTTTATCAAAATTTTACAAAATAGATAAAGATGAAAACTAACACACCAAATTCACCGTCGTTTCTAAAAGAGAAAATGGAATAAAAGTTATTTTCACTGGTTTTTCAGCCATAGAAGACCTAAACGGTGGAGTGTGCAAGTGAAGAGGTGTGCGAACGTTGAATGTTTAGGCGAGGGAGAGGAAGAGGAAGAGGAGAGATCAGCTGAATTGCGCTTGCAAGCCATGAGGAAGCGGGATTTGGCAATTCTTATGCTCTCCGCTTTCGCTATTTTCTTCACTCTTCAGGTTCCATTTACTTTTCCCCTGTTATCCAACTTTCTCTCACTCTAAAACCCTAATTTCGTCATTCATTATCACTCGATCCAATTTCACGTTTGTTTCTTAAATTGATCGCTGTTTAGCAAGATGGCGGTATTTCGTTCAAAGAGGCGTGGATGCACCTAACCGATGAGTATCCAATCAAATACGAAGCCGAACGTCTTCCGCCGCCTCTCGTCGCCGATCTCAACGGAGACGGTAAGAAGGAAGTTCTTGTAGCTACTAACGACGCCAAAATTCAGGTAGGTTTGATTTAGAACCTGTTTCCACTTATTTAATGCTCTTAATTTTCGTTCAATTGTATTTTTTCATGCTTGTTTTTGGCATCCTTCTCATTTCCAGGGTCAATGTGCGAGTGTATAGCACAAAAAATGTCTAGTCTTTACTTGATTGTTTGTTTTGCTTGGTAATAGCTTTGTTCTGACTGGTACCACTACTGTTGGTAATCGGGTTGTATGGTTGTGGTGGGGGTCTCAGGTTTTGGAGCCCCATAGTAGACGTGTCGATGAAGGATTCAGTGAGGCGCGTGTGTTGGCCGAGGTGTCTCTGTTGCCCGACAAAGTACGTGTCATGTCTGGGAGACGGCCTGTTGCTATGGCCACCGGCACTATTGACCGGTATAAAATTGGACAGCCGCAGAAACAGGTTTTGGTCGTAGTAACGTCAGGTTGGTCTGTAATGTGTTTTGATTCCAACCTCCAAAAGTTGTGGGAAAATAATTTACAGGTACGATGTTTTTAGCTGTGCTGTGATATCGTTATTACACCGTGTTGGGTTTTACTAATTCCTCTAGTGGTTGTTATAGGAAGATTTTCCTCATAATGCTCACCATAGGGAAGTTGCTATCTCTATAAGCAATTACACTCTAAAGCATGGAGATACAGGATTGATAATTGTTGGTGGCAGGATGGAAACGCAGCCACATGTATGTCTCGCTTTACTTATTGTTTCCTGGTTCATTACTATATTTTCCCACTCGACCCCTTTCTGTGTTCTAATAGCAAAACTTGCCATATATTGTGGATGATGTTCATCATCCTTTTTATAAAGTAAAGACCTTAGCAGCGTATGAATGACACTTGGTTGTGGCCATCTCGTTTTCTTTTACACTATGCAAGGTCAAATTTGAAAGTTCCTCTGCAATTCTGTTTGATGACGTATGTTAATAATGTATGTTTTGCTTTACTTCTTGGATTTCAGAATTTCTATTTGTTATTTGATTATTATAATTGTAACGTTTTTAGTTTATACAACTCTAATGTATGTTTAGAATTATTACTATTTAGTATTATCTTCTAATCCAAACTTGTTTCTTTGCTAAAATTGGTAACTTGGTCCTTTGGCTGCTAATTTTTTAATCAATTGTTTCAATATGTTGACTGTTTTCTGCTTTTTAGATTTTCATGGATCCTTTTGAAGACATAGGAGCAAGATTTGCTGAGCAAAAACGAAGAAGTACTACTGAAAAGGAGGTAAAGTCAGGTTGCTAGTGGGTGCTAAATTTTTTTGCCTGTTTTGTTTACCACCTTGTAGCATATTGAATTATACCCGTGAAAAACACTGATGTAGTTGTAGTGCTTAAAATTTCACTAAGGCTTGGTATAATTAGGCCAATAAACTCGGGATTTTGCAGCTAGTTGCATAAGAATCTTGACCTTAATAATCAGGCTGCTAAATAAATAAATAGGAGACTGTTTTAAATGTATGTTTGTATAAACTTCTTCATAAGTTAGAGAAAAAAAAAGGAAAACTGAACAAACTTTTCCATAGGTTAAAATTAGTTTATACATAACTTAATAAGTTTTTAGATAACCTAATACGAAAGAGTTTCTACAAATATGGTACCCTGCTACTTCAGTTCAATTTCCATTCTTGTCTTCTCCTATAGGTGCTTAGAGAGGAGGTTTTCTTTAAATTTCTTTTATTCTGAAAAATGTGTCAGGTAGATGTTAGTTCTCTTCTTATCCTTACGTGGTGGAAGATTTTGACTTTTTATTCTGATCCTTTCCCTGGGTAGGCTTCTGAAAACTCTGGAACTGTGGATTTACGCCATTTTGCATTTTATGCATTTGCTGGTCGATCTGGTGCTGTAAAATGGAGCAGAAAAAATGAGGTGCGGTACTCTATTCTTTGGTCTTCAGTATGTTCTATTGTTTGGGTGTTGTCATCATGCTAACTTTGAACTAAAATTTCATTTGTAATACTTGAGATTGAAAAGAAATAATTCTTGAGAGCTTAATTGATCCTTCATAATCTTCTATTTATAAAAGTAAATTGATACAAGAGTACATGATAATTAGGATAACCTTATTAGACACAATATAATCATGATAAATAAGGTAACCTAGACACAATATAATCATGATAAATAGGGTAACCCTAGACAATAAATAGGGTAATCTTAGAAACAATATAATCATGATAAATAGGGCAACCTTAAACACAATATAATCATGATAAATAGGGTAAATATTCTAACAGTAATAATGCATTTTTGTTTCTTTTACTGTCTCTGTTTGAATGATAGACTTTTCTATCTTTAAATTCAGTAAGTGTACTTTATCTATTCTACCTCGTTTGTTTTATGTTTCAAAGTTTATCTAGGTGGTTGCAATTCAGGAGAAACACGAAAACTAAAGAAAATGTATGATTTAAGTAAAAAAAATACAGAACATATTGAGCTATATTTTGTTGTCAATAAACTGTACCCTTGAAGAAGGATGCTAAAGGTATGCTGTTAGCATATGCACTAGCGATTTAATCCACTGGTGCCCGTTATATGGTTTACCGAAAAATACCCATGAAGGAAATGAAACCACCTTCCAACAAGCACCAAAGTTAGTCCTGTCACGTCTGGTTTTGGCACCAGATATTAGATGTTTTACAACCAAGTGAATTGATGTCATGGTCAAGTCTGATTGAATTGTGTGATTGATGCTAATCTGATATTTAACAATTAACTACAACCAAACCTTGGCTACATGGATAAACCAACGTTAGTGTTACTATGTAGCATCTATTTTGTTGAAAGCTAGTGTATTGTTATCCTTTAGTCTAATTGCTGCTATTGTCGTTTCATTTAGAACATTGAAGTGCATTCTTCAGATGCTTCACAATTACTTCCACAGCATAACTACAAGCTTGATGTTCATGCTCTGAATGCCCGTCAACCTGGAGAGGTACTTGCATTTTAGCTATTCAACTAAAGTGAGGTACTTGCATTTTAGCTATTCAACTAAAGTGTGCGTCTACGTGTAAGCTAGATTAGTGAAATGTGATAATCATATACAAGATTATTATTCTTTAGGGCCTTTCAGCAATCACCTGGCCAAATTTGGGGGAAAGCAATGAAAACCGTTGTTTTTCTTTTTGAATTACATTGACTACAATCACTGTGTCCTTTTAGTTCAGTTTAAATGTTACCTATAAGTGTTAAGAAGTAATCCAAAGTAATTACATTTTTCATTATTTTCCTTTTCTCATTAATCCCCAAAAGTCAAAGTTTCAGGCAAAGGATATGTAATACCATCCCTTCTCACGCATTCTATTCAATTGCAATAAGCTAAACAATTCAAACATAAATGTTTAAACGTGTTTCTGTGCTTATTGTCAACATATTCCTAGAATATAAAGTGTGCTCCTTGTCATTATTCATGTTATCCACCTTTTCTCTTACAATGATCAACCATTAAGATAAATATTTGCTTACTTGTATGAGCTTTTCCAGAAGAACTCCCGTCATCAATCCCTCCATTATGTGTGGAAACACTGACATATGCATATAGTGCAGTATTTTTGTTTAAATTATGTAATTGAGAAATCTTTTTGTTTTTTAATTCCCCTAAAATTTGCTTCCTGTGACATGTGAGATTCTAGTTTGAATGCAGGGAATTCAGAGAATCAATCTTGGGAGTCATGCCTCATCGCTGGGTACCTTATATTTGACATTCTTTGTTAGCCTTTTATACCAACTTTTAATATCAAATACTGTCCATACTTTACATTATACGAATGTGTTTATCAGGCTAGGAGAGAAGATACTTTGTTGAAGCTTGCCCACTTCAGACGGCACAAGAGAAAATCATTGAAGAAAACTCCTGGAAAGTCGATGAGTTATCCTTTTCACAAGCCTGAGGAAAACCATCCTCCAGGGAAGGACACAACCAAAAAAATTTCAAACATAATTGGAAAGGCAGCAAATTATGCTGGTTCAGCAAAATCTAAGAAGGTTATACACTAACCATGTCATGCAACTGCTAACAAAGCTCGTTATAGTTGATAATTTGTATTGGAAATCATTCAATTGTATTGACAGAATGATAATTACTTTCTATATGACTATAATTTGACAACTCAAAATTCATCCAGTAATAGAAACGCCCTGTTTACTTGGTAGCTGTTGCATATCCAATTTTTATTTTATGATTTAAACTTATGTTGGTATTCATTTGCATCATATATTGGTTATTTAGGTGCAAAGGCCTGAGTAGTAGTAGATCACTACTGTAGTGAAACATAGCATGTCTAAATTAGATATTCTTGAATAAGGGTTTGCTATGTTGAAATAAACTCTTTGCGTCATATTATTTTAGTTTTCATGCTATTGCCTAACATGTGATTGGTTTTCTAACAAATAAAATTGACATGTTATGACGCTGAGAAAATAAACTTTTTGATATAAAAGGGTAAAGAATTTGCAGTCATGATGTTTCTCTCTTGGAATGCAGCACCTTCCCTATGTTCCCACCATAACCAACTACACTCAGGTTTGGTGGGTTCCTAATGTTGTTGTGGCTCATCAGAAGGAGGGAATAGAAGCACTTCATCTAGCATCTGGCCGAACAATATGCAAGGTAAACATAAATCCTTTAGTCAACTTGAATTTGTTACTTTACCATGCACTTCTTGATTAGGTTAATACAATTTTATCCAAATAAGATAGAGGCCAAGGCCACTAAAGGCTGCAAGTATTTGTAAAGCTGAATATTCTGATACTATTTTCAGCTTATGGAGCACATTGATTCTTTGGTCAAAATACATCCTTCATATAATTCGTAAGCATTTTCATGTCTAATGGAATGATAAATTTGTTTATTTCAGCTTCATCTTCAGGAAGGTGGCCTGCATGCTGATATTAATGGTGATGGAGTACTAGATCATGTGCAGGTTCATGTCTTTAACCCATTCTAATTAAAAAATCGAGCTAGACCATATTAATTTAGCCTGATAGCAAATAGGGGATGTTATTCTGCCTGACGTCTGAAATATTCACTTATCAGGCTGTTGGAGGAAATGGTGCCGAGCAGACTGTAGCCAGTGGGTCTATGGAAGTGTTACGTCCTTGTTGGGCTGTAGCAACATCTGGTGTACCAGTACGGGAACAACTCTTTAACGTATCCATTTGTCATTATACCCATTTTAACTTATTCCAACATGGAGAACTTTATAGAAGCTACGGTCAAGGTTCAGATAGTGCCTCTTTAGAGGTAGCAACACCTATTCTAATTCCTCGAAGTGACGGTCATAGGCATCGGAAGGGAAGCCATGGTGATGTTATCTTCTTGACAAATCGTGGAGAGGTACAACATTTGTTCAATTGTTTGTTGAGCACCAATACTATCATTGGTTTTATTTATCTTTGTTTCTATTCACGAATAATTTATATGTTGGTTTTTTGAGATATATCACTATTGGGAGTTACTTCTCTAAAAGAAATGATTACTGAATCTTTTGAAATACGAAATTTATGGATTAAATTGGATTCAACCTTTTGAAATAAAGAGTTTTTGAAATGCGGGAGAAGCTTTGTCTAGCGCTTGGATAGTTTCCAATATAACTTACAATTTTATTGACACTGATATTGGTGGCCTGGAAAAATTGTTTCTTGCAGATTACATCATACTCCCCTGGCTTGCATGGTCATGATGCTATTTGGCAGTGGCAACAATCAACTGGTGTTACATGGTCAAATCTACCTTCCCCATCAGGAATGATGGAAGGTGGTCTGGTGGTTCCCACACTAAAGCCTCTTCCCTTGCGGTTGCATGATAATCAGGAAATGATCCTTGCAGCTGGGGAACAGGAAGCCGTGATAATGTCACCAGGAGGAAGTATATTGGCTACAATTGAATTACCTGGCCCACCAACACACGTTTTGATCTGTGAGGACTTTTCAAATGATGGGCTCACTGACCTTATTCTTGTCACCTCTAATGGACTGTACGGCTTTGTTCAGACCAGGCAACCGGGTGCTCTCTTCTTCAGCATGCTAGTTGGTTGTCTCATAGTCGTGATGGGGGTTATATTTGTCACCCAGCACTTGAATTCCACAAAGGGGAAGCCTCGTCCCTCATCGGTTCCTCGGTGAAGAGCTGGAACTGAAATTTAATACCAACCGAACTTGAGGCTAAAAGAAACAGTGAAGTGTGCGCAACCAGTCAAGAGCATTCAAAACGCGTAGAGCTTGAGTAAATCTCTATAACAGGTGCTGAACGGTTCTAGACTGTTGATTGTAAAATTTGGACAGAATGTAGGAAATTTGATGTTATAATATTATAAGGAAACTTATACTGTCTGCTTCATGGAATTTTGACCTGTCATTGAGGAAGCTATACTGTACACAATGGTTACTTGTTCAGAGTTAGTTGATGCACTAGAGAAATTCACCAGACGGTCTTTCTAATTCTTCCCAAGGATTTTGTTGCTTAAGGGAGGTATTTAACTCACCGTACCAAAATTGTTATTCATTTTTACTGAGAATCAATTCAGCTGATAATAATGCTTTTTTATCCACAGCTTCGAGAGAGAGAAAAAGAATGGTAGTGATAGCTCTTCTTTAGTTATTACCCCTGTCGAAAGCAAGAAAATGGTTAGAAATAGAAATCAGTTTCTATTATCCACCTCATTCATACTTTTCTGCGCAGCTATTTTCATGTATCAGAAAATTTAATAATTTATTTGAAAGAAGCCTGTTTCCCAAAATTTTTTTACTTTGTTTTTGTTTTAAGATGGAATTGAAGAGAAATAAAAGTTATGGTTTGAATTAAGGAAAAAGGATAAAAAAATAAGAAAAATGAAAAAAGTTTATGAAAATTAGTGAATTAGTGAATGATCTGATGGTTTGATAAATTAAAAAAAATTTTAATTAATAAAACTATATGATTATTATTTTGTCTCAATCATAAAAATAATTTAAAATAAAATATAATTAATGTAAATTATGTTAAAATATTAATTGTTATTTAAAATTAAAAAATTATATTTAATCATTTAGATAATCTTTATTTTCAGTTTTTTAATAGGTTTTTCATTTTTTTTTCTACCTAGGTTCTTAATCTTAAAAAACTAAAACAATTAGCTCTTACCGTTGGATTAATACAGGTGTCACGTCGTAATTTTTTGAACTTTTTTGAAGAATAAAAAATTTCTTAAGTGTCAAGTTGATATTATGTGATAATGACACTGTGGTGTGATTACATTTGTCTTAATTTTTAGTCATTATATTTTTATTTTATATAATTTTGTTTTTGTATTTTTATTTTGTCCTAATTTAGTTCTAATTTTATAATAATTAAACAATTTTGCTTTTCTTCAAATTCGAACAAAATTTGTATATAGATTTTACAATTATTTTTATACAAATTGATATTTTTTATTAAAAAAATAAAAAATTACAAATTAACATATGATACATTTTTATTTGTAATACTAACAAAAATAACTTAATTGTATTAAAGTTTTTAAAACAAACTAACTTCAAACAAATAAAAATAAAGAAACTTATTTAAAATTTTACTACAAAATTAAATAACAAATGAAATCATTTAACCTAAATAATACGAATAAGTAAACTATAAAAGTTAATCTTTCAATAATAAATATTTGTGTCAAGATTCTCAACTATTTATAAAAAGATTTCTAGAGTTAAACATTAATATTTGGAATATTTCGAAACTTTTTCAAGCAAAAAATTATATTTAATTAATCTTTTAATAATTTAATTTTTAAGACGAAATTATATTTCATATATCAACAATGTAAAAACATAAACAGTCAAATAATACTTATAGAATAGTATTTAAATTTTCAAATTAGAATAATATTTAAAAAAATTAAGACTAAATTAAGAAAAAATAAATTTACAGAAACCAAATTGAGACAAAATAAAAATATAAGGACAAAATTGAAATAAATGCAATGATATCTATTTTGATAGTGACACGTCACATTGTCGTTATCACGTGACATAATATTAATTTGACACATGAAAAATTTGTTTCTTTTTAAATTAAAAGAAAATAAAGAATAAAAATAAAAATATTAAAAAAATGTTTAAAAAATTCAAAAAACTACAAACTAACACATATCACCCTCTTTAACGGTGTTAGTAAGGATTAATGACAAGATTCAAAAATAGGGATCCAAGATAAAAAAAAATGAGAAACTTGTTTAAGAAAAATCACCAAAAACAAGAACTATCTAAGTGATTAAATAAAAAAATTGGGTTAAATATGTTTTTCGTCCCTAAAGTATCACAAGATTTTGGGTTTAGTCCCTACTCGAAACTTTGATTGCTTTTAATCTTTGTAGTTTTGAAACTATTACTATTAGTCCTTAAAATTGAAAGTCGTTTAAAATTGAACGACGTTAACTTTTGTTTGACGTGGCAAACGGCAAAGCCACGTCTTATGCCATCACTCTCTGCCACGACTCAGTCTGCTCCTCCACCGTCTACTCCTTCGACTTTATCCCTGTCGTCAACCACTCCACCATTGAGTTCTCCTCATCATGAGAATCCAAAGAAACAGATCCAAAGTTTTCAGCAAAATCTGAAGGCCACCACGACACATTAGATGGCCCTTGCTCTGTCGGCCCTGCATCTTCTCGTGTCTCCTCCATGTTCTTATATATTTGGAATGAAAAACCATTTTGCCACAATTATTAACCCATAAGAGAGATATTCAGGCTAAAGGTAGTTCTGATTATACAAAATCATTAATATAAATATTTCAGTGACCCAACTGCTTCAGGTAGAAGATCATGTAACCGACAGCAGATCCAAGCATTTAGTCTGAATTTGGATTGGCATCCAATAGCATTTGAATCTGGTTCAGCCGTTAATAGCTCGAAATCGTCTTAACGCATACAAACCAAAGCAAAGAGAGATAAAGAAGAAAGTGAGAGAGACCAAGAAATGAGAGACAGGGAGAGAGAGAGATTTGAGTTTTGGATTGATGGAAGAAGAAATCGATTATTTGCTTTTTGTTTCAGAGCTGCTAAGGAGAGAGTGAGACGGAGAAAGAGAGAGAGAGAGAGAGAGGAGAAGGGAAGGCAGAGGGAGGGCGTTAGTCACGTGCAGTGCGAGAGGGATCTGGGGACCTCTCCCCAACAGCCAGCTAGCAAAAGGGTTGATGTTCTGTTCATAATTTTTAGATGATTACGGTGGTCCGCCGCGTCAATGGCAACACAATGTTCCTCCTTTGCAAGATAATGTGGTTTCAATGATGCCTCCAAAGCCAACACCTCCATCGACTTTGGCTTATGCTGCTCAACCCCCTCCACCTTCGCCTCCTTTTATCATCACTAGTGGTGGGTCTCCGGCTCATAGTAAACCTAGCAGAAAGCCCCCAACAACAGTGGCACAATTATGGGTTTTCCGCGAAGATGAAGACACTGTTGTTTCTGTTTTCAATTTCTAATTCAGGTGAATCTTACGCGAGTAGGGTTCACGAACTTGTGATTTTCATTTTGCAGGTTGCTGGATTTCGATGTGGAGGCCCGTGACGCGATGCAAGGTGATTGCTGGTGACAACATGGTGGTCCACGAGAAGGATGGTGATTCTAGGGTTTCTTGGCAATTGGGATTTTTTTATTTCTAGTTTTGTAGGTGATGAAGATGAATGTGCGGCAGTGATGGAGTTGATTTCACGATGGTTATGGAGGTTGTGGCGCTGTTTGTAGTCCACAGTAAAGAGAAACGTGGCATACAATTACGAGCTACAAGAGAAAGCTGGCCTTACATGTGGCTCGTCGTTAGTCAAAATCTAACGTCGTTTAATTTTAAGGACTAAACATAAGATTTTCAAAACTAAGAAGACTAAAATGATCAAAACTTTCGAATAGGGACTAAATTCAAAATCGCTTGATAGTTAAAGGACTAAAAACATATTTAACCCTAAAAAAATTATATTAAAATAAAATAAGATAGATAAAATAAAGTTGAAATGAATTCTAAGTTATTACTTTAAATAAACTTAATTTCTATACTACTATTACTATTATTATTATTAGCACTATAATCAACATTATTATTATTCCTATTAACAATATTATATTATTATTATTTTTATTATTATAATCATGATAATAATCATAATTTATTATTATTATTATTAACTTATTATTCTGCAAAATCCATGTTTATATCTGTATCTTATGAGAAAAAATATTTTAATGCCACACAAATGGACAATGAATTAAACGAGGTTTAAAACGCAAAATTTCATGCCTACATCCTATTTTAAATACTCCGTGAGAGTGAAGACAATTGAAATAAAATTGTAAAAAATTATTAATGATTTAATGGATATGATATATAAAAGAATATTTTAATAAAGTAAAATTAATATAAAAATAAAATAAAATTAGTTAAAATTAATTTAAAATAAAATCTAAATTATTTGTTTTTCAATAAAAAAAATTAATAAGTAAAATTAATTTGAAATAAACTGACATTGGTTAAAAATAATTTTAATTGATAAACATCCTATTTTAAATAATAAGTGCAAAGGAATTATTACATCAATAATAAAATAGAACAATTAACAAACTCGAAATATAAAGTTTTATTATTATCATATGATATAATCATAAAAAAATACTTCATATACAAAGCACTAGACTAAAAACTATGCATTGGAATGATACTACAAACAACCAAAAGAAAACGTAATTGCTATAGGTATAACTACAAAAACTATTATACATATGAACCATCTTCACCTAATGCTTACTCCACAATCACATCATCTCCCTCTGCTCACACCCACCAAATGATCATAACCAACATGCGAACAAGCAATAATACCCAAACACAAAAGAAAATAAACATAGTAAACTAGTGTTACCAGACAAATCATAATACATATTATCATTTCATACATGAGTCATATTTCACAAATTCAAACCAAACATCTTAATCATGCCAAAGACTTAGAATTAATTATCCGAATTTAGTATGAATGTCAAGTTATGGTGAGTCATGCACTTGTGGTGGCCTCTATTGATTTGTAGAGTCATTACCAATGAGTTTTACCTTACTACACTCACAAGGTTACCGAGTCTTATGCCATACTGAAAGCACATAAACTAAGACTTTTTATTACTCTCACCACATGTATTAATCTTCTCTAATTAAGAATGAATAATCATTAGAGTGTTAGAATAATCCCCAAGACTGAGCTCCTTGCATTCATACCAACAATACTTTTATACAATCATTAAGAATTCTCCTTAGAACTCTTACACACCTCATTCCATTCAAACATAAATTCCAAGCCTTACAACAAATCGTACAACAAACCATTATAAATTTTTAAACCATACACATAAAAGAAAGGATTCAAAAATACCAAAGAACTCATACTCACTCGCCTAGCGAACAACCTCTACTCGCCTAGCGAGAGGCAAATTAGAAAGCCTCCCAAGCAACTCTATGCTAAACACCCCAAATACTCGCCCAACGAGCTCCAAAACTAGTAAGCTCCCCAAGCTGAGCGAGCTAGCTCGCTCAACCTTTGGAACTCACTGTCAAAACTCTCCTAAACTCATCCAGTGAAGCCATTTTGCTTGCCCAACCTCACTACATAATTCTGCAACGCCAAAACTGCATAATTAGCACTTCTAAACGACCCATGACCTATTCTAATCATTTTTACCAACTTCTTACTCTCCTAGATTAGATTCTAACCTATAATAGACTTAAACCAAGGCGTATAACTCAACTTATATTGGTTTTTCACTGTTATGCAACAAGATTTCAACTTAAAACAACTAGATTCTCACCTTAGAGACTAAAATTGAATTCTACAAATTCTAACTCATTTTTATGTAACTTAAGGACTCTAACAAGTTAGAAACAACTTACCAACACCCTCTAAAACGACCATTTTAACACATATCCTATAATTCAAAAACTCACTAGTCCAAACTCTAAAAAATAAACTTGAAAAGCAACCAAAACACTATTACCTCTTTCTAAAACAAATTTAAGCTAATTAACACCTCTAACAAGTCACAATTCACATTTAAATAGACTCTAAAACTGAATTTAATCTATTTCACCCTTAGCTCAAAAACTCACCTACTAAAACCCCATTTTTGAAGTCAAAATGACTAACGATTCTACATATATTTTGTTTCCTCTATATCAATTTCATACTATCAACCTTCACAACATCAACCAAACACAAGACAATAATCACCTTTAACCAAATTCATACAACCACTTTCATTCAATTACACATGCATATTAAAACAAACACACAATTCAAAGATCAAAATTAACATACATTCAACTTTCATACTATTAACTACCAAAACATGCTTTGCAACTTAAATTAAAAGAAAATACTAGCTTCCCTTACCTCAAAAATAACTATTAGAGCTCTAAGAACGCCCAACAATTGCTTTAAACATAAGGAACCCTAGAAACACCTACAAATCACTGAATCGTGATCGAAGGGGTTCCTAAGCATAATCATGAATAAAAAATTAAAAAAAAATAGAAATATACTTACTCTAAATCAGAAATTAATCGGATAAGAGTGAAGATTATATCAGGTCATTTTATTTTAAAATTCAATTAAGAAATAATTGAACATTTTATCTTTTGATAAAAGTTACTTGAACATATTTATTGAGGTGTGATTTTTAACACTTATAAACATGCATTTGTAAAAGATAAAATCCATTTAAATAATATTTATTTTAGAATGCATCTTACCTAACTTAAAAGTTATGAATGAATAAAATGATATTTTAGGATAAAATGATACATTTACAACAACGAGTCTTCTACTTTGATTTTTTTTTAGGAATTTTTTTTCTTGATTTTAGAATTGTTAATGAAACCACAAAAGTTTAAAATATGAAAAATTTAAAGACGGTTAATTAATATACCTTAAACAGTTTTTTTTTTTCACAACTAATATCACCGAAATATTAATAATATTAAGATATTATCATAGTTTTAAACTTACTTATCAGCTCTATAATAAAAAGAATTACAAATTATTCATCAATTAGCTAAACTCTACCTATAGTGGCATATGCTAATTGGCAACCAAAGAGTGGGAAATAGATAGAAAAGTTTATATATGATTTTACTAGATGCATGTATGTATGTTTATCTATAAAGATTCACTTTACTAGATGCATGTACGTATGTTTATATATAAAGAGTATTTCATTTTTTGGTATTTACTTTTTTCTTTTACTCTTCAAGTTACTAATTTATTTAAATTTAATTGATTTTGAAAATTTAACTATTTCTTTTTAAATTTAACTATTTTTTAAAATTAAATAAATAAAATGATTTAATAAATAAAGAAAAATATGTATAATTAAATTATAAAAGTTATTTATATTTATTTTAATAATTATAGTTTTATTAGTTTTTTATGTTAGAAAAAGGTAAACACATAGACGTACGTAGTATGTGAGTTTTAAAAGTATATTTGATTTTGATTGAATACTTTTTGAATAAAATATGCAAAAAGATTTATAAAAAAGTGTAGCATTGATCTGAAAAGAAATGATGTAGACTGTATAACTAATTACATTGGAGGTGTTTGTTACAGGAAGCTTTTATGTAGTATTTGTAGGTGTGCATGATGCATACTGAGAGACAAAGACAAGTATTATAGTTATTTGTCTCCTTTCGCTTTATGTTTATTTATGATACTGATTTTATTTACGCCACACACCAATGACATTATTTACTGTCAGTTTTGTTGAGAGAAGGCTGACTACTGAGCCAAACTTCAGTTGATCAGCCAAAAGTAGACATCTTCCTGCTTCCATTCTTCATCCATTCATGTCTTATTCGCATTTTAAGTTCTTATCTTTTCAGTAAAATAATACTTTATCATCAACTCTCAAAAAGAATATGTATCTGTCAAAAACTATATATTTTTCTATCATCCTCTTCTTTCTAGTAATTTCCAATTCTTGTTCATTTTAATTCTTTTCTTTACATGTCTATCACTCGGTGCCATATATACTTATGGACAGCTCATAATTTACTTTTCTTATATATATTTCTCTTTGTTGAGAATAATTTACTTCAAATCAAATCAAGTTATTATGAATGATAAAACTCTTCTTATGGTTATAAAAAGTAGATAGAAAAATTTGTTTAATAAGATAAAGATGAAGAGTGTATAATGATAAAATCATGTATTTATATTTTTTTGGCGTAGAAAAAATAAAATGATCATAAAAAGTAAATCTGTATATATTTTTCTAGAAAATAATATTAAATGAATATAAAAAACTATTTTATATATATATATATATATATATATATATATATATATATATATATATCCTTAAAATAATATAGAGTAGGATATTAGAGTTAAACCCTTGTGAGTAAGGAAATTTGAATAGATAACACAACAACTCCTAATTCCTTTCACAAAAAAAGGGGCTTCTGTACAGTATTTATCCTGTTTTAAATTAGTATATTGAATTTAATTGTAGTTTAATTTATTATTATTTTGATATACTAAAAAATGGTTCCTAATTTAATTAGTATATACTAAAAAGTACAAATTTATAAAAAGGCTAAAATATATAAAACTAATAAGTTTGATAATAAGTGTTTTAGTTTGACCATATTTATGATTAATGTAGGCAATTTTTTAAAAGAATTAAACTAATAAATGGCTAGGATTTTTAAAACTAAATAAGTAGTAGCTTATCGAGGTTAATTATTATTTTTTAATCATAAACATATACCATTCTTAGTGAATGAGATGGGACAGAGTATTTGGATTCTTCCAATGTACAAATGGATTCTTCTAATGAAAATGAAATTCTTATAAAAATGTTAGTATTTTAAACTTGCTTCTGTCCCCATTGCCTTATCCAAAGACTATATGGAGTAATTAATTTTTTATTTTGTTATATGTGCTATTATACTTGGATAGATAACTTTACATATTCGTAAAAAAAAATCATGTCAGTGATATTAGCACAATAATACACTGACTGCAGAAACTATCCTAATTCATTTTGTTATTGGATAATTTTAAAGAAGATGTTGACTATTTTAATCAAACAAAATTAATTATGTAAACAAGAAACCATTAGAACCATAAACTACATCACAAGGCCATTTGAACAATTCTTTTCAGAATTTTTCTAAAAACAAATAAATAAATAAAATATTTTTTATAAAACAAAAATAACTTATATTAAGGTTGAAAATAAGAATTACATAGAAGAATTTTACAAATTATTTTAAAATTGATAAAATAATTTGAACTGTACAAATTATATAAGAGAATTTTTATAAAATTAATTTATAAACAAACTAATTTTAATTTATAAAATAGTATAGAGAAGTTTGTATTATATTATTTGTATAGTTTATATAAAAATAAAATATTATTTTATTAATAAATTTAAAATAAATTAGTTACATGTTAATAAATAAAAGGTAGACAAATCTTTTAAAATTCATTTTATAATGTTTAGTTCTAGACAATTTTACTTTCATTTTTACATTTACCACAATATGATTTTGACTGTGGCTTCCTAACTAATTTAGAGTCTTGTGTAGTGGGTGTAAAAAAATTTATTATATCTATTGTTATTCTAAATTATCTTTTTCTCTTCTTAAATAAATAGTTTAAGAAAAATATTCATCTTATTTGATTTGTATTGAAATAATATTCATACATTATAATTAATCTTTAATATTATGGTTATTACTTATGATAAGGTATTATTATATTATTATTAACTATTTTATTATTATATATTTATTGTAAGTATTATTCTATGATAATAGGGATTCACATTGCATATTGATTATATAAATACATTTAGTATTTTATAAGAAATACTCAATTTTTCTTACTAACTTGAACGTCTTACAGTCTTTTACAAGCGGATTTTTCTCTTCTAAGTAAAAAGGGATTCAATTTCAATCATAAAAACATTTGAGCCACTTGCTCTTGTCCATAATTCTATGATCAAAATCACAACAAGATCATATATTATGATTGTAGTAGGATCGTGCGCGAGCTTTTCTTGATTAATTATAAAGTTTTAGCAAAGATTACCAAGTCTTGATTGATGATGACCATGCTTCAAAGTTTTAGCAAAGATTACCAAGTGTTGGTTGATGATGAGCATGCTTCAATAGAGAAACTAAATATGTTTATACAACCTGTTGGTTGTTAAGCATGTTGTTGTAATGTGATAGTATATCACATGTATGGAAAGGTAAAAAATATGAGACTTGAAGATTGGAATAAGGTAAAACAATTATCTCTTCTTTGAAACCATGTTACTCAAGTATTGAGTATGATGCTCTGATAATAAGGCTAATGGCTCAAACATTGTTTCAAAATGTTTGAGGGAGAGATGAGACTGTCTACAGGTATCACTGCATGTGGTAGTTTGTGACCTGGTGAAGGTGTTTATAGAACTTATTATATTTCCAAATAAATGAATACCACTCAAGCGAGACTGTAACACTAGAACCACAAAGAGGTCATTGGATTAAGGAGATATTTTGGAGGTTATTGATCATGGGTAAAGTTTTCACTCATATAATGATTATGTTACTCGAGTGAAATGGATATGGTTTATATTTATATAATGATTTATCATAGTGACCTTGGGTGATTACGTGATTTTAACGGTTAAAGTAGGGATACCCGAGTGAGTGATATCAGGATTTGGTGATAGCAACAAATTTGGAACTCATGCTAAGTATCCCAATTCACTATTGTTTGGTCAGGTAGATAGAATTGACAAGAAGATCACGAGAACTTATATCTACTTTGGAATCAAATATGGTGTCACCTAACGTCAAAGACATAGCTCAACTATGATTGGGTGAATTCAATATATGTCAAGTTATAGTATCTAGTATGATTTCTTTCTCAAAAATAAAAGTTTAATTAACTTAATAAAAAACTTATTGCACGGGAATAAATCCAATAATTCAAAGGAAATGCATTTCTTATATTTAATTTTAAAAAGAGAAAAAATAGTACATTTATTTTATTTTTTTTAACTCTCTCTCTCTCTCTGTAAATATCTTTCTATTTTTTTTTTGTACTTTTATCAGATCATGTTATGTCTAAACCTATCCCCCCTCCCCTTTTCTTTTGTCTTTGTTATTAATTATTGAATAACATTAGATATTTAATATGGGTTAAGTAAAGGTTGAAAATATGTGAAAAAAAACTAATATTGGATAAATGTATGCATGAATAAATCCAAATTGTATGAATGGCAATACACTGATAAATGAATAGAAGACATATATTATGAAGTAGGTTGGTACTTGTGTTGGATTGTATGTAATTTTGTATCGTTCCCCACCCATGAAATGAACACACTTAAGAATTCTGCAGAAAGATGACAACAGAAGCACATGATCAAAGCAATCACTCATTCTAGCATTGACAACTGTACCCAATTCATCAAAACAAATTAATAGCAACCTTTCTTTCTTACACACTGTTACAAGCTCATCATCAAGCCTACTCATCGTCCCCCCATGGTTGTAAGAACAACACATGCTTCGTTTGAGATTTTCTTGGTCCAAGGGACATGGCAAACATTTGAAGAACAAGAGATATAGCTGCATGAGTCATCCCTAACCACGAAGCACAAGTCTTGGTGGGACCACCGAAACTGCTATGTACAGTGCTGAGACCACCATTCCATTATGGTGCACACTAGGCTCCTATGCCTCTGCCTCACCCTATGCTACTGCCATGCTGCCGCTGAAGCAGTACGAAAACATAACCCATCCATTATTCTGCAAGAAGCCCTAGTCTTTCATTAGATTTGGGTGCTTTGGTCCTGCTTTACAAATATCAAATCACACTTCCAATTGCTTAGATCTCCTCAGACGCCTTACTTCAATTATACTACAATTATTATCGACACGTGAACTGTGTAGTCCATTTCAAACTGCTCAATGCCAGTAGTGTGCCATCTCTTTGCACAACCTTTTGACCATTTCACAAAATATATATACTTCTGGAAAACAGGCATTCATAGCACCAGTACACAACACCGTGCCTACAACCAAGTTCAGTTTTAGCTTATGTTTCTTCTCGCAACCCTCAAGTTTTTTCATTACACTTTTCAAATCCTGGGACTATTTCACAGCCTACCTATCAAATCAAGGTGTGTATATCCTACCATTCCCTCAAATGTCAGCTTTAATAGCTTTTTTCCTTTATATATGTTTAAACAAACTTGTATGATTACTGTATGTATCATAGATAGAAACAACCTTTTTATTTTATTTTATTTTTTATTTTTTATTTTTAATAGAGAAGAATCTGCTAGGGCTAACCAAGAGCTACAAATTAAAATAATTTATTAATGAAAGTAATGGATACAGTTGAAAGCTAATATCGACCCCAAGATTCATCAACGAACCCATTTGAGTTTTATTCCTTTGCTTTCAAGTTGGCACTGGCAAAGTCCACTTCGCTATTGAACTCTTTTTTGCATGAAAAAGAATACGAATCCAAGAAAGAAGCAAAATCGTAAAGCGGAGATCATAGAGATCAGTTCCGCACTATCAATTGGTAAAGTGGTATGAGTATGTTAGAAATGTCAAATGATAAAATCCACAAATTCTTATTTAGTTACTCTTCATTTTTGCATCTGCATTAATTTTATTTTTCTGATGAAAAAAACTGGTAACAACAAACACCATAAGAACCAATGCATGCGTGCTTTTCTACTGCTCAATACACAGTTATGTCAAAATTTAATATCAAAACAGAAGTTTGTACTTATTTATCTGGTTGCAGACAATAAATATATTAATTAGTTATGCATTTTTTAAAAATTATTAAACATTATTTACTGGCACTAATCCTGTACTTCACAGGATTCATTCAAATAGTAGCATGAAAATTAGGAAACGACACCAACATATACTGTGAAGACGAATGCCACAGTTAATTGTGGTGTTTATGATTTTTACATTTTTAGTTTGATAATTTATTACCTATTAAAAACATTCCGAGGATTATCCAGAATATCTAAAACACTGTTGTGGTAGTGAACAATGAGCTGCATGGCAACCAAAGCGGTAAAATAAACTTTTGGGAGAATTTCCTTAGAGGTAATTGTAATTACAACACTTAAGGAAATGACAATACTTAGTAATTGTAATTACCATACGTAAGTATGGATCTTACTTTCATAGATGTAGTTGTATAATACTTTTACAAAAAAATTAATTCCATAGTAGCTGACATGACTACTAGTATTTAGTTAGATTAAGGATAGGGTTCAAACACAAGTTCATACAAAGAAAAATGGTACATAGACAATGTAAAACCCGGTGTACAAAGAAGAGAAGAGAGGTTCTGGAAATTTTTTTTTTACAACCATATAAGTTCCGTACTCTAATTACTAAATGAAATAGTAAGTTATGTTGGGATTGTATTAGTAAAAAAAAGTGCTTAAACCACAGCATCAATAAAGTCTACTGTACTTGTTCAATGTATTGATTATTTATTGTATCGCATGTATTAATAAATTCTAACACTGTCCTTCAAAGTAAACACACTTATGATGGTAACATACTTTTAATATTTTTACTTTTTACATCTTAAACAATTAAATAACATGATAAGAAAATACTTAACAGATAGAACCTTGGTTCGTTAGTTAACCTTTTTAATACACAAACACAAAATACATACAGATAATTCCACACGGCTAAGTTCATAGATAAAAACAAAAAGTTCTGACAAATCCGTGAACCTTGACCAACCAAATATGAAACTAAAACTCAAAATCAGAACAGCTTTAAGTACAAGAAATAATATTAGCATAATGGCGTAGATTTTGAACACTTTAATATAAACTCCAAACTTCATATGCTAGGGAAGACTAACGACTAACCATTATGATCAATGAAGTGTCAAGTCCACCAGATATTAAACTTATAAACCATAAGTAGTCAAATCCTAACAGAAAAGCTTTTCAGAAACCAGAGACAAACTAAAAGAATCAGGAAGATCAGAAGTATGTCAGATTGCAACACCTTCATGCATTATTCCTTCCTCATAAGTGACATTTTTATAACAAATGTCTCTATTATCGTTGCCCACATTAATGATGCATTCATACAAAATTAATTATATTTTCATGTCTTCAATATTTCAGATAAAACTTTATGGTAAGATGCTAATATTCGAAAATCCATGAAAAACTCCATTACAAAGGGTGTAAATGGGCAGGTGAATATTGCAGACGTAAGGAGTGTTGACATAGA
Organism: Vigna umbellata; assembly: GCF_029865625.1. Classification (NCBI taxonomy): domain Eukaryota; kingdom Viridiplantae; phylum Streptophyta; class Magnoliopsida; order Fabales; family Fabaceae; genus Vigna; species Vigna umbellata. Next base: position 16,541,512 of record NC_142174.1, on the reverse strand, counting down.
GAAAAGAAGGTGAATTGCAACAACTCATGGTTTGTGTTACATATATGCATATATGTTTTGGGAGTAGGAAATGAAGCACATTACACAACTCAAAAATCAAGCCATATGGAATGTGAAATATTTTCATCAAATAGATGTAAAAAATTCTATTGAAAATATATTAATTATTAGAATAAAAGGTTGTTTTAATGTTTAAAAACATTAAATAAAATGCACAATAAAGACATAGGGATGTTAGTATTTTTCTTGTTGTGTAAAAAATGTTGTTTAAAAACATTAAACAAAATACAGAATAAATAAATGGAATTTAGTATTTTTCTCTACCTTCATTTTTCTGCCATATCTGTCCTATATCAACTATTAAAATAAAAATCATGTTAAATAAGATTAAACAGTATATAAAATAAGAACACATTGCGTGACTCACATCAGAAAAAGTTGACTATCTATAATAGGGTAGTTATTATCTACGGGTTATTTTGTTGTAATATGTAATTATAAGACATTAGCAGACATCTCATGGAGAACTGAATTACATGACACTGATCAGAGAGTACAGGGGTTGCCAGTAACGAGATAGAGAGAGCATGTAGCATCACAAGTTTTCAAATTATGCTGACATCTTAACCTTTCCCTTTGTTTTACATATTTTAGCGTTTTTGGATCAAGCAACAATTTGTTTTATACCATAAGCTATACTCATTAGACATAGAATGGAGTGTTAGCCTATATACGTATAGTTGCTGCATGTGCATTAAAGATGAGAATATTGATTAGCAATATTTCCTCTTCTGTAATCAACGTCACATCTGTGCAAATTTAGATTGAGTAGGATGTTAGAATTACAGCATCGCATGGGAAAGAGGGAGAGAAATGCTCATGCATGGTTGGAACGCCCATACCCAAAAATGAAAAATTAATTTTAAAAGAAAAGATGAAATTTTTTTTTTGTCGAAACCACCCTGGAGAATTAGTCCAAACCAAGATCAAAATTGTGTTTCCGGTTCAGTTTCAAACTGGCAAGCATACGGATAAACAGGGAAAAGGCAGCTTCGTAGTTGAGAACAAACCAGACAGCGTGATATAATTCAACAAACGAAGGCAAGAATCAACCCCTAAAACCATCACAAAAATACACGAAGACGCGAAAGAACCCAATATTAGAACCAGGTGTCCATTAATATCGTACAGAAAAGGAAACAAATGAAATATCATTAGCTAACTATTTGTATATCCTTAATTACCAAGAATGATACATTATCAGACTAATTAAGCATTGATGATTTGCATTTGCATAAAAAACAAAACGTGACAGGTCTGCATTTTCTTTTCTTTTCACTTTTTTTTCTCATTCTCAGCCTATTGGAATGAATGAGCATCAATTTCAGACTACAAGATGATCATAAATAGTTAAAAAACCGAAGTTGGCGAGTGAAGATGCAGTAAATTAAAACATAAAAACAACATAAAAATTCTGTTTGTTTGCTTTGTTTTGGCTTTTGTTTGTTCAAGATCGTGGGTGAGGGAAGAATTGCGTACCACTACCAGGCATGAAGGTGTTAAGAGGAGCTGGATACAAGGAAGAAGAAGGATCAAGGAGTGGCTCTGAGACAACGGCACCAGTAGTGAGGTTCAAACCTCCAACACCAGTGGACGAGCTTTCCCCAGCACCACCCAAGAAGTTACTGTTACCTTCCGGACCATAGTCATATAAAATCCCTTTGAACACATGCCCTCCTATGTTGACAGCAGTTGAGTACGCATACTCCTCTTCCGCCTCATCTATCGAGCTCACACGTACGCACCTGAACTCCGCAGAAGATCTCACCACCGCCGGGAAATTCACCTCCTCTAACCCTTTTTTTATAGGGTAAAATGTGTAGAGAGAGAAAGTGAAAACAAAACAAAACAAGTCAGTGGTTAGATGCACTTTAGAAGTAGATGAATTATGTTTGTGAGAGTTAACAAAGGAAATAGAATCTAAGTAAAGATACTGAGACAAATACATATGATAGAAAGAGCGAAGCTGAAAATGAATGTGTAGTGTTGTGTTGGTATGCGCCAGTGAGTGTTAGCAAAGAAAGAAGGAGTACAGTCAGTCGCTCAGAGAGAAAGAGAGTAAGAGAGAGAGTGAGAACAGGTTCTTCTTCACTGTCAATCTAATCGTCAGGTCAGGGCTACTAAAATAACAGTGTTGCGGTAAAGAAAAAGGCGAGAAAAAGAGAAATTTTGCTTCACACACGCAATCGATACCGTCCTTGTTTGGATGTATGCTTCTAAAACTTTCTCAGTCGCTGCATATATCTTTTCAGAGAATTTTCCTGGACGGGTCTCTCCGTTATTCTTTTCTTTCGTAACACATACACGTTTCCTTTCTTTGCTTTCCTTTTCTTTACTCTCTCTCTCAGGAGTCAATCACCCAAACTGTGAGGTGCTTGTGGTAGCGCATGTAGCAGTGTGACAAGACGAGACGAAGTAAAACATGATGACGAAAATGTATTCAATAAGTATAGAGCAAAGACAATAGTGATATGCAGTGGTATATACCTGAAGAGGAGGGATTGGAAGGCAAGCGAGTGCAAGCAAGAGGAGAAGAGGAAGTGGGGTTATTATGATCTCTTTCTCTCTGCCTTCTGGGAAGGTCTCCAGAAGTTTCCATGTTTTGTTGCAACGCAGAGAGTTGCTGCTGTCTCTCGCGGCGGCGTGAAGCGGGGACCCATGTGCTCTTGACATGGGTCTGGCAATCGAAGCCCCGGCTCTTGCAGCATGTTCTGCACCGCATGTGAGGGCAATCCTTTTTAGCTTGGTTCCCACAGTCCTGACAGCTAATTCCACCGCTTCCACTTCCGCTTCCTCCCACCATGAAGCTGGATCTTGACGATGACTGATCGTCGGATATGGGTCTGCTGGGTCCAACACCCAAGGCGGAGTATAGATCTTGGTGAAAGAGAGGCCGTGGTTGTGGAGGACCCTGACCCATAAAGTGTTGTTGTTGCTGTTGTAACTGCTGTTGGTTCCATAGCTCAAAGCCACCTCCTCGGTGATAAGAAGAAACATCATCATTCTTGTTGTTATACCAGTATAGGGTATCAGGAGGGGGAGGAATTTCCTCTTCGTTGTTGTTGTTGTTCCCTCTACCTCCTAGTGAGAATAAACCCGCCATTCTTCTGCCTCCTCTACTGCTTCTGTCCTTCGAAAATCCATATCAAGAACAGTACCTCGATCTCCAACCAAACAACCCTCTCTACACACAACTATAAATATAAATAATTAATTACTAAAATACTCCAATCCGCGACAATGAATTCTGCTTCAATTAATTGTGTTCTCAATTTGGGAGAGAGGTGAGAGAGAACTACACAACCACTAGGGATCTTTTGTTTTGTATTTTTTTTTTTTTTCAGTTAAAAATTTTAGGTTTTTGTATGCTTGTGCTGTGTTTCTCTCTCTTGATTTTTCTGGGTATGGGTTAAGTGATAGAAGTAGTAGTAATAGGTGTTGTGGGGTGGGTGGTTAAAGAGAGAATTGATTTGAAGGGTTGTTGGTGGAGGACAGAGGAGGAACAGTGTCGGGGCAGCGTTAATCGCGCCCTCAACTCATTCTCCCTCGGCCAGTGCCAAGGTGCATTAATAAATTAGAGCGAAGCCACAATCACAAAAGCGCGATTTACAGCACTGCAAACGCCGCCATGCCTTCTCTGCTGTGCTGTTCTGTGTGCTGCACCTCTAATTTAAGTTTCCAATCCCATTCTCCTTTATTTGTTTTCTCTCTCTCTCTCTGATTCTTGGCCAGAGTTTATGAGACCTTTTTTTTTTGTTCTGACCACTTCTCCTTTTGTGTCTGTGGCCTGTGGTGTGGTTAAGTTAGCAACTGAGTACTATCACAAAAACAAACCCACTCCACAGTAAGTAAGTTACCAGTCCTCTCATTCTTTTTTATCAAAAACAAAAATTCAAATTCTAATTCTAATGGAATGGATGTCATTCACCTCATCTCCACGGCCCATATTACTTCCCATCCATATCCTGCGTTCCATATAATTCCACGTGTCACCTCAAATACCTTTCTGCGCCCTGTCCTTTCCTACCGGAAAACCCGCTTCTTTTTCGTGAGATATTATTATTATCCTTTTCGTTTATATTCAAATTCTTCACTTCCCTCTACCTGATCTATTTATATAAATTACTGATTAGTATTAATTTCCAGAGATAATCCTATATGTGGGTGTTAAAATTAGATGAAAGAGTAGGGAGAATTTTTGTAAAATATTGTGAGACAATGACATAAGTATAGGTATGTATAGAAGGAGTATTGAATTAAAAGAAACATTGGAGGTTGGAAAAAACTTGTGGCGTTTCCATAAGGGAGGGTTTGGTTTTCCCTATGACAATGAACGAATCAACTTTGGTGTAAATAGTTTATTGAGGTAGAGAGATTTTGGATGGTGAAAAAGAGGTAACTTGATCGGGTTTCCATAAAAATAATCATGTGGCCTCAAACATTATGTGTGGATGAAGGGGAACAGAGCGCCACCACATCGTGATCGTACGTGTATTCTTTTGGTATTAAATATTTAAATTTTAATAAAGGAAAAAAAGAGAGGTAGCTAGAAAAATGAATGAATGAGGTGAAAGGTGTTGAAGCAAAGAGTGGAGCGATGATAATTATAATAATATGGAGTGACTCTTAGGTTTATGTGAGTGTCTCCTTAAACAATGTGCAATTAGAAGAAGAGAAGAAGGGGTTGACTCGGGCATTGAAGGTGTGTGGGAACGCATGATGAATAGTTTAATGGGTTAAAATGAAGTGGGACAGTGATGAATTAATACGGTTAGAGAATTGAGAGAAAGAGAAAGAGAAGGCGCCGACCTGCAATACCAGCGCATGAGCATCACCCTCATGCCTCATGCCACATCCCTCTAACCGTACTCTTCTTTATTTTATGTATCTATACACTCTTTCACCATGCATCACTACACTCTTTACCTACTAAAACTCTTTTAATCATTCATGCATCCTTAGAATAACAAAATTCAAAAACCATCAAATTCAGTAATGATTTCTGATATAACTCAGACTTTTAATTTCTTTTTATATTTTTTATTTAAATTTTTCTTTATTATGTTATAGTCATCAAACATGTGTTTAATTTTTCTTTTATATTTCTATCTATTTTTACTTCTAGAGAATAAATATAACGGATAAAATATAGATAGCAAAAAACATGTCAAAATTAATTAAAAGTTAAATTTGTTTTTTATTATTAAAAATAAATAATTCAAAAGTGTGCTATTTAATAATTTTAGTTAAATCAATAACACTTAATTATAGCTCTAAACTTATAGAGAAAAATAAAATATTTACCATTTTAATCTTCTTATAGTGTCCGTAGAAGACAAATAATCTACAAAAACAAAGTTAGACATGTATGTTAGTTTAATATTGATTATAAAAAGAGGGACGGTATATTTTAAATATTCTCAGTAATTTTATAAACAAAATTAAAATATATTTATCCAAACAAAATAAATTACAAATACAAATTACTTGTTAATTATTTTCTAATCATTAGAAACATTACAAATTTAGATTATTACATGTAAAACTTTCTCGTGTCATATGATTAGTTAATAAATTATGTCATTTATAAAAATATATAATGATATTAAAATTTATAAAAAAAGTTATTTTACATCTATTTCAAATTCATACAGAAAGCATGTTGAAAGGTACATAATACATCTCATAAACATAATATCATTAATAATAAATATAATATTATTAATTAGGGTATTTTATATTTTAAGGTTTCACTAATATTTGAAGATTCTTATAAAATAACAGTTTTTATGCACAATCTTTATCTAATGTAGGTTCTTGGTAAATATAGAGTGTTCCATGAACTAAGAAGATGTAAAACATTGTCTTGATGTTACACTTCAGATTATCTTGCTTAATTATATATTTTACTACTTTTTTTTTAATTCTTTAAAAATATATTATATGTTTATTTGAGAAGTTATATGTTGTTAACTTTAGAGTTTTTATTTTAATAAACTTTATAAGACATGTACTCATGAGAAAGTTGATTATTGGATATTTGTTTTCTCTGTTTTTTTTTTGGAGACAATTCAATTGTCTTTTTTTAATTATATTTGTTATTACTATTAAAAAAACTATAGGATTTTTAACGAATTTCAACAGAATTGATTAGAACCTTTTTACTTATTACATTACACCTATTTAATTACTTATTAATGAAATAAAATGTGTTATCAACTATAAAACATAATATCTTTTTATTGGGTATAGATTATCATCAAATACTTAATTTAGAACATTATTTAGACATACAGTGGTGGATTGTAAATGTCATTTTATATTTATTTTGCCATGTGTTACACAATGTTTTTTTCTTTAGTTGAATTCTCTCTCATATACAACTTCTTTACAAATAAAATCAATTCATACATTTTGGATAATTTAAACGAAATCAACTTACACACCTAATTTCCTATTGCATGTAAATATAAAATTTGATATTTGTTTGATATTTACATTAGGTGAGATAAAATTTATGAACTCTTTTATTTAAGAGCCTAAAGAAAAGGCATCAATCTAGCCAACAATAGAATCAACATTAATGACCAATTAACAAAGTGTTAATCAAATGATACATTATTACATAGCATTAGACTAGCTAACACTTATTTTGGTTACAATTTTAATAACACACCTAGCATTGATGCTAAAAGTAGCTTAATGGTTTTCCTAGTAGTTCATTTTAGGAGATTGATATATTCTCCAATGTTATTTCATAATTTTTTTTTTCTGAAAGAGTTTTAATTTGTTAATATATTAGAGAAAAAAATCAATATAAAATTATTTTTCAAGAAAAGTAAAAACTTCTAATGTTTGAATTTGATTCTTACTCTTAATTTTTTAATTCATTTAGTATTGCTTTCCTTATTTTAATGTATTTTAACTTAGTTTGCTATTGGAGTCAATACTTTTGTAACTCAACATTATTTACTATTCCGTATATATTGGAATATAAATGTTGGTTGTTTTATAATATACTCCGACAAACTTATATAATGAGATTATAACTTGTGGATTGAATGAGTTGTAAAAAGTTATATCTATAATATATATAACCACTAGAGAGGAAAATAAATGTCCTTTGTGGAAAGGTCCAGTTAGAAATAATTTAAGAAGAGAAATATACATGGACCACTCATTTTTTGAATTACGTATGTGTATCATGTTACTTTACATGAAAATGAAAGAACATGAACGTTTTGTACCTTAGAAGAGGACTATGAACTAGTGATGCAGTGGCTCAAGTGTTATCAACAAGGATTGTAACCAATATCAGATCTGAAAGGTATAGTTCATAGATATTAGTTATATTTGAACTTATAAAGTAAATGAATTATACATGCATGTGTATATAATAAGGATCAGGGCATAGCTAGCTAAACCTAGGATGGTCCTGTAAATACTAGAAACAAATTATTCATATAACTTATAAAATTATTGTACTGATGATGCGTCTTTGGCTATATTTTAATTTCAATGTCGCTCACTACAACCAATCCCTAGTACTAGTTTATTCACTCTGTTTAATTTCTTCCTACATTTGTACCAGGAGGGATATATTTATATAACTCAATCCTTCCTTTTTTTACACTCACAAATTTACAGATTTATATATTTTCCCTTAAAAATTGTTTAATTAGTTATGCCAATTTAATTTTATATAATCACTACTGAAAAATAAACAATTATAGCATGCCTTTGTATGTTGGTTATTAAAAAATTGAAATATGAAATACATTTGCACCTTTGTTTATCTCTGTTGTGTCATTACAAGTCCCAGTATCATTGTTACTCTCTATTGTTGTCACCAAAATTATTCCGTTTATGGCATAACTGTATGATATCTAAATTAATAATATATTAATTTAAATAGATATTATTGAACATCCATATTAGTGATTTTAGTGCAAATTACTTGTTATTTTGTAAATTATTTTTTAAAATTTTCACTACTCAGTTGAATTCTATAAAAAAATATTTATATTTTGATATTAACCAACAAATTGTTTTATGTTATTAAAATTCTTGATATAACATATTTTATTTTATTTTACTCACGTTAGATACTATAAAATCCATTTTTTCAATAATGCAAGTCAACATCAAACAAAACTCTCTATCACGTTCTAACTTTCCTAATTCTCTCTATTTTCTTATTCTTCAACATCTCATATTTTTCTCCTTCCTCTTTGGTTGAGAGCTCTTCCACTCCCTTATCATAGTCCAAGATAAGTAACATTTCCTTCCCTTTCTTTGAGTCATCCTTTCTCACATTAAAACTCTATCTTCCTTTGCATGTGATTTTTTAGAGTTGTCCAAAGTTTCTTTTATGGAACATGAATCCAATGTAGTGTTTAGGTTACTTGTCCAAGTTATGTTTCATGTTTGTAGAGCCTTTTAGGGGTCTTTGATTCTAAGAGCAAGTTGAAAGCAGTAGAAATTTGTCTAGCATTCATAAGGTGAGGAAACTAAATTTTTCACAAATTACATGTTGAATATGAAGGTGGGTATTGTTGTTATGATGCATAATTGGTGTTTTGATCCATGAGCTATTGATTGGTTTTGTTAATGTAATAGTTGGCTTTGTTTTGTTTGTTGGAAATTTTTGTTGAATTGTGAATTTGGAAGTACAATAAAATTAGAGGTTTCTACTTGGACAATTGACTAATTTGGTACAGTTACAAGAATGTTTAAAAGTGGATTTGAAAAGAAAGAGAATCGAGGGTATCAAATTGAGAAAATGCATAGGAATTGAAAATCTGATTCTACAAATCTATTGATAGAGCGTTGAGTCTAAATTTCCTAGTCAGAGAGCATTTCTAGTGACAGTAAATTGAGCAGTAGTTTTCACCACTAAGTTCCACTTTGATAGGGAATCCCTTTGCTTTGTGGCACTGACCGTCATTTCATACTATTGGATGCCAAGCGCTCGAAAGCACCATGTTGAGCAACACTCCTTGTAGTTGAGCGTCAGTCCTGTGTTGTGTTCTAATATGATATGTACTACATATTTTTCTTTTGCTAGTTTAGAGGTTTTTCTGGTTAATGTTATTGATGTTCATGATTATAACGAGAGCTATATAATTGATAGTGAAATGGTTGTAGTAATGATATGAGTTGTTATGATTTAAGATATTCCATGTAGGAAAAATTCTAGTATTGTGTTGTCTTTAGTGTATGCATTGATGTATGAATTCAGGTAAGGAGATAAATTGACACTCTAACAACCATTCACAGTTAGATAGAGTAGAATCAACACTACAAAAATAACAGAATTTACCGATGGAAGGTATCCGTCAATAACTACAAAAATCCATCAGTAATATCAGTTTTCCAACACATTTTCAACGAACAGAACTGTCAATAATGAATTTTTTGAAAAGAAATAAGACTTAATGCCTCTTTTGGTCCCTCTTTAGGGGGGCAATGTTCAAGTCCGTCCTACGTTTTTTAAAAAGTTCAATGTGGTCCCAACTTGTGAAAACAGTGTGCAATTAAATCCTTTTTGGTCACGGCGTTAATTTTTTAACGGTACAGCTGACAGCGTGGACAAAACATAATTACGTGTCTAGTTTATGTCATTACGTGGAAGTGACGTGTAAAATTTAAATTTAAAAAAAAAAATATTTTGACAGAGAATAGAGTTGCTTGCTTGCGTTGAAGATGGGCCAAGCCCAAACCCCGCTTAGGGTTTCCTCCGTGAGAATGAGCAAGAGAAGGGAGGCCTTTAGGAGGTGGCAAGGTGACCTGCCGCGAGTTAAGGTGTTGGTCGTTTAGCCTCCTGAGAAGAACGAGAAGCAGGCCAAAGACACCATGTCTCCGGTGACAGTAAGCTTGATGGTGGTTTGGGATTTGGGGTTTGGGGTTGGGGTTTGGGGTCGCAGTCACGCGACTTACAACAGTGTGCTGGCAACGGTAAGCTTGGTGGTGAGCGACGGCAGTGGGAGCTTCACAGTTGCGGTGGAGACAGGATGTGGATGGGGGTTGGGATGACTAGTTTAGAGTTTGCCAACTAAGTGGAAATTGGGAGATTGGGGATGAATTCTTGGGTTGAATGTACTGAATTTGAGGGATTTTTTTGTGCTTTGATCCGTTTTTTTGTGCAGATGAAAGAAAATCTTGAGATTAGATGAAGATCACGAGTTGGTATCTTGATGTTGGGTATCTATTGGTATTGAAAGTGGTTGAGAATGAACTTGATGCATTGTGTAGGATGGGTAAGATGGGGCGTGAAGTTGAACCTAAATGGGTATGATGAAAGTCACCCGTCGCGAACTCTTCGAACCTACAAGTAAATCCTTCATCGCCAGTCTTCCATCAACATCTGCATCTTCTTCAATACAGAGCAAACAATCCCTACCCCTCAAAATATTTTTTTAGCTGTCTATAAATTTATTTTGTTACAACATTATTTTATGAAATAACTGTTATTGAATAATTTTGTATACTTGTTTGATAACAATTATATCATATCCTATACGCTAGTTTAATACTACTATTTAGGCCATTAGATATCCTTTCTTACCTTAAACTTTTAAGTTGAAGTAGACAATTTAATCATTATATATGTTTTATTGTTCGAATTGGTTAACTAAAAATTAATTTTTGCATAATTAGTTTAAGATTAAAGTCAAAATGAGTAGTTTATTTTAAAAATAAACTGTTTACGTGGGTTAATTCACAAACTAACGCAAAATATACCTTTTTACGTTGATTCTATAATTAACTGGGAAAAAATCATTTTTTTATTCTCTCTTCTTTATTATATAGGCTAAAATATTGATTAACACAAGAAAATTGTCAAATTCTACTTCAATCAACACAAAAATTTATCTTTCTACATTTTGTTTAGACCGAAATAAAATAAGGTTTTCCTACCTCGCGATAATTAATAAATGTGAAATATATAGGTTCTTTATCATGTCACATATCAATTCTTAAAATAATGTCATATGGCTAAGATAATCAAAAGTAGAACTACTAGGTACAAGAGCATTTAAATCTTCAATTTTTCAAATAAAAAGTTATACCATTGCCTAACATTTATATTGTTGACATGACTTTATTTTTAAGGATTTATAAATCGCATCAGTTTTACACAAGTTAAGTTTTATCACAAATTCTGTTAATCCAATACATCATAAATTAATTTCATTTATAACAGTTTAGTGGTCACTGATTCAACAGTTTTTTACACTAAGAATCAAACAAATTTTCCCATCATACGAATTGATTTCAGCGTATAAACGCAAGGATATCTAATCATTAAAAGTTAATTTCAATTAGTTATCATTACTAAATTAATGTATTTATAAAAACTTAACCGACCTTTCAAAAAATTTAGTGTGAGAAAACTGCTGACTTTCTGTTCAAAGCTCTTTAAATATATGTCAATAAATTTTACCATAAAGCTTATCAAAATAATTTCATATTAAATTGAGTTTTTAAGATACAAATTCTAACTTTCAAAAAAATAAAAAAATATAAGTTCTGACCATGTGATAAAAAATAAATTGAATTGTTTGATTAAATGTGCCTTAAAGTGTAATTATATGCGTGTATAGATAACGTTAGACAAATTATTTGCTATATATACTTGTACAAGATACAATAATAAATATAACTCCCTAAAAAGTTTTAAAATATAAAACCCATAAAGCACTAATTAAAGAAAAATTATGCAGAGTTTCTTTTGTCTTTTTGAAACAATAAACGTAAGAGGCAAATGTAATTTACTCTAAAAATTATAAAAGAATTAAAATATAGTAGGTCCATATATATAAAAATTCCTTCCTCCAGTTTGGAAAGAGAATTGAGAACGGAAAATGTGTGTACATATGTAGAGATAATAAAATTATGTTCTATTCCATATATTACATATTTTTGTTATTTTCAATATTTATGTTATTATAGTATTTCTTTTCTATTTTCTTTTTAACCAAATGACTTAAAAGATCATCTTTACCATTTTTTCTTTCACCATAATTAATTAGCCACACGTGTAATTTCACGTTAAGAAAGTTTCAACAAGTGTAAATTGAACCATGTAGTTAATTCAACATCACTTACTTTTGTTTTGCAAATTTGGTGAATTATTCTCAAAACAAAACCAAAAGCACACTAAGTGGAACACTCACCATTTCATATGACGATGTCATAGGTGATTCCATTGGTGTCGTGGTTGATGAAGATTAGCGGAGTAAGGCAGAGATTTTGTTTTCTATCTCATGGTATTGCACAAAGTACGATGTATATATATAGGAGAAGAAGCCAACAAGCTTCTGCAGACTGGTGAAGAACGCCATGCTATAATAAAAAAGAGCAGAAGAAGGATATTTCCAGCAACACCTCCTTCAAGACAGAGTTTCCGAATTTTATCCAAATTAAAGTAATAGGAGAAATAATTTTCCAACATGGGATACTGTTTTGATCAACTTAAGGGTATTGAAATACACATTGAAATTGTAATATGAAGCAAAAAGTTGAATATTTTTGCTGTGATATAGACAAAAACACAGAGTTATTGACATATGTTGGGAGCTTGGTCCGTATGGAAAGCATTAGTAGTCAGTTTTTTATATGGATGAGATATTTTTGGACATAAATGCAGTGAAACCTTATTCCTGTAGCGGAATAGATGGAACGTTTACTGGTTTAGGCAACAGCAACTTACTGTTATGTCGAAAATAGCATTGATCCATCTGACAAGCTCACGTCTTGTACCACTGCTTCCCTGATTGGTGGTACAAAGTTAATTAGTCCAAGGACAAGTGGACAACACAGCTATACTTTGCCACTTATTATTCACAGACTCATCACTTTTATCTCTTTATGCTTATGCACGTACCACCATCGTAATTTCAACTTAATTTCAACTTATAAAAACAAATTTCAATTTTTACGTTATGATGGGAGAATATTGGCATGTATGTAGCAACAGTTTGTACGTAGCAGTACGTATAGTTGGAGTTAGATTAAAATGTTTAAAGTATTATACATGTTCCCTCATCCGTCCATCTCTGAATCTGTGTCAAGTGTCACCTACATATGTCCATCATCAAGGCAACAATTTTTGTACGGAACAGTAGCCGTTGTCTCTTTATGTCCGTTTTATGACGAAATTGACCTTGTTTTTGTTTTTATGATTTCTTCATTGAGTTGAGTTGCGTGTGTTTCAATTTCAACCAGGGTAATATGTCACTGTCACTTTACAAATAATCACAGCTGGCGTGCTACAGAACCCCAACAGTAATTCAACTCTATATGAGGTTCCCATCATCTTCAAATAAAATACCCACAAATTCAACTCTCATTACATTCTTTTTTATACATATCACTCTTTTTAATAAATTTTTACATCCCTGAAAAATAATGGACTCGTTATTATAAACAGTGAGACCATATTGAAAAAAATAAATAAATAAGCACCCAACATTTATATATTTTATTTTTATGATTTTAAACACAGTGTTTCAATCACGTAACCTTATCCCTTTATAAATATTAATTTCAACTTCTACAATAACATCTTTAAAATTTTACAAGAAGATAACCCAAATCCAAATTGTGATCAATTTCATTAAAACAACTCGATCAGATGCATGAGAGGATCTTACTACCCTCAAATTTTAATGTATATTGTAGATCTGTGAGACGTATAGTAAAATTTCAACACGTTTGAACAAACTGATTCAATAAATCAAAACACTATTTATAATCCAAAATTTTAAAATAATAAATGTAAGAATATATTTTTCTTTATGTATTGAACCTCCTACTCGTTTTTATACAATAACATGAGCATTCAAGTTCGACTTGAATTCCTAACACTTTTATGTTAAATATATTCAAAACTTACAAACTTCAATATATACAAATTCTTACTTTTAGTTACTCAACTCACATCAATATTGCATAATTTCATTTCTATATGGATAATTTTCTAACTATCATACCTTCCATGATCATAGCATTAACATATATAGAGTTGATATTATATATATATATATATATATATATATATATATATATATATATATATATATATATATATATATATATATATATATATAAAGGTCAAAGCAAATCCTACTTATTATTACATTTATTAGAAGTCTTATTTATCTTTGTGTATAATCTTCCTAGATAGACATAATTATTTATTTCTGGCTTATTTTGCAAGATTGGAGAAGAATAGAAAGTTGTTTCGAGAAGTTACTAGCCCAACCACAAGCACCACCAACCCAGTTAGACACGGTCTCTCGCCTAGCCAGAAAGTCTTGTGGCCTAGCTAGTAGAGTAGTCTAGCCTAGTGAGAGGATTCTATGGCCTAGCGAAAATCCACTTTATGGAGAAGGTTTTAAAGCGTCGAGAGTGGAAGAAAAATTAGTTTTTGGATGTAAAAACACAACTAAAGCTCAGGGACGTGGATTGGAGGCATGCACTACTACAAGAAAGGTTTTTGACGTCTGTTATTTTTTACATTCAACGTTTGATCCAAATCCAACGTCTTATTGGGAGACATCAATTTTAACGTCAAATCTTCTTTCCGAACGTCAATTTTTGACGTCAGACTCCACATAAACCGATGTCCATTTCTATTTTTTTATAAATAATAATATGAACCTAAAATACAGAAATTGATTCCAACACATCATGAAATTGTATATACTATGAGTTTCAAGCAATGGAGAATGATCACTCAATGTCGCTGTCAGATCTGTCAACTCGTGCACAAAACTGCATCATAAGCCAAAAATTAATCAGTGCAAATGAAATTTAATCAGTGTAAATGAAATTTAATCAATGCATACTAAAGTTAATCAGTGCAAAATAAATTAACTTGAAGAAAATCAATTAAACATACCTTACAACAATCAAGAACACAAACGAAATGAAAATTCAAAAAAAAATACAGAAGAAAATAAGACTTGTGCAGGTTAAAAATCAACCCTCCACCATCAACGTTTAATTACTAAAATTTATCCGTATGTATTTAATACAAAAATCCATATATAATTACATACAAATAAATTTGTATGTAATTACTTACAAATTTTCCGTATCTAACATTATCTATAATATTTTATACATAGATTTTTGTTTATATACAATTTGTACATAACATTGTTTTATTTATAGATTTTTTATTTTACATTCGGATTTTAGCGGTAAGTAATAATAAGTTTTTTTGTAATGGCAACTTTTTTTAGTATTCAAAATTTTTTTAATATCAAAAAATCATTTATAAGAATTATTTGAATAAATCTATTATTTTAGTACAAATAGTTTTTAAAGTATGTATCTAAGTATTTTAAAATTTAAATTTATTATTATATTATTTTGTATGAGAATAACATTAAATTCTTTTTATTAAAAATATTATTTGAAATAAAAAATAGTTAAACTTGCACGTAAATATGTTTTTAAGAAACTTGATCCAGAAGTATCTCTGCATTTAAATTATGTTACAAAAATGTATTTTTGAGTTTTATGTTAGAAAAATGTTATTTGTCGGGTTATCATTACAGTTTGTAAAATATTGATAGCTTTTTCTAAATGAACTCAAATATAAAACAAAATAGAGTTTGTGTTCTTTTTAAAATTAGAAAGAAATCTGTATCACTGTAATCACACTTTTTCATAAAAAATGAAAATACTTTAAAATAAAATTTGTATTTTTTTTAAGTACACATTTCATGCTGTCATTTTATTTGCGGTCAGAATTTTTTTATGGATACTTGACGAAGTTGAGTAATCGTATTTTGGGGCAGTATTGGGAGAATATGAGTAAAAGATAAAAAAAAGTAAAGTAATTCTTACCTTTATCAGCACCCAACATTAATTAATATCTTTAAAAGGAAACAAAAGTAACTTTGAATTTTAGAAATAGTGATTTCAATGCATTTATAATATGTTTTGGAAGTACGTAGAAAAAGAACAACATAAACAAGTACAAAATAAATTAATAATGATAATTTTACAATATTTTTTACAACACTTTAACATCATCTACGTGTCATTTTATGATTGGTCCAAAATTACTCCACAATCAATAATAATAATCATAAACACTAATATAAACCAATTGACAGGTATTAAAATATTATAAAAAATTATTGTCAAAGTATTATTATTCAAAATAATAATTAAATCTTTTGTACAAATAAAAATAAAATTACGATGAGATTGAAGTTTATCCTTTATATTATTTAAAATGGGTAAAAGAGTATAAACACAAAAATAAATATATAGAGAGTATGTATTATCAGGTAAAAATATATTAAAAATGTTGAAAGTAGACTCAGAAACAATATAAAAGAATAAACCACAAAATTGTCTAATAATTTTAAATTCTTAACTGGAGCATCTGAGTTCGTGTCTGTCTTTTGTTATGTCTGATATATTTATGAGGTACTCCTTTCTTTTAGTATATGATAGCATATTGTATGATTCTCCAATATTTGTTGGAATCCTATTTTTTAAAATAGGAAAAAGCTTTAGAAGCATCTAACTTTTATATACTTTTTTTTATGAAGAATAAGTATATATTTATTTACTCTATATAAATTTTTTGTTACTTATCCTAAAAGTTAAAGATATAAAATTAAATTAACCCTAAAAATTAAAATGAGGATAAAATAGAGTGTGAGTTCATTTTAAGTTATTCAAAACCACCAATTTAGATACTCAATATCACTAATCTTCTTACTTTCTAAACCATATTTTAAAAATTTCCAATAATTATATATACATGTATATAATCAAATTCTCATATTATTCAAACAAATAATACATTTTCACTTCTATTTCAATATTCAAATTGAAGTAGTTAGTAACATAATAAAATACGTGACCTAATTAAGAATCTATTAATTTATCTTGTATCAACTTTTACCTTTTCGGATAATATATAATTTCAGATTTTTAAAAAGAGATAAAAACAATACAAATTTAGAAGAATATAAATTATTATAAAATAATAAAAGTAAATATTAATAACTAATTAGGTATGAATTTTTTATTCTTTTATCATTTTAAATTTCATATTCAATAAAATTTTAGGTATTGCTCGTGCAATTAATTACTAAATATGATGGATTTTTATCTAAGAATAATAATTTAATTTTTAAAATATATTTATTATTTGTAAATAATTATAACAAAAATAAATAAATTTCAATAAAATCTAACTTGAAGTTATTAAATTCAATTGTAAATTTTCAATATAAATTTATTAATTTTTGTAATAAATATCTTAAAAATCATGCTAAAAAAAGCTTATAATAAAATAAAATTATAAAATTGTGCAAACTTTTATAAAACTGCGTAAGAATTTAATTACATTTACCTGTTATTACTTCATACTATTGTCTTGTGTTTATAAAAATAATATTTATATGATATAAATCAATAATTTTTTATTACTTATAAATAAGGTAAATAAATAAGTCACTTATAAATTTATATGATTGTATAATAATATTTATTATTAATATTAATAGTTATATATTATCTATATAATATGTATTATATATAATATATTATTATTATTATTATTATTATTATTATTATTATTATTATTATATAAACAGGTCAATTTTATAGACTGGACTGTTTTTTCAAAAGTTTAAAACTTGACCTTTTTAATTGGAAAGATTCTCTTTAAAATTTAAATTTGAAAAACAGGTTACATGAAATATTTGACCTATTCAACTATAGATTCTTTACATATGATTTGAACTTTTTAGTTTTATCTCTGTTCTTTAGTTATATGATGGACAAAAAAAATTCAATATGGTGTGAAATAAGTGTGATGTACATGATCTTTCAGTTCAGAAGGATACTAATGCTAAGAAGCAGTGTCTTCCAACCTACACTGAAAAAGAATGGAGAGATTAACACAAACTGTCTAACGCATGAATGAAAATATTATTTGTTTTTCTTTCATACTTTTGTTTATACATATGTAATTTAGTTTTAATTGTGAAAACTTCCTTAACTCACGACATTATTATGACATTATTATAATATATAGTAACATGTTTTATTGTCTGTTGTTTTTATTGCGTCTACATCCACTAGGAGTAAAACAAACATTTTAAAAAATTTCACGAGTGACTATATTTGCAAAAAGGCAACAGAACAGAGATAGTCAACCACGGGAGCAGACGCTGGGCTCGAGGAAAGACACAACAATTATTGGGACTCTCGCTCTTCTACACAGAATCCTCTCTCCTCGTTCATGTAAATCATCAAATACAAATTTAAAACAATACGTGATAGAAGTGCAAGACTGGAAATCTAAAAAGAGTTAACTCACTTCATCTTCGATGATTTCTTACATCTTCAATTCTAAATGGAAATGAATGATAAATTTACTTCATCTTGTATACTTTCAGGCTCTGTTTACTTGTTTACTTTGAGAAAATAATTTGACAGAGAATGACGGGATGAATTTAAGAAAATTTAAGGTAAATTTTTTGTTGTTTATTTAAGTGGATTTGGAGGTAAGTGAGAATAGATTTAGAGATAAAATTTATGAGAATTAATGTGAGATTTGATTGATGTGAATATAAAAAAAATTGTTTAATGGATAAAAATTGAATATTACCAAAATGTTCCTAGTTATTAGTTATTAAAATAATATAAAATAATAATTGTTAATGTTATATTTAATTGTAAAAATATTTATAAAAAGAAAAAAAAAATTAAAGCAAATTTTAAGCTTACTTACCAAATTTTAAGCAAATGATTTTATATATTGATTAGTTGAAATACTTTATGTTCTAATGATGTTTGAACAGAGGATCAGGATTCCAATACAATATTAACTTTAGTTTCCTGTTTGATCTTCGTAGTTTTTCTACTTTGACTCGGTGGAATCGCTTCCTACAGAACCATTGGATCTTAATGATTTAAAATCAAGTAGCTAATTCGTAATGATTTAAAATCAAGTAGGTGGCCTGTAATGATTTAAAACCAAGTAGTTGGAACCGAATATGATGCTTGGTGGAACCGAATCCAGCATGAAGGAACTGAATATCACTTCTAGTTATATGTCTTCTATACATTGGAATTGAATCTGGTGGCGTTGGAACCGAATACAAGCCATTTGGAACCGAATCCTCCACGCTGTAACCAAATCCACATAGCCTTTTCAACCTCTCTTTTTCATCTTCTTCACCTACTTCACGCTGAACTCCTTCTATGCTTCGTTTTCTTCATCTTCAACATCTTTCATCTTCATCTTCAACCTTCATTCTTCTTCATCTCCAACCTGGAAAACAAAAATAGAACTTACAACAACAACATTGACCTTTGCTTTGTTGCTTCCTGCACTGAACACTTCACCACAAACACTTTCGGCCATTTTTGAAAAAGTTGAGGGTAAGGCGTACAATTCGCATTGAATCAGCTCAAATCTGAACAAAACAACAAAATACGAAAAAGACTACAATCTCACAAATCATCGCAATTTCTTCATCGCTAATCCTTCAAAACGACATGTAATTCATTTCATTTCATCACTCGTAAATACTTTTAAAAAGTATATCCTGTTCAAGTGAACACAAGCTTAAGCTGGTTCAACTTATCATAGATCCAAGATTCATCATATATTTTAAATTAGAAAAGTTGTTAGTTGAATAAGTGTTATTTTTTCATTGAAAAGCTAAATTATACTTTTTAATAGCAAGAATAAAAAAATAAGTATTTTATGTTCATATATCATATTTTAAAATTTTCAAAAATATAAATATGCTGAATTTATTGTTTGTAATTTAAATTATTAAAATTTTAAAATTTGTACTTTAAAATTGATTCATGTTTAATTTTTTAAAATATATTATTTTAGTTTTCATGAAATACAAAACTTAATACTTTAATCACACAGTACAAGTTTCAACAAAAAAATCTAACTGACATATGATAAACAAACCTTGTATTTGCTTGTTTAGTAGCAAGTTCTGTTAAATAAGTCTTAATGGTTACAGTAAGCAAAATGTTATGTATGATCTGTGCTTTAGTATCATTCTTCCAAAAGATATAAACACACTTTATGTTTATTATCATGAAATGAATGTCTACAGAAATATCTTATAAATAAAAAAGTATAGTGAAACAACCTAAGGACTCGAGCTTGAGAAACATATCTCACGCAGGTTAAAAAAAATTATAAAATTTATGAAAAAACCTTAAATTTGTTGCTACAGAATAAAGAAGCTAAAAGAAGGAAAAACAAATGCTAAGATGTTAACTTACAAATATAACTTTATCAATGAACAAAAAATCGTCTTAAAACAAAATTTACTAATGAATTATATAAATACAATTACAATGAACATATTTATTGGATCCGTTAATAAATTTAAAAATTTATTCTTGACAAAAATATTTATTAATATGTTTATCACTCAAATTTATCAATAATTAATTTATTAATAACTGGTAATGTTTATTAATAGAAACATTTGTCAACAAACTTTGTCAATAAAATAATTTGGGTTTATTTAAATATCAACTTAACTCACTTTTAATTTACTTGTCAATTAAATATCAAGTTTTAAATATTCTTGATCAAAATTGAAACCTCAACAACAATTTTTTTGTTATATATTTTTAAGAGTATTTTTTTTCTCTGTTCCAAAATTTGAAAGTATTTGATCTCAAACTTAAAAAATAAATAAATATATACATTATAACTCAACTTGTATTAAATTTATTTGTGTTAAAGAACATTTGATCCCTACATTTGAGTTGTTTATATGATTTAACACTTTCAAACTTAATTGTTGACTTTAAATATTGTTTAACACGTACAAAATGTTAATGTCATTAGAAGAATTATATTCGTTTATTTTTAAAATTTAAAATCAAAATATATCAAAATTTAGAATAAATAGCGAATTTAATTTTTTATCTAAATTTAGGAAATACAAACATATTTAATGCATGTTTTTAAAATAGATTTTATTATTTGATATTTAGAGAATTGAATATTTTATAAATACACATTTAGTTTTCCTAATTGAATATTTTATTAATAAACATTTAATTAAAAGAGTAATTGAGGGAATTATAATTATATTGTTATTATTGTTTAATGATTTTGATCGACTTATTTTGGCTTCAATATATAAAACTTGTCATCCAATCCAAGAAAGATTGAGTGAATTTGGGTACACAATTTTAGATTTTAGAATGATTTTAATCAAAATAAATTTTAAAGACCATTTCTAAAATCTCCATTTAACTTTTTTCATCTAAAATTATATATTTATCTCACAGATACAAACATAAATAAATCAGATTATCATCATAAAATAAAAAAACAACAACTCATACTTATTCATAGATAAAAATAATAATTTGGTGTTTCGTACTAGGTTGTTATATATAAAAGTTATTAGACTATTGTTTCCAAATTCAACAAGAACGACTTTCTTATTTTACCTCTAACTCTTCTTTCTTTATTCTTCTTAATGAAATATCATGAGTATGTATTTTGTTTATAGTTTATCAATTTATTTTACTTTTATTCAACAATGAGTGGTGTAGAATGCAGAGGTTTTATGGGTCCCAAAAGCATCCACCAATCCCAAAGTTAACTAACTCCACAAAAAAATTGCGGCAAGTAACACAAGAATTGTGGTGAGTTTGTTGGTTTCTTTCTACTAAGAAAACTTCTATTTTTGGCAATGTCATCTCATCTCAACATAGACAAAGGTCTGCATGTAAATTTATGCATTCTTTTAGAGTGTTGGAAAAGAATATATTTTCATTTAAGTGTTATTTTTATTATTTATAATATCATCTTTTTAATTTAATGTTTTACTACTTTTTATATAAAAATGAAAATCTCATAAAATTTTATTAGGTAAAACAAAATTTATATTTTTCTTAAAAAAAAGATTTATAGTTTTCTTGTTGAGTGAATAGCTGCAGTAGAAGTGTTTGATGAAAGGTTTGGGTTGAGTTTTTGGTTTGTGATGAGAGCGGAGTCCCCCAGCCACCCCTCACATATTTTTCCAAAAAGGATGAGAGAGAAAGAGTTAAAGGGTCACAGTCAGAACCATAAATGAAGGGGGGCTTTTGATGGGAACAAAACAACCCATCAAGCATGTGATGTGTCAAACCCAATTACTTCCTTCTTCTCTTTCTTCCCTATTCTTACATTCATTCATTCTCATCACTGACACTACCCAAGAATCCTCAAAATCTCCCCCTTCAATTAAATCTATGGGTAAGAAAAAAAAAAATAGAGAATAAAATGTCACGCGCTGGTTGCAATTTGATTCCGTTTCAGATAAAAGAGATATGGAGTGCCAGAAAATCTAGCAAGTCGTGAATAAACTCTACCCGTCAAATAATCCAAACTACTGACCATATCATATGAAACTGATCACATGCACTTACGTTTTTGGTCCCACCCTCTTCTTCTTGTCTCATATATCATAAATATTAATAATCATTTTCTCTCCAAATACGAGAAAAATATAAATAGAGTTTATTTTACAAATTTTGGATGGAAAAGTAAATAAATTTTTCAGGTGATAGATTCTCAAACTATATGCAAAATGTTTGGACAACTTGTCTTGTTTTTTGTATATAATTATGCTATCAACACTATATTTTATTGATGAACAACATTAAAAGTTAGTTATCTCATAAAACGAAGATGAGAAAAACAATTTAAAAAATTTAAACATGTTTTTATTTTTGAATTTTGTGGTAAAATCGAAATTCATTTTTAATTAAGATTTTGATTTATTTTTGTTTTTAAATTTTAAAATTAAATAAATATAATTATTTTAATCTAATTATATTAATTTTTCTTATGTATCAAACACATTTTTAAACTAAAGATTAAATTGAAAAAATGTCAAATAATATAAACAATTTAAATGGTAACATAAAACACATTTGACAGAAAATAAATTTAACATATAAAAGAACTATTTAAGTTTAGAAATAAAAAAAGTTATTACAATTTTAAACAAAAATAAATTCTAATTTTATATCAAACTTTAAATTTGAAAACATATTTAATTTTTAGAAAATAATTTTTTTATCTTTATTCATCGTCTAGTTTTTCCAACTGACAATTTCAATTATCATTGAAGACATCCCAATGAACCAAGAGTATGGATGCAGATTAATATCAAACTTGTACTTTGGACATTTTAATCAATCATACTAAGAAATGATAGAATTAGTGAGAAGATGGTAATGTTTAAGTGGAATGTAACAAGTTAATCACTGTTAGTTTCACTCTACATGATAGCAAAATAAAAACACATAACTCAGTTTGATCTACAATCTAATGCACAATGAGATAGGAACAAGTAGTGAAACAAAATTTCCTGTTGGCTAAGAATTAGTATCAAATGTTAAGAATTCAAACAAGGCTAAGAATTAAGTTGTATTTTCAAATTTGAGATTAAATGGAGAAACAATGTTGTTTTACTTTTATTTCATATGTGCAAATCTCAACCCACAGATGAATTAAAAACCACATAACAAACATAGACTATTACGATGGAAGAAAATTTCATGTTAATAAGTACAAACAAAAAATCATGATATTTTATTCATGCATATTGATTATTTATTAGTAGTAATTTTTATTTAAATATTTTTAAAATAAATAATTTATGGAAGAAATTGATATTTTTACAGAAATCATATCTCTCGAAACCTGTAATTTTTTAATTCATTGCACAAATTATTTTAATTTATTTTTATACAAAAATTATTTATATTATTATTTTATTGTATAATTTTATTGAATTATCTTTCAAGATGGGATATTTGTTTCAATTTATAGGTTAGGAATTGTTTTTATATAATCTTATTTAAAGAATGTTAAGAAAATAATAAATATAAATAGATACCTGAAGATATTTTTTATAGAATATCAACAAGTAGTCAAATGAATTTTCTTGTACCTTTTACATCACTGTCCACAAAATAAGGAATCAATTGCTTCGAATATGAAATTCAAGTTGGAGAAAAAGTTATACTATGTGATTTAATCTATTATTTCGTTGACCGCTGTAATGTAATCAAATTAATTAGTTTTTCAGTAAAAATTATTTATAGAATAAACGAAGATGAAAGTTGGTACATGAATTTTGAAAATTTCAAATATCCTTATCTTTAACTATAGTTGTAAATTATATTAGTTATTATATCTAAATTTCTGGCGTAATTTTCTTTTACTGTTGTTTGGTTTCAAATAGCTAGAAATATCTGTATTTAAATGTTAGTTTAACTAAATAAAATATTGATATCTTAGATTATTGTTAAGACCGTTTAAGAAACATTTGGTTCAAGAATACAAAAAAAAAAGTATAAAAATGGGCATGGCAACATAATCTTTATATATGATTTTTTTAATCAAATCAATTTATTCCTTGAGACCTTTCTTCTCTTTCGAAAAAAAAACAAATTATTTCTTTTAATATAGATAATTATTAGAATTTGTAAGGACTGAAAAATAATATTACGATAGTTTTAAAAATGGTGGCATTAGACTATTTTAATAATAGTACAAATAATTTTATGATTTAAATACTCTCATCGTCTTCATATTTGTTGAAAAATCAAGTGGATCATCGTTTTTTCAATTGTCTCAATTGGGTCCATATACTTGTAAAATTGAACGAATTAAGCCATGTCCGTTAAATTTTCACAGACGACATTAAACTGTGATGATGTGGTGCACACTTAAAATGCTGATGTAGCAGTGTTATTTAACGTGGAATTTTTTTTAGGTGAACTGTTTATGACATGGTTTAAAATTTAATTGAAAATGTTAGAAATTCAGAGTCTTCGTCATCCTACACCGTCTTCATCTTTCCTTTTGAGCATTTCAACAGAAACTCCCTATCCAAACCTGAAAAAAGTAGGAATCAGTCAATCAAATTCATTCTCAATTCCTTTAAATACCAACACTGACCCGAACTTAATCTTCCATAATTTTGTGTCCTCCGTCGAGCGAAATACCAAATCACATTTTTCATCTAATCCCAAGACCATTATTCAACCTCCATTACACAACAGAAATCACAAAAGAAGGAATCAGTCACCAATAAAGGAGTTGAATCCCTAAAGCAATACTCTCATCATTACAGTTCAACTGTCCACACCGACAAACTCTTTCTCTTTTAGGGCTTTCCCCAATCAACAAATTATGCATCACCCAAGTGTCGAACTCATAATCGTTGGTGACGGTGGACTCAAACTCGAAGAAGAGGGAAAGGGTTTCCCTGATTGCGAGTGAATGGGAGGGAGTCAACGTTGGTGACATTGACGCGGTGATCAGTGACGAGCTTGGCGCCGGTGGCGCCTGGCTCGCGGCGCCCGAGCTCGTTCAAGAGGCGATTGATAGATGAACGAGAGAGCTTTTCTCTCACGCGCAAAGAGAAGAAGGAGAAGAGAGGACTCGGTGCCATGGTCGACGATGCCTCCGACGGTGAACAGCGATGCTGGCGACGCCTTGGACCACGACTCGTGACGGTCAGTTGGGTGGAGGCTGAGGCGGACGCGCATGAGCTGAGGAGATGAGCGCTTCTAGGGTTCCTCTGGTTCCCTTTGGATTCAAGTGGAGGATGTAGAGACCAATTGGTCTGGTGGGAGAGGCGAAAAACCTTAATAGGTTTCAGATTGGTAGAATGCAACTGATTGTCAAATCCCTAATTTTCTTTCCCAAATCCTATTTCAGTAAAAATGTCCTAATTTGAACAAATCCCTAAAGTAAACAATTACATTTGGTGCCACATCAAACACTCTTTATTTAAATACCAAATTCCACGTAATATAATACTTTTACATAAGCATATTATGTCTGCACCACGTCAGCATCTTTTATCGTCGTCTGTGAAAACTTAACGGATAGGACTTAATTGACTCAAAATTTCAAATATTTAGATAAAATTGGCTCAATTTTACAAATATATGGACTCAATTGAGACAGTTGAAAAAACGAGGACCCACTTGAAATTCCCCAACAAGTATGAGGATGACCCGAGGGTTTAAACCTAATTTTATTATAAATGAGTTTCATTATTATTTTTAAGTACATCACATATCTATAAATAGTGCCGTCAAAATGGGTTGAAACCCGTGAGCCAACCCGGCTCACCACGGGTTTGAGCCGGGTTGGGTTGGAAAAAATTGTGAAAATTTTGATGCGAGCCAATTTTGACCTGACTAGCTTAGAACCCGACTCACCCGGGTTGAACCCGTAGTGAGCCGGGTTGGCTCACCCGGGTTGAACCCATGGTGAGCCGGGTTGGCTCACCAACCCACCTATTTTTTTATTGAAATCAAATTAATTAAATTAATTATTCAAATCCTATTTCTTTTTTATTGAAATCAAATTAATTAAATTAATTATTCAAAACGCACAACCTTTACTTCGCAGTAGAGCTTTTCGTGTTGTGTTGTGGTGTTATCTATCCAAAAGTTCTCCTCTGCTATATATTTTTGTTAACGGCTATATGTACTTTCTTGGTCAAACTATTGTGTATGTCTATTAAACTAAATTGACAAAATTTTATGCTTGATAGCTTAGAATATATAACAATAAAGTTCTTTTGTTTCATTTTTTTTATATCAATTGATCCAATTATTACTGTTTCAATTTGATCGATCAAAGTAATATGTTATAAGAATCTCAGAAAAAGATGGTGAAAAAAAGTTAAGTAAGCCAATGAGCCAACCCGTGATGGGTCAGGTCGGGTTCAAATTTTTTCAGCTTGCTAATAAATGAGCCGGGTTGGGTTGGCTCACTAAGTTGTCAACTCGTGGTGGGTCGGGTTGGGACGGGCCGGGTTACCCGTTTTGACAACTCTATATATAAATCACTTTTCTAAGTTCTTTGTCTTTTTTTTTCTTATAGCTACGTGTTTATTTGTTTAAAGATTTAAGGTCATATAATTGATTTTTGTGGCGAGCTCTTTCCATCCCTCCAATTAATTTCTTTATTTGAGTAAGTTGTTTTCCTACCTTTTTCTTAGGCTCAAATTTGTTTTCTATTTGCATGTAAGCTTCATCTGCTTGCGTATGTCCTTAGAGTCTTCTATGCGAGTCTTTGTGCAGTGATCATATTGATATGACTTGATCATGTTTGTCATGTTTCTTTGTGTACATAGAACATCTTGTAAGGTTGAAAGTGCTTTAGTGTTTTAGAGCGATTTTGCAATAATGTCATATAAGGGAAGCTAATTTGTGTTCTTACACTTTTGGTTTTCTTGACTTGAAAAAAATTATGCATGTTGGTAATTAAAATATGAGTTGGTATAACTATGTTAGATTTGTGATCAATTAGTATCCTATGCTAAAATCAGGTGTTATTTTGTGCTTAATGGTTATATGTTGTGATTTTATGGTTTGTCGGTGTTAAAGTATGGATATGGATATGTGATTGAATGAGAAAGTTGTGATTTGAGCAAATAACAAATTGATACCAAGAAAAAGGTTGAAAGTATGTGTGCAATTGAACATTCAAAACTCTCTCATTCATGATTTTTATCATGACGCTCGATGGTAGCAGAGTAGTGCGTGTTAGTTCAAAATTTCAAAGTCAGAGAGCAATTTCACTCTAGTTCGCTAGGCGCAAGGTTTCATTGTTGGGCATCAGTTTGATAGTCTGTCTCTAACTTATTTGTCGTTGGGTGAGCCTGTGCTCCATGGAGCGAAATCAAAGTCAGGAAGCTCACAAACTTTGTGCCGTTAAGCAAAAATTCTCCAAATTTAATCCGGATGGCTTATAAGGGTCTTTTTGTTGAGCACCAGAGTGTTTTCGATGGCGCCAGAATGTTTTTGCTAGGCGTCATGCCCTTGTGAAGCCAATGCTTGGTGCGTCTTTGTGCTACTAGGAACCATTCTATGTTTTATTAACTATATTTCATGACTTTTATGATATTAATGGTTATCATAATGATGTTATTGATTCAAAAGGAGAAATAAAGATATTAGTAAGTGAAAATCTATGGATATATGTGGGATAAATGCTATTAGATGTGTGATTATATTGGGTGTGCATTGAGGTAAAGACTGTTCAATCATATGTTAAGTTATCTGGAACCCTAGTAATCATTCATACTCATGTAGAAAAGAATGATTAATTGATGAAAGTGACAAAAATTCCTATCATAAGGATCACTCTATATTTCTTATAATTATGTGAAGAACCAACCTTGTGTGTGGTAGATTGGATGAACAAATATAATAATACACCACAAATACATGACTTCACCAGTTTAACTCAATTGTACTTATTCAAATAAATTGAATATGATAATATGTTTGATTACATGTGTTTATATATATATATATATATATTATCTCGTTTTCAACTAGCTTATCTTTTTTTTTTCTCTTTATTTGATTTTGTTGATTGTCTGTATTGGTTTTACAATTATCACTTTAATTATTATTAACGGAGGAAAAAAATGTGTTATTCATTTCAATAGGAGAAGATGGAGTGGTTTAGTCATAAGTTTAGAACTTCATTTATCCTAATTTCTTTTCTGAAGAACCTTGTGTCTTTTTATAATCATGTTATAGTTTTTATTTTGTTATATATATATATATATATATATATATATATATATATATATATATATATATATATATATATATATTCTAGTATTTTATAAATATTATATATATGATATTTTATTTAGTAATAATTGTTACATGTTAAAAACACATATCAGTCCTAATCTCTTAACACCACTTGCAAGTAGTTGACATTTTTCTAACCTTCAATTGTTTTGTTCCTTTCTACTCACAGCTTACCTAAATTTTAAAAGACAACTTTAGTGACGGGTTTTGAAAATTGTATTTATAGGAAAATACTTGGATAAAGCTAATACTTAATTATTTGAGTGACTGAAATATATATATATATATATATATATATATATATATATATATATATATATATATATTAGAAGTATGTTACGAAATTGTTAATCGACATAGTATGATAATATGAATTTATGTGGTACAAACTCAACTTGTAGAATTCATTTAAAAGCTTTAATTTCAAATAACTTTTATGGAGGATTGTCGTGTTTGGTGATCATTGTTCACAATATATTGCTTAAAAATACTTAATGAAGTTTAAAGACAGGTGTCATTGTTATTGACTTGGAAAAGTTTGATGTAATTAACCAAACTACCAACTATTTTTTGGATGAATTATGGTTTTGTGGACTGCATGATTTACCTCTCACTAGCTTTTATGAAGGCTAACTTATTACAAGATTGATGATGTGGAAAAAAAAGTAAGAAAGTGGATGCAAATGTCATTGCAGGAACCTGTCTTCAACAAAAAGAACAAGAGGAACCGCCCTTCGGTTTCAATGATTCTTTCTACTTTACAACATTGTTAGGCAGATTTACCGAGGGAGTGACGTGTATGTTAGGACAGACACCATAATTAATATAAGAGGAAAAAAAAATATTAACTGCACTTTAATGCATTTAAAAGCATGTGTTAAACCTATTTTTAAGAAAATAAATAAGCATATAGTGTTGAAAGTAGAAAACCCCAAGTATATATTAGTTTGTTTTATTAAGTTATTTAATAAACACGGTTTCTTATTACCATTTGACAAACTCTACATAACTTTACTTAAGAATTTGTTAACGATTTAACTGTAACGAAAATGAAATAGTGGCAAAATTTATTTCATTAAGTGAGGTTTGTCATATTTTCGTGTGTAAAATGTATATTTTAGGTCATCACTTAATGAAAAAACATCTATTATTTTGTTTCAGTGAAACCTTTAGTCTGCAGCAAGAAAAGCCACGCAGAGTTTTCCAAATGAAAATATCTATTAATATATTTGTTAAAATATTAATGTTCATTTCTTATCTTAAATTTGTTGATAGCAATCACGATGTTATTAAATAAATTATATATATTTTTTCTTATATTTTAAGAAGTATAGACTAACTAAAGCATATTCTTGAAATCCAAGATTTAAGTCCCTAATGAGTATTTAGTGTCCACTATATTGAGATTTTGGTTGGAGGCGTACGTACAGAAGCATCACTTAAGCACACCTCTAAATACTGTAATAGTAATACATCCATTCTATGCACGGAACGAAGAATCTTTTTAGATAATCAAATTGATTGTTATGGTTCCAAAAGCGCATAGTATCATTTTCGTTATTAATTTCCATAAACATTATCTCCAACTTGTGTTGGGTCTCTATTATCTACAATCACCAATGTCTTCCCACTTGATCCACCTTGTCCCAAGAAATTTTATCTTTTATGGCCCCTCCAATCATATACTTTCATTATGTTCAAAATGATAACTGAAAAAAAATATGAAATATACAAAGGAAGAATTTTTAGTTGGTTGAGAACATAGCTCATGTGTTAATTTACCTTATCTTTAGGAATTTTCTACAAAATTTTGAAGTTGCCTGGATTGGACAAGCAGGTTATTATTAGTACACCATACACATATACAATTTGGTGTAGGGCAAGGTGAAAGTGACAGCCCAAAATATTAACATTGCAACATCAATCTTTTGCATAGACCCTCCTTTTAATTATTTTATGACATGTGCTAACTCCTCATAACGCTAATTAAAATAAAAGACCTTTTTTATCTCTTTTTAATAATTGCATTCCTCTATTTAAACTCTATTTTAAGAGTACAAAGTTGTATAGAGGAAATAATTACAACACTTTAAGGACAAATCAATGTTAGAATGTAGATTGAATATAAGAGATGCCTGTGTTTCCCACTAATTGCTTATTGGGACAAGGATCGAGTTTGGGATAGAAAAAAAAAAAGAAAAAAAGAAAAGGTGGCTAGCTAGGTTGAGAACCTAGCTAATAATTTAGTTAATGACTGAACATTTTGGTGCAGCTACCTTTTCCAATTATTATTTTCCTTTAACTTCCTCCTTTGTGTCCTTTCAAATTAAATTAAACTTTGACCAACAGTCAAGTAATTTTGAGGTTCAAAGTAAGATGCCATCTATGCACTAGCCTAGTACCTGCTTGCACTAAAAAAAAACATTATTCACAGTAACATTACACCATATATATAGGTCTGGTTTACCACCCTTAGATATTAGGTTAGTAAGTAACACACTTGCTATTATTATTACATCTTCATTAAAAAAAAGTCTTATTCTTTATAAAGCATCTTTCTATAATATTTCGACATTAATATAAACACAAAAGCTTCTTTTCTCAATTTTGTTTCAGTCAAATTGATTAAGCTTTGTCATTAATATCCATTAAGGGAATAACAAGTTGGTGAAGTAAAGAGCAGTTGAAGAAAACAATAACCTAATGGAGATTGTTACCTTTAAACACTTGATTGGTTATGTAGCTTTCGATTCTTAAATCAGTCTTATTTGGGCTGTGGGATCGTATAGAAAGAATCCATTTGAGCCACTTTGGAGAAACTCCAAAAAATTCACATGAAATAATATCATTTGGTGCAGTTGCATTTAAATATGTTAAAATATGACAAAATCATGCAGTATAATAGAATACAATATGGGAAGCTCACTGTAGATAGAATAGAGGTGTCTGATGTTAGAGTGACAACAAGCGAAATACTCTGTGAGTTGAAGCATGAGAGTGAGAAAAATTGTGTTAAGTTAGAGGCGATGGTTTAAATGAATGAAAATAGAAATTGTGGATGTGAAAAAGAAGGAAAAAGAAAAAAAAGGGAGAATCTGCAGAAGGTGAAGAGAGGAGGATGTGGTTGTGACAGAGAGTTGAAAAGAGGAGAATGAAATAAGTTGTGGGAATGGTGGTGGGGCATGAGATAGGAGTGTTTCTTTAAATCAATCATAGGAGGTGACCCTTGAAAGTGAAACCAGCACTGCCCACTCTGCATGTAGCAGAATTCTCCAAAGTTTTCAACTCTCCTCCAAATTAAAAATAGCCAGATAAAGTTAAGGATCAGATGTGAGATTACAACGTGACTTCTCACAAACTTTTTAAGATTACCATGCCATACCCTACATGCAGGGCACAACTTCCAAGGAACATGCTTAATCACAATCTTAGGCTTCTTCTGCTAAATTCTTTCAATCAAATATGTCTACACTTCATTAGTTTACATATTACATATTCATTCAAGTTAATTACACCCTTTTTTTTTTAACTTAATACATCGAAAAAACTTTTATGTGCAACGTGTTTAAACGTCTGTGAAATTAATTTTCTATGTACATTTTTTTATAGTTTTATCTTAAGTTTAATTACGTTTTAAGATTTTGAGAACTTGAATTTCTTTAATTGAGTTTTTATTGAAAAAATATTTTATTGAAAATACTTTAAAAAATTATATTTTTTAAAAAATTATCTTATATCACCTTATTATTTCTTCACTTTTTATATATATCTATAAAAGATTTAATATTTGAATAAAATAACATTTTTATGTTAAATATTTTAAATTATGACTTTAGCATAATACCAGAACGTAATATTAAAAATTGTCAGAATTAATACTAATCACCAAAATAAATATAGATTTATAATGGTAATAAGTCAAGTTTCTAGTTTTATAATATTAAATACGAGAGTTTGCTACACTTGAAAATATACAGTATACATTATCGATTGAACTAATGTTACATTAATTCTTTTCTTTTACCATTTCAATAAAAACAAACAAAAAATAGTTTATCCTCTACTTTTTTTGAAAAGAAATTTTCATTTAAATAACTTGTAGCATATTCTATCCATACTAAAGAAATGCAATGTTGGTTTAGGGACTCAGAAAAATTAAAAAAAAAAAGTAAAAATTTGATTTGATCACTCAAAAATTGCTTAAAGCTATTGTATATAATATTATGTTTTGCTAAATTAAATTGACAATAGTTACAAAATTTTAATTTTCATTTAGTGACTCCGAGTGGTTGAAGTCTCCATAACATAAAACATAAAATTTGTTAAAAAGTCACATTATTGTTTATTCTTCTAACAACAGGACAAAAGTAAATATGTACATTAGTTAGGTGAAAGGAAAAATATAAAAATATTTAAGAAAGTACATGAAAATTACAAAGATTTATATTGAAATCTAAGAAAGACATTTGTGCAAACTTATCTATTGTGATCTTGAATGAAAATGTCTTTTACAAAAAGAAACTTTTAAAATACTCATTTTGGAACTTGGAGCACATGTTGAAGGAAAAGATGTAATATACTGTTTTTCAAATTCACATCATTTAAAAATTGTGATAAAACATCTTAAATAGTTTGGTAAAAATGTTAATAAATTATTATAAATGATAATTGATTTTTTTTATTTTTAAATATATTTGAACATTAATAAAAAATTTAATAAATTATTTGCAAATGTTAACTTTTGAAGAAGATAATTGAACATTTCATGATAATTGATTATATTGTAGCATATAGTGACTGTTTCTTTCAGTGAAAAGGAAGATTATTGATAAAAAATTAAAACTTTTGAAGAAAGATAACCAAAATAAACTTGTTTTTAAAACCTATGAAAATTCTTTAACAATGGTTAATCAGTAACTAATAATATATTTAGTAATTAAAAATATATTTAGAGATCAAGTTCTTAAGTAGAGACTAATTTAAAAACTATTTTTTTCAATAATTAAAATATTAATATTTAATATTAATGATTAATTTAGAGATTAATTCATAATATATACGAACTATTTTAGCTACATTTAAAGACTAGTTATAATTTTTTGAAACTATTTTAGTTATCAATAATTTTTAGTTTATAAATTAGTTTCTAAATTGATAATGACTAATTATTTTTTATTATTTAAACTTATCATTATTCAAAGATTTTCTTCTAATGAAATAAGTAAATTAACCACCAACGCTCAATGTAAATATAATAAAACGTCAACAGAGAAACAAATTTATAGCAGAAGCTTATAATTACATTTGAAATACAATATTAATCACAACTATATCAAGGACTTTGTTTAATGATTATCTTAATTTTTTTTATTCTAATTTCTTTACGATTATCATAGAATGGCAAATACATGGAAGACCTTTGATAAATAATATTAAATTTCTACGTTAGTTGAGACCATAACTAACTTACAAAATGTTGCTTTTAAATATTTTGTTTGCTTATTCATTTTCCTCACTACACACACTTTGTGTCTATAAAGAAACACACTATTCCAAATTACGTATTTTATAGTTATATTTTCCAGATAGTGTTTGTTATGTAAAAGTGACTTTATTATAATTGATATCTTTTATTAAATAGATTTTTACATAGAATTCAGATTAATGAAAAACAAGTGGCTTTGTAAACTTAGCTCTAATTGATCTTCAGTAATGGCCCACAAGTTCGAATTCCATTAACATCTATCATTTTGGGCTCAATTTAGTTAAAATAACCTACTCCTACTTACTGCCTCTTCTTTCTGCACCTCCAATTTTTTCTTCCTGCATCCCTAATTTTGAAAATGTCCATCTTACTCTTAGGTTAACTTGCACCTTCACGGACCTCCGTCTTTACACCTTCTACAATTTATGTCTCTACACTAATATATGCTTATTTATTTTCTTTAAAGCAGGTTTAACACATGCTTTTAAATGCAGTGAAAATGTATTTTTTTTTCTCTTATATTAATTAGGATGATAATATGTTAACTTTTTTTTATAATAGGTCAGGTATCTGTTTTATTGGTTTATTTAAATTTATTTTTAAAAACAGATCAATCACGAGAGGGTGTAAGAAAATTATAAAAAAAAATTATTAAAAAAAATATTTTCCTATTAATTATAGTTCTTGAATGTCCTAACATATACGTCACTCCCTCCGCAGATCTGCCTAACAATGTTGTAAAGTAGAAAGGGCGGTTCCTCTTGTTGTTTTTGTTGAAGACAGATTCCCGCAGTAACATTTGCATCCACTTTCTTAATTTGTTTTCCACATCATCAATCTTGTAATAAGTTAGTCTTCATAAAGGTAGTGAAAGATAAATCATACGGTTCACAAAACCATAATTCATCCAAAAAAATAGTTGGTAATTTAGTTAATTACATCAAACTTTTCAAAGTCAACAACGACACCTGTCTTTAAACTTCATTTACTATTTTTAAGTAGTGTACTGTGAACAATGTTCACCAAACAGGACAATCCTCCATAAGGCTATATTTTCAATGGATAATAGTATTAACGTTGTCGTATGAGGATGGGTTTGTTTAAGTTTTAAGAGTTTGTTTTAGTGAATTTGGGACGATTTGCGAATGAGAAGATTCAAGCCATGAAACATGGGATTTGGAAGCAAATACAATGATTTTAAGATACTTGAATCGATTTTGTTGATATTAAATCGATTCTAAATAAATTAAAATTGATCTTTCGATAATGAAATCGATTATGATTCTTTTATATATATATATATATATATATATATATATATATATATATATATATATATATATATATATATATCATTTTCTTTCCTTACATATATAAATAATTAATTTTTTTAATTATATATTATTAATAATAAAAATAAGGTTTAAATATTATTTTAATTTTAATTTTCATTTATTTTGTTTAATGTTTTCCTTTTTTTTTCGCATTTAATTAGGTATCTATTTTGGTAAATTTTATTTAATTTGGTCATTTTTTATGACATTGTTTTAATTTTTTATGATATTGTCTAAGCTTGGTTGTGAAGCTTAGACAGGAGAAGCTCGACCAATAAAGAAAAAACTCAATAGAAAAGCTTGATGAGCAGAGAAGAAGCTCGGCTGAGAAGTTTCAACATTGAGCATCCTCCCTCCACTTCCATACTCTGCCTCTTCACCATGCTACTGCCAACGATAGCATCTCTAGTGTCATTAACAAAGTTGACCACCACCAAGACTTAGTGAGCTCTGCTTATCATTATCTGCCCCAACCTCCTTCAACTTTTGTTTTTGCCAAAACTTATGAGATTACAACATTATCGTTACAATAATTATTCATCTTTTCATCTTCTCCTTTTTTTCCTATTACAATCACAAATAATAACAAAAATTAAAATTGAACAGGGAAGAAGGAATGGATTGAATGAGATAAAAACGGTAAAATGCGATGAGAGTTATAAAGGCCAAGGAAGGCTAAGGATTTCGCTATTGGACCATGAATTCAAAAGATCGAAACCCTCTAGAAGGAGAAGGAAGAAAGAGAAAACATTAGACAACATTGATGATGGCTCTAACAAAGGCGAAGTGATGACGATACGAGTGAGCGACGGTTCTAACTGGGTAACAAAGTGAGGCGACAAGTCTTGATATCAATGGTGGTGTGCTCGACAAAAGAAGGTGATAAACTATTAACTTATTGACCGAGCTTCTTCTCTACTAACTGAGATTCTTACTCATTTTCTCTCCTTCTGGTCGAGCTTCTCAGTCAAATTTCTCCTTTACTAATAGACCACGTAAACAACAATACACGTCATGCAAATAATATTATCTTGTATGTTTTTTCGTTAATAATTTAAAGAGCATAATAAAAAGGATCTAAATTAAACAAAATAAAAATATAATTTAATGCGCAAAAAAATGTGAACCACACTGAACAAATTAGACAATAATAACCAAAACTAGTATTTAAACCTAAAAATAATAATATTTTACAATAATATTAATATTTTTTGTAATTTATATCTTTTATTTTTTATTTTTTTTTCATTCACTCAATCACTCTTCCTCAAATCTTCAATCTAATTCAAAGTTAATTGAGAACTTTTAAATTAGTTCTACAGTCGTCACATAAATTCATACAATGATACTATGTCGATTAACAGGTTTCTTAAAATACTTCTAATATATATATATATATATATATATATATATATATATATATATATTAGTCGTTAAATTAATGATTACTAGATAGTATTACGTGTTACTAATTACTTTTATTTTTTTCTATAGTAGAATTAAATTAAAAAATTTAGTATTTTAAATTTTAGAAAACTACAAGACTGATTGAATAAATAAATCAAAATTTAAAGAATCTTTCCATTATTGTTTTTTTAATTAATTCGATGCATCATAGATTTCACGCCATAGTAGGATCCTTCAGTCACTCTCGTTCAAATTGTTTTTTTGGTGGACAAACCTTCAGTTTATTTTGCAACTGCGGTTTAATTAGTTTTCTGTCTTTCTAAACTAAAAGTAAAACAAAATAAAAAAGGTCCTAAAACAAAGTAAAGCCGCATGTCGCTTATTTATGTTGTCAAATTCATAAATATGAACCAAACTTTCTTAACAAATTTCCTATTCCTACTCTTTCGGATCATCCTACATTCCAACCATTACAATGATTCATACTCTTCTTTCTTACCATCTTCACTTCAACATCTCCCTCACTTTCAATCTCTCCAACGCCATGCAGATCACCCATTTTCATCATCTTCTTTAATAAATTACAACCCATCCTCATAATCTGCCTTGCAACACACATACACTGTTATGGCACTTTTTAAGACACGGAAGAGATCATCATCACCATCTTACGTATCAACCCTCACAATAGTTGTGTTCATTGCACTATGTGTTTTTGGCGTGTGGATGCTATCCTCCAAGTCAGTAGTGCCACCTCAAACACACAGCGATGAAGACATTGCAACCCGAACGTCCATTGATACCTCTGCAACCAATGATGAACTCTCTGCCTCCCATGGAATGGCTGAAAAAATTGCAGAAACCAGAAAAGACAGTTCCTCTTCTGTCTTTGGGGACAACCCTGGACAGCTTCCCGATGATGCCATAAAATCTGATGAAAAACATTCCAACATGGAGTCACAAAATCAGCACATCATGGCCAGCATGGACGCACAGCTTTCTGAGGAAAGCTCGTTAACTCAAAAGGAGCAAGCTTCCGTGATACACGAAGCCGGTGCAGATAGTGATGTGAAAATAACTGAGCCTGAGAAAGCTCAGCAAACCGTCACCACGGCTTCTAATAACATAAAAAAGGATGAAGAAATCGCCGCCGCGGCGGTGGAACAGGAGGTACAAAGCATTGGAAAGCAGCAAGACGTTCAAGGTTTTGACACTAAACCGGCGGAAGAAGATATAAACAAGGAACAACTTCGAGAGGACAAAGGCGCGGTTGAAGCAAATCCTAAAGCAGACGTGTTGCAACAGGACCCTGAGGCGGCTTTAAAGGGAACAAGTTCTGAGCAGGTGTCGGAGAAGATTGAAAACCAGAAAGTAGATGTGGTTGAGGTAACGCAGAAACCAAAAGCAGAGAAGAAAGGTCGTAAGTCAAAGAAGCAGTGGTCGACACAAGCTGCTCAGTCACAGAAAGAAAACAAAAGACAGCAAGTTGAATCAAACAGTGAAGAGAAACTTGAAGATCACGAATGGTACCTCTGCAATGTCACTGCCAATGAAGATTATATACCGTGTTTGGACAATGAAAAGGCAGTGAAACAGTTGCGTACCACAAGACACTACGAACACAGGGAAAGGCATTGCCCAAAGGATCCTCCTACTTGTCTCGTCCAACTTCCCAAAGGTTACAGAACGCCCATCGAGTGGCCTAACAGCAGAGATAAGGTCACTTTTTTGCATTATACATCAAATACATTCAAATTAATTAATACACCTTAGCTTTTTTTTTTTAAAAAAAGAAATTAAGTATATAAGTTAGTTTAATTTATATGACAAAAATCCAATTTATTTATTCTCGTTTTTAAGTACTTGTGAAGAAGTTTATTAAAGCGTGGCATTAGTAGTGGAGTCTTTCTTTTATATACCTCTGAGGCTAAATTATCAAGTATGTGTGTATATTATATATATTCATCTTACAATCCAATTTAATAATAAAATAATGTACATTAGAATTTGAAGTTAAAAAATTAAGTAATTTTGATCAAAATATTATTATTATTATTTTAAGTTGTTAAATAGATGGTTTTTGTTTGATGTGATGACGCATTTGGAAATAGATATGGTACCACAATGTACCACACAAGTTGCTAGCAGAGGTGAAGGGACACCAGAACTGGGTGAAGGTGACCGGAGAGTTCTTGACCTTCCCTGGAGGTGGCACTCAGTTCATTCACGGAGCTCTCCATTACATCGATTTTCTTCAACAGGTCAGAATGAGAATTTCACACTAATACTGCTAATAAATCATAATTTTTGCTAAGTAGTTTTATAATTTGACTCACGTAGGCTCAACCTTCTATTGGATGGGGAAAGCACACACGGGTGATCTTGGATGTTGGGTGTGGGGTTGGTAGCTTTGGAGGGTTTCTATTCGAACGGGATGTTATTACAATGTCTTTTGCACCTAAAGACGAACATGAAGCACAAGTGCAATTTGCCCTTGAAAGAGGAATTCCTGCCATATCTGCTGTTATGGGTTCTCAAAGGCTGCCATTCCCCAGTCTTGTCTTTGATGCTATACATTGTGCACGTTGTCGAGTACCTTGGCATGTAGATGGTTGGTCGTCGTAACAACTATTGATTGTTCATAATGGATGAGTTTTTGTGCTAACCATGATTGTTGAATAATGTGAAACTCTTTTCTAGGTGGCATGTTGCTGTTGGAACTGAATCGGCTTTTGAGACCAGGTGGTTTATTTATTTGGTGTGCGACTCCTGTGTACCAGAAGCTTGAAGAAGATGTCGAGATATGGAAGGGTGGGATTATTACATATCATATTTTTTATTTTTACTTTTGAAAAGATAATTAACTTAACGATTTAATAATAGTCACTGACATCCTGTAATGTTATTCCAGAAATGACCACACTGACAAAGTCCATTTGTTGGGAGCTTGTGACCATCAACAAGGATGAACTGAATCAGGTTGGTGCTGCTATTTATCGCAAACCCACTTCCAACGAATGCTACAACCAAAGGGCGCAAAGTGAACCTCCATTGTGCAAGGACGATGATGATCCAAATGCTGCCTGGTAAATCTCTCGCTGTATTGTTTGATATTTGACCAGTAAAGTACATAACAACACCTGTGATCTTGATTGGTCGATTTTACTATATTTCAGGTATGTGCCTCTGCAGGCATGCCTACACAGGGTGCCTGTGGACAAGACTGAGAGAGGAGCCAAATGGCCTGAAGCTTGGCCTCGTCGACTAAATAAACCTCCATATTGGTTAAACAAC
This sequence comes from Vigna umbellata, assembly GCF_029865625.1. Classification (NCBI taxonomy): domain Eukaryota; kingdom Viridiplantae; phylum Streptophyta; class Magnoliopsida; order Fabales; family Fabaceae; genus Vigna; species Vigna umbellata. The sequence continues at coordinate 16,501,255 of NC_142174.1, read as the reverse complement.
TCGCAGACTGGTATCTATGGAAAACCACCTGCCCAAGATTTTGCAGCAGATACTAATCGTTGGAAAAATGTTGTGGAGGAGTTGAGCAACATTGGTATAACTTGGACTGACGTGAGAAATGTCATGGACATGCGATCCATCTACGGGGGGTATTGATTCAACTCAGGGTACAACTATTCTACATTTTTATACATACGAAATCCTCAATCTCTGTCTCGTTCGTGCAGATTTGCGGCAGCTCTAAAGGATCTTCCCGTCTGGGTGTTCAATGTGGTGACCGTAGATACTCCGGACACACTTTCTGTCATCTATGAGAGAGGTCTTTTTGGGATATATCATGACTGGTGTGAATCCTTCAGCACGTATCCAAGATCTTATGATCTATTGCATGCAGATAGTCTTTTCTCAAAGCTGAAAGATAGGTATGTATGGGTGGAAGTAGTATGATCCTTTAATTTTCGCTTATACTAGAGAAACTGCATCAGGCTCACCCAGTTCTGCTGTTTTGGCTCTTTAGGTGCAAACTAACAGCTGTTATGGCAGAGGTTGATAGAATAATTAGACCGGGAGGCAAGTTGATTGTCCGTGATGAACCTTCCACCCTCAGCGAAGTGCGAACTTTGTTAAATTCTCTACATTGGGAAATATTACATGACAAAATACAAGAGGGTGTACTTTGTGCAAAAAGAGGCATATGGAGGCCTACGGCTATAGCAGTGTCCTGATGAAGTGATAGTGGTTTAATTCAAGGAGTCTTTCAATCGAAGCTATGCAGTGGCGGTAACGTGTATTCGGCTTCTCAACCCCACATGGCACAGCAACTTCCAGAAAACGTCACACTATTATTTTATAGGTTTTCATAGCATGTGTACATCAGTTTTTAGTTTAATTACCCGGAGATTATTATCATATAATGCAAAACTTGTCATAGATGGTGTACCTACCCACTGATTTAGATTTTTACTAGCCAATATAACATGTCTTATTATTCTGTTTTGTACCTGGTTGAGTAATAGTTCATGAGTGTAAACTGAGAAAGACAGGAAAAGTTTGACCTTGGTTCATTCGTATCGTAGGATCATAATTTTCTCGCATATTTCAGACATTTTTATGTCTCCACGCCATCATATGGGATTGATTCACCAAAACATCAATGAAGGGGAAATATTCACAAGTAACCAACAGTTTAACCCAGAGAAAAATATACCAACTAGAGCTCAAACTCAACGTTTCAGAGCTCATCCTTTCAATAGTACTACATGTCTATACAAAAAATTCATGCGGATTCGAAGCAGAATGAAGAAACGACAGGCTATTCCTGTACTAAAGAATACACACTGTCGCCTATATAACCAAAAATAAAAATGAAATATACTATGCTGCTATAAGCTTGAAAACCTCATTATCAATCAAAGATGTCAGTGTCCACATACCAACGAATAGTAGATGCTACTATGCTAGTGCTCGTAAATCTCTAGCACACCATCAACTTGCACTGAGAAGTTTCTGCAACTCACCACTTTGGACTGCAGCACTGAGATCTGGATTTGCGAAAACAACATAAAAGTAAAAAGACTGAGGGAATGAAATACGGTGAATGAAAAAAAAAACAGATCGAGGGGTTAACTGTAGACCATAGGTAATAACTAACAAGAATAACAGATAGAATTTGTTATTGGTATTTCAAAGTTATAAATGAGATCGCATCTGCAAAGAATTGATAATTAATAAAATTAGTTTTGAACTTTATTTTTGGTCAGCCAAAAGATAATTTTACAACAAAAGGGTGCAATGGGTACCCAACTCACATATATATTCAAAAATTCATGTCTGAATGTTTTTATTCTAAAATAATGTTAAAAACCTGGTATAATTTTTACCTATCACAAAATCTACAACTCTACAAGTGACTCTAACTCAATCAATTTTGGTTCCTAAACAATCCCTCACTCTAACTGGACAAGAAAATATTCATCTAAAATCAAGTTAATTGGTAATTCAACTGTGAGTATGAGTAGCAATTTAGAACTAACCATCTGATCCACCAATATGCTTGCCATTCACAAATACTTGTGGCACTGTCCTTCGGCCGATCAAATCCAGAATAACACTCTGAATTTCATACCCGTCATCTACAGGAGGAAATAACACAAGCACCGTGACCCACGTGAAAAGTTTGAACAACGAGAGAAATTTTAACATGACAGACGCAAACTGGCTAGTTATGATTACCTCGTAAATCGAGCTCCACCACAAACGGTTTCTCATTTAGTTCAGCAAGTATGCGTTTGGCGCGCAAGCAATAGCTACGAACAAAAAACAGAGTAGCAAACCCTAATTATTGAGACAATATTGCATCAAACGGAATGAAGGAAAAGGGGAGTGATATCGGATAAAAGGAAAAGGGAGAAATTAGAAGGAACGCACGGGCAATAGGATTTGGAGAAAACGGTGATTCTGTTGGAGTAGATGGCGTTTTGAACGAAGGCGGAAACAGAATTAGAGGCTTGGACGTTCAGTGTTCCAAACCACAACACAAAAATAGTGAACGTCACCGTTACGATCATACTCCACCTTAACCCCATCATCATTCTCCTTCTCTTTACGCAAATACACTGTTCCTTTCCTTCCTCTTCTTCAACGGGTGCAGTGCCGCGGATTTCTCAAAACGCAATGCAAAACCGTAGTTTTGGTGCTGAGACTCAAGGAATTTGGTACTGAGACTCAAGGAAAGCACCTGTTTCTTCTAACATAAGAGTTCTTCAATTAACTTAATTTAATTACTTTTTACAAAATTTAATTTTAATTTTTATCTATTGTAGAAAAAGATTATTAAATATCATGTCATAGAAAATATCAAATTGTCTTTTTTTCATTTATATTTTTTCCTTTTTCCAGTTTGTCTTTTTTTTTCCTTTCTTAATCTCATGTTGTATCTTCTAATCTTTCACGCAATATTATATCTCTATCCTTCTTTGGTTTATTATTATTGATCATGAGGACTTCTTTATTTCGCCACTTTGAAAAAAAAAAAACTTCAATCATCCTTCAATTCAAAGAATGGAATAAATTAGAGCGATACACGTTTTATTTTTTTATCCCTTTGGTATCTGAAAATATATTTTAACTAATCATCTATATAAAGTGCATAAACGATGCACCTGTTTTATGAGTATTTATAGTTTATGCAATGAAAATAATAGTTAGACTCATAAATTACGAAAATTACATCCTCATCCTTCTTTTTCCTTTTCCATCTCATCATTTTTGTTTAAATATTTCAATCCAAATTTAATATTCTTACTTTTATTAGTTTATTTTCTTTATTCACATGGATCCAATATATTATTTACAGAACCTATTATATATAAAATTTAATAGTAAAATCATTTATATTATTTAAAAAGTTGTTTTTTAATTTGAAAAATAATTAAATTAACATTTTCAATTTGAATAAAATTTAAATAATAATGTTAAATTTTTATTAAAATATTAAATAACATTTTCAGCAATTAATATTAATTTTTTATTAAAATATTAAATTATTAGTTTATATTCAAATAAAATTTAATCACTAATATCAATAATGATTAACTTTATTAAATTTATAAATTTATTAAAAATAAAAATGTCTAATAATTATTGAAATAATGTAATTAGTTTAGTTTAGTAATTTATATGAATAATTTATTTTGAAAAAGAATTGAAGTTATTATAAAAGAAATTTCAGTCTATTTTCTATTTTATGAAAGTGAAGAATAAAAATTGTTTATTAAGGAACCAATTTCTGAAAGCAAGAACTGATAAATCTATTCCTTAAATTTTTGTGCTAATATCTTTGTTTGGAAAAGGATTTATTGTATAGAAACAATATGTTAATAATAAGCTGCTGGTAAATTTTTGTGCTAATATCTTTGTTTGGAAAAGGGTTTATTGTGTAGAAACGTTAATAATAAGCTGCTGGAAAACTGAAATGAATAACAATTGTGTGTCTGTCGGTCAAACTCCTGGGAGAAAAAGTCAGAAAGTCACTGTTGATTGAAGGAAGCTTCTCATCACCACACACGAAAAGAAGTGGAACAGAACCCCCCCTTTTGCTGAAGATCAAGTCTTCTCCTCTTGTTGGGAGATCCTAACTGCAGCAGACGATGGCCGAGGTTGCCGTGCAAACCGTTGCTACAAAGCTGACGGAGCTACTGGTGGAGCAAGCAGCGGTGGCGGTTTCACAGCTTGCAGGGGTAAGAGGGCAGGTGGAAAATTTGAAGAACGAATTGGGGTGGATGCAGAGCTTTCTCAGGGATGCAGATGCCAAACAAGAAGGCAGCGACCGAGTTCGCTTGTGGGTGTCGGAAATCAGAGACGTGGCTTTCGAGGCAGAAGAACTAATAGAAACCTACGTGTACAACACAACCATGCAGAGGCAGTTGGACAAGGTGTTCAGACCTTTTCATCTGTACAAGGTCAGAACCAGGATCGACAAGATCCTGTCCAAGATCAAGAGTATATCCGGCAGGCGGGAAACCTACGGCGTCGTAATGACAGGTCATGATGGTAATAATAGTAATGAAAGGTTGAGGCAGTGGAGACAGCCTTCTCCTTCTTCTGAGGAAGAGTATCTTATTGAGCTTGAAGATGACATGGAGTTATTTCTTAGCCAGTTGCTTGCCCTGGAACCAAACCCTTACGTAGTTTCTATAGTTGGCATGGGGGGTTTGGGGAAAACCACTTTGGCTAAGAAGCTCTACAATCACAATAAAATTACCAACCATTTTGATTGTAAAGCGTGGGTGTATGTCTCTAAAGAGTATAGGAGGATAGATGTTCTGCAAGGGATTCTGAGGGATGTGGATGGTGCCCCCAGACATGAAATGGGGAGAATACCTGAGGAAGAGTTTATCAACAAGCTGCGCACTGTGTTGAGCGAGAAAAGGTATTTGGTGGTGCTTGATGACATTTGGGGGATGGAGGTTTGGGATGGGTTAAAATCTGCCTTTCCTAGAGGGAAGATGGGAAGCAAGATATTGCTGACCACAAGGAATTGGGATGTTGCTTTACATGCTGATGCCTGTAGTAATCCTCATCAGTTGCGGCCATTGACAGCAGATGAGAGTTTGAGATTGCTCAGTAACAAAGCTTTTCCTGGAACGAACGGCATCCCCGCAGAGTTAAAGGATCTTGCGACGGAGATTGTGGTCAAATGTGGAGGTTTGCCTCTGGCTGTGGTAGTGGTCGGTGGTTTGCTGTCTAGGAAGCTCAAGTCAAGTGGGGAGTGGAAACGGGTGCTGCAAAATATCAGCTGGTACTTGCTAGAAGAGCAAGAGAAGATAGCAAGAATTTTGGCTTTAAGCTACAATGATTTGCCTTCTCATTTAAAGTCGTGTTTTTTGTATTTGGGTCTTTTCCCGGAAGGTGTGAACATTCAGACAAAAAAATTGATCAGACTATGGGTAGCGGAGGGATTTCTTCCGCAAGAAGGAGAAGAAACTGCTGAAGGTGTTGCCCAGAAATATTTGAATGAGTTGATTGGTAGGTGCATGATTCAAGTGGGAACAGTGAGCTCGTTAGGCAGAGTCAAAACAATTCGCATCCACCATCTCCTCAGGGATCTTTCACTCTCTAAAGGAAAAGAGGAATATTTTCTCAAAATATTTCAAGGTGATGTGACAGGTCCATCCACTAAAGCCCGGCGCCAGTCCATGCATTCTTGCGATGAGAGGTATGACTTCTTAAAACACAATGCGCATCATTCACGTTCCTTGCTGTTCTTCAACAGAGAATATAATGCAGATATAGCCAGGAAACCCTGGCTTCCTTTAAATTTTCAGCAAGAAAAGAAGTTGAATTTCATCTACAGGAAATTTAAGCTACTCAGGGTATTAGAATTAGATGGTGTTCGGGTAGTTAGCCTGCCAAGCACAATAGGGGACTTGATTCAGTTGAGGTATCTAGGATTGAGGAAGACTAATCTAGAAGAAGAACTTCCACTTTCCATTGGAAATTTGCTAAACCTGCAGACACTTGATCTAAGTTATTGTTGCTTTTTGAAGAAAATACCAAACGTAATTTGGAAGTTGGTGAATTTGAGACATCTGCTCCTGTACACTCCTTTTGATTCTCCGGATAGTGGCCATCTACGGTTGGACACATTAACCAATCTACAAACCCTACCTCACATTGAGGCTGGAAACTGGATAGTCGATGGTGGTTTAGCGAATATGGTTAACCTTAGGCAATTGGGGATTTGTGAATTATCAGGACAATTGGTGAATTCTGTACTTTCTACCGCACAAGGATTACGGAACCTTTGTTCACTGTCACTATCACTTCAATCTGAAGAGGATGAATTTCCAATCTTTATGCAGCTGTCTCAGTGCACTCATCTCCAGAAGCTCTCTTTAAATGGAAAGATCAAGAAGCTACCTGATCCACATGAGTTCCCTCCAAACCTCTTAAAACTAACTCTACATAACTCCCACCTACAGAAGGAGTCTATTGCCAAACTGGAGAGATTACCAAACCTTAAGATGCTCGTTTTGGGTAAAAGGGCATACAATTGGCCGGAACTGACTTTCAATTCCGAAGGGTTTTCACAATTGCATATTTTGCGACTTCATTTGAAAGAATTGGAGGATTGGACAGTTGAGCAAAGTTCAATGCCAAGGCTTGAGTACATCGTTATTGATCGTTGTGAGAAATTGAAAACGATTCCGGAAGGACTGAAAGCTATCACTTCTCTGAAGAAATTAAAAATTATAGGAATGCCTGTAGAATTTGAACATAAACTTCGGACTAAAGATATCTCCGAGTTCACAAATACTCCGGTAATTGAATCAACTACAGACATTTTGGCATTTGGTACGCTACTTTATTCACCTATCTGATACAAGATTTGATGCGAAGTACATTGTAAGTAAATGCAAAGAATTTAGAAAACTTACTTTCATTATTGCATATCACACTGCAGATTAATCGCTGGCGCAATGTTGGTGATAATGATAAGAGACCCACTTCATCTATGGAATGGAAGCATTTGCAAGTTCTGACACTCAATAGTTCAGGATCCTGCTTCAATTTTTTTTTTGGCAAAATGCATCTTCTTGACAATGGTTCAAGCACTGATCAGTCTTTTTCACTTCTATTCGCGCAGGATCTTACTCTTTTTCAAAATCTTTGGGATTGGCTTCTGGTAACTATTCATGTAAACAGCACAGGGGTTTGCCACAAGAGAGCATTTCTCTGAGATTGAACAGCTGAGACAAATGGATAGCTCAGTCACACGTAAATGGCCGAGATTTATCTCAATTTTTTAATTTATGGTTTTAATTTTTTTAATGTGGCCAGAAAAGGGTCCTGGATATTCATTGTTCTTTCGTTTTTTGCCGAACGTCACTATCACAAACAATTCTTTTTCATTTACAGCAAAAGCTGAAACGTTAGAAAGAATTTCAGTGCTAATGTAATGCAGCACAGTGCCTCGGGTATAGCAAACCTTGTCGCAGCAGCTATGCAAGAAAAAAGAATTTGTCATTATTACTCTCAATAATCAAGTTGTAAGTTCTGTACATCATTCTGTTAAGACATTTGTATCCATCTCATTGCTACCCCTGTTCTCAAGGATGAATGATTACTTAATTGCAAGTTGTTAAAATTGAAAATAATGTATAATGATTGATGGAAGAAGTACAAAAGGATTATATCTCAAAGCTTAACCATTACACAAAAACCATAAATAAAATGCTCAACCACTTAACGGAAGCAACCAAGACAAATGCTTAACTACAATAAAGGCAAAAAGCAGACAAAAACAATCCCACTGTTTAACCATCTATAGCAGAAGCTTAAGTCATAGTAGCTTAAGTCTTCAAATACAGCTTTTCTGTGGATTAGAAACAGAATTGCATCAATTGAACCAAAACAGTTGTGTGTGCAATTTCTTGATTAACTTACCAACAAGTCTTTGGTCCAACTAATACTCCACATGATCACTTTTATTACCAACTTCACTCCCCAAGGTGCAGATTGAAGGTTACAAAAAATAATAATTTAAAAGCTATTAATTTTTTATTTCATGATAAATGTATTAAAATTATTATTCTGATACATTAATGTTTTACAGAATTTTATTTAGCGTTATTTATTTGAAATGTATTCTATTCCACATGAAAGGTTACACAAATTTCATCGAACTTCATACCTACATATAAATCCCAACTACTTGAACAATTCATTCAAATTTCAACTAATTACACAAACCCAATTTAAACACACAATGACGCTATCAAAAGGATTATTTGAGGGACATCTTGGCACTGCCAAGGATCACAATAATTGACTCTCATGTTTTCAAATGCTGTAAACAATGGAAAGGAAAGTAAAATCCAAGTGCAATTTTCACAAGTGGTACATCACAAAGACGTTACTTCATCACTTGTTAATTTTTCTGCAGTTCTTTCTGATCTCTCCCCTTGATCCTGTTAGAGGAGTGATGTTTCCCATCTTAACCATGGACTGGGCAAATTGTTCAAAGAATAGGTCATTTCTCTCTGCATACTTCCTCACTAAATCCGCGGATTCTTTATTCTTTGTCAAGAGAACTTCGTCAGAACTTAGCAGACCTTTGTTAGCCAACAAGTTTTTGTAGTAGAAGTTGTCAAATTTAAGTGGGGTAACAAAGTCTAAGACAAACAGATTCTGATCCCCACCAGATCTTGGACACCGAGTGCGCAATTCAGCAGCATACTGTTGATCAAGCGTGAAGTCTGCTTTTCCATTGCCAGTTTGGTTGTAGAGTCTCTGCCTGAAGCTGGTACACCGGGAATCTCCAATAGTGTGGCTCCCTACAACATATCAAAACTTGTTCATGATGCAGATGCAGCTAATCAATACTGCTAATCGAGTGAAAACAAACTGATCCTCAAATTAAGATGACTTATACTATGTTTATTTCTGTATGTGAAAGTATCAAACAACAAAATATCCCGTTTGATGGTAATTTTGTCACAATCGAGTTTGCTCAAAGCCCTTTAGTTTGGAAGTGAAAAATAAGTAACTTTTGTGTTGGGTTAAATTTTTCCACGCAATTCTAAGACCAATCTAATTTAAGATCAAATTTTCAAATATAAATATAATTAATTATTTCGTTTAGCTGTAAATTTTGTATTAATTTTGTCGTGATCTTGAAATATACATAATTTTGCTTGAAACTCGATTTGAACCAAAATAAGTTTTGTAAAATCAAACTCATCTTGAAACAAGTTTGTAAATATTCATCTAAACAAACTATGGGCGTAAACCAAACATGTTTTGAAGACAAACTCCGAGAAGCGGGTAAGTATTAGGAGTGTACCAGATAGAGCAACGAGATCAACAATGTCAAGCCCCTTAAGCTTGAACTTAGTTAGAATAGTCTCGAATGTGTTGTTGGGAGCAGGAATGTTGTTATTTGAGCCACTGATGCTTGCACCTAGAGAGTCCCTTCTCCCTAGAGGTACTTCCCAGCTTGGTCCTCCGGTCTGCAATGATTAATCAGGCTTTATCACTAATTTTTGAATTTTAGTAGTCAAAGGTAATGGTACGAGTGCAGAAAAAAAAGGTATTTACAAGAACAGTTGAATCTCTCGCAGCTAGAGCCAAAATGTCAGCGCATGACACTGTATGTGAACATTCTTTCTCTAGTGCGGATTTAATTTCATCAATGACTTCAAATCCTCGAGCTGAATCACGGTTAGGATTTGACCTCTTTTCACTGATAATAGTTCCACTGCTGTCTAGCAACACTGATGCATCACACCCCTGCAACATCAAACTTGAGTCAAACATTTCAACCATATAATTTCTACAATAAATTTGGCAGTGAAGAATAAAGAGTGGAAATATCATCACTCTAAATTTCTGTAATATGAACATCAGCAAGAATAAGAGAGTTGAGGCACTGCTATAGATTTTTTAATTATATTAACCAAGTTATGGGGTTTATTTTCTGTGATATATAGAGACCTTGACAAAACAATCATGGAAATGTAGCCTCAGCAATGAAGCAGCCATGCGGGGTTCCTTTGCCACTGCCTTGGCAACAACAGATTGGACAATCTCTTGAACTCTGGGGCATGAACCGTCATAAAATTGAGGGTAAAGATAACCTTCAATTTTCTTTTCACAGTGACAGAAGGGAGCAAAGGGTAGTAGAGACAGAAGCAGGAGAAAGTTTATGGAGTTGACCATTGTTGTTCCTTTCAAGAACACTTCCCTGAACAACAATTGCACAAGGGTAGTTGAAGTGGTGTTTTCTAGCTGGATTGGTGAACATTATGATGGGATATGGTATTTATAGAGAAGAACTTGACTGAAAATTATTGCATGACAGAGAACGAATGAAAAAAGGCGCAGTGGAAGGATAGGAAAAGCTGGAGTTGGTAACTAACTAGTTTTCAAATCCGCACAAAAAGATGAAGAGTAGTTAGCTACCGATACTTGTCATGTTAAATCACTCAAAGCTATAGTATTAACATACTGGTTTGACGTTCTAAACACAGAGCAACACGCTTTTAGTTATACATAAAGCAAAAATACTTAATGCACAAATAATATTGTCATTTTGGAGTGATTTTTCTCGATAACTTAACAAGAGAGATAAAAAGATAACATCAAGAATTATGAGGTAAGATGAATGACACGATGAATTTAAATTATAAAATGTATGAAAGAGCCAAATAGTGTAATTTATGTAAAAGAGAACTCTATGGACCCGGTTCCTTTGACATTGTTGCGGTATTCTTTCATCGAAAGGTGTGCTGGATTGGTCTTTTTATTTTAAGATCAGCGTCGATTCCTTCCTTTTGTTTTTTTAAGCTTCGTCTTTTCCTTTTCACCGGACAACTGTGATGTAGGCTAATAATTATTACCACCATGGTGAAATAACTCGTGTTAGTAAAATATTCTTAGTTTACCTAATAATATGTTCGTACACTTTTTCTCACTTCTCTGATTCATTTTTATGTCTACAAACTCTCTGTTTTAGTCTATACTTTTATGTTCTAGTATCTAGTTTTTTACTGTGCAAAATCAATACAAAATGGAGATATATATAGGAATTAGAACACACAAAAAATTGCCTATATAAAAACTAAAAGTCATATATCCACGAAATCTAAACAAATACTACTTTGTGTTTACAAGACAAGGAATTCATTGGTGCTTCCTTAGGGCAGAAGACTGGTATTTCATCAATCCACGAAAGCCAAGCACTATTATAATCGAGTATTGAGTTGTTCAAATAAACTACGACATTATCAAAAAGGCCTCGCAGTTGTTTCTTCTTCTCTGGGTCTTATTAGATGGAGTCTTACCAAAAGTGGAGTCTTACTGTCTGCAACGTGAAAACTCATGAGAAGGATGAGAAAGAGTATTTGGTGTCTCTGAAACAACAATTCAATCATATACACTAAATTCACATGTACTTTAAGGTTCAAGAAACAAATTCAGTAACATAAGAGTATAGAGGTATTGAAAGTGTTCAACCACATAGGAACTAAAATATGTTTTTGTTTTAGTGAGGGCATATCTTTACTTTTGTTGATATTTTCTTCTTTATTCTTTCCATTGGACAAGGGTGTATATTAAAAAGGAAAGAAAAAGGTAGACTGACTTTCAGATACCGTGACAGAATGATAGATTATCAGATTATAATATCAATCATATCCACGTTTGTATTCTTGGTTCTTCTTTTCTTGTGTCGGTAAAAAGAAGCTATAAACGCTAGTGTCTGCTATGTTCGAGCTTTCATGAGTTACATCATTAAATGTGAACATCATCTTCTTTTGGACACCTGTAACAACCTTAATTTAGACTTGTGCAGTTGTTTATATGTGTAAGGGTAAAAATTATAAATGTTGATAAGGGCTAAAATAAATAACAAAGACTGTGGCAGGATCTATGATGTAATGTAACGAAGGAACAGGTATAGCTGGATACCTAATCCTCTATACCTTTCTATTAGTTTAAGTCTTAAACAGAACTTGTCTTCTCTTCATTTAACATTATGTTCTTATAGCATTACTTTTTTTTTTGTTGTTTATTTTGCATAGTGTATGTTGTTATTGGGTATATAGCATATAGTATATATGCTTAGCTTTGATTCCAGGAAATCTACGACTTTGCTATACTAAAAAATTAGGGCATAGTAGAGTGAGTGCGATAGGATCATTTCTTTTCTTCTCTTTCTTTAATTTTAACAGTTTCTTTTTTCTTATTTTAACAGATAACGTTAAGTTAGACATGTGGCAATTAAAGCTGTAAAGATCACTAAGGATTATTACATTAATGAAATATTATCGGAAGTAATACCGATAAAGTAAAGTTACATGCTTGTTCTCTTGCTCTCTTAATAATAATGCTTGCATGGTGTACTTGCTTAGCTTTTAAGTCCTCCAATGCACATTACTTTATCAAACACAAAAGTAATTTTCGCACGATGAGTATACAAAATTAAAATAACATTAAATAAAACTTAACGTGAAGTGCTTTTTTATCATTATTAAATTTTAAATGTTCATACTTATCATACCCTAATTGTGCTATTAAAAAATTATTCCACTTAAATACCCATTTTCTTCTTATAACTTGGTTATCGGGGAATTATTAGAGCTTGTGAGTTCAGATAAAGAAGAAGAAGAAATAAAACTTGAATTAATTGATGTAAAAGTTTCGGATAAAAAACAGAAAGTATTTTTTTTCTCTTTAGGTCTTTATGTATTAATGTTAATCTCTCACTACATGGGACTAGGGTTAAAATTGTTCTTATTTTGTTCTTGTCTAAACCTTTTGAAATTGTTACTCTGAATTTGGTTGGAATATGATAAGATATGACTGGAACGCATTGAGATAGTTTATATTTGATACATGGCTGATATAAAGAGAATTACGTTGTTCATAGTTTAGTTTGAAAGAAAACATTATACCAAGCTAAGTTAAACTATAAAAGAAAAGTTTTAATAAACTAAACTAATTAACTTTGATAATGAATTAAACTAAACTATTTAAATTTTTGTTAATTTCTATATTAAAAAACTAAATTGAACTATTATAGTGATTGAATACTATAATTACTAAACTATATTTTTTGAATTAAAACTAAACTAGAAGTTAATACTTCAATAAATATGTAATCTTTACTAAAAAAATTATTATATTGTCCTAAATATGAAATTAATAGTTCAATGTTATATATCTTTTATTAACAAAAATATATTTTGTAATAAAAATAAAAAATAGATGTTGAAATGACTATTTTCATTAATGGCTCTAGAAACTCGAGAATTGCGTTGATTTGGATTAGTTTGCTTTAATGTCGTATTACAACTTATGTCGTATTACAACCTAACTAAACTAAAAAAATACTTTATCCCAACTAAATTAGACTAAAAATAATTGTTTGACCAAGTTTAGTTGTACCTGAACTATTTTTTAGTATAGTTAACTATATTATACATTTTTTTAACTGAACTATTTTTTTCGTAAACTAAAAGTAATTTAATTATCTTAACGCATTAATTCTTATCACATATTAAAAAAACAGATAAGATAATCCATACACAAATTTATTTATTGACAACGTAGGCATCAACCTTTTATAGACAAATTCCAGATGATAATTATTATAAATATCAAAGTCTTAGTGTGAAAACAATTAACGAAAGGTACGAAAAGATAGATAGAGAAAAATATGATATGCTAACAACTAAGAAAAATCAGGTGCTAGATTCTTGCTGTAACCTATTTTTTTGTTCCAAACTTCTTGCTGTGATTTTTGTTTACAGACAAAACATAATACCCATAATTTATATCAGTTGATCTACAACAATTTAACAAAACAAAAGTAACTACAACGATCTAGTTTTGAATATAAGATTCAGCTCTTTAACAAATTATCAATAAATTTGATTCATTTATTTAAAACAAATTATTTAAAATTTTGAGTTTGATTTATTAAAACATGACTAAACTTGATCTTGACTTGTTTATCTCATTTACAAATTAATTAATTTTGTTTTATAAAAAAATTCTTAGTTTTTCTTCAATTATATCAATATAATATCTAAAAGTGATTTTAATAGTAATTTATTAATTAAAATAAACATTAAATTTTTAATGGAAAGTCAATTCAAATGTTAAAAAAAATAGTACTTTACAATATTTTAATAAATTTTAATTAATAAAATTTGAAGTTTAAAACAACTATACAAATTTGCAGGTGTGTGTGTATATATATATATATATTCATGTTTTTCAGTTGGTACATGTTAGCAAAGTGTACCGGGTTTTAGTAGTCAAAATACCCTTATATATCATGAATGAATTCTAAGTTTTAAGGTTAAGGGTATTTTAATAATTTCATTCTCAAAACTAAAAAGAAAAAGAAACTCCCAAACCATTACTCATCTTCCTCATTCCTTTCAATCATTTTTCTTTCATCTTTCTCACTCTAACATTTTCTCTGTCACCCTTGTAGTCAAGTGAAAAAATCAGAAACATTCATCGTTAAACAATTTGTATTTGTAAAGAGTTGAGTCATGAACATATTCGCCTTCAGGAAATGTTCATTCAAGATCTCTTTAATTTCATCATCTTCACTCACCTCTCTAATTTCATCATGTGCAGATGTTGAATCTATCATCTCTAAAAAAAACCTCTAGGCCAATTACCAATTCTTTCATATGTCATTATGCTTGTGAAAATTAGATAAGACAAAAATTATAAAATGAATACTCATTATAAAATCATTTATTTAAGAAATTGTTTAATTGTGAGTGTTTCTCATTTTTTCCAAACCAATTACCAATTTCTTTGGATGTCAGTATGTTTGTGAAAATTAGATAAAATTAGATAAGACAAAAATTATAAAATGAAAACTCATTATAAAATCACATTTTTTAAGAAATTGTTTAACAACGAGTGTTTTTTATTTTTTTAAGCCAATTACCAATTCCTTCATATGTCATTATGTTTGTAAAAATTAGATAAAATTAGATAAGACAAAAATTATAAAATGAAAATTCATTATAAAATTATTTTTTGTAAGAAATTGTTTAACGAGTGTTTCTAATTTTTTGTTCAGTTGGGGCTACGACAGAGAAAATGTTGGAATGAGAGAGATGAAAGAGAAAAGGTTGAGAGGAACGAGAGAGGTGAGTAAGGGTTTGGGTTTTTTTTTTTTTTTTAGTTTTGAATGAAAATTATTAAAATACCCTTAACCTTAAAACTTAGAATCCATGACAAAAATACCCTTATATATCATGGATTCTAAGTTTTAAGGTTAAGGGTATTTTAATAATTTTCATTCTCAAAACTAAAACTCTTACTCACCTCTCTCATTCCTCTCAACCATTTCTCTTTCATCTCTCTCACTCCAACTTTTTCTTTAGCCCAAATTGAAAAAATCAGAAACACTTGTCGTTAAACAATCTTACAAAAAATGATTTTATAATGAGTTTTCATTTTATAATTTTTGTCTTATCTAATTTTATCCAATTTTCACAAGCATAAAGGAATTCGAAAAAATCAGAAATACTCGCGGTTAAACAATTTCTTACAAAAAATGATTTTATATTGAGTTTTCATTTTATAATTTTTTTCTTATATAATTTTATCTAATTTTCACAAACATAATGACATAAAAGGAATTGGTAATTGGCCTGAAAAAATATCAGAAACACTCGTTAAACAATTTCTTACAAAAAATGATTTTATAATGAGTTTTCATTTTATAATTTTTGTCGTATATAATTTTATCTAATTTTCAGAGGCATAATGACATCCGAAGGAATTGATAATTGGCCTGGAGGGTTTTTTTTTAGAGATGATGATTCAACATATCAAGATGATGAAATTAGAGAGGTTAGTGAAGATGGTTGAAATTGAAAGAGAAAAGGTTGGAGTGAGAGAGATGAAAGAGAAAGGGTTGAGAGGAATGAGAGATGTGGGGAAGGGTTTGGGGGTTTCTTTTTTTTTTTTTTAGTTTTGAGAATGAAAATTATTAAAATACCCTTAACCTTAAAACTTAGAATCCATGATATATAAGGGTATTTTTGTCTACTAAAACCCGATACACATTGCTAAAATATACCAACGCGTTAGCAAACCCATATATATATATATATATATATATATATATATATATATATATATATATATATATATATATATATATATATATATATATATAATTTCTTATAAATAAGTTCTTTATCTTTTATAAATAAAAATTCACTTAAATATAATATAACATTACATGCGAGTGAATTGCATATCTTAGATTTGATAGAATGGTTATTCTAATTAATTATGTTTTAATGTCTTTCATTTCACGATAAAAAAACAAAAGTGTATTATGATGGAATTTTTGCAAAAACATGTATTGGTCTTGAAAAAAATAAATTGAAATAGAAGTGAAGATATAAATATGAACTACAAAAATAATAATGATAAAATGATATATATTTATATTGATTTGAGATATATTATAAGATTAAAATAATTATAAAAAAGTAAATTTTTATATTTAAATTAGTATCAAATAAATGTAGAAAATGTGTGTGTGAATTAAAATAAAGCTACAGCGTTGGCAAACTAGCATTTTACATTTTATATTCAATAAATCATCCAGTTTTATGAATTATTTTTCGCAGATTGAAAAAAGTAGTTATCGAAGGTGATGAACATAAGGTAATTGGTGGGGCTAGGTTGCAAAATAACATTCTTTTGTTTTAGTTTTATTTATTATTCATATTGAGGTATTTTTGGTGAACATAACTGGTTGAGTTTAAAGTTGAAGACAGAGCAAAGAATTTGATGGGTCGTAGAAAGTTTTGGTTTGATGTCCGGTTCAGGCCAGCATATGATGCCCTTTTGTTAGTTCTCTTCGTTAGTGCGACAGGAAAAGGGAGCTGTTTTCGTGAGTTAGTTTTTCATACCATATGTCAAACATACTCTCTAATTTTGTACCAGACAATGATTCATTCTGTACGGACATAATAGGGCTGCCTTAGCCGCCCTATATTATACTTATAATACTATACATAGAGAGTAAGTCCTATCCTAATAGAGACAAAATCTGATCAGCATAATTCATATATTCAGCATATGCTTTTCTTCTGTCGTTTAGAAAATTTACTAGTTCTCATGTAGGAACATTTTGTGTTAGAGGGCATTTGGAAAATCTTCCTGAAAGGCACAAAACTAAAACTTAATTCCCCGTTGATCTCTCGACCTCCACTTCGGCCATCCACTGATTTCATTTGCTTATTTAAAAGAAGTACTGCAACAAAAAAACCAAAATCCTTCAGTAAACAAATAATTCTGCAGCAAGTACCAGAACTTAACAAGATGAGGCACATACGAATCTCTTCTTCTTCTTCTTCTTTTTCTCGATGTAAGCAGAAAGCTCTTCTTGCTTAACAAGTGAATCCTCCAGAGCCTGACAATGCAGAACCATTAACACGATTACCCAAATGCGCCTACTAAATCACTCTGCTATGCTTTTAAGTTATACTTTAATGGCATGTAATGAATAATGTTTTACCTTCTTGGTGGCCAAAAGTTGCTGCTCCAAGTCATCGGCCCGAGTCATAGTTGCATTAAGCATTTTCTCCTTCTCGGGTGGCATGGCTGCAGGCTGCTTATTCATGGTCACCATTTTCTCCTCCAACTCAGCCATGCGTTTCATCACAGTCGCAAACTCTGCAGGAGACAAGCACGTTGCAGGCAAATTGGTCAAAAGCGATTGAGCAGAAGAGCCTTTGATAGACACTGGACACCACGGACTTTAGATGTTTTAGGAATCACGAATTTTTCAATAACAAGATAAACAAAAGAACTGATGCTGAATTAATTAACGAATGAATCCACCACGTGGTGATTTCCTACTTAGTATATGCTTGGTTCTAAAGAAATAAATTTAGCATAGAATGATGGAAGAAATAAAATTGTATTCAACGTGTACCTGTTGATGCTGCCGCTGCCGCCGCCGCCGCCGCTGCAGCCGCTGCTGCCGCAGTTGGATCAACTGCGTCATTAGGTTGGCAAGGTTTCTCGACAGCCGCTGGGGCTAACTCCACAGGCTTGGAGGCTTCAATAGTAGCAGTGACCTGAGAGGCTCGAAAGTGAAAATGTCACAATTATACCATTTAATAAAAATATTTAATTTTTAATTCCTTAAACATTACTCAACGTTCAGAACTAAAAAGAGCATTCCTAAAAGCCAGTAAGATGAAATAGAACTCTTGAAATGTTCTTGAAACTAGAAAAAAAGGAAAGGCACACGCATGTTCAGTCGTATGTTTTCTGGTTTCATAATTTGTCATCTGTAAGAACATATAATAGATATTCTTCCATTTAGTAAACATAAAATATGTTCCTATTTTAACTCTTATAACAAGTGTATTATTGTTATATTAAGAATGTAACAATAATATATATTAAGAATGCATATTTAACATACCACTTCAGCAACGGGAGCAACCTGAGGGGCTGCCTCGAACTTGGGAGTCTCGGGTTCCTGGGCGTATATGCTCACTTATTAGTTCAAAATTTCATAAATGAAAGAAAGCGGAGCATTTGAAGAGGCTCAACTAAATGAAAACGAAATGTATCACAAGATAATCAAAGAGCTAATTAGAATGAGCTATCTGACCTCAGCGATTGATTTCTCTTCCTCGTGTGAGTCACCCTTTCTTGAGCATTTGTGAGCACCGCTGTGAACCATCTGCAATTCCATAATACAATAGGTTTATGAATGATACATACCAAAACTACAGCTGAGGTTATAAGTAGAGAAGGAAGGGAAAGAAAGAGGTCAAATAAAATGGAGCACAGGCTTACCTTTAGTATTTCTGGATCCTTCCATGGGCCCTTATCAGAGCGCATACAGCCTCCTTCACAAGTACAAGTACCTCCCAAAAATTCAGGCAACTCACTGCCAAAGCAAAACCAAGAAGCTTTTCAATAACCTTTCGTCAGTTCTATAGAAAGACTTCAAGGTGGACAATGAAGGCAGAGGAATCAATCAAAGAGATAAAAAGTATATGTGAAACAAGGTAAACCAAATGCTGTCACCTATTCATGGACTCACCTTGCATCAATTATTTCTAGCAATTTGGTGTCAAACTTGTTGCCAAGAACCTGGAAATTTATGTTTGAGTGACATTATTATATTTTTCTGACCAAACAAGCAGATTTAGGGTACTGTTTATATGCTCACATTGATTTTTGCTGTGGTCTTAGGATCAAGGAATGATTTTACGGTGTTCCACAGTATTCTGAATCCAGAACCTGCATTGATGATGAACATGCGGTTCAAGGTCTGCAATGGAGAAACCATGTACGTAATATTACTCAGTAATCCATGATATTTATTCACAATAAAATTTTAGCCAAAGTAGAAAAACTAAGAAATACCTCAGGATAGTTATCACCGTCAATCTTCTGAAGACGAGTAACGAGTTCCCTAGCATGTTTGTTGAAGCTTTTAAGCCCCTGTGGCATTGATTCAATATTGCAGTTTTAGCAACTTCTCATATTTTCCAATTTTTTCTCTGCTATTCATGTTAGGATTCATTTTCAATCCGATAAAATACTATCTCTCGGCTTTTAACATTTTCTCATTTAAGCTACGCTATGTTGAAATGCCAATTTTTTTTAATAAATTATGACTTCATTCTTGGCGCATATGATTAACTATTTCTCTTACCACTCCCTGCACATCGAGGATAGTTGTACTTTGATCGATGTGCTTCTTTGCAGCAATCGAACAAGCTGCAAACTTCACATCAAATGTCCTCTCGAACTCCTTTACATGGTATTTGATATAGCGATCCATGGTTGTGACTTGCATCATTTTCCCGGCATCGACTTGGCCTAGTCTCTCGATATATACAGGCCTTCCCTCTTTGTCCACTCCATGGTGTCCTTGGGGATAATATTGCAAAACTTCATCAATTTCTTTGAAATCAAAGTCCTGGTATAAAGGAAACAAAAACGCCCATAATAGGAAGGAAACTGGTTAAATAAAACTCTCAATCGTGGAAAGCAATAACATTAAAAAATAAAATAAATAAATCCCCTCAGGTCTCAAAAAACATTGTCATTTCAAGTACCTCCTGAATAGTGTCAGCACCAAACTCCTTCCTCCATTTGAGCATTTCAGTCCACATTTCCTTTGTTTTCTCAACATCAAACTTTCTGGCCTTGAGGAATCTATTCAACAAAAATACAAGTGTATTTCAACTTCTTATTTTAATCAATGACATGAGATGATATGCAAGTACACATTCATTCTAGGACAAGGAACAAATAACCATGCAGCATGCTAGCCATATGATAAACGGAATCAGTGTGGTCATGTTTGCACTCATGTTATAACCATTAGATGAAGATCAGACAACAGAGACTTTGAATATGTTTTAAGCTGATTGGCCACGATAAAATATGAGTCTTCCGATCTTTGTCCATCGTGGGATATGAGAATGCCTTTAAATGAGAATGCAGAGAGTCTGAATCCATATATAGGGAAAGGCATAGGAAAGGAAAAAAACCTAAGCATCATATGGTAATCATCGTGTTTTGCAGGGAGTAGTTCGTCCAAAATAAGAGCTTGACGGAACTCATCAACTATTTTCAACTCCTCAGCATCGTGGACATCCTCAATTTCAATGGACATGACCTTGCTGCTTCGCCTACCCTTTTTCGTCAAGGAATTCCTCAGTTTCTGCTTGAAAGAACCTGCCACACATTACAGCATTCAAGAGCCGCATCCATGATAATAACAATAATAATAATAATGATAAGTTAACCAGTTTTGGAAGACATAGTACCAGACATGGTGTCGTTTGAGTTGACAGCTTCTCTGGGCTTGCAGGTGTTGAAATGAAAGTCGATTCAAGCGTACATATCACTCAGGGCATTAAAGGAAAGAAACACAATCCCAAATGCCCTGCCTGCAACCGCATCAACCAACAATTCATTAGATACACACACCGCATCTTCTTTTTCTTTTCATTTACCTTTTAAGGATAACCCAAAAACAATAAAAATGAAACGATTGGAGACGGTACCGGTGAAATCGCGCTAGTTGTGAAAAGCAAGAAGGAATATTGATGCCGAGACAGTGCGGGAGGAAGAAAAAAGAAGAAAGAGATGAATGGGAAGAAATTCTTCTTGGAAGAGAAGAAAAGCAGGATGAAGAAAAAGGGGTTATAGAGAAGACGAGGGTTATCTAAATCCCTCATGCTGAAAATAGTTAGTTTTGGAAAAACGGGCGAAAGACAGTGAAGCGCCATTGACAATGCTGACCAAGTGTGAGTAAGAGCGTAAATCTCTCTTTCAGAATTAGAAAATACAAGAAGAAATGAGACATGACAAAAAGAGACAGAAAGATCGGTTTGGGAACATGTTTAGGCGAAATACTAGGATTTTGTCCTATGTATGTCATCATCGTCAGTTTCGTTTCAATCATGTGTCACTTTTTATCACACAATCTATAATTGACCGCCACGTGTTTCCCTCTTCTTTTCTACTACAAACAACTCCAATAATATTTTTTATTAACATTTTAAAATATAATAATTTATTCACTATAATAAAATAATTACATGATTTTCTAATTTATCGCTTTATACCCCCACTTACATAATAAATATATCTTTAAACTATTTAAAGATTTAAAAATTCTTAAGAATATAATTGATAAAAAATAATTAATATTGTTCTTAATTTTACAAATGAAAAATAAGTAGAAGCGCAAATTTTCTAAAGATTCCACATTAAAAAAAGTAAAAATATTTATAATTTAATATTCTTCTTTATTCTATAATAGTATAAATATTTATAATTAAGTTTATGATAAAAAATGTTCATCAAATGAATATATGGAAATTAAAAATATTTATATTTATATAATAACGAGTATTATACTTATATTATATACAATAAATATTATTAATAATTAGTATTCAGTACATAAACTTCTTAAAGATATCGAAAGAAATTTAATTTATTTTACTCTTCTATTTCTTATAACTATTTTACTTACACATTATTGGAAAAAACTTTAACTAATATGAGTAGATTATCAAATTAAATGAACCAAATACAAATTGCTTTGAGGTCAAATAAGTTACAACTGAACAAATAAACTTGTGGCTTAGTAGTTACCATATATTGATTATATAATAGGCAAAATATTTAAATTATCAAAAATATTTAATTTTAAATCAGTTTTACTGTATATTTTTAAAATAAGTTTTTGTTAAACATTGTTATTATATAAAAAATTTATTAAAAAAATATAAAAGCATATAAAATCCATAAAAAAATTATATTACACATATATTAAAAAACATATTTATTATAAAAAAACTCATGACTTCATTCTTAAAAATAAATCATTCCATACTTTAAATTTTATAAAAAAAAAAATCATCGACGTATTAAAATTTTTATCATACTATATGATCATACTCTACCAAATGTAATAACTTAACACATGTATCAGTTTTTTTTAAAAGTCGCTTCAATTAATTATCAATTAGCTTGATTTATGTTAATGTGAAATGCTTTTAATACTTTGAATATTGTTATTATATTAACTTATTTTATTTTATTATGTAAGGTTGTTTATTCAATTATATATGGGAAAACAGATATTTAATAGTAATGTTTTAGAACATTTAGTTAAGAAACAAAATTCAAATGCAATTGCTTAAATTCTTGTGATATTATTTTTCATTAAAAAAAGTTTTACTTCCATAAGATGCGTATTGACGTTAATACAAATTCTTATTTAATAAATTATAAAGATACAGATTTAATTTTAATTAATTAGCAGCAATTAAAACATAAGTAAAAAAATATAAATTTTATTCCTGTTGAATGTTAAACATAACTTGTTAACCCACATTAGTACAACTAAAAATTGGAGTTGGATGGATTACACTGAAAACCAATTTGACCAAAATCATTTAAATTCATAAATCATTGTGTAAATGAATGAACCACTTTGTTTTGATAACTCCATAAAAGAAAAAAAAAAGTCATTTCAACAAAATTATTGTTACAAGATTAAAAAATAAAATAGCAACATATTAAATGTTACAAAAGGAAAAACACTTGAGAACCCTTCAATAAGATCCTCTTTCATCATAATCCCAAATTCTAATTCTTCATTATGAAACAATCTTAGTTGTAACTCTTCACCCTCCTAATTAATAAGTTGGAAAATTGCTATGTGACAAAAACTGTGCTTTATTTTATTCTTCAGTCAATTTATTGTTCCAATTTGTATTCTTGTACTCTTTCTTTAAATAAGAGTAAACGAAAAGTAAAAAAAAAATTGTGACAAGGTGTGGATTATAATATGTGTACTCCTTCACTTGAATATATTGTATATATGGGTTATCTTCTTATTCATGAGTAAATTCACGCTTCCAATTTCATAACTTGCTATAAGATAAATTATGAGATAAAATTTGAGGAAAAAAATAAAATTAAATAACGTTACAATAAAATGACAGAAAAGTCGATTATTAATAACAAAAATATATTGTAATTATAATTTTATCAGTAAAGTGATTGCCGGTAAACTTTATCGACAGATTGAAAAATTTGTTAGTGAACTTTATTAATCGACACAAATTCGTCAATAACGTAAATATTTATCAGTAATTACTTGATAGATTCTGACTCTCAGTAATATCTATAAGTAAAATTCACGATTGAGTCCATTTCTTACTCTTCATCTTCCTCTTCGTTTTCTTTTCTTTATTTACCTTCTTCCTCTTCTCATTCTCCTCTCCTCCTTACAAGGTTGGTGTTATCACCACCTCCATGTCATCCCCCTCTTTTTCTTCCTTTTCACCCTCTTATTTCTTTTCATTTTCCTCTTTCTTTTCCTCCACCTCCTCCTCCTTTACTTCTTCACTAACATCACCAACCACTAGCACACCTCCGAGCCACTACCACATCATCATCAAGCCACCATCGCACCACCTCCTTATCCTCTTCTTTTTGCGAGAATATATGATACCTCAACCAAATGTATGATTAATCATTAATAGAAGCAATGTTGTACTCTTAACACTATAATCTCTAGAAGTTGTTTGGGAAGGAGATGGTCTCACATTTGTGTATTGCATTTGTCTTGTCCCATCTAATTTCAACAAAATGTTAAAAAATGTAAAGTTAAAGAGACAACTAATAAAAATGTGTACCTATATTAACTATTTTTCAATTTGGAAATATTATAAACATTATTAAATGTTTAGCTGATTCTAATGATTATATTGCCACAAGTTATGAGATAAAACAACCCACATTTCAAGCAAAGTTATTTCCTATGAGAGCCGAATTTCTACAAGTAGCTTCTTGAATAGACCAACTATCGTTGAAAAAGTAAATCCGAAATTATGATGGGACAAGAGGTAATAGCACAAGACAACAAAGTTAGTCAAATGTATGAACTTTATTTTGAAGGGAGCAAGATCATTGTCAATTTTCTCTTCTTAAGACAATTTTCAAAATAATCAAAACATGGTTTGTGGAACGATGGACAAAGAATAGATCCATGTTACGAGCCAGCCACAAATATCTGAAATATATTTATGGTTTATTAAGAAAAAATGAACAATGATTAGCCATGTGTCGTGTTCAGAGATATAATTGATAGAATTTTGTGTTTGATGTTCAAGAGATTTTCACTCCCCAACTTGAATGTCGTTATTCAATTCATTTATTGTTAAGTTAAATGATTGGTAGTGTGATTGTGGGAAGTTTCAAGCTCTTTGCCCACCTTCATCATGTAATGGTTGTTTGCTCTTACTTCCATTTACAACTAACGACATTTGTAGACCCTATCTACAACCTTCAAAATATTTTCAGGGCTTATAAGGTGTAATTTTATCTTATTCAAAATGAAGATTATTGACCTATTTATATGGCTTCAAGTTTAATTCCTGACATCTGCATGCGACACAAAGAATCAAGAAGACCACACTAGTACAAAAATCGCGTACAACGTCGAATATTTTGGGCTTTTAACGGCGAATTCGCGAACGACGTCATATCAGGAGAAGTTAAATTGACGTCGAATTTTAAAAATTTCGACGTTAAATTAATGTCGAATTTTGTCAATATTCGATGTTAATTGTTTTTTATTTTTTTAATTAATTGTGATCCTTTTTAACAACTCTACGAGATCTGAAAAGCAGAAAAACAACAAATTTTAAGTTTTTGATATTTTATAAAGTATGAACTTTGATCAACAACAAACAACAATAACCAACAACAAACAAGTTCAATCAAACAACAACAAACAAGTTCAAACAAACAAGTTCAACCAAACAACAATGACAAACAAGTTCAACCAAACAACAACCATAAACAAGTTCAAAAAAACAATAACAAACAAGTTCAACAAATAAGTTCTTCAAAACGAAAACGAAAACTAACCTTCAAAAGGTGGGTTCACCGGAATAAAGTGTCGTCACCAGTGAGAGAGAAAGCAGAATGCATCTATGAAGGACAAGAACACGAAAATAATCAGTTAAAACAAACGAAAATCATACATAAAGTAGTTAATTAACATGCATTTGTATCAAATGAAAGAAAGATTACCTGTGATGGTCATCAAACTTCGTTCGAGAAAAGTTTGAGAAGAGAAGAGGGTCTGGAGCGCTAAGATAAAGTGAATTAATTTTCAATCTCCCGCTCAAATTTTTATTGAATTCACTAATCTTTTAATGTCTAACGCTAGGACATTCGACGTTTTATATCATTTTACGTCGAATTACAATTATAAACGACGTTTAATAATTGCATTTATTTACAAAAATGTCACCGGTCATTTTTAACGTTGGCTATTTAGTTGTTTGACGTTAAACCCATGACGTTATACGTTGTTTTTGCACTAGTACCAACTACAAGTTGTATTTAGAGTAAAATGGACCAGTCAATTTTAAACAAACCAAAAACATATTCTTTTTGCAAAGTATATGTCATAGTATAAACAATCACCCCAAATAGAGATTGGAATTTCATTTTGTGTAGTTGTCATCACTCTATTACATCAACTTTGTTTACTTTAGTTTTAGTATATGTTATTTTCTCTTTACCAAAATTGTTATTAGATGTACTTCTTATTAGGTAAAACTACTTTTTGTCCTTACATCCTTTATTTAGTTTCTTATCTGTTAATAAATTTTTATTCAAAAATTATTTGACTTTTATTTAATGTATTTAACATAAAAAATATATTTATACAAAGAAGTCGTACAAGCTTACAACGATTTTAACACATACCACATTATACAGAAGTCGTGCAAACCTTCAACGACTTCCGCTACAATTAAAGTTGTGCCTATATTATATTAGGATAATGATATTTTGACAATATTTTTTTATAACATTTTACATCATGTACTTGTCATTCTGTGATTGATCAATGTTAGTGTTTATAATAATTATTATTATTGATTGTGGAGTAATTTTGGACCAATCACAGAATAACACTTAAATGATATTAAAATGTTGTAAAAAAAAATGTCAAATTATCGTTATCCTTTATATTATAACACCATTGTTCACAAATAACTTCCATTTAAAATTTATTTTTCCAAAAAATATTATATTATAATAAAATATTAATTTATTTGAGTGTATCAATTAGGCGTATTGGTGTCAATGCTCCTACTGAAAACAACCCTCTCAACTGAATCACAATTACTATCATTGACCTTTTGTGTCAGAAATTGAACAAGTTCTTCCAAACAAAGGTGAGGATCCTCATATCTCAATAGTTGCTCCCCTACCACTGCAGGTGTGATTTCTACTTTCTCTAATAGATCGTCAATTTGCTGAAAGAGTGGATGATGTCCTTGAATGCCCAAATAATTGGAAGCCAACATTCGAAAGGCCTTGCCTTTGAGGAAGGACATGTGAATGTGCATGTCCATTCGACCAGGGCGCAACAACGCTGGGTCAATTTTCTCTTTGTGGTTAGTAGTGAATATTATAATCCGCTCCTCTCCACCACTTGAGCTCAAACCGTCCATGTAGTTAAGTAAACCAGACAAAGTAAAGCTCTTTGACTTCATCTGTTAATTAATTTTAAGAAAAACACTCATATGTTGCTTACAAAGATAAATGAATGATTAACGCAAAAACAAACCTTTGCACCCTCACTGTCAGACTCTGAATCTTGATCCTCTGAAGTACCATTTGGATTTGATCTTGCATGCACCTCCTTGTTGCAATCTATGTCTTCAATCACAATTATGCAACGGTTAGATGCTTCCTTCAGGCATCTCATAAGGTCTGAGTTTGAGAAGATCGAAGAAAGCTCCAAATCAAACACATCGAATTTCAAATAGTTTGCCATGGCTGCAATAAGGCTAGATTTTCCAGTTCCGGGGGGTCCATGCAACAAGTAGCCACGCTTCCAAGCCTTCCCCACTTTCTTGTAAAGGTCCTTCCTCCTCAAGAACCGATCCAAATCATCAATTATATCTTTCTTCAACTCAGGACTCAAGGCTAGTGAGTAAAATGTGGCGGGATGTGATAAGTCACTTTCGTTCCAAAAGTCATTTAACCAAGAATACAATTTTAAAATCCTTCTCTCATTTTTCATGGCCTCATATGTTTTAACCATATGTGGGATATACCGATCCAGTACCATTTGTCTCTGTTTCTCATTGAAGGTTAATACAAAGTTATTCTTCATGTTCCTAGGATCCTCCTTGGACCCCTCATTCAGTTTCCAAGTTAACGTCATGCCTTCAAATTTGTCCACCACATCATCACCTCCGTCCACTGCAAACTCAAGGTGTTTATGGTTTTGTCGTCTGCCAACTTTGAGCGATTTGTAGGTGTGAGTAATCTTGGTGGGGAGGTACGTCAAGGCAGCTTCAAAAAGTTCATTACGCTCTCCACACATTTCATCCCAAAATTGGTTAATTTTGATAGAGACTTTGTTATTTGATCGGTATTTGCAGAAGAATCCCTCTAGCTTTAAGATGATGTAGGATCGAAACTGATGGGGCATGAGATCATTGATTGCAGTTCTGAGGAGAATCGTGAGTGTGGAGAAGGCAGCATATATCTCGAACCATGATGATGCTGATTTAAAAGAAGAAAGACTCTTCTTGGAATACAATCTCATAATGTTTTACCTTGATATGGACTCAAATCATAGGAGAAACAAGGCCAAGATGAGTGAATAAACCAATCTCTCTGAAACTCGCTATTAACTAATTCACCATTAAATTAAGAAATTAAAAAAAGAAGACGAAGAAGAAGAAAAGAGAGAGATGAATGAGAGGGAATTACCTGTTGGAAGCGAAGAAAAACGAAATGAAGAAATATAGGTTACAGAGAACAGGAGAGTTATCTAAATCCCTAATGCTGAAAATAGTTAGTTTTGGAAAAAAGGATGAGAGACATTGAGACGCCATTGACAATGCTGACCAAGTGTGAGCAAAAGCGTCAATCTTTCTTTCAGAATTAGCAAATACAAGAATGAGCGACACATATAATAAAGAGACAAAAACAGGGGTTCAGGAAATATGTTCAGCTGAAATACCATGTTCTTGTTTCTATATAAATCATGTGTGACTTATATTACACAGTTGACCGCCACATTTTTTACTCTTTGACTACCCACAACTCCCATCAAATTATGACTAGATTCCTTATTTTGTCGTCAATTTTGTTTTAATTATTTAATTATTTATTTTTTCAATTAAATTTTATTTTTTGTTAAAATAATTTAATTAAGTCTTTTTTGTTAGATAATGTTTTAAATTAGACTCCTTATAGTATCTTTTATTTAATTCAGTTCTTATTTTTAAAATTTTAATTTAATTAAGTTTTTAATTTCTTTTTAAAAATAAAATAATGTTATTTTTTTCAAAATAAAATTAATTAATAATTAAGTCCAATTAAATATTGTAATTTTTAAAATACTTTTTTAAAAATTATATATAAATGATTTTACTTAAATATTTAATTAATTTTTACAATCTATTTACTAGTTCATTTGAATATCTTGTATATGGGGATCTTCTCCGCATCCATCACTCACTTCACGTTTCTAAATTCATAACATACTATAAGATGGATGATGAGGAAAAAAAATTAATGGTGTTGCTTGCTTCATGTTTTCCATCATCAACAAACACGGTGTTTCCAAGTTTCTTGCATCCAAATAATGAACTTTTGAAATTGAACAAAGACATGATACTGTATTCTTAATAAATGCAAAGTTTAAAAAAAAATCATTAAATACTTGTCTTATGATTGAAAAATAATTAGATAAGTGCACTATATTGAAAAAAATCATGTTAGAAATACGATTTCAGTCCCTTATATGTGAATTAAAAGAAAGGAAAAAAAGAAAAGAAAAACTATTTGGAAGTAACACTTATAGTGCACCATTGACTAGCTTAACAAGATAGATACACAATAACAAAATTAATAATTACTTCATAACACTATTAATTGATAATAAGAAAAATATGTGTTACTGCAAATATATCAATAAATATCAACTAATAATTATTAACAAATTTAAGTTTGTCAATAAAAGTTAGTTTGAGTTTTTTTTTCTTTATTTTCTTTTTTCTTTTTTCTTTCGTCTTTTTCTTTTTATTTTGCTTCCACCATTGTCATCGTATGCCACTATTGTTCCTCCCTATTAACACCATTGCACTGCCTCTCTCCATTCTTATTTTCTTCTGTTTTCTTCTTCTCGTTCCTCTCTCTTTAATATATAAAAAACAATTCATCAGTTTTGTTAAAAAAAAATTGTTGTTCATTTTACCTATGAAATTTTCTAAATTATAAATTACCAATTGAATTTATCGACAAAATTGACTTATGTATACACTATCAATAAAAATATTTATTAATGATACAAATTCTAATTTATCAATAAATTTTACCAATAAACAAATTATTGATAAAAATATTTCACAATAATTTAAATTCTAAAATTCATCAACAAAATTTATCTATATATTAAATTTATCAACAAATTTATTTTCATCAATAAAAATTTATCGATAATTACAAAAATTTACAATAATACTAATTTCTTATTTAACTATTTTTTAATTTAATTATTTTTTAAATTAAATAAATAAAAATTATTTATAAAATAAGTAAAAATTATTTACAGTTAAATTAAAAAAGCATTTATATTTAATTTTATATTTTCATTATTCTTTATTATTATAGAAAAAATAAATACTACTAAAAACTATATGTAAAGTAGTTATTTAATATTTAAAAATACTTTTTGTTTTGTGGAATAAGGTCGAACTCAACTTTTACCAGTAATGTAATCGTTCAAAGTGTTAAAACATCGTCCTTCACTTCAAAACTATCTTAGTCATTTGTCCAATATTATTAGGAGGACAAAAAGATGTTCTAATGTGAAAGTTGGTTTAAGTTTGACCGTTTAGATATTAAACATGTTTTAAATGTAATCATATGCTTTTTTATCTTAAATTTATATTTATATTTATAGATTTTTTAGTGACTTTTGATTAGAAGTTATCTTGAGTTATTAAGTATTATAGTTAATCTTCCTATAAATTAACGAAACAGTCTAATGATTATGATCACATGGTCATCAAGAGAGTTTGAGGAGGTCACAAAAATAGTACGTCAAAATATTTGGATATGTGAATGATTAGACGGTTTACTGTACACTTGAATAAAAATTAAGAGTTTATAATTAATTATTATTAATATTTATTTGTGTGTTAAAAGTTTATAATTAATGATTATAACTATTTATTTGTGTTTTAAAAGTTTATAATTAATGCACTTCTCTTTTGATGTAAGAAGTAATTATTTTTCCTTAAAATTTAGAATTTAATTTATGTTTGTGGAATCTCTCTGTCTCTAACATTTTCAGCCTCCACGTTTTAGTGTGAGGAATATTTTTCTTAAACAAGTAAAAACGCGTAAGCTTAGAAAACACGCATTCCATCCATTGATTTCATTGGTTAGTTTATGAGGAATATTTTTCTTAAACAAAGTAAAAAAAACATGATCCCATATATTTAGCGAGAGTTTTTTCTGGTATAGCTGACAAGATAGCAAGAGATAACTCATTTTTCATTTCTTTCTATTTTTGAATATATATTTCAGACCGTACTTAAATATATTAATAATTGTTCTTTTTAAATATTAAATTATTCTATTATAATAAATCATTAAAACTTAATTTATAAATTTTTATAATTTAAATTATAATAATATTACATATTTATATTTTAAAAGAAATGTAATATAAAACTGTACTATTTTAAATTTTAGTTTTTTTTACTTTAATTTTAGTAAATTAAAAATGGTTTAAGGTAGGTAATAATAGGCTAATAATGTCAATTTTCGAGCTAAATCGATGATGAATGATTAAAAAAAAGTCAAAGTATTTATAAATTAGACATCTAAAGTAATATAATCGTTTATATTGTTAAATTAAAAGAAATAAAAATATATTTATGATTATAATCAATTAAACAACATTCATAATTAATTATTGATGTATTTTTTTTTTATTTTTTTTCTATTTATTACTATAATAATAATCACAATTAATTAATAAATAAGGAAAATGCATTTTCGCCTCTCAACTTTTTCATATTTTGGCGTTTACTCTTTAAACTTTAATATAACTAATCTTACTATTAACTTCTTCCCACACAAACGTAACAATTGAAGTAGTATAATAATAAATCTATGTACTATACAAATATTTGAATTTGAGTTGTTTCTAATAAAAAATTTATGATCAATCTTGTTTATTTAGAAAGTCAATTGTGATAGATCTTTAAACGATCATAACTTTTGTTTTGGTTAACAAATTTATCATTATTATATGTTCATTTGGGATAGAAAAGAATTTTCAAGGTTGTGACAGCCTGCATAGCTTACGGTTTTTTCTAGATTTTTCTAAAAAGGTCGTTTTCTATTTTTCGTGAATTTATTTTGTGTTTTTTTTTTCAAATTTTGCAAAAATATTTCATATATTTAAACTTTGGATTTTGATCCAAACATTTTTGTGGGGACTTTTCATGATTTTTTTGGTGCTTTGAACAAACTTTGAGTCGTTTGGAGTTCTTTTTAATATATTCTCAGTTTTACCCTATGTTTGGATGTATATGGCGTATGACTAGGAGAATTAAACAAAATATAACCAGTCACATATACAACAAATAAATTCAACAATACTAATATCAAAAAACGAAAGTTCATAAAAAATCCAAAACCAACCTTGCAGGTGGGTTCGTTGTCGAAATAAAGCCCTACCGCTAGTGAGGGAGAAAGGAGCACATGCTTATGGTGGTTGCTATGGTGGAACTTCAATGAAGCACGAAAACACGAAATGAATCCCTCAAAACAAAATGACAATCAAGAGGAAAAACATATTTAAGGTAAATGACACATGACTGACATTTGTTCTTCCTTGCACTCATGAACGAAGTAGTTTGTTTCCCTGAAAGTGGTGGAGTTTGAAATCGCGTTCAGGATGTTAATGCTAAACTAAAAAGCTATACCAATTGATAAAAACTAAAGAAATGTCCAAACAAAGGCAACGAAACACTTTTGTTAAGGGAAATTACACAAAACTTACATTTGTTCTCCCTTGCACTCGTGAAAGAAGTTCTTGATTCAAGCAGAAAAGAAAGCGCAAATAAATAATGTAGTGGCGTTGCTTTTAGAAAATAATTACAATGTATATGATGTTAAAAAACTTCAAACTTTGACGTCTTATACCTTTCTAACATTTGAAACTAGAGCATTCAACGTAACATTTTCACTTTCGCACGGACCATTTTTTCATGACATTTATCCAATATGACATCGAAAATTGAGAGTTTCAACCTTTATTGAGCATAAGACATCAAAAAAGTATAAATTCTGACTTTTTGAAATTAACATTTATTTACAAAATTACTATCAATATTTTTTACATTAATTTTTTTCGTATTTCAACATTAAACACAATACAACACGTCAAAGACTTATTTTGTAATTGTACTTAAAACAAAAGAAAAAAAAATATAGATTTATATAATCCCATTGTAAATTAAAATATTTTCATTACAAATTTCAAACTTAATTATTATAACTTTGAAATAGGTATTTAAATTATTATAACTTGAAATAGGTATTTAAATTATTATTATTAATAGTCAATATTATGTTTATACAAACCAAACCAACCTCGTATTGATTTTTTTTTTTATGTATACAAGCCTTATATCTCATATGTTGCTAAGAAACTTTGAAACCAACAAGATAAATTAATTTTGTTTCACATATATCAGTATAGACAAAATCAAATTTAAATGGTATCCAAATTGAATTTTTCGAAATATTAATGGAATTTTATGAATAGAGTATAGAGCTGTCAAAACGGACCATCCGACCTGGTCCAGTCCACCACGGGTTGGTCATTTAATGAGTCAATCCAACCTGGTTCATTTATTAGTGAGCCAGAAAAATTCAAACCCAGTCCGACCGACCATGGGTTGATGGATAAACGGGTTGGCTCACTGACTAAATTAATTACAATTTTTTTTAAATTAAAAAAATTTACAAATTTTCTATAATTCAAATCTAAACAAATTTCACTCTCAACATGGGTGTTTAATTAATTTTGAAAATAAGGAATTTAAATAAATTTTTCAAGCAAAAAAAATAATAAATATCTTTTTATAAAATTAAAATTAAATTTTAATAAAATAAAATTAGATAGGTAGTTTGATGGGCCGGTCCACCACGGGTTCAACCCGCATGAGCCATGTTTAAATGAGTTGGGTTAAAATCTGACCTGCATAAAAAAAAATATAATTTTTTTAAACTCAACCCAACTTGAATCTATAGGCCATGTTGGCCCCGTGAGTTATAACCCATTTTGACAGCTCATGACATTATTATAATTAATCATAAACAATTAACAGTAAAGGCAATTTATATTCCTAGATTGTTTGCATGAAAAGATCATCTCCATTTCATTTTCTAAAATAAAGAAACGTAATTAATATCACTCGTTTTAGCTTTAAAATGATATATGTTTTTCAAAATTAAAACATAAGTAAAAACAATGTTTTTATTATATCCATAAATAAATAACAAAAATTAATTTTTTAATCATGTTAGTAACGTGAAGTACCAACGGACTTGATAATTAATCTCCATATAATAAAACTCGAGATGGAACTTATTTGTAAAATAAGTTTGTAAACTTACTTTATATTCTCATAATTTATTTTAAACGAGACGCTTCATTCATAGAATTAGGTTACAAAAATTGAAAAAATAACTATAAGAAAAGAGAAAAATATTAATGGAGCAATGAAACCTTGACGATATATATATACTTTAAATACAAAGAAAGAGCATATTTCTAAAAATAATATTAATAATACTTTAACATTAATTACAAAGAAAATTAAGAGAAACGGCTACGCGGAGTAATAATGTAGTAAAAGACAAAATCAAAACTTGAGGTGCAAGAATTGAAATTAGTATGAATACCTACTGAGTTTTACACAAATTTCATCAATCCTTGGTTCCTCTCTTTCTTGTATTCCCTAAAGTTTACCAAACCATGGTATCCAACATGCGCAAACATCTTCCTTCGTTTGCATCAGCTTCGTCGTGGTTCGAGGTGTACGCTACGTTCTCCACATTCACCATGCTCCTCAGAACTGCATTCAATGATCTCATACCCCACCAAATTCGATCCTTTCTTGTCTCAAAGCTAGAAGCCTTTTTCCATAGCCAACCAAATAATCAAATATCTCTCCGAATCAACGAATTCTGGCACGATCGGTATAATGGAAATGAAGTTTTCCTTGCAGCGCAGGAGTATCTCCCCACCAGGATTACCAGCACCTACAAATCACTCAAAGTTGGTAAACGAGAAAACGAAAAGCACCTGAATCTCGCAGTGGATCCAAGCCAAGAGGTGGTGGACGAGTTTGAAGGCACCAAGTTCACTTGGAAGTTGGATGAGAATTCAGACGAAAACTCGCGCGATTCCTGGAAGCAAGCCTTTGTACTGACCTTCGACGAGAGGAACAGAGAGAGAGTGTTGGATCGGTATATCCCACACGTCCTTAAAACATACGAGGCCATGAAAAGTGAGAAGAGGATTCTGGAAATACATTCCAGGAGGAGTTACGGATGGACCGACTGGGAGTTATCTCATCCTGCCACATTCGACACGCTGGCCTTGGATCCCGAGTTGAAGCAAGCTGTAGTTGATGATGTAGATCGGTTCCTGAAGAGGAAGGAATTCTACAAGAAGGTGGGAAAGCCTTGGAAACGTGGGTACTTGCTGTATGGACCTCCGGGAACAGGAAAATCTAGCCTCATTGCAGCCATTGCCAATCACTTGAAATTCGACGTGTATGATTTGGATTTATCTTGTATTGCTTCTGATTCAGACCTGATGGAAGCCATGAGGGATATATCTGGCAGTTCCATCTTGGTGATTGAAGACATAGATTGCAACAAAGAGGTGCATGATCGATCAAAACCAAAACAAGATTCAGATATTGAGAAGGAGCGGGGTGAGGGTAGTGGGAAGTTTAGTCTGTCGAATTTGCTGAATTTCATCGATGGTTTAAGGTCAGGCGGTGGAGAGGGGTGGGTTATAATATTCACTACTAACCACAAAGAGAAAATAGACCCGGCGTTGCTGCGCCCTGGTCGCATGGACATGCACATTCACTTGTCCTTTCTCAGAGGTAGGGCGTTTCCGATCATGGCTTCTAATTATTTGGGTATTGAAGGACATCATCCTCTGGTTGAAGAGATCAAAGGAATGTTGGAGAAAACACAAGTCACCCCTGCAGTTGTAGGAGAGCATCTCATCAGAAATGAGGACCCTGACCTTGCTTTGGAAGCACTTGTTGAATTTCTCAAACAACAGATGAAGGAGACCCAATGAACTCTATCTATTTTCTATCTGTGTTTTTCTTTTTAACTCTGTTCAACTTAAAAGAGAGGCAAGAAAATAATAGAAAATTATGTATGAATTATCAATTATAATTTATACTACAAATGCTTATTTGCTTTCTTATACTAGAAAAATGTTTTTTTAAACACACGTTTTTTACATTCATTTTACATTACATTTTTTTATTTTTTATTCTTTTCTTTTCTAAAAAAGTACAAAAATTTATTCTTTTATAACCTTTTTATTAATGTAAAAGTAGGTTTAATACCT
Organism: Vigna umbellata; assembly: GCF_029865625.1. Lineage (NCBI taxonomy): Eukaryota > Viridiplantae > Streptophyta > Magnoliopsida > Fabales > Fabaceae > Vigna > Vigna umbellata. Next base: position 16,464,963 of record NC_142174.1, on the reverse strand, counting down.
CTTTTGGTCTCTAGAAAGGGGGTCAATGTTCAATGTGGTCCCACCTTTTTTTAGAAGTTCAATGTGATCCCAACTTTTGTAAAAAGTGTGCAATCAAGTCCTTTTTGCAAACGGCGTGAAGTTTTTAACGGAGCAGCTGACAGGGTGGATTGAATATCATTACGTGGCTTTGTGTGGGTAATACGTGGCAGAGAGAGGGTGATACGTGGCAGAGAGAGGGTATGAAATCAGAAGTTAGGGTTGGAGTTTTCCCGAATTTTTCTGGCGAGGAGTTTGATAACTTTACTGCCTTAGCAGAGAAGTTGCATGCTGATTATGACTTTGGTCACACCCTGAATGCTAAACACCTTCCAAGAGGTGAATCATCAGTCGTTGGCCCTGTAATTAGGTTATTCAAGCCGTTCGATGAACTTTTTGTTGACTCCAAGGTAGTGCTGATTTATGTGGATTAATTTTGCAATTTTATTTGATGTTTTAATCTAAATACTGGCTGTCAAAATTAACTCGTGTTTGCAGGATTTCCAAGTGGATACTCTAGAGAAATTTGTTGAGGAGTCCAGTATCCCTGTCGTTACTATCTTTAACAATGATCCTAACAATCATCCTTTCGTTGTCAAGTTCTTCAACAGCCCCAATGCAAAGGTAAATTTGCTGTTTAAGTCAATTTTGTTCTTTCAATATTGAACTTGAGATTTCCGTATTATTAACGCTATTGCAGCTGAATTTTTATGTGTTAAATACCTCCATGTTTCATTAATTGCTATAGCTGGGTAGCATAGCATGGATTTAAATTGAGGTTTTCAGTTGCGGCCATTGCGCTACTAGCAGCTTTTTGCCTTCTGTAATCTGAACAAAATAGCATTTTCCTAAACTACTTTTCTTTCCCCTACCCTTCCTGTTCCATAATATCTATTATTTTCTTTGTTTTGGTTGTATGCCCATTTTATCTCGTGTTAAAGAAACTTAAATTGTTGATATTGGCAGGCAATGTTGTTCATCATTTTCACTGCTGAAAGTGCTGAATCTTTCAAATCAAAATACCACACACCACAACCATGGAAACACCGAGAAGATCCTTTGCCCCAACTTCTCGAACACGATGAACACCCTTCAGAAGAAGCCATTCGTATCCCAAATTAGCAATTTCTCTAAAACTCCTGAAACCCTAACTTCTGATTTCCTAACCTCACTAATATTACCAAATTTATCCTCTCTCTGCCACGTATCACCCTCTCTCTGCCACGTATTACCCACACAAAGCCACGTAATGATATTCAGTCCATCCTGTCAGCTGCTCCGTTAAAAACTTCACGCCGTTTGCAAAAAGGACTTGATTGCACACTTTTTACAAAAGATGGGATCACATTGAACTTCGAAAAAAAGATGGGACCACATTGAACATTGGCCCCCTTTCTAGGGACCAAAAGAGGTATTAAACCTGTAAAAGTATGTCATACCAATTTTCTTTATATTATATTATATTTATGTGTTCCGTGACTTCAGTGCTTCTTTCGTTAAGTATTTTTTCTTCTCCCTTTTTGATGTAATAGATCGTGATGTTTGCGATATTTCCGGATATTAAAAGATAAGAATGGCATTTCGTGTTCATAAAATTTTATAAAAAATAAATGATAAAAAAGGAAAATTATTGGAGTTCTTGTTACCATTAATCTTACACTTTCCTTAGCTAGCTATATGTTTCACTTAATCACACCACTTAAATTCAAAATTGTTGATCCCATAAAATATATATACGTATAAATTGGTATATGTTTTAAATATTCTTTTAATTTAAATATATTTTGTATACAAAAAAATTTATACATTTATATCAAAAATTTAACATCCCAAAATATTTGTTGAAAATTTACCACTACCAATAAATATTTTATCAATAATAAAAATTCAAATTTATTAACAGATTTATTACTAAATAATATTTTCATTTTGTAATTAAAATTCACATTTTATTTTACTAACAATTTGTTTTTTTTTCTATAATTTAACAATTTCATGTAATGGTATTTAAAAAAAAAACTACAAATATTTTTTCTTTACATGTAAGATAGATAATAAAATTAGTAATCAAAATTCTTCTTAACGAGGCAAACATAGATAAACACTACCATATATATTGTTTTATGTAGTGTGGGTTTAGATGAATATTATTACATTAGTTGAAAATCAAGGTCAACCTCGACCAACCATAATATTGTTTTGTGTTGTGCGGATTTAAGGTAAATATTATTTCTTTATGGAATTAAGAGAAGTGAATAGATATAAATATAAATTGTGTATGAAATTCACTAAAGTAATATTTTTGTGAACTTTTTGCATTACTTTATGTAATCATTTTCGTATTATCTAACCACCAAAAAATATTTATTTTAATATTGTATACTCCACCTAATTAACGAAAATAAAATTAGATTAAATATTTTGAATATTTTTAAAACAAAATTATATTATTAAAAATTACATATATTTTGTTATTAAAAGAATTTAAAATATCTCTGTATATTTTTTCCATTTTACCATGCTATATTACTTTTGTAGATGTGTTAGTTATTTTAATCCGGATAAAATAATGAAAATATAAGATAAATAGAATTTTAAACATGAATATAATTAGAAAAGTCCAGATGTTATGATTCTAATCTGATCTTTGTAAAGACAAATTAAATAAATAATTTAATATTTAAGAGTGGAATATCACACTTTCGCTTTATTTAATAGTTATGTCATTATATTATTAATAAATAAACTTATATCTAATTGTAAAAAAAAAGTTAAATATGTATAATTTTAAAATTTATACGTTACAAAAAAAAACAAATTAAAAGTTTAGTAGTAAATTCGAAAAAAATTAAAGTTCATCAATAAAACTCATTAAAAATCCAATATTAAAATTTGAAAAAAAATTATTAATATAATATACCTATTAATCTAAATTATAAACCATGTATATTTATTACGTTATATTAGTAATTCCGTATATAATTGAAAAGTAAATGTGTAATTAATAATTTTTATATATAATTGAAAAGTAAATGTGTAATTTTTATTTTGGGTATAAGGTTGAATTTCTACTTAAAATAATTTTTTGGTCTTTATATTTCAATACTATCTTTTCCGTGTTAAGGTAATATATTTACCAATTCAATGAAAATACATACCTTGATGTTAAAACAATTCATGTTCAACTATTAAATAGTTAATGCTATAATAAAAGCACAATTAAATGGGTTAACAATCATACTTTTAGCATTTTTATAATTTTGTTTGTGAACTTTTTATTAACGTCAGTCTAATTACGACTAAATTTTTTTTAAACTTGATTATTAACTTGTTTATGCAAAATATATGTTTAGCTTATTTTAATTGTGATCGATTGATTTTTTTTTCTATGTTTGAACTGTCGGTTGCACTATTGCAGTTGGTTTCAAACAGTTAGTCGGTATATACAGTATAATTTTAAAATTTAGATTATTAAATTAGCAAAATTTAAAGTTTAACAATTGTTTCGGTTTGTGGGATCTTCCAAACTTTGTTCATCTAACTCCTTGTATAGGGCACCAATGTCCTTAACTCCGTTTAGATGCCAAAGTCAGTCAAGATGTGACAGTCAAGCAATAAATGTATATTAAATATAACCAACCTACCATCAAATTTGTATTTATAAATTTTGACACGAACTTCATATTAATGTCCGCATTTTCGTGCTTTAACTTAAGTTAATTATCTTCAATCTTAATTCTTGTTTAAGATTTATAGTTTGATAAGTGTGAAAAAAAGTTGTTTTTATACTTATAAATGAGTTCAATCTTGTAATTATTCATGTTGTTCCTCATTGAAAAGTTGTAATAGGTAGTAGATTGTTATGTAAAATATTGTACAGGAAATGGTGTATTATTTAGACTATGTCAGCCAATTTTCGCAAAGCAAAAGCCAAAATTCGCACTGCCAGAAGAAGGAAATTCGCATAGCGCACACCAGTACCTGTGCGCTGAGCGAATAACATCAGTTTAAGTGCAACAATTAAGAAAATTCGCATAGCGCACCAGTACATGTGCGTTGTATTAGAAAGTGGGTTTAAGCCTAACTCAACCCCACAAAACCGGCTTAAAACTCACTTTCTAATATGGTATCAGAGCCATGGTTAAAGCCTATCCTAGCGAGTTCTAAGTGGGCATTCTATTCTTCTATTCCACCCGCTATCGGGCCGTTATCGGACCACCCAATTTCTACTATCACGCACGAGATGTCTATACCTCGGCGTGAAGGGGGTGTGTTGGAAGTCCCACATCGACTAGAGATAAGGCCAAATTATAATATATAAGCGAGGTGCAAACCTCACCTTACAAGCCGGTTTTGTGGGGTTGAGTTAGGCTTAAAACCCACTTTCTAATATGGTATCAGAGCCATGGTTAGTGCCTATCCTAGCGAGTTCTAAGTGGGCATTCTATTCTTCTATTCCACCCGCAATCGGGCATTGACTAAGGGATTAGGACTAGTATGCCTTGATATGAATGTTTGAATGAAGTAATGAAATATTGAATAGAGTTTTATATTTTATATTCATATGATTCATGAAACTCAATTCCACAAGACCCTTGGGAGACGATACTTTTACTTATTCACTGTATTACTTGGAACAATTTGGTATACTTGCCAAAACAGTTCATATTACTCGATCAACCGGTTCGTTAGGTGCTCCTGATTGATAAGATCGTCCAATCTTGAATTGAAGAGAGAGTCATACAATACAACAATAATTCTTTACATAAGTATAAATATGTTTAATGGTAAATTAAACAAATAAGCTAAGATACTTTCAGTATTTATTTTCTCTCTTAAGTGAATGCACATAAACTTAGAGAGGTCTTAAATAGATTTTATATTTATTTTAATTTAAAACATTAGATTCAACATCTCGATCTCAACTTGTATGAAAATAACAAAATACAAGAAAAAGTAGAAGAGAGAGTTGAAAAAAAAAACATATGAGAGCGAAACACGTTTTACTATATATAGAAATATATATTAGACGAGACCCATCAATTTGGCTCCCTAACATGATTTGGTCTTGACTCACGTGGGTTAAGGCCAGAAAAACTCACAAGGCCGAAAAGCCTCTCATTAAAAAAAGCTCACAGGACCAAAATATGTACAAAGGTCTTGTGCGTTAGGGTCAACCCAAGAGGCTTTTTATAAAAAAAAAATGTTCATTTTAAATACAAGAAAAAATGTAACTAATCATAATTTATTACAAATGTAAGTGTTATAAATTTTTAAAATGATCAAATTAGATAGACCAAAATTATTGTCAAAAACATCTATACAAGTTTTCTAAAAATTAAAAAAAATATCAAAGAATTCTTAATTAAATTGACAGATCAAATTGATCAATTCTTAATATTGTAATTAGTTTCTTTAACTACACTTTTCATATGTGAAAAAATAAATAAAATACTGCAACTTGAATCTTAATGAACTAACTTATAAAATTACAAAAAATTAAGAAAGATAATTTAATTTATATATACCAATAAATAATAATATGATGTAATAAAATACTTACTTCTTTAGACGTCTTCTCATATAATACAAATATTTTTTGTATTGAAATCATGTAAATTATACTTTTGGTTTCTTGGTTAGTAGGTGGTTAATTTGTTCATATAGTTATAATTATTCTATGCGTCCAAAAAATAATTTCAGCCTTCATTCTTTTAATTATTTGACTTAGTCTACATATATTAAAAAATTGTTAAGGTAAGGTGATGATGCGAAAACAATATAAATATCTACGTGACATTAGTTTTTTTTTGTTTATTAAATGTAAATGAATTATTAATACTTTAAAAGTAAAATTATGAAGAAAAAAAAACATTATCTAACCTGAAGCAGTAAGCAAATTAAATTGACGCATAATTCAAATCTTCACAACTTCGTGATAGGTTAATAGTAAAATTAAAATTGTCCATTTTTTAAATATATAAACTAAAATGGAATTATTAAATTTATGGAAGACAAAATTATCCATTTTTAGAATATGCGAATAGAGAATTGAACGATTAAAACTATGGACTGCCAAAATTGTCTATTTTTCAAATATATCAAAATTATAATTAAACTATTAAATTTAAAAAAAAACGAACACTACCAAAAATATTAAATTATTTGAAAATTATATTTAAAAACATTCGTTACTTGTAAATTACTACTGGTGATATACATACATACATATATATACATACATATATATATATATATATATATATATATATATATATATATATATATAATTATATTATTACGATTAAACATATTTTTTAAATTAAAATTTTTAAAATGATTCATATTAACTATATTAAACGTTAAAATGAACATTTTTGTCTTTTAATATATTGATGGTATAATAGTGTAAACATTTAATCATACAAAAAAATAATTAATCACATCCTAACTTATAATCACCATTAATATATAATTCACGTATTAATTAATCATAAATTAATAAAAAGAAATAAATATCTACGTGGTCTAAATAATTTATATTTTTAAAAAAATAATTTAATGAGGTTAAATTCACCTTAATCCTAATTCTAATTCATTTGAGAGATGATTTTGAAGATTGAAACTTTTTTCGATCCTTCTTAAAGGATTTCTTAAAGTAAAATTTTTCAAGAATGGATTACAACTGATCCATGAACCATGAGTGAAGTTTAACCTTTAAAATAGAGTTTTTTCACAAATGAACTATCGCTTCAGGTTAGATAATGTTTTTTTTCTTCATAATTTTACTTTTAAAGTACTAATAATTCATTTACATTTAATAAACAAAAAAACTAATGTCACGTAGATATTTATATTGTTTTCGCATCATTATCTTACCTTAACAATTTTTTAATATATGTAGACTAAGTCAAATAATTGAAAGAATGAAGGCTGAAATTATTTTTTAGACGCATATAATAATTATAATTAGGTTTAATTGCTTCCTTTGTCCCCAGTTTGGTTGAATTGTGTCAAATTCATCCTCATTTTTAAAAAAGTTTCATTGTCGTCCTTACGTGGTGTAAAAGTGTCAATTGAATCCAAACATTGAAAAAATTTGTGTCAATTTAGTCATCTCCGTTAAATACACACTAACTCCGTTGAGTGTCTGATTATTTGGCAGTAGAGAAGTAAAACGTGGCAACTGAGTCACAGTAGTGGTAATGACGTGACAATGATATATTTGAGAACATGGAAATAGGTTATTGAATTGGGGAAATTAAAATCAGAATTCATTTAGGGTATTTGTATTTGTGAACGAAAAATAATTAGGGCATTTGAGATATTTGATATAGAGTGTTTCTGAGTTTTGAAAGCAGAACGCGTTTGGTGATTTGGAAGCGTTTGGTGATTTCGAAGTGCGAAGTGGGTTCCATTCGAAGGTCCATTGGAAGGTATGTCTACATTGCTTTCGTTGGGTTTATGGTTGCTTTGGTGTGTGTGTTTGCTTCGTGTGTGTGTTTGCTTTTGTTGTGGTCCCCCATAAACTATTATCTCTGTTTGTTGTTGTCCCCCATTATGGGTGTTGTGTGTGGTCCCCCATTGTAGGTTAAAGTCAATCTTTATGCTGTGTTTAGGGTTTAGTACAAATTTGTTTTAATTGTTTATGGTCTGTTTAAAGTGCTTTGTGGAAGTGTTGTACCCTGATGGGTTGACAGTCGTATCCTGATATGTAAATGTAGTGTTATTTTGGTCAATTAAATGTAGTGTTATTTGGGTAAAGTTAGACTGACATGATTTTTTATATTAGTGTAGGATGCCTAACTGTGATGTCGAAGTGGTCTTTCACCATGGGGGCAAATTTGTGAATGATGGGTCATTTAAATATGAGAATGGTCAAACATCTACTTTAAAAATTGACCCAGATAGATGGAGCTACTTTGAAATTATGTCCATTTTGAAGGAGATGGGCTATATTAATGTTAAAGAGTTGTGGTATTCAGTGGGTGGTGGTACTGTGTTAGAAGGAAGGTTAGAACTATTATCTGATGACAAGGGTGCATGTCATCTGGTCAACCTTGCCATTTTGAATGGTTAATCTCACCTGTATGTTGTACACATGGTGTCAGATCCTGAGTACGTTCATATGTTGGGGGAGGGTGACAGTGATAATCGTGTAGAGGTAGAGTGTGAGGAAGAGTGTGAGAAGGCTGTTTTGGGGGAGGGTGTACAGGCTGACAATGATAATTGTGTGGAGGCAGAGGCTGAGGGAGACACTGATGGGGCTGTTTTGGGGGAGGGTGTAGAGGCTGACAATGATAACATTGTGGAGGCAGAGGTTGTGGGAGAGGATGTTGGGGCTGGTTTGGGGGAGGGTGTAGAGGCTGTTAATGATAACTTTGTGGAGGCAGAGGCTGAGGGAGAGGATGTTGGGGCCGTTTTGGGGGAGGGTGTAGAGGCTGACAGTGATAACTTTGTGGATGCAGAGGCTGAGGGAGAGGATGTTGGGGCTGTTTTGGGGGAGGGTGTAGAGGCTGACAGTGATAATTTTGTGGAGGCAGAGGCTGAGAGAGAGGATGGGGGACATGATGACTACGATGTTAGAAGTTGGAATGGAGATGAAGAGGATGTGTTGAGTGAAGATGATTTCTGTAACCGTAGTGAGGAAGTTGAAGTGGGTGGACCAAGTGGGAAGTGTCCTCCATTACAGCATGTACATGACAGAGGTTTATCTGACAATTCTTGAGAATCTGAAAGTTTAGACAGCCTTGTATTAAGTGATTCATCAAATGATGATAGAGACCGTTATGGAAATTTTGGCATTTTTTCATTGCCCAAAAGTATGGAACACTATAACTGGGAAGTGGGGACATTCTTCAGTGAAAAAAAAGATTTCACAGAAGCAATAAGAAGCTACGGTGTAGAGAATGGTAGGAAATTGAAGGTTTTTAAAAATGATAAAAGAAGAGTTTCTGTTAAATGTTGTGGGGCAAAAGGGAAGTGCCCATGGTACGCATATTGTGCATATAAGGCTGCCCAAAATACATGGCAGTTAAGGAAGATTATAAACAAGCATACCTGCAGTAGAGAATTTAATATGCGTTTAGTGACATCAAAATGGTTAAGTGGGAGGTTAGAGAAGACCATAAAAGAAAATCCAAATATTAATTTGACTAACCTCCAAAACAAAGTTTGTAAGAAATGGAATATTAATGTGTCTCGGTCAACAACCTTTAGGGCAAAGAAAATGGCACACAAGAAAATTGAAGGTGATTTTGAAGAACAATATAAAAGGGTATATGACTATGCCAATGAGCTGCTTAGGTCAAATCCTGGATCAACTGTCAAAGTTAGTGTAGAACCTAATGAGGGGAACCGAGTATTCAAGAGACTTTATGTTTGTTTGAAGGCATGTAAGGTGAGTTTCATATCATGTAGGCCCATTGTAGGTTTGGATGGGTGTTTCTTGAAAGGGAAATATGGCGGTGAATTGTTAACAGCAGTTGGAAGAGATGGTAATGACCAAATGTTACCTTTGGCATATGCTGTTGTGGAGGTGGAGAATAAGGAAACCTGGACTTGGTTTTTGGAATTCTTGATTGATGATCTTGGTGGTGTTGAAAATTGTTCAACGTATACATTTATCTCAGATCAACAAAAAGTAAGTTATATTTCATTGTTTTTTATTATGAGACCTTAGTCTTCCATGTTCATGTTCAGTAAATTTACTTTTATCATTTGATAGGGACTTCTGCCAGCAATACAAGAACTTCTACCTCGTGTTGATCAAAGGTTTTGTGTCCGCCACATATATGCAAATTTTAGGAAAAAATATCCTGGAAAAAATCTGAAACGTCTATTATGGAAGGCAGCATCATCAACCCATCCTCAAGCATGGGAGGCAGTCATGAGAGAAATAAAAGATGTCAATGTAGAGGCCTTTAAGCACTTGATAGCTATTCCACCAAGGTATGTTTTCAAGAGTGTTAGCCATGTCAATTATTTAGAACTGTTTGGTTGTGTTATAAATGTGTGTGTTTTTCTTTATATAGATTTTGGTCAAGGTCAAGGTTTACACCTACAGCTGCTTGTGACACCCTAGTAAACAATATCTCTGAAGCTTTTAATAGTGTGATCTTGGATGCAAGGGCTAAGCCCATCATAACAATGATGGAAGACATTCGTATGTATCTAATGAAGAGATGGGCAAGAAATAGAGAGAAGATAAGGTCATATGAAGGTTCCTTTTGCCCCAAAATTTATAAACGATTTCAAAAGGAATTAAACAACACAAAATATTGGATACCTAGGTATGATTTCATAATATGAAGTTTTATTTGTTTTAATTTCTTTACTTTACTTACTCACTTGAATCCAAATTTCATTTTCCAGCTGGTCAGGATTGAAATTATTTGAAGTGAGACACACTTCCAACATTGGTGACAAGTTTGTTGTTGACATAGATAAAGTGGACTGTAGTTGCAGGAAATGGAGTATAACAGGAATCCCATGCTGTCATGCCCTCACTGCCATGACATTTTTAAACATCAATGGAGAAGACTACATCTCACATTGGTTTACAAAGTCAACCTATGAACAAACATACTTTCCAATGATATATCCAGTCCACGGTGCTCATATGTGGGAAATGACTTCAATGCCTGATGTGTTGCCTCCACCTAAGAGAATTTTGCCTGGTAGACCGAAAAAGAAAAGAAGATTAGAGCCTTGGGAGCTTAAGAAAGATGACACTCAACTAAGACAAGGTGGAACACGTAAGAGATGTGGCATATGTAGAGAGCTTGGACATAAAAGAAATAATTGTCCACAAGCTGCCCAAGCTGCTCCAAGAACTCCAAATGCAACTCAATCCAGTCAAATTACTCAATGCGAGGTTGAACAACCCCAACAAAGTCACCCATCAACAACAGCACCTCAGACAACTTCAACACCAGCTGACCCAACTGCCACAGCACCTTCAAACTGATTTAGAAAGTCATTAGCTATTATTAATATGTATTTTGGTACTTTGTTTCGGCTAGCACCTTTTTTTGGATACAAACTTCAATATGTATTGTGTGCTGATGTATTATTTGATGAAGCAAAGTATTGTGTGTTCAATGAATATGATGTCCAGTTTGAAGCACAGTTTCTGATGAATCTTATATTATTTATTAGTTATTTTCATTTCAAGATAAATGACAACTGCAATATTGTTTGTACTGCATCAAATTTGAATTCAGCTGCATGTCGGATCAAAACTTTCTGCATGTCGGATAAAAACTGGCAGATGAGTTAGTTTCTGTGCGACTTAGAAGGAAATTGGACGCTCGTCGCTCAGGACGCTCGTGGCCAGGACGCTAATCGCCCAACACGCTCGTCACATAGCAAGGGCACGCTTGGTTCATCGCAAGCGGACGCTCGTCGCTCCCTACACGCATAAGAGGACGCTCGTCCAGAGAATATGAAATGGACGCTCGTCAAGACGCTCATCCAGAGAACATCAAGTGGACGCTCGTCGCCCAGGACGCTCGTCGCCAGGACACTCGTCACATAGCAAGGGCACGCTTGGTTCATCGCAAGCGGACGCTCGTCGCTCCCTACACGCATAAGAGGACGCTCGTCCAGAGAATATGACATGGACGCTCGTCAAGAAGCTCATCCAGAGAACATCAAGTGGACGCTCGTCGCCCAGGACGCTCGTCGCCAGGACACTCGTCACATAGCTAGCGCACGCTCGTCGCCAGTATAGTTAAAGAAACTAATTACAATATTAAGAATTGATCAATTTCATGTGTCAATTCAATTAAGAATTCTTTGATCATTTTTTTTATTTTTAGAAAACTTGTATAGGTGTTTTTGACAATAATTTTGGTTTATCAAATGTAATTTGATTATTTAAAAAAATTATAACACTTAGATTTGCAATAAATTATGATTAATTACACTTTTTTTTATTTAAAATGAACATTTTTTTTAAAAGGCTCATGAGTTAATCTTAGCCCACAAGACTTTTGTAGATGTTTTATCCATGTAAACTTTTTATAAGAGACTTTTTGACTCTGAGTTTTTTCGGTTTCAACCCATGTAGATCAGGACCAAATCATGTTAGAAGACCAAATTGACGGGTCTATGTTTTTTCAAGAATGGTTAAAGCTTACCCATGAATTATGAGTCAAGTTGATATAATATGTTTTATATAATTAATTGAAATTTCTTTGCATTAATACCTTAAAAGGAAAATAACTTTTATTGTACTAATCTATTATTTAAATTGGAGTGCAACGCTAAAAATGTATGAGAAGAACCAACTACTTTTTATTAATTCATTTAAATAACATAATAGAAAAAAAGTATCAATACTTCTATACGTCGTTATTATTATTATTATTACTTAGATGATTTCGACCTAACAACTAAGAATATAATAAATTCAAACATCTATTTCTTCTCTTAAAATTAAAAAAGACAAATATACTTTTGGTAGCTATTGACATCATATAGTATATACTCTAAATCAATGGCCAGTATCACATTAGATAGCCACTGGACAAAATTTACTTTCGTACACAGTAGAAAGGAACTATCACAAATAGAAATGATTTTCATTGGAATTAACACATATATGTCGATGAATTGACTCTTTGTTACCTAACAAATACATATCCTTATATATTTTATTCACCAAAAAATTTATTAGTTTATTTACATAATAATAAATAATAATAATAATAATAATATTATTGTTATTATTATTATTTTATGTACATTCAAACTTCTAAAAGAAAACATGAGATATTACGATAGTCATATATATTTTTAACTTATTTCATATTTTTTTCTTCTCTTTTGTTCATTTTCATCGATCCCTCTTTTGAGCTATGTGTACTTTCTTTTTTCCACTCTCATTGCAATTGTTTTTAATGTGCTTTTGATTTTTATGGATTTTATTTTTAGTCAAGAAAGTTATCTATAAATGTGACATTGAGGTTTACTTTACATAAGGAAATTGAAATCATTTTCAAATTAATCAAAATTAAGATGATAAATTAATGATTTTTTATATGGTATATAATTTTGTTACTTTTAATCTAATCTAAGATTTAGATTTACACTTAAATTATTCTCAACAATTTTTATATTTAAATTTTTTTAGCATTTTTGAAAGGGATTTTAAATGTGTTTGTTGAAATTTTATATTAAATAAATTGATATGATTTAGATAGTAGAAATCTTATCATAATTATTTAAAATTTATTATTTGTTAAAATATATTATATTAATATCCATTGTCAGATCTTATGAAACCATCATTAATATTTAATTCGTAGTATGTTTAAGAAAATGTATTTTGATTCACGTTAATAAATAAGACGAATTAACACTATATAAATAACATGAATCTGCACTTTACAAACTATTCTTATAAAATGAAATAGGTATACTCTTTAAAAGTGGTTCAGATTCATTTTTATGATTGGTTTGGAAGGGAAAGTCTACTTTGCCTCAGGGACAACGTTCAAACAGGATGGAAAAAAAATGCTTATACCAAACAATAATGCTACATTAGTAGTCCACAGCGACGGCTAAGAATTAAAGTTTTGATCTTTTAAGTTGTTCCTTTGCCACATATCTTCCTAGAGCTGAATCATTACTTAACCTAGAAGTTTCTCAGGTAAATTTCTAAGAATATGCATCCGAAATGATTTCTGTATGGAAGCATCCTTTTACGTTTTGAGAAAACCAAAAAGTATCACTGTATAGTTCCAAAGATTCTTAAATTATATCTTATTATTTGATTAATACTATAATATTGTAATTTAATATTCCTAGTGATTCATGATTTAGACTTAGGTGGGGATATGTCTTGATGAGAAAGAAAAGGGTCTCAGTCTCATCCTTTATTATTTATACCTGGTTGTGGCACTCTTGGTGACTCTGTCTAGCTTTGAAATTGTAGCATAAACCACAACCCATTCATTTCACCATGAGACCTTCTGTGGGGAGTTTCTCTTCCTCCTTCACAAATGTTCGTTCTGCCTCCTCATGGTTCGAGTTGTATGCAGCTTTCTCCACATTCATCATGCTTCTAAGAAGCGCAATCAACGATCTCATACCCCAACAAGTTCGCTCTTTCGTACACTCCAAACTGAAAGCTTTCTTCTCAAACCGTCAAAAAAGCAACGTTGTCTCACTTCAGGTTACTGAACTTTGGGATGGCCACACCAACCAACTCTTCCAAGCCGTCCAAGAGTATCTCCCGGCTAGGATCACCCACTCTTACAAATCCCTCAAGGTTGGGAAAATTTCAAAGCACAAGAACATAGTAATGGCAGTGGATGGAAATCAGGACGTGGTGGATGAATTTGAAGGCATCAAGCTCAAATGGAAGCTGGTTGAACAAAACTCCCAAAAAGAATCTGATAATCGTGATCCTCTTCGTCCTCGCAAGTTACCTAGTTTCCAGAGGGAGTCCTTTACTCTAACCTTCGATGAGAAGCATAGAGATGTGGTCATGAACAAGTATCTCGAGCACGTTCTGAACGAATACCAGGAGATGCAAGCAAAGCAGAGAACCATCAAGATCCATTCCATTGGTGGTGGAAGATGTTGGCAGAAAAGCGACTTGACTCATCCGGCGTCGTTCCAGTCGCTTGCATTGGATCCAGAGCAAAAACAGGGAATCATTGATGATTTGGACCGGTTTTTGCGGAGGAAGGAGCTGTACAAGAAGGTGGGGAAGCCTTGGAAACGTGGCTACCTCTTGTATGGTCCCCCAGGAACAGGAAAATCTAGCCTTATTGCTGCCATGGCCGACCACTTGAAGTTTGATGTGTATGATCTGGAACTAACCTCTGTGTTTTCTAACTCAGACCTCATGCGGACCCTGAAGGAGACAGCTAACCGCTCCATCATCGTCATCGAAGACATTGACTGCAACAGAGAGGTGCATGTTCGACCAACACCAAAAGCCTTTTCAGATTCCGATTCAGACGATGACCACAAGCATGTCAATGTTCGTTTTCTAAATCAGCACCTTTCCCTTTTTATTTTCTACAAAATTTAAAAGTTTCTCCAACCTCTCTTTTTTTTGTTCAGAAAATAACTGACTAACTATCATTGCGTAGATTAAGACAAGCAGGTTTACTCTGTCGGGTCTGCTTAACTACATGGATGGGTTATGGTCGAGTGGAGGAGAGGAGCGGATTTTGATCTTTACCACCAACCACAGAGAAAGAATCGACCCTGCGTTGCTGCGCCCTGGTCGTATGGACATGCACATTCACTTGTCCTTCCTCGGAAGCAAGGCATTTCGAATTCTAGCTTCCAATTACTTAGGCGTTGAAGGAGATCATCCACTTTTTGAACAAATTGATGATCTGTTGGAGAAAATAGATGTCACCCCTGCAGTGGTAGCGGAGCAACTAATGAGACACGAGGATCCTGACGTTTGTTTGGAAGCACTTGTTCAATTTCTCAAACAAAAGACCAAGGAAGCCAAATTTTAGACTAGTCATGTTTTAGAGTCTTCTCAACTGTATCATCACTCGGATAAGATGCAGAACAAAAACCAGTATCTTTTTGTTCTGTAGTGTTTTAGATGGGTAATTGTGTGTCTAGAACAGTGGTAAAATTCAATGCCGAAAACGATTTCGAGATTCTAAATCTATGATAACTTTTAGACTTATGCATAAAGTACGACACTAGTTTTGCTGGGAAGTTTATATTTTACAAAGAGTTAAGAGAACATGCCGTAGAATCTTGGTTTGGTAGGTTCAAAACAAAATTATGAGCCAACAAGACTAATTAAAAATAGGGAATTATGATTATTCTCACACGCTGGGGTTACTCATACTCTACAATCGCGCTTTTACTACTTCTAATTTGCTTTACAACTTCCTTTAAAGTAAGATGTTTCGTTACATTGTGGTTCTTATGAGCCATGTTTAGACTGATATTTAATATGTTAATGGGGAATATGAGATGTAAAATATTGTTATTTGAAGACGTGTTTAGCACTTGGATATTTTGAATTGCTGTTTTGGTACCATGTTACTGGTTGAAGAAAGATCCAATAATAGTTGTCCCTAATTTTTTCTTATTTGGAGGTGATACCGAGTGACTGACTCTTGCAGATCATGATGTTTATTTAGGTATTACAAAAGGCAAAGTTTCTTGTTATCATTTTGTCTCCTTTCGTTTGTTTGTATATCGTGACTACTGCTTTTAAAGTATGTTCCGACGCTATATCAAAACCCTGTTTTTTCTTTTTAATGTATCAGTCTTAAACCTTTTCAAATTCTCTCGTTTCGCATAACCTGTCTTTCTGAAAGATCCATGACAAGGGAAAATCTGTAGCTGGAGGAGTGTGTCATCATCACGTGTCAACAGGTGTTTCGTCTTCAAGCCTGGTGTCGACCTCCATTTTCGTGAGATGGAGAATATGTGTGTCTTGGGATATAAAGAGGTCTTGTGGTGAAATCTGTTGTAAAACACACATGCTTGTTTTTTGTGTTATGGTGCGTAAGAAATAAGCATACATATTTATTTGTTAATGTGAAATCAACAAAACACCGTGCTCATCTTTAATTCATTTCATCAATTAATGATGGATACACATTACATGGACAGAAAAACAAAAGAACAAGTATATTACGGACTTCATTTTTATAACTTTTATTTTATATATTTATGTAATAAATACTTCGTAGGATGAATTAACAAGATATTACTCTCAAGAACCTATGTTGCTTGAATACAGTGGGCAGTGTCCGTTGTTTGGACAACTATACACAATTACATGTACGTACATATATTGTTCATTTACCGATACCAGCAATCACACAGTGCTACCCTTTCATTTCAACGAGAGTCTGAAGTTTTGGATAGAAAATGTAGCTAGCTAGCCTCTTAGCAACTGATTAAAAGTAAGAAAAGCCCGAAGCCTACATCAGCGATTTTAGTTTGCGGAGACAAGTAGTAGTAGCTGCAACAACCTTATTCGACCATATATCTTGGACCAGGAGACTAAAAACTACGCTCTCTTCTCATTCTCCTTGTCCTTCTTTGAGTCACACCAATGTTGCTCTTGCTAATGCCGACACCTGGTTTTTGCTTGCAACCAACCTTGCGCCTTTTGGAAGGTTGTGGTTTCTCAGGACCATAGTTCTCGCAAACATCACCCTCCATCTTCTTTCTCTTCAGTAGCTTCACGAATGCTTCAAGTGTGGCCTCCGCGTCCTCGTTCTTCATCAATTCCTCTGCCACTTGCGCTGGGGTTATCTGTATGTCCTCTATCAACCCCTCTATCTCTCCAAAGAGGGGATGTTCAGAGGGAGTTTCCAAGTAGTTTGAGGCCAAAAGCTTGAAGCCTTGGTAGGAGCAATAGGACATGTGAATGTGCATGTCCATTCTTCCGGGCCGCAACAGTGCTGGGTCTAGTCTCTCTTTGTGGTTGGTGGTGAATATGATTATTCTCTCGTCTCCACAACTGGACCATAGCCCATCAATGAAGTTTAGTAACCCCGACAAAGTCAACTGCATCCATCCATCAGATTCTCTGTCAGCCTATCATCAATTTGACTTTACAAACTTTAACAATCACAACAACAACATTGAACTTCATAAACGATAGTGTACGTGCACGTTCTTTTTTTACTGTCAGAAATTATCAGGTTAAGTGCATAACAATTTGAACTTGTAATCTAAACGCAAAATTCTATTTTATTTCAGTTGACCAACTCATTCAGATGATAGTAAAAAAAATTATAAGTTCAGATATGTTGACTGTCAAATCCATGAAAACAAAACTGTCTGAATAGTGGGAGAGTCAAAGAAAATGGAAAATGTTATTATTGTCACATAAAATACATATGATGTTAGATCATAGAAGTTATTTCAGTTATGTTCATTGTGAGTTAGTTATGTACACATGTTTCAGTTAGGGGATGTATCCGGGAAAGTATCCGTAAATAGGGATGCAGTAGCCTGTGAACTCATATACATGCTAAATAGAACAGAGAATTTTTCACCCTGTGTGTGGAGTGACAGGTAACGACAAAAATTAGCATATATAGCAAGCAAGCAGTGATATAATAATAAAATAGGACATATGTAGAAAAATTAGAATGTAAAAGAGGAGTTTGAAAAGTAGATGTGAGTAACATAATCTTGCTTTCATAGGTGGAAAGATGCTAAATTTACTTAAAAATTGGATAACATGTTGTAGAATAAAAAAGTAGCGCACGCGGCGGGTTAAAGAAAATTGAAGGCGACAGTAACAGTGTTGCTTTTTATACATGGATGGTTTTAATTGTGATGAAAATAAGCAATGTAAAATATTCCGTAACATGTCCTACCAAATTAACAGAGAATAAAATATGACAGCAACATGAGTCCATAATAGAAGCTTTACACGGAAGATCGTCTTGTGTGGCATCCACCATCCAATGACATTTAACAACGACATTCGAACCACAGGTACTTGTACTCTTTCTCTCGCTAATTGTCAAACACAAAACAACAAAAAAGAGGAAAAGAAAAATGAAATGGCCGAACGAATTGCGTGGATTGACAGTGAAATGCCCATTTTTGATCCTTTGGAATTGAAAGTGGCATTTGGACGATGTGGCAAATGCTTTGGATGGTTTTAATTTAACTTCTTCATTCACTGATAGTCTTTAAATTACCATCAACACCCAATTACTAAACTGCACGGTAGTCCCCACTAACCAATTCAGGGCGTGCTTTTATAAACGGCATGTTTCCACTAGCAAGAGAAATGATAGAAAAAGGTTTCCACTCCAATGAGAAAATGAGTCTAATAACACATGGTAAAGCAGTGAACCTGTCCTGTCAAATTCTATAACTCTATCTATTGTTGCATTCTACACACTTAGATCAGAACCCACGTGGTCGGCTTGCGTTTTGGAAAACAACCATTTTTGGCCAAGAATTCCCCTTTGGTGCTTTTGGTAAATGTAGCAAAAGGAACACAACGATTCGCATTTTCTTACGAGGTCGACCAGACTACTTCTCTCTTTATTCTTTTTAACTACAAATTTCACCTTTTTATTTATCTTTGTTTACTTGAATGTATTTGAAAATTGAAAAGAGTGATAGAGTAAATTTATTTTGTTGCTTATTTGAGTTAGAATAAATTTAAAAACAACTTTTATGAAAATTAATATAAAATTTGATTAATTTGCCATATTAAAAAAATATTTTTTCAAATTCAATTCATCTTCAAATTCACTCGAATAAAAAAAAATATTTTTAAATTCTCTAAAATCCACAATAAAGCTTCCTAAAAAATTTAAAAACAACAACTAATATGATATGATAAGTATTAGCCACTGTGACATGAATACTGGTTCAAGAAATCCATATTTTTTCTGTCTACAAACATCATAACTTTTTATTCCGTTAAAAATCACAATTAGCAGCATAATTTTTAAGACATTAATTATAGAAATCAACCGGTGGATGGCATTTTTAGATAAGTGCCTAAATTAATCTGTTTTAATTCATTGAATACAATGATGAGAAAATCCAAATGTATTAATTGCAGGATAAGAGAGAGGTGAAAGTAGAATGAATGAAAGGGAGGATATGATAATAGAGAGTAGAAAAGTAAGAAAGAAATACTAACCTGTACGTCAGTTTGTTTACGTCCATCTCCATGGCGGCGCTCTGGGAGATCCACACTGCAATCAATGTCTTCAATGACCAAGATGGACCTGTTAGCGGTGGCGAGAAGAAGCTTTCTGAGGTCGGAATCCCTTACAATGTTCCCGAGTTGGAGGTCAAAGATGTCAAATTTCAAGTAATTGGCCATGGCAGCGATCAAGCTGGATTTGCCAGTCCCAGGAGGGCCATAGAGCAAGTAGCCACGTTTCCATGCCCTCCCTACTCTCTTGTAAAACTCCCTCCTTTTGACGAACCTGTCCAAGTCCTCTATCACCGCATTCTTCAGGTCCGGCTCCATCGCCAGCGTCTCAAACGTGGAAGGATGCTCCAGGTTTATGGAGTCCCATTTGACCCCGCTGAAACAGTAGGAAGTGTTGAGCGTGTGCATCTTCAGCACGCGTTCCTCGTCTTTCATCTCCTTCGCCTTCTCCAGGATGAAGGGCAGATAGCAGTCCAGCACCATTTCCTTGTGTTTCTTCGGGAAGCTGAGCTCGAACGACCGCTTTTCGGATCTTACGGAGATGTTGCTGTTGGTGTGGTCGTTGGGGTTGTTCTTCTCGGACTCGGCACAGATGAATCTCCACTTGAAGAAGGCGCCGTTGAAGCAGTCCACCACCTTCTCACCCTTTTCTAAGCGAATGGTTAGTTTCTTCTCCTTGGGGCTCTTGCTGATCTTGAGCCTCTCGTTTTCGGGGCTGACGCGGGTGGAGAGGTAAGCCTCCGCGGCGTCGTAGACTTGGTTACGGGCTATGCCGGTGGACTCTTCGATGATGAGGGTGAGGGTAGGGGAGCGAGGCCTGATGAGGTAGCGGAAGGTGTTGAAAAGGTAGCCGCGGATTGGGTGGGGAATGAGCTCGTTGGCCATGGAACGCAGCAGCATGATAGAGGCTGTCATGGAGGCGTAGGCTGAGAAGATTGAGGAGGGAGAAGGCATGTCTCTTGGGGAAAACATGGTGGTATGCGGTGGCTATGGCTAATGCTATACAGAAACTAATCACACACTACTCAGAGTTGGTAGAGCAGAGAGAGAAGAGGGACATATATAGAGTATGTTGGGCTTAGAAATGTTATGTGTTTGGTGATCACAGCTATGGGTTTTGATTGGGAAGCAGAAGGTGCATGTATGTGTGGAAATCCTACTGTGCATGTCTTTTCCTTTCCTTTTTCTTTTTATTTTCATTTCAACAAATATCTGTGTGGTGTGTTTTTTCTCTCTCGTATAACGCTTATAGATGTATGTATGTGACTCACCCCGGCCTACACTTATCTCCTTTCATTAAGAAAAAAATTGAATAAAATTAACGAAAGTGAGACAAATCTCATTAATATATACTCTAAGACTCTAATATCATATCGTTTATAGAATGATATAACTCTAATATCATATCGTTTAAAGAATAATTATGATGTATTATTTTAAATAATAGAATAATATATATATATATATATATATATATATATATATATATATATAAATATCCTATAATTCTCTATTTATTAAAGGAATGACAATTGCATAAATGTGCACAAAATATAATAATGTCTAAATTATAGTCAATACAATATTGGATTACCTAATATTTACTAATAGAATATTTGATATATTTTAACATCCTCACCCAAGTTGGTGCATAGATATCACACATTCCCAACTTGAATATAGACTCATTAAACAAGTTTCTTGACGTTCCTTTGGTGAGAACATCAGCCAATTGTAATTATGATCTCGTGTCCTTAAAGAAAACTGTGAGCTGCAAAAGTAATAGTGTCAATCACACCAATAATCCTTAGTAACTCGTGCATGAAAATAGTAACATTGAGGAGGTGAATGAAGGAGAAAGTGAAAGAAGAGAAAAACGAACTGAGAGAAAAATAAGATTCAAAAAAGGATGAAAATGACCTAAAGTAGTAATGGTAGCTTAACAATCAATTAGCAAGAAAAATAAAAAAAATAATAAAAAAGAGGAAGAAAGAGACGAAATAATTTATTTTATCGTTTGATGTTATCTATAAATATTTACTTTAAGTACATTTCTTAACGAATTTTTTATGGTCAATACTTATAAGTAAATGTTTGCATTGATCGAGTTGATTGATAAATTTAATTCACCGATAAATTTATGTTTGTTGATCCAAGTGATTTATATCAAATGTGTGTTATCAATAGTAATTTTATGATTTTTAAAGTGATTGTTGAAATAATATTTTGTATAATTATATGTAATAAATTGTATATTTTTTATAATTTGAGTGTGTTTTAACGATGAAATAAAATTGTCAAGAAAGCAGGTCATGTACAACTCAATATTACTACTTTCATAATCAACGTTTTAGTTTGAATGATTTGACTAAAATTTCAGAACTTTAAATAACTAAATATCTTCATTTTAAAATAAAAAAGTTATAAATAAAATAATCAAAAGCATGTTGTAACTTTATCTTTCCTTATTTTATTATTTAGAATAGAATGAATCTTTCTCAAACACTATCTTCGTAACGCGACACTCTTGAAGTTTCTAACTATCAAACTAATTTTAAAAGCCTTGAAAATGATTTAATCGATATTTTTTTGACAGCAAACCCAACCTGAGAATATTTTTAGTAAATCTATCTGATTTCACAATCAACCTTAACCAGTCATAAACACTAGCTCGTCATTGATTTTGTCTAGCTATCTTCCAGTTCATATTTTCTTCCGGTTCTACAGTTGTAATGGAAATATTTCTTAAAATACAGAATTAAAATGAGAATTGTGACATCCCCAAAATATACGACATGTATATATAATAAAGACGTCATTCAGTTATAAGATTGGAAAGCAGTTAGAGACATAAGGCAGACTATATGAGTTACAGTCATCCAAAATAAAATCAGAGTTGGTCTCTTAAACACAGAGGACCACTGAAAATTTTCTCCAGAGTAGTTCTACAAATCAAAAGCCTAAGCATACTAAGCTGCAACATCACCGTCTTCCAGTGCTTGCTCCACACATACCTCTTCTTCATCTGCTCACATCCAATTGGATGATCATTGCAAAAGAAAACACATACAACATGCACAAACACAAGCAAGCAAGGGTGAGCTAGATATAAAAAAAAACATGTTATACAGATAGCACAGTTAATTCATGTTATCATACATAGATTCATATAAAAGAACAATTAAGCCATACTCATTAAACCATAGTTCACACACTCACACGACATGTAAAAGTTCATCAATCATGGTAAATTGGCATTACAAAACTTGTTACTTTATACCCCGACCTGTTACTTTATAGACCGACTCGTCCGGACTAGAATGATTACCGAGCTATGGCGGGTCATGCACTCGTTGTGGCTTTATGAAACTTGGGCACTACCGCCCTGGCACTACCGCCTTGTGAAACTTGGGCACTACCGCCCGGTGGAACTTTGGGCACTACCGCCCGGCCACAGTCACGAGGTTAATCCGTTATCACTCACCTTGGATCATATGGAAGCATCCAAGACTAGGACCTCCTGCTACTCCTCACCACATGTTCAATCCTCTCTACATGAGAAGAAAGACCATTGGAGTTTCAGGATGACCCCCAAAACTGAGCTACCATGTAATCATTCTATACAACCCCAAAACACCACCATGTATCCTCTCCTTGAGGATCATGGAATTACGTCCATCCATCATACTTTTCAGAAACCACATACTTTCACTTTTACATTGCTTACAAACATAGATATAATACTAATTATACTTCAAAAGACCACAAACAACTTAACAAGTCATAAAAAATCACACGAAACCATTCCCTGTACATTAATAGGCAATAACAGTCCAAGAAGAACCACTAAACAACACAGAACCCCTTAAACTCATACTTAGACAAAGAAAACAACTTTGAAACCATCACCAACAGTTCCGGAAAGGTCCAAAACCCCTAAAACGAACTAAAGAACATCCGAAACGGACATCCGGAACTCCCAAAACATCAAAAACACCGAAAACACTCAATCTGTCACACATAATTCGCACAGCGCACCCCCCTTGGTGCGCTGAGCGAATTTCCCTGACGGGAAAGTGTTTTTCAGCTAAAATTCGCATAGCGCACCACCCTTGATGCGCTGGGCGAATTTTCCTGACAAAGGGACATCTAAAATTCGCATAGCGCACCCTATTTCGCATGGCGAATTAATTCGCAGCATACATCACACCTCAAACCTCTCGCTATGCACCCCACTCGCTCTTCGAATTAAATGGGCAGTGATCCCAGACAACCACCAGTCGCATAGCGACAGGATTCATCATGGCGAGTCCATAAACAGTGAGCATCAACCTCTGATAATTCGCACAGCGCACCAACTCGCACAGCGAATTACCAAGACAGTGAGCACCCCTCTACAGGGTCTCGCTATGCGAGACAACTCGCATAGCGACACTGCATAATCTGCAGAACGTGAATTCTGCAGAATCACACACTCACACTAATCCTTACCACTTCCAGTTATTTCCCCAACTTCTAACCCTCCTAATTCTTGTATCACGCCTAATTAAACTTGTCTAGATGATTATAAACGTTCTTAGCATGATTCTAAAGTGATTACTACCAAGTTTTTCAACTTAAATTTCCAAGTTCATCAACCCAAGGACCCAATTTTGATTCTACCATTTTAAACACGACTAAGACAGGATTTCCACCTCAACCACATCTCCCTAACCCAATTGGTCATCGGAGAAGAATCAGATGTCTGAACGCATCAGTCTCACCTTCGACGCCAGCACATATGACTAGTCACAACTGACTGGACCAGGCCAGGGCTGCTCTATGATCAGGGATGTGCCAACTCAGGTTTTTAAGATTCTTCTATCCTACCAACACAGTGCTCTCAACCTGTCCCAATTTACCACTCTACACTATCTCAGTACTTCAATCACACTCCCAATCATAGTAACTAAAATTCCTACCTCAGTTTACTTAGTCCCTCCCAAAATGACCATCATAACAGTATTAACGCTCTCCATCATATTTAATCACTACCACATGGTTAACCCCAAATTCAGTCACAACCTCAATTCATGGTTCACACAACATTCACATACAAGGCAGTGTCATATAACATAATTTACAGTTTCACATAAGAACATGTCAGTACATATTATTCTACACATTCAATCTTAAAACTCAACTTTAACAGCACAACAGTTCAGATTTCAACACACATACACCTCATACAATAAAATCAGAAGAAAACATCTAGCTCCCCTTACCTCAGAGTCGAACTACCAAGCTCATAGGAACACTCCTTTACGGTGTTTCACCAAATGAGAACTCAACCAAACCCTACAAACCACCAAGGTGGTGACAGTAACAGCTCTTAGAGCTTGATTTAACAAACAAAAATTATAACAAAACCCCCTAGTAACATACAACCAGTAGCATTTCATGTTCTAGGTTTTAGAATGGAGACAGAGAAGGGAAAAGTTGACTCACCGGTCCAATCGAAAATGCGATCGGTTCAAAAGGAAGCCTTCGGTGAGATGAACGTCTGAGCACCCTCCAACTCAAGATTGAAAGGTTCAAAGAGCTGGAAATTTAGAGAGAAGGCAGAGAGAGTTTAGGGCATGAGAGTTTTAGAGAGAAGGAGAAATGAAGTTCAGGAGAAGAAAATGAGTTCTGAAGAGCCCCTCCTAAGGTCAAGTTGGCCTTAGTTTGATGGGCCTGGCTGCCCCACATAAGGCCCAAAGGCCCCTTTATAAATTTACAGGCCCTTACAAGAATCACAATATTAAATTGTTTTACTGGTAAAAGATCCGTAGTGTATATAGTTTTGTACTATATGTGTAGTATATAAAGTATAAATTCTATGATTATTGTGGATAACTAAAAAGTTTATACTTATATTAAAATCTCTTAACTGTTCTATCATATTATATATGTGATAACTCCTCTTCTATAATTCCTTGCTATATTTTTTTGGACGTTAAAAATAGATGGAAATGTTGCGTAATCAAAATTAGAAGAATTACCTTTTTGATTTCTCATATTTATAGAAATAGTTTTGCATAACTTCTCCTTTATTCGGTGAGATTGGAAATGGGTTGAAGATTAAGTTATTCGGCAATATCAAAATATCTTCTTTTGGAAAATTATAATTTGACAATTATTTAATGTGGAATTGACAACTATTTATAATAATATAACAATGATAACATTTGAATTAACAAATGATATTTTTATAAATAATTAAATAAGTAGTTGTATGTGTGATATGAATAGTGAGTATATCACTAGTGTATTTCGTTCCACGTTGTGAAGTCACGTGTTAAGCACGATATACTGATGATTTTATTCATTAGAACAATGTTTATGTAAAACGAAAGACAGACCCAATGGAAGAAAAGAAATCTAAATGAGGTGGAAAAGATTTCGGGAGGAACTATATTCGCACTTTGTCCTTTTTATAAGATTCATACAAAAATGTTAACCATAAATTGAAGTAAAAAAGCGGTCAATTTAAAGTATGTATAATGCAGACATACGTAGATTACTATAAAAAAGCTACTTACGTCAAAATGAGCGGTTGGATTAAATTAAAAAAAAAGTTTTGCAAAATGTGAGTTAAACAAAATTCAATCCACTTAATTTGTGGGTTAACAAAATTCAAATCAGATTGAATGTGAATTGGCTCGAGACCAATAATAATAATTTTTTATTTTTTATTATTTTTTACAAGTTTTTTATTATAATTAGTTATTATTTTTAATTATATAAATGAATATTTTTATATTTAAATACATAATATTGTTGAATAAATTTTTTAAAAGTTTAGAAGTTTAATTTTTTTTAAGTCATATAGGTTACTTTGATTTCAATTATCTTTATAGTATTGATAACTTTTTGGCAAGTATACCAAATCGTTCCAAGTAATATAGAGTAAGTTCAAAGTATCGTTCTCCCAAAGGACTTGTGCAACACATGACAATTCTTTCTTTTATAATTCAATTAGACATCAAAGTGTACAAAAAACACAGGAAACTCTTTTTGGTATTTTTATCAAACAGTTGGTGTGCAAAGAATTTATATTTAAAAGAAACTTCGTTGGAATTGGGTTTCATGAATCATATGATGATAAAACTCTGTACAATATATCATTATTTCATTCAAACATTCACATCAAGGCATACTAGTCCTAATCCCTTAGCAACTAGTTCTAAATTAATATATCAAAATGCTAATCCCTTAGTCAATTTAATATACAATTTGCATTAAGTCCGATGTTAAGAATGATCAAGTTATTGAGTCTATCCCTAGATCCCAAATCACTTAAGTGCTCTATCTACGTTCGTTCATGTTCAAAGTTACTTTCCAGTAATCAAAAACATTAAAAGAACGTTATATATTCATACAATGATAATAAATTCAAGAAAGAGCATATGAACAAACAACGATATATTGAGCAGGAAAATTACAGTGAGTTCATTACAGCCAATCCCAACGAAAGAGAAATCTAACTACTCCTAGTCATCTAAAACGTACACATTTGAAGCAATCCCTTGCAACAATGGTGTCTTGATGCCTTGAAGTAGTCTCCGGAAGTTCCTGAGATGTTTTCGTTTCTTTCTTCTGTCCGGAACTTCTATCCGAAGAGAGATGTTTCTGTCGCTCTGTCACGTCTTTTAAAGCCACTTAAATTCATTAATTCGCTCAGCGCACATGTACTGGTGCGCTATGCGAATTTTCTTAACTGCTGCACTTTAACTTATGTTATTCGCTTAGCGCACAGGTACTGGTGCGCTATGCGAATTTTCTTCTTTTGGCAGTGCGAATTTTGGCTTTCGCTTTGCGAAAATTGGCTGACAGAGTCTAAATAATACACCATTTCCTGTACAATATTTTACATAACAATCTACTACCTATTACAACTTTTCAATGAGTAACGACATGAATAATTACAAGATTGGGCTCATTTATAAGTATAAAAACAACTCTTTTTCACACTTATCAACTCCCCCAAACTTGAACTATTTCATGCCCTCATGAAATTACATAAGAAAATGAACATCACAACAGACATTTGACATTTTGATAAAATGGCTCTGCACATCAGAATAATCACATGAATTCCCAAAGATTTCAAACAAGTATGACATGGTGCATCACTCACAAAATCATTTGTGCATAGAATATGAACAACCAGATCAGCATTTATCATTACTCACACTCAAGTGTTTGTCCTCACATGACAGTAGAATTGACATAAAACTTCATCAGCTTTTGCATTTCATTTGATTCACACACTTTACACACTATTGGTTAAGTCCAAAGGTCTTTTCAGGTTAAGGCTTGGCTTGGCTAGAAAAAGAACCATGGTTTTTCTTGGATTCAAAGACACCTATAAGAAGAGAACAACTTCAATTCCCAATCCACTACTCAAATCCCAAAATATATCATTCATCACATACCAATTTCTTTCACGACTCAACCTTTTCTTTCATTTTGAGCTTTTTTTTTATCATATTTTTTTTATTGATCTTTTCTTCCCACAAACTTGAATTCAACCTTAACCTCTTTTAAAGCATAATACATGTTCTCTTCTAGGGTGTAAGGTAGGATATCATCTAATAGGCTCAAGGTGGAAGGAAAAAATTTTCAAGGCTCAAAAAGGTTCACAAATGTATCACAGTGTCTAAAGGTTGGCTATCTGGCCAAGTGGCTATATAATCAATAATAAATAGGGCCTTTTTCATCCTTAACCAAAACGTGTGTGTATACGTAGAATTAAAATCATGCAAAAACCAATTCCATATCTAGACAACTCAATATCTCTCAATCAATATATGCTCTCAACACTCACAGATCTGGTCATACATACTCACACACAAATAAAAATACATGAAGCACATTGCAACCACAGTCATATGTGTTATCATTTTCAAGAATCACATCGACTTAATCAAGACAATGCATAATCATTAAATCACAAAGTCACATGTCTTTACAACTAACACATAGTTCAAAACATATTACAAAACATAAATAACATAACTAAACATTGAAGATAACTCCATCTGCACCTGCACTTGCAAAAGTAACATAGAGAGAAGTGAAATAGAAAAATAAAATAAAAACACAAACAAAGAAATAAGGAAAAGAAGAAAAAAAAAATTACAGAACATGAGCACACCAACCAAACAACAATTCCAATATGCAAAATGATTGAAATGGATTTCCTAAATAACCTCACTCAGATCCCTCTTGTTGCAAGATCACTTAGTACTCCCCTTTCAGCTGTTGGAATCCCATCCCTAGGATCTTCCAACAACTAGAAACATCTGTAGGCAAACTGCATAAAGAAATTCAAACAAAAAGAGACATACAATTGGCAAAGAATTCCACTTTCCCTGTTTTCTGAAGTTAGAACACTCAGATCCCTCTTGTTGTGCCTACCTAAGTATGACAAACCCTCACCAATCCCTTGGTGTAAGAAGTCCATCAAACTTGCCTTAAGTTCCAAAACAGTGAATCCAAACACACAACCCCATCCCTGGTGATTTGCACATTTGGTTTGATTTAGTTAGTTCCGCTACTGAAATCTTATTCCTAAGAACTTTCAATAACAACATCAAGCTCTAAAGCGTACCCCGAGACAAGCATTAAGTTCAAACTAAATCAATGGAAAGTCTTAAAAAATTAAAGCCAACTGCATACACAACACAACAAAGTCTAAAAGAGTCATAAATGCCCAAATTGTCTTGTGTTGGAACACAAGTCCCCGGCAACGGCGCCAAAAACTTGATAACTTTTTGGCAAGTATACCAAATCGTTCCAAGTAATATAGAGTAAGTTCAAAGTATCGTTCTCCCAAAGGACTTGTGCAACACATGACAATTCTTTCTTTTATAATTCAATTAGACATCAAAGTGTACAAAAAACACAGGAAACTCTTTTTGGTATTTTTATCAAACAGTTGGTGTGCAAAGAATTTATATTTAAAAGAAACTTCGTTGGAATTGGGTTTCATGAATCATATGATGATAAAACTCTGTACAATATATCATTATTTCATTCAAACATTCACATCAAGGCATACTAGTCCTAATCCCTTAGCAACTAGTTCTAAATTAATATATCAAAATGCTAATCCCTTAGTCAATTTAATATACAATTTGCATTAAGTCCGATGTTAAGAATGATCAAGTTATTGAGTCTATCCCTAGATCCCAAATCACTTAAGTGCTCTATCTACGTTCGTTCATGTTCAAAGTTACTTTCCAGTAATCAAAAACATTAAAAGAACGTTATATATTCATACAATGATAATAAATTCAAGAAAGAGCATATGAACAAACAACGATATATTGAGCAGGAAAATTACAGTGAGTTCATTACAGCCAATCCCAACGAAAGAGAAATCTAACTACTCCTAGTCATCTAAAACGTACACATTTGAAGCAATCCCTTGCAACAATGGTGTCTTGATGCCTTGAAGTAGTCTCCGGAAGTTCCTGAGATGTTTTCGTTTCTTTCTTCTGTCCGGAACTTCTATCCGAAGAGAGATGTTTCTGTCGCTCTGTCACGTCTTTTAAAGCCACTTAAATTCATTAATTCGCTCAGCGCACATGTACTGGTGCGCTATGCGAATTTTCTTAACTGCTGCACTTTAACTTATGTTATTCGCTTAGCGCACAGGTACTGGTGCGCTATGCGAATTTTCTTCTTTTGGCAGTGCGAATTTTGGCTTTCGCTTTGCGAAAATTGGCTGACAGAGTCTAAATAATACACCATTTCCTGTACAATATTTTACATAACAATCTACTACCTATTACAACTTTTCAATGAGTAACGACATGAATAATTACAAGATTGGGCTCATTTATAAGTATAAAAACAACTCTTTTCACACTTATCAAGTATAATAATGTTTAGTGGAATAAGTCAATATTTTAATTTTTGTCCTAATCATGCTTATGTGGACAGATTCATGTTATCAAAGTGACTTCACCTGTAAAACACCTTCAAAGTAAGAAAAATTTAAAATCTATAAGAATAAATTAATAACTAGTTAGTATTCCCTAAAGAGTATGTATAGGATTAATGATATTAGTTATGATTGTTGTTAATATGTGAATATTCTTTTAGTATATGTATTTTGGACTATTTATAATATATGAGATTGACATCGTTTTTTATCCAAAACTTTAAGGCAATGAGTTAATGAATAAATCTTCAATCTTATATGGTATTTTACTTTCTCATTTTTACCTAATATGAAACTTAGACTCACTTAGATTCCAAATAATCTTTTCCTAAAGGATGAGTCCCTTTCACATTGGTATCTAAGCTTAACCTGACTCTGATACCACTTGTTGGCTCTATTAAGGAGGAGGTTTACTGGAGAGATACAAACACCAATGAAATCTGAGCCTAACTACATAAGAGATTGACATCACTCTTTACCCAAAACCTTAAGAAAATCGGTTAATGGATCTTTAATCTTATAGGGTACTCTACTTTCTCATATCTACCAATATAAGACTTAAACTTAAACTTGAATTTCCAAAATGATCTTTAGTATATTATTGGATCACTTTAAATGAATAATAATCACTTTCAACAATTTCGTATACAGATTTAGAACATCATCATGCAACTCTATAAAATCATTGAAAAAAAATCCTTCATTTGTGTGGATTAATCTTTGTCAAATAGATTTAACTCTTTATTATATTTAAATTATTAAATAACAATTAAAAAACTGTAGTCAAAATGATTATAGATGAATCTCTCTCAAATTTGTTACTAAACTCGGGAGCTTGATCGTGAACTAGTTATAATTATACAAAAGAGGCTAAATTTGACTTATTCTTGAATTATAAAAGAAAAAATAAAAAAAAAATCAAATAGTCAATCGGTCCTTAATGAATAAAAAAAACAGAGTAACTTTGAGTAAGAATGTCCGGAAAACATTCAAATGTATTCAATTGGTTAAATTTAAATTATTTCATTTGAATAAAAAGATTTAAATTTATTAAATTTTATTTTATTTATTTAGATAAAGTATTTTAATTATTATTCAAGGTAAAAAAATATTCAAGGAAAATAACTATTTAATAATTTAAAAATATTAATATCAATTTTTTTTATTGGTTAATGTTATATTTTGTCAAATAGACAATTTAATTGATGTTGATTGAAATTAATTAAAATCAACTATAATTATTTAAGTTATTTTTATCATATTGTTGACTTTCTTTACTTCCAGATTAAATGCTAGCTCAAAAAGTGAAGTCTAGATTAAATAATATGTTAGTTGATTTCTTTT
Organism: Vigna umbellata; assembly: GCF_029865625.1. Classification (NCBI taxonomy): domain Eukaryota; kingdom Viridiplantae; phylum Streptophyta; class Magnoliopsida; order Fabales; family Fabaceae; genus Vigna; species Vigna umbellata. The sequence goes on along the minus strand of NC_142174.1, from coordinate 16,432,975 downwards.
AGTTAATATTAGAAAATAAAATATTAACAAAATTTTAATAAGTAATAATATTTGTAACAGACACTACACTTATAAGCTTAATAAGTTAAATCGAATAAAATAATATTTATAAACATTAAGAAAAAAAAAAGTTAAACTTAACCAAAATATAGTGGTCCCAATAATAATATTCAAACCAAAATTGAAAAAAAGAAGAGTAAATTACATAAGAATTTCAAAATTTTCTTTTTATGTGAAGTTTCAAATTATCTAATTTTAAATATTTTAATTGTTTTCATGGTTTTTTTTTAAAACGTTTTACTCAAACAACACAATTATCATAAACCAAAGTTTTCTTTATAAAAATAATTATCTTCTAAAAATTCTCCATCCAATGTAAAGATCTTGAATTGGTAGGTAAAGATTAGAGTGATTAAATTGAGTGATTTCTTGAAGAGAGAATTATCATGACACACAAGGTTAAAGGTAGTCTCAAAATTTCCAAGTGAAACCGCTATAGCACCCCTGCCAGAAAATTGCTTGTGATTGAAAAAAGAAGCAGCATAAGACTTTTATTACTCTCTCTTATCTACATTGCATCTAATATGGTTATGATGTAAATTGCAACCAAACCATAAATTGGAATGACATGATAAAAATCCGTCTCCACCAGAAAAAAACCGAACACACATAAAAACAAATCATCCTCTCATAACCACCACAGAAACTTTCTCTAGGTTGATATGCAATTTTTTTAATCATTTAATTTATATATAAAAAGAGTAGTATGAAAAATAGAGTATTTCCAATTTTATCTGATCTATAAGGAACCTAGTTTCATTTTAGTGTCGCATACTTTTTTGTTTTTTTTAAAATAGATTAAAAAAAAAGAAAATGAATTATTTAATTGTTTCTTATTCAAGGATCCGGATCAAAAACAACTAAGAGATTTTGTACTTTTTTTTTATTTTTTTGATAGAAGAAAAGAAATTTTGAAATGTAGAAACAAAATTTTTGCCTCTGTTTGAGCTTCCATATTTGACTCTACTTTTTCATGGTATTTAGATTCTTCGTCTAAATTTTTATATTTAGACTTAGTATCATTTTAAGCCATTCAACTTGAACATCAACGTTAATACGTGTACAATTTTGAATTACGTAGAAGAAAATTCTATAGAAAGAAAAGTTTCGACATAAATATATATTATATACTACATATTACAAAATTTATAAAAATTAAACTGATTCATTTTTAATTCATCCCATAATAAACCAATAATATAAAATGTTAATGTTATTGTAGAAAGTAAAAACCACTATTACGGTTCGTTCGTGTTAGACAAATTATTTTGTTTTGTATGTTTCATTTGACAAAAACAAGAAACTTAACAGCTAAACACGAAATAGATGATTTTATTCTCACATTCATATTAGATGTATTAAATGTAGGAAAATAATCTAATTGAGTTAATCAATTTTGCCACGTTCTAAAAATGAAAAATAAGAATCAAACTTAAAACTGTGTTCATGACTCTTGGAGATGATTCATCATTCTTTTTTCTTCAAAGTACACAGTTACTTTTTAATTGATACGAAAGAAATGACTTTAGAAATTTACGATGCAAAAGTACTTTCTTAACCACTAACAGATATTATTTCCAATCTGCCTGAAAACAATAATAACTTCTTCATACCAAACAAATTCTCCATTTTTTTTCCCACTGGTTGTGCCCTTCATATTTCTCTCTCCTTTGGTCTGAGTTTTGCTGAAAACTGCGCATTCTGCACTTGTGTTCGTGGTTACAATATAATGCAAGATGGATTGGGCTCCTCGTATCTGCTCATGTACACCACCACCGGTTGGTGTGGTGGGTAGTAATACGGCATCTGCGTGTAGGGCTCATTCGGTTTTTGCTCTTGTTTAACTGGGTCGGGCTTCTTCTTTTCTTCGGGCTTTTTCTCTTCAGGCTTTTTCTGGTCTTGTTTTGGAGGGGCCGGAGGAGGCCCAACACTCACAACTTCGGCATGCTTCCCAGCTTTCCTAATGCGAACTATTATGTCGTATGGGTCTGCATCCCCTGTCACGGTCAACGTACCCTTCCCTTCATCGGCTTCAATTTTATCCACCCCTAAAATTGAATCAAAAATTAAAATTCCAAAAGATAATAATTTTATTAAAACAGCGCATGAATTTTATTTTATCGAAGCTATGAAACAAAGATTAAGGAGTAGTGTTGGGGTTGGTTACCTTGAAGTGAAGAAACAGTCCTGAGGAGTTTCCTTTTGCATTTGGCGCAAGTGATATCAACCTTCAAGACCGTCTTCTTAACCATGGAGAAATAATCACTCACCTGCTTCTTTTGATCGCGCTTGTAAATAATGCTACCGGCTTTGCCAACTTAACAACAATGCTGGTGTTGGAATATTGAGAGATATATTATTTCAGGTGAACCAAACAAAAGAATGATGAAACTAACAGCTTTTTCTTGTATGGTTGTTTACCGTCCTTGGCTAAACTTGAAGAACATTGTCTTTTGTTCTGTTGGCGTGTGTGTAATTCTACCTGAGGTTTCTTTCTTTATGTTGATTTTGCCGTCTGTGATTTGTTACAACTTGCATTGTCCTTGTGAAGTGACATTGTTTGAAAGCGAAAGGGTTGGAATTGTGCATAGATATAATAGGAGTAGTCAAATAGAGAAAACGCCAATTCTCACATGATTAATTGGAATTCTACTTTTAATATGCTACCCTTTTTTTTTCAACTTAATTTGATGAAGTTCTCAACTGATTGGATAACTGAGCTTATTATTTGGTTTTATGTTGATATTTGGTGAACTGTAATACTTATTTGACACTGTCAACTTGGCCAATGCCAATGAACGGTTGAACCAAAGTCCTCTTTTTGTTCACAGTGTACTCATTATACACATCCTTTCATTTCTGTAAAATGGATATCTAATTATTGACCGTAATTAGTTAATAAATTAGCGACTTGATTTGTTTTTCTTAACGTATATGGTGTTAGGATAGTTGCAAAGCGAAATATTTACGTTCAACAAAAATTAAAAGGATGGACGAATTGGTTTCTTAATAAAAGTTTATGTTTTTTATTTTTTTTTCTTTTTTTAATATTAGAGTTATAATAAAAATAATTTCTTTTATAATATCATGATATAAATAAAGAAAATATTATAAAAGTTATTTTATATTCGTTCAAATCAAAAGATCATATTTCTAAAATTCTTAATAATTTAAAAGAGATTAACTAAATAATAAAATAAATTGAGATTACAAATAGGAGTAAAGAAAACACTATTCTTAAAATCACAAAAGATAAATACGTTTTTAAGTCACAGATAATTAAGACATCTCTCTTAAGTCACATAAGAGATATTTTTTTCTATGGGCTGTGGTCTTTTTGTAATTAGTTTCTTTCTAATTTTTTCTATGGGTTGCGGTCTATTTGTAGTTAGTTTCTTTCCAGACTGTTGTTTCCCGCACCTTATCGATTTTCTTTTTTCATTTCATTATAGTTTTCGAATTTATTTATTTTCGAAATAAGAGTGGGTGGGTTTTTTTCTAGATAAGTAGGTGAGTATGTTCCAAAAAAAATGCTTTCAGAATTGATTTAGAATGTTTCGGAAAATAAAATCCAGAATAATATAGTGCTGGAAAATTTGATGGGGTACAGTAAGAAATAACCTTCTTTCTACTCACTCTTAAGCGCACGTTATTGGCCCAAAAATAGTTTGAAGGTTCTATTTATTTGACCAACAAGCTCAATGAATAATGATTGCTACCAGTTTAAAAATTATGTATCAGTTAAAACTGTTATTCACTAATAATAAGGATGTATATGCTAATCACATTTTTATGAATCATTACTCAAAAAAAAATTAATGAAGGTAAATTATGGAACTTGTAATTTAATTGCATTCGAAATCATAAAATAATCTTTCTAGTGGAAGCACACTCACAAATAAAAACACAGTACAAGTATTATTACTTCACATGCAATTTTTCTAGTAAAAATTACAAACTTTCATATCATTTTTTATAACAAAAATTAAAAATCATCTTATACAATTTTTTTTAGCGAAAACTGGAGATGCAACTTTTTCTAGCAAAAATTACAAACCATCTTGTGCAAAACAATGAAAAAAATTGCAAACTCTTTGACACACAATACATAAACCTAAGAGACTTTTTAAGTTGTGATAATTTTTCTCAAATCAGGTATTCATTTTTGTACTAACTTTTTTCTAATCTCTTAATTGTATTATTTGATGTGGATTTTGGTGAACACTAACTAAAAGACTAATATACTTCCATCTCACGTACTTTAGAATGAACATTTAAAATCTTATAAATATAAGTTCAAATCACTCTTGTCTGTATGAACAAACTTATTGATGACAACAATCTTTTTTTGTCATCTGTTCTCATTGTCCTGCACATCAGACATGTTGTCGATAATTTTTACACTATTAACTCACTCATACTCAAGATAGAATTCATCACTAACGATCAAGTCACTCAATCACACATGTATCAACGAAGTTATTATAAAAGGAATCATGAAGACTCTTCAAAAATGTAACACACAAAGTTGATTTTGGTCAGCTTCACAAACTATCCTACTTCCTCCAATAATTAGAACCTAAATGAAATCACAATATAAAAAAATTAAAATTAAATAAAAGTACACAAAAAAAATTTAATGTTTCGACGCCTGTTTATATATACGAATACTTATTCCACATAAATTTTTTTAATAAAAACTGCAAACTTTCATAAACTTTTTTAACAAAAATTGTAAATATTATCATACAATTTTTCTAACAATAACTACAAAAATAATCTCGTACAATTTCTTTTACAAAAGCTGGACAGTTTAGAATTTAGTATAAAATTAACATGATGAAAAGTTGATTTTGCACAAATCCATTCATTTTCATGTAAAGAGAACTACTAGTTTATAGTACAGAAAGAAACCAGTGGCACAACACAATAAATATTACTAGTGAAATTAGACACACGGCGACCGCGATGGAGCAAGTTTTTTGGGGTTGGTTTTAATAAGAAACTATACAAATATACAAACAGCATCATGCCGATCTTGCTTTTCTGATCAAAGATATGGTGACATTAACAAAATGATTTTTCTCCTCAGACATTGTTTCAGTTAAGATTTGTTGATAGCGGTAAAAAACCTCTTCGACTATAGCTTCTCCAAAGTGACTTACGAGCAAAGGCTCTGCGACGGCCCTCATGCACTTTGCGACGTTGTATCCTCCATTTCTGAATGATTCAGACAAATTACCATATTCGGAATCATCGTAGGCATTCCAAGGTACTACAGATACTTCCATAGCAGTAATGCTGAACGAACCTTCCTTTTCAACCTCAAGTTCTACTTCAGTTGGAGAAGGTGTGTATTGAGGGATGTTGAAACCCTCCATTTGCTCCTCTTTTATGATTCCCTGTAGATTGAGATAGATTGTAAAAATTAAACTAAGATGATTATTAATGAATATTTAAGAAAAAAAAAGCATTATTTTATATGTACCTTGGAGACCATGTGATTAAGAGCCCTAGCCAAAAGCTCCCATATATAGCAACACTCTTTGCTAGAAGGGTCATGGCTTCTTCTTCCCAAAATTGTGAGAACCATACGACCCCCTTCCACCATTTCTTCCCCACGACATTTGAGAAACAACCACAGATCCTTCTGATACTGTTCGTAATAAGCCTTAAGGACGTTTGAGGGACTGGTGCTCGACATATAAATGTTGCCCTTATTGTTCTCTACACCTTCAGGAACCTAATTAATTAATCATCACCAAACAATCATTTATTCTCATCTTCGATTTCTAATCATTCTCTCACAAGATGGGGTGTTAATGAATATTATTAAATTTAATCTTCCAACAACTAAATATAGTACTACAACCCAAGAAAAAAAAGATAAAAATTTATAATGTTTACGACTGGTTATGTAGTTTAATTAAGACATTTTAAGGCTACGTGTGGCCTAAACCCCACTCATTTAAGGTTTCGAATAGATTTTAATTTATTTTTACGTAATTTTTTGTAACTTAAATTATCAAAACAACATGTAATGGTGAATGATATTATTTGCTGAAAAATATGTGTATATTATGTGTAATTTAAATTATTAAACAAAAAAATTATCGATGAAATATAGTGTTTTTTTATATTAAATATATGTGTATAATTTTGTTGAAAATATGTTCATAAATTTCTATAGTACAGTATATTTTTGTAACGCACTAGATAAATATTTATTTTTGTATAAATAGCATTCATAATAAATAAATATTTTGATATATTTAATTTAATTTTACTTTTTTTACCAAATAAATATTTAAAATAATAGATTATATTTTGACATTTTCTATGATTAATTTGAACTGTGATATAATTTTTTTAAATAGTAATACATTCTTGTAAAAAATATTGAAACAGATAACCGATAAAAAAATAAATATACAAATAAAGATAAACATAGTGTTGAAATTGTCAACCAAAAAAGTTAGACTAGTTATTATTAAATCAAATTAAATTTGAATTATGGTTGTCCCAAAATTTTTTATTTTTGTGTTCCTAATAAAAAGAAAAAAAAAATCATCTTGAAAGAACTTCAAATAACGTTTTAAATAGTGAAATGGAGAATTTAGATAAATATTTAAGAAAAAATTACAAAAAGAATATTAAGATATATTTATCAATTATGGAAAATATATTTCAGTATTTATAATGTAAAAGTTTGTGTTTAAGTGATACCATTAAAAAAAATATAAGAAAATTTGGTTTTTGCAATACACTTTTCTGTGTCGACTTCACAAAAACATAGTTATTGAGATTATTGAACTATGCAATCTATTCTTATACTTCTGATGAGATCAGATTAAGTTTAACACTACTCTTTTTGCAAGATGATAAACTGATTCATTAAACTATTTAATTAATTTTATTATTGAGTTTATGTGACCCGTGATTTTTTTAAAGTTTTTTTTATTTTCACTCGTTCTTTTAAAAGATATTATAATTTTATTTAAGAAATAGTCTGACACCAAATATGGCTATATGAAAATATATATATTGACTCATCAAGTCTTCAAAAAAATAAAAAAAAAAAAGAACTTCGGAGATTACTTCTTTATATATATATAATATTTTAAGGAATTTATTTTAGGTTTCCAATCAGTTTTTCACATGGCATATTATTATATTATTTATAGTATTTATCTAAATAATATTTTTTAATGTTTATAATTTGACATGTATGAAATAAAAAAAATTATTCAACAACTCAAAATAATAATATTTTAATTATATTTATTTTATTTTATATCTTAAAAAATATATTGTTATACTATTAAAAGTAGTGTTAAATGGGTGTATTAGGTATGAAAGTATTATTTTTCTATTTTTTTTTAACTTCTTAAATATATTTTCTTTATTCTAAATCGATTTTGAAAGCTGATATAATTTTATTATTGAAATACCTTGGATAGCCACATAAGGCTGTAGGAGGAATGGACAAAATGGAGAGTTTTGTTGGGAAAGATTCTGCCGTAAAAAGAGCCGGGAACCCCATTGAAAAAGCATGAACCCATCCCATGCTCATCTTCTATTTCATTCCTCAATCTCTCTTTGAAGCTCTCAAGGGACTTGAAAATGTTGTTGAAATCGTTCCCAGGGAGATCGTTCAGGTAGATCTGGTATTCAGGAGACTCATGCTTCAGTTCTCTACAAAGCTTCTCCACCACTTTTATGGCTTCAGACATCACAAGCAAAGTGTTCGGTCCAGAAGAACAACCCAAGTCCGCAATTGCTAAGCGTTTCGGCCGCATGCTGCGGTAGAGCCTGCTCATCGCTTCCTCTCTCAGAACTCTTGTCAAACAAATTGCCTTCTGCTGCACTCGTTATGAATTCATTCAGATCATGTAAGAATTTCTGATCTTTGCTAAGTTGTCTTGGTATATGTGAAATACAATCACCAATGCATCGGAGAAAAAAAAGAGATAGATTATTTTACTTGCTATTATAAGTTTATACCTGAACCAAGGAGTTGCTTGCGTAACTTGTTTCTCCGGTGCCTCCATTCATGTGCAGTACTTGTGTTACTTCCATTCTCCTTTCTCCTTTCTCCCTTTCACTCCTCTTCTGAGGTAGTTGATTTTTTCAGATATATATATATATATAGAAACACGGGTATTTGTAAGTTAATTTCATTTCTGAAAAAAATATATAATAATGCTCTCAGCATGGGTGAGCTCAGCGAGTGAATTTAATATTGAATGATAACATATGCAAATTAAAAAAAAAGGTAGATCAATATTTAATATACATAAAAGAATATTATAAATTATATGATGTGATAATATATATCTGTCGATAATTATATCATCGTTACATTACTTATGAATATATCCATAAATAAACGAATCAGTGTAATTCATAAATAATTTCGTCAAACAATCAAATTTATTGGCAGATTCTAAACCATCAATAATAATTAATAATCCGTTTGAAGTAAAAAAAACAAATAACTTGTGAATATGAAAGATCAGATATTAAAATAAAGGTTTAATATCTATTTTAGTCTCTCAATTTATTAGATGTGTTCAACTTGGTCCTTTTTTTCTCAAAATTTCATAAATGTCCCATGTTTTGTAAAAAATAGTTCAAGTTGATCTTTTCTGCTTACGGTGTTAAAAATACTAATGGCAGAGTTGTTCCCTTGGCCAAAACTGAATTACCTTTCTAGTTAGTCATTGTGTGGCAAGCTCAGCCAATGAGGGACTACCACGTGGCAGTCCTCTTCCCACTCAAAACTGGAAGCTCCATCACACTTCTCCTTCTTTTGCCATCACTGTAACTCTCATTACTATTAAACAATCATATTGAATATCGAACCATACTGTAAAATCAATTCATGATTTGTGGCTCATCGAAGGTACAAATCGAATTCCAGCAAAGAAGGCAATGAAATTTTGATGAGAAAAATTGTAGACAGTGAAGTTTTGCACTTGGGATTATACTGTATTATTATTCAGTTCTAAGCACAAATTGTATAATGGAATCGATGTTGACATGTTAATGGATCTTTTAGTTTAAGTCCAAACCAGTTTCTGAAAGAATGAGAAATTTAGGATTGAGGTTGTAGAAAGGGAAGAGTCGTTCCCTCAAAAACACCAATGACCAATCTTCCACAATGAACAATTTATGAAATCAATAAAAGAAAACGTTTCAGAGAGATTATTCCTAGTTCATTTACCCTCAGCCCTCAATCTAAGTGCGAAACCCTAGCTTTCTCGGTATAATAATAGACTTATCAACTTCACTGCATTCTCCAACTTCCCCTTTGCATTCACCACACCATAATCAAAATTCTTCAAAAGTTTCATCTCCTCTTTCACATGGCGGTGCCCTAAATATCGACCCTAAGAACCAGGGCGTACTGGAGAAACTCCTCCCGCTCCACCATCCCGAGAAACTCCTCTTTCAAGACGAAGAGGTAGTCCTTATCGTCGGCTTTGGTGGGGCGGCGAGGGCGCGATGCGACGGTGACGACCAAGTGGAGGCCGCGACAGGCCTCACGGAGGCGCGCGATAAGGGTGTCTTTGTCAACGCCACTAGAGCCGTTGATGGCGATGATGAGAGGGTTGGGGTTGGGAGAGAGAGGGTCGGAGCTGAAGGGGGAGCCTAGGGAAGCTTTCAAAGGGTGGAAGAGATCAGCGCGTTCGAGCATTTAGGATCGGCGTGCTCCACTCCACCGGCTTCTTTCCCGCCGTGATAACCCTGTCCTTCAGCCCTTCACTTATGGTAATCCACGTCATTAAGTTTTATTTTTATAATCGACACCTCAATTCATTTCAGAGTGTCACGTAATGATAAATTGGACAACTCATTCAATAGTTGCCAGGAGAGCAATTCTGCCGTTAGTTTTTAATGTCGTAGGCAAAAAGAATCAACTTAAACTATATTTTACAAAACATAGGACGATTATGAATTTTTGAGTAAAGAAAGACCAATTTGAATATATCTAATAAATAGAGGAATCAAAATAGATATTAAATCTAAAATAAATTAAGTTAAATATAGACCTACATAACTTGATAATATACTATGGTCAATGTAATTGTGAGGGTATTAATATAAATGCATGACAACAGGATGATTACCATTATCGTTACGCTGTATAAAAGAAAATAAAACATGATCATCAACTTGATCCAATTAATTAATTGAATGTGGGGGAAAAAAGGCAGAACTCAAATCAATGATTTATTTAACTTAAAAATAGGGAAAATTTTACAAATTAATAATTGGATAGACGGGAATTATAAAAGTAGATGCATGTGGGAACTAAAATATAATTGTTTTATTATTTACTGATTTTTTTTTTCGTAACTACTTACTTCCCTCCCTCCTTATGATTCGTAAGACTAGCGAGTCATTGTAGTTAACGGTTTGAATAGTGAGTGAATTTATGTTTCTGTATATGTTGATATTTATAAAACTTAATAATGCGTATTAGTAATAGTAAGTACATTTTTAGTGTTAGTTTTACTCACGCTTATTGGTTTTTAGGGAGTTTTCTCAATTGAACAGCTAAACCAAACAAGAAAAAAGTTTTTTTTTTTATTTTTTTGGGCTTAGGAGTTATTAGTTGGTGGACAATATGATGCACCGTTCTTTATAATAATTTTAGAGTAACAATAATTTCAAAAATAATTGAATCATTAAAGAAGTAGAAAATCCTATTTGTTTAATATATAAATTTATTTGCCACATTAATACGAGTAAATAATATAATGATACTAGGAAAATTAAATAAAATATTAACGTTTAATTTTTATTTAACTATTCAAATTTATTCTTTACCTGTCACAAAGTAAAATAAGTGAATTTTATTAATGATATTGATCCTTAATTTTATTTTATAAAAAACTTTAAAAACAATAGATCTTATTACAGAATTGAGAAAGTTATGACTACTTCCAACTCCATATAATCTTTGAGTATAAAGTCATTGAGACTTTTACAATAATCTAAATTATTTGAAGTTAATTGATGAAAATTATGCTAGCTAATAAGAAAGTAGATTTATTGACCAAAACACTTATTTAATATTGTTTGTGGTTTTGTCATTCTAATTCTCTTTTTTCTTTATATTCTTTAAAAAAGAATTATCTTTTTCTCTTCTTATAGTTCTTCTTATTGAACTAATCGAATAAAAAACTAAAGAGTTGTTTATATCTATAGATAATGGATCCATTACCACGAAAATAAGAGTAATATATTAATACAAATTTGTTTATAATATGTTAATATATTATATGTATATTCTTTTATTAAATTTAGAATACGTGAATATAACAACAAATACATAATGGATCAGTAAAAAAATAACTAATATACTTCATCATAATGTTATAAAAACATTTGTGTTTAAATACTTTTTTTCTTAAAAGTAAATATAAATGCATAATTTACGTCGTATACTAATGCTTGAACCTCTTTTTGGGATCGTATCCCACCGACTTGCAATCTAGAGTCCGAAATTCACTATCATGACTATAATGGCATTGCTTAATTTTGTATGAAGATCAACCAAATTTGTGTTCACATCAAAGACGCGTTTATAATATGGTCGCGATGACCATGCAGAATCCAAGGTTTTGACGTAATACAATGACGTTCTCTCTCTCTCTCTCCTCACATGAAAATGGCATAAAAAAAACTGAGTTTGTTTGAGGTTGAAGATTCATATCTGTTGTTTCTGTAGACCATGTGTTGTTCTTCGTTTTTAGTTTTTTAAAAGTGCATCACAGTCACCATAGTACAACTTGGGGTTTTATTTAAGTTTATTCATCATTTTGTTGTTCACACTTTCACAATCATTTTTCGTGTTGTCCCCGAATACTTTTGTTTTTATTTGATCGGTTAAGGTTGTGTAAACCATCACATCAATTCCCAAACCATTGAATAATAATACCTTCATAAAATCATAACTTAATCACATGATTTGATTAAAAAAATTTAATGCCGTGTTAGAAATAAAATAGATCGTATTTAATTAAACTAAACAAAAAAAAGTTATATAAAATAAGTTCATGCTAACTTTTACAATAAATAAAATAAATTTGAAATTACAAGAAGAAAATTATCATCAAATTATAAATATTTACATAATGTTTTTCATAAGACACAAAGTATCATCAATGACACTTTCTGACTGGAACCATTTTTTTTTTCTCATCTATACTATCACTATTAATTATGATTAACAAAAATGTTATACTCATAATTATTTTAAGTCAATGAGTAATTATTTACCAAAAATATATATCCAAAACTGAACAACATAAGTAAACTGATATTAAAGAAAAGAACACCAATTTTTTTAATTATGATGAAAAATAATTAGGCGAAACCAACAATCGAAATGATAAAGATAAAAACAATTTAAATAGACTTAAGATATGAGAGGAAAGAATGATTTCAAAACAAAATGTTTATCTTATATATATCAAGATCAAAGAATAATGTTTATGTTATATCATAGTATTTACACAACTTTAAATAATATATTATTCTTCCTCTTTTGACGTTATCAATAATGAGTGATAAAAATAGTTTGACAGCACTATTTGGTGATAGAGATTATGATAATCGAGATTGAGAGTTAGAATAGAAAATTGAGTTGAATTATTAAGGTAGGAAGCAATTGGACAAAAACACTCTTTGAAATTAGGAAACAAAAGGTAATATCACTTGTGAAAAAAAAGTAATTTACGTTATAGTGATTTAGTGTCTGACCATAAAATATCTCATAGAGAAAAATATATTGTGATATTTTTATAATTAAAAACAACTTTTTTTCATTGAACGTATAAGGTTCCATGCAATTTCCTCATATTTTCTGCATGTCTTGGGTAGTTTTTAGTTATTTAAAGTTTCAAAATTTTGAAAATTAAAATATGTCTTTAGTTTTTAATTTAATACGACTTATAGTTTTAGACATTATTTTTTATACTTTTTCATTTTAAAACAAATTAGTTTAATAAGAGTAATTGTAAAAGGTAATAAAAATGTTGCTGTTTTAATTAAAATTATATTCATATTTTTTTAAAATGAATGTTAAAAAGTAGAGCTAAAAATTATCCGAGTTACATTTTTATTGAACATGTTTTATTTTCAAAAGTTTAAGATAAAAAAAACTAGCTAGTTGCTGCTGTGGCAAACACCAATAGTTAGTATAATTTTTCGAAAATTTAACACTAGTGCAAAACTTGCATTTAAATGTATAAATATCCTATAATTTTAAGAAAAATGTAACTTTTAAAAATACAGTGGTATTTTTACAATTTCTGAAATAATATAGACTAGTCTATATATACTTTGATAATAAGATTTTAGACTATATAATTCCAATAAAGAATTGTATAAACTACTATTTTTTTTCATCCAATATGGTGAAGGGTTACATGAGTATTTATTTAGCTTACCAAACCTCTTCTTGTCTGTCTCTTCTCATTATTATTGCAGGGAATATTATAATCACGGTATATTCACACTAAAAATATTTTAAAAGTGCATTGCAAGAATCCTTTTGTACTATATTCACACTAAAAATATTATAATCACGGTACTATAAAAGTTGTAAAATATAAGTGTAGTGAAAAACTGATAAATAATTTGATATTAAAAATTTCAATTGTTTATTGTTCGCGAAATTCCCCTGTGACATAATTTTTATCATAATTACGATTTCCTTTTGTTCAAAAATCAGTACTAGTAAAAAAAAAAGTTTTTAACTCGCACCTTTCGTTTTTTTAAACCGAAACGTATCAAAACACGGTGACAATTTCGTAATTTTTGCGAAACTATATGTCTCGGTTCAATTGGAACCGATGCCTAAAGGGTATATTGTCTTGGTTCTCTGACCAACTGAGGCAAAAAACTCTGCTTTCCTCCTGTAAATTAGCTTTTTCACCTGCCAACTTTTTCAAAATAGGCTTACTGCCTTGGTTCTCTGACCAATCGAGGCAAAAAACTCTGCTTTCCTTCTGCAAATTAGCTTTTTTCCTGCCAATTTTTTCAAAATAGGCTTACTGCCTCGGTTCTGTGCAGAACCGAGGCAGTATGTCCTGCCAAAAGTTGACATCCTCTGGATCTGAATGTTTCAAATCAATTTTTTTAGCCTTTACTGCCTCGGTTCCATTTGAACCGATGTCATAAGACCTTTATGCCTTGGTTTAACCGTGAACCGATGCTTAAAGTTTTTTTTTTTGCCATTTATAATTTTTTTTTGAATTTTTTATGATAGGTTTAGGCATCAGTTGTTTTTAGAACCGAGGCAGTAGACTCTTATTACCTTGGTTATCTACTTAACCGAGGTAATAGCTTCTTCGATTTTTAAATTTCAGACCTTCATTCTCCCTTTTCATTCTCCCTTTTCATTCTCCCCTTTCATTCTCCCCTTCCACAACCTTCTCACCACCACAATCCTCAACTCCCACCAAACAAACTTAACCTCAGACTCACCATCCTCAACTCGCTCCGCCGCCGCTGCCTCCACCATCAGTCGTCATCGCTGCCTCCACCATCGGTCGTCGTCGTTGTCTCCACCATTGGTCGTCACTGTTGCCTCCATCGTTGGTCGTTGCCGCTGCCTCCACCATTGGTCGTCGCCACTGCCTCCACCACCGATCGTCGCCACTGTCTTTACTTCTCTCACGCGAACTACGTTGTTCGTTGTCGCCTTTGGTTGTACGTCGTCGGCATTGGTTGTTCGTCACCGTCTTCGGCCGTTCATCATCGCCTTCAGCCGTTTATTGTCGCCTTTGGCCCTTCGTTGCCGCCTTTGGCTGTTTCGCCGCCGCCTTCGTTGTCCCAAATAAAAAAGAAAAAGAAAATATTTTGAAAAGCAAAAGTCCTCATTTTCTGAAAAAAAATAAAATAAAAAAAAGGCATCTACCGCCTCGGTTCGAAACCAACCGAGACAAAAAAACTCACACATATTGCCTCGGTTCAGAACCGATGCAAAAATGTTACCCCTTTTTGCCTCGCCTGTATATACCTCGATTCAAGAACCGCGGTCATAAATCCAAAACAACCGAAGCAATAGCCCTTCGTTGCACTATCCTATAATTTTCATGTAATGACAGGAGTTTGATGTCTAAATAAGTAAAAATATAATAAAAATAAAATATGTAAATGAAAAAGTCATTATTCCAAAAGGAAAAATTGATTTCAATTTAAATTTTAAAATACCATAACATAATGAATATTAAAAACACGACAAAGGTTCAAAATATAATGAAAAATAAAGAATAGAAATTTTATTTATTATTAATTTTTTTATAAATTTAAGTATGATTTGAAATAAGAAAGTTAAGTGATATATAAAGAAAACAAAATCCAAAAACATTACATCTTAATATTTGAAGATAAAAATAAGATCAATTCTTTTATTAAAATAATTCATATATCGGAAGTGATAAATCTCCCAACTCTATTTTAGTAAATGAAAATTTCAACACTAATATTATAGTTGATAATTTGTCTTGTTTGACTACATAGACAAGTATGTTTTCGTATGGATATGTAACTAGGATCACTGTAGACAACTCATACTAAAATGTGATAATTCTCTTCCATCAATTTTAGTAAAAAAAGAAATATAAGATTTTATTTCAACTTTTTTTTTCCTTCATTTTCATTGCTGCTTAAGGTTGGTGTATTCTCATTCGTTTCTTTTTTAATTTTTCTTCATTATAGTATATTTGTAAATGTAGAAATAGGTTGGATATGTAATAAGATTTGTATATATAGACTGTTTTGAAGAAGAGAAAAGAGAGATATTAGAACTATGTGCTCTGTAAGTGGAAATCGATTTTAAAAACGCAAGAAGATATGAATCGGATGGCAAAAACTGATTCAGCTTTTATTGGACGTGGATATCTCATGTAGGCAAAAATCGGTTTTCAACGTACGATTCATGTTTTTCGAGTTTCGAAAACCGAATTCAATTATTGTTTTTTAATGATTTAATGTTATAAAAGTTTTCTGTTTATATTATATGCATTTTTAAATTTTCTTTCATTATAATTATTTTTATTGTTGATAAAATTTTATTATTTTGTACACATGTATTTATTTTAATTAATTAATTATTTATATTTTGATTAAGTTTTGTTGATTTAAATTATTTTATGTTTTTTTTTGTTTTATAGTTTTTTCATTTTTATTTTAATTAATTATTTATTTATATAAATATTTCAATTAATTGTATTTGTTTTGAATGAAATAATTTATTTTGTAAATATTTAATATATTTTTTAATTTTATAGAATTTATAGTTTTTTATTTGTAATAATATATTTAAATATGTTTCTAATTTGTTATATTAATGAATTTTATAGAATTTATAGTTTTTTAATTACTTATATTAACGAATTTTAAATAAATTTATATTTTTAATAAATTTAAAATATTCATACAAATTATGGTATAAAAATTATCTATTTAAACATTTATAAATAATATAATTAAACTTTGTAAATTAATCTAATAAAATTTTACATTCAAAATAAACAAACTTTTAAAATTTTAAATAATATAATTAAACATTTTAAAACAATCTAACAAATTTTAAAATTATCTGATTAAACATTTATAAATAATATAATTAAACACTTTAAGGTAATGTAGTGAACTTTTACATTATAAAATAATCTAATACAATTAAACATTAAAATAACATACTTTACAAAACAAGCATGGATTTGAAATTGCGAAAAATAAATTTTAAAAAACATGTTGTATGCCTAATGTTTGGAAATGTGAGAGGAAAAACATCGAATCTCGAAATATGATTTTCCTTGACATCCGATAAATGGAGAATTAGATTTCGAAACTTGATTTTTTTTTTTTTCATTTTCATATGCGAGATATACACATTTTCGTATCAATACACAATGAACTTAATAGTCTCATTAATTGTGAGAATATTTGTGAAATTTGGAGTGCAGGATAAAATTTTAAAGGTACAAGGTGAAACACCCTAAAAGGTAAGGAGTGTTTCATCCTACACCTCCAAGATCTCATCCTACACCTCCAAAAATTTCACTTTTAACCTTCTGATATTTCATTATTATCCTACACCTTTAATTTTATAAAAAAATCTATTTTTAATTTTAATAAAATTATTTTTGTTTTCTTCTTTTTCTTGTTAAAAAGACTCTATATCACTTAATAATAACTAAATTTAAAATTCAAATATTATTTAATATAATTTTATATTTTAATAATTATTAAAATATAATTTATGTTATAATAATAATTATATTAAAAATATAAAAATAAAAATAATAACAAAAAAGTAAATTACATTAAATAAAATATTTAATATATTTAAATATATTAAATTATATTAAAATATTAAATTAAATTAAATAATTATTAAAATTTAAATAATAAACAAAATTTTAAAACAGTTATTTAACAAATAACAAATAAAATTATATTAAATAAAATATTTAAATATACTAAATTATATTAAAATATTAAATTAAATTAAATAATTATTAAAATTTATATATAAAATAAAATTTTAAAAACTATTCTCGAATATGGATATCCGATTTATAACTTATCGGATATTTATATCCGATTAACAAAAGAATTTTGTTTTTTTAAAATTTTAATAATTATTAAATTTAATTTAATATTTTAATATAATTTAATATATTTAAATATATTAAATATGATTTTAAGTATTATTTTTATTTTTATTCTTATTTTAGTTATTATTTTTCAATTTTCTTAATAGAACTATTTTAAAAATATAAATTATATTTTATTAATTATTAAAATATAAAAATATAATGAGTAATATTATAATTTTTATTTAAGTTTAATATTTATTAAATTTTAAATAAAAAGCAAAGTATTAACATATTTTATAGATTTTAATATATAAATAAGCTTTTTAAAATTTTCATTTTTATTTAAAATTTAATAATTATTTAATTTAATTTAATATTTTATTATAATTTAATATATTTGAATATATTAAATCAAATTTATTTTTATTATTATTTATTATTATTATTATTTTATTTTTATGTTTTTAATATAACTATTATTATAATATAAATTATATTTTAATAATTATTAAAATAAAAAATTATTTTAAATAATATTTAAATTTTATAATAAATTAAATTAAATAATTATTAAGGTAGTCAAGATTGTTTTTAATAAAATAGAAAAGAAAATAAAAAAATATTTATAAAAGTTAAAAATAAAGTTTTGTAAAAGTTGGAGGTGGATGATGATGAGATGTCAGAAGGTTAAAAATGAAATTTTTGAAGGTGCAGGATGAGATCTTGAAGGTATAAAATGAAACACTCAAAGGTAAGAAAGAAAATGAATTTTAAGCTCAAACAAAAAATTGGGTCCAGCTACCGAATCACAGAGGATTAGCCTTAAAATCAGTATTTTTAAAATGATAACTTATTTGAGGCGCATATATGATTTTCTTATCGAAGAGAGGTAGAAAATTCGGAAATTATTGATTTTTAAAACAAGCATATTAGAGAAATACATATTATAAAATACATTTTTTAAAACGAGCATATGATTTGTATAATTAAGCATCAACTCACAATCAAAACTTGTTTTTATGTTGTGATATTGTTTACACCTCGTACTCCATAATAAATAGTTTTTTTTTTTCTTTTTTTTAAGTCGATTACACAAAATCCAAGTCTTTATTAGGTATACCGTAGAGAAAAGTGAGTTTTTATTGAGTAATATTACAAATGAGTTTTTATTTTATTTTTGAATGATTTTTGTTTCGGGCGTGGGATCAAGTAACTTCTAACTCATTCACAATTTTTTCTCTTAAGTCGTTTGGGTAGCAAAATCCTTATTTTGTCTTTGTCTGCTCCAATCATCCAGTGAGATACTTGTCAAAGGTTCTTCGATATTTAAGTCAGCAAATATTCTGAACCGTAGTCAGAGCAATAGTATTAAATGCACAGTAAATATAAACAACTACCTCTTACCTTTGATCTATATTTATAGTTTTTGAAATAGGAGAGATTAATGATACATTAATCTCGATTCGATCTCAATTCATTACTCTTAAACACCATTTACCTTAATCTAGAAAACTTATCTGTCGAGTAAGACCGTCCAATATCGCTAGAGCTGCTCTATCCTATCTGTCGAAGTTCAGGTAATATTCATCCGCTGTTTAGCTATTCCTTATCTATAGGGTCGTCTAACCTATGTGATACTCATTATCCTCCAGAGTCATTCCCTCCTACGTTACAATTTTAGCCATATTCAGTTTTCTAAAAGGATAATGATACTTTGACAACATTTTAACACTGTCTACGTGTCATTCTGTGATTGGTCCAAAATTATTCCACAATCAATAATAATAATCATAAACACCAATATAAACCAATCACAGAATGACACGTAAACAGTGTTAAAATGTTGTCAAAAAAATGTTGTCAAAAGTATCGTAATCCTTTCTAAAATAACTTGAGAAATGTATTTGAATGCAATATAATAAAATAATCATGTATACAAACGAAGACATTATTAAATAACAAGAGCAGCAGAAGATCTAACATTCCATTAACGTGTTTTTATTTCATGTGATGAAATTTAAAAAGAATCAATATTTTATTTCTCCTGATGCTAATATCATGTTATCCGAACTTATTTTTGTTTCTTGATTAGACCAAAAGAAGCACCATCCATCGATTTCATATTCGGAATATAATTTTATCTCTTAGTTGGTATTACCATGAATAATCAATTCCAGAAGCAATGAACTTTTCAGTTCTCTTTTGTTTGCAATACATAGTTAAGTGCAGAATAGGATCGTTATTGATTCCGATTCTTTCAAAATCCCTATTATGCTCATCTACCTGGATCTTCGAATATATTCTTCCTCGTTCCAATAGCATGTCATTGTAATTTCCCCATACTTCTCCTTTTAATTTCTCTTTGTAACTCAATTTTAAACAACTAAAAGCAATAATTAATATACACATTTTTCAAATGAAAGATCATCTCTTTTTAAGACGTTCCTCTAATATTTTATTCGATGGTATTATACATAAAAAGTTCATATCTCTGGCAAAACAAGAGTTTAATTATACGTACTATAAAACAATTCCCAGTCTATACGTGCTCTAGCACAATAAAACTGCAGAGCAAGTGCAAGACATCAATTTCTCCAACGGAAAAAGGCAAAAATTATAAGCAATCTTCTTGTTTAATTTATTTTTACATATAAGAAGCAATAGAGAGTGTGGAAGGGAAGAAAAGAAAGGAATTAATAGAGTGCATACTGCACTTGATTTCATTCGCTAGTTTAGCGATTGAGATTCTGATTTCAAAGACTAATTAATTCCCTGTTTGATTTTATGTTTATTATCATTGCTTGTTAATTACAAAGCGAAATGGCCAACGACTCTTCCCTCAGTAACCTCGTCTGCTTTGCAATAAACGCATCTATCGTGCGCCGGAACTCCTCGTTGCTCAGCTTATCCTGCGGATACGATTTTTCCCGCGCCTTCTCCGTCTCCGATCGCCGGACTTCTCGTCCCGCCGTCTTATTCCCATCCTCGCCCTTTCCCTCCGACAGGCTTTGGCAATAAACTTTTCTTCTATCAAGATGATCTGCTGCGGCGCCCGAATCGCTGTCCTTACACGTGTCACCGATCTGCCGGTGCTCTGCCTCTGCCACAACCGGCTCATCAGAATGGGATTGGGTGAATCGGCGGGACTGGGCGAGAAGAGCGGCGATGATGGCGTTGAAAACGGCGAAGACGAAGAGAGGACTGCGGAGATAGTCGGCGGAGAGCCGCAGAGCTAAAGGGAGACGCGCGAGGAACCACGTAAGGAAGAAGAGAGCGGCGCATAGTTCGAAAATGCGAAGTGTCTTGGTAATGCTGTTAACAATGCTGCGTTTCCCTACTTTCATGTTGCTCAACTCTATTGCATCCATGGCCTATAAAGAAAGAAAGAGAGAGAGAGCCTTTCTCTTTCCACGTCTTCGTGTTCTTATATACACAGATCGAACTCTGCCACCGCCATTTTTTCTTCAGTAACACTGTTTTGTAATTAAGAGGTTAATATCTTACACACGGTACATGCAACCCCTTAATTAATCACATTATATTTATATTTTAAACTAACACCATATCAAATCAAATATAAATCTCCATAAAGTAGCTTTGTGTGGATGAGGGAGAGTATGTGATGGATTTTACATTTAATTTGAGGTTTTATTCCATGGTATATGCATGGAATAAGTAACTTTTAACTGCCAAAAGACTCGTCTCAAGTTCATGTATCCTTTACTTATTCTGTTCAACAACAATCTCTCCAGATTCTTTATCCAAAAAATAAAGGAGGCGACTATAATCAACAAAATGCTATGTATTTATACTTCTTTTTTTATGTAACTTTTATATAGTTTATTTAGTTAACAGGGTAAAGAAAGAGAAAATTAACTTTACACAAGGCGCTTCAATGGTGATATGCAGGAGTTCCGCACAGATATAGAAAATGAAAGAGGAAAAATAAAATAGAATTCATTAGGGAAGAATTTCCTTTAAAAATTTATTTTTTATTTCTTAAGTTGAAAAGAGAAGTTGTTTATTTAAGGTAGGAAGTTAGTTGAAAGGAGCAGTCAAACATTGAGTCATTCTGAGCTTGCATGTAATATAAGAAAAGAATCAAAAACTGCTCCAAAACTCTCTGCGACTGGCGTACCAAAATTAAACTATCAGTCCTGCTGCTATCTACTCATCTGTATCTTTATTTTGCTCTTCTCAATTCAAGAAAGTGACTTATTTCTTGTATTTTAGGTTGCTTCTTGTTCTTGCACTTGTATATTTACTTTTCGATTTATAGTAGCCATATCTATTACTTGAGTTTATTCTTTACAAGCTCTTTATTTTTCAAAGTTGAGAAAAATTTAGTTGTCACTCTCATAATTCATTATATTACCACTGGCGTTTCCGTATTTGCATAATATGATGATATTCTCTTTCACTTTACTTTCCCTTTATTCTTTTCTATCCTAGTGTTATATTATTTGTCACGTATCTTTTCTAAACACAAATGAGTAAATATGTTTGTATATGTTTGTTCTAGACCCTTTGAATTATAACATTTATCTTATATTATATTTAATGTAATGTCACTTCAAGATTTCCTCTTCTTTATTTATAATGAAATTGTGTAC
The DNA here is from genome assembly GCF_029865625.1 of Vigna umbellata. Lineage (NCBI taxonomy): Eukaryota > Viridiplantae > Streptophyta > Magnoliopsida > Fabales > Fabaceae > Vigna > Vigna umbellata. Next base: position 16,410,675 of record NC_142174.1, on the reverse strand, counting down.
TGAGTAAACTTTTCAACCAACATTTTGTTTTGTGTCCTGTGGTACATTGTGCAGTTGAGACTTTCGTGTGTGTGTGTGTGTGTCATATAAATTATTATACGATCCTTATATCAATTCTTAAAGAGGTAGGCACTGACAAAATGTATTACCAGCTTTATGTATAGGCAGCATAGCTCTTGAGAAGTAATACGTACGGAATGAGAAAGAGAGAAAACGAGTAGTTCAGTATATGAATAATTATGATTTAAGGCTCCTTCCTTTTGAGCTTGTGAATTATAATAAAAGGTTAGTTAAATATTTTTCTTTATAAATATTAATTTTATAACTTTTTAATTATTTATATTATTCTAACATTAAGAAGAAAAAAAATATATATATTGTTTCTACATAGCCGAATGGTCTATCTTAATTTTTTGGTCTTTTAAGTTGTACAAAGTACTTCTACCATTAAGTCAAGTTTTGTTTTAGTTAATAAACGTTGGTGTATTAGTTCATTATATTTTTAATGAGTTTTTACTTCTTTTTACAGGCCTAATCAATATCTAGTAACTTGATGAGTCTAGGGTTGATGATGTATTTAGGAAGTTACTTGATTCCATCTTAGACATTATATTAGCTTAATTGGGTGTGTTGCTTGAGCAATTGAATACCACAATTATTTCATAATGTAAATAATTAACGATTATGAGTTTGATATTAATTTTTTTTTCGGAGTTTAATCACATTCAAATTGTGATTTTTTATTTATTTATCATTATTGCACCCATACATTCAAAGTTGGAGTATAAGTGAAAGATATAATTATTGATCTAGTATTTTGATTCAACTATTATGTTACTATCATAGTAATGTCAAAAGTTGAATTCTAGCAGATTTTAAAGAAGAGATTATATTGTGAGTTGAAATGGTGAATATGATGGTTTGACCAAGGCTATATTAATTATTTTGATATATTTTAACAAAATTAAAATTTATTCTTTTTTCTAAAACTTTGATACAATTTAATTTTCAAATTTTAAAATGGATGGATATAATCATTTTGAACCATTGTCGGTAGCAGGACAACCGGTATCGTAGAGTCGCGCAGTGGAATAAAGTAAGCGGAAAGTTAAGATGGCCCGTTTTTTATAAAATTAGTTTTCTTAGAGAAAATTTATCGAACAATTGATGTGCGGAAAATGTAAAGAGTGTAGGGAGTAGAAAAATTCAACACAGAATTTTTATCCTGGTTCGAATCAAAAGATTCTACGACCAGTTGTTAATCACTATAAAAATTGATTAACGTTTTCACTAAAAATCAGTTTCACAGATTTACAATAGAGTGAATGAAACAGAAAGATAAAACCTTCCTTCGACGAACGAACCGGAAGGGTGCTTCCTTCGACCAACGAACCGGAAGCGATCAATCTACACTTTCCTTCGACCAACGAACCGGAACAGTGCAGAAACAGTCTTCCTTCGACCAACGAACTGGAAGAACAACAGCGTTGCCAACTCGAAGAGAACCGCTCCGACCTTTGACCCACAAAGCACGAGCTTCTCCTATTCACGAGACCAGAGGCAATGCAATGAACTAGCTTTTTGGAACTTCTTCATATCACATTGTATTCTCAAAAAGCTCAGAGTTAACCCTCTAAGGGTTTTACAAAAAGCTCAGAGTTTACAAACCACGGGTTCAACCCGGTGAGCCGGGTTCTAAGTGAACCAGGTTGAAAACTAGCCCGTATAAAAAAATTATATTTTTTTCAAACTAAACCCGGCTCCAACCAATGGTGAGCCGGGTTGACTCGCACCTTACAACCCATTTTGACAGCACTAATTAAAATGTGTCTAATGATACAAATTAAAAAAATAATTATTTATTTTTAAAATTTATTAATTTTAAAATAGTTTTTAGGAATGCTTATAATAGTTTAAATTGATTAAGAAAAAAGAAATTATATGGGAGATAATTATGTATATGACAGTATAAATTATTTGTATTAACCATATATATTATTTTTATATATTATTTTTTAAATAATATTATTTTAAGAAATAAAAGTAAAATATCTTTTTAAAAATTTAACTTTATAAAAAGCCAATCAAGTAATTAAAAATTAGAAAGAGATCAAATAAAAAATAAAAAATTAGTATAAAGAATAATTAATACTTTAATATAAGTTACTATTGAATAATATATTAAATGTCCAAATGATTATAATTATAAATGTATAAAATTAAGAATACACTAGTATAAAAACAGAGTATAACGTCACGCGTTCAACGTCCAACCACTAAATAACCAATGTTAAAAATGACCGGTGACATTTTTGTAAATAAATGCAATTATTAAACGTCGTTTAGAATTGTAATTCGACCTAAAAAGATATAAAACGCCGAATGCTCTAGTGTAAGGATCGAGAAATTCAGAGAAAGTGGAGAAGACATGTGTATGCATATGAGTGGACCGATCGGTTTTGACGATAGTATATAAATGAACTTTTCAAAATTTCGTGTCATTCTCTGCATGCACTTCTTCTCTCCAAACTTCTGAGTTTTCCTTTCTCCTTCTTCTCTCTAGAAATTCTCACTCTTTATTCATCTGATATCAATCAGGTCGTACCTGAACTTTCCTGGTGTCAAAAGCTTCCTTCTTCACTGATCAAAAGAAATCTTTGAATTGGTAAGTTCATCTTCCTCTCAGAAATTCTGGTTGCTGTCACATGCAAGCCAAGTCTCGAGTTGCATGTGTTCATCAACTTTCTTTTCTTGTTTCTGACTTCAATTTTGGTCCTATGTTTGGTCTTTTCTCACCAAATGGTGATCTATAGGTGTTCATAGAGTTTCTTTCAGTGCAAGCATCAAGTTGGGAAATTTGGGGTTGAGTTGTTCAGATTTTCTAAGGTAAGGGAAGCTAAATAATTTAACTTGTATGTTTATATGTTTGTAATGAATTGTATGATTGATTGAAATGCATGTTGAATTTATGTTTTCGATTGAATGTGTGAGGACTGAACTCTATGAACTGGACTTGGGGAGTATTATGCAGAAAAAGTGTTCGCCAGTGTCAAATTGAGGAAGTAAGAGGGTGAAAACGAGAGTTTGAGGTTGGGAGTGATTTTTGGCAGTGAGATGAGTTTGAACAAGTGCATTGTGACCTGTTAGAATCATTAAGTTGGCCAAAAATGTATAAAAGTGGTAAATTCTGGTGTTCTTCGTAATTTTGCAGAATTTTGCAGAATTATGCAGAACGCGGAGTGTGCACAGTTGGTCGTTCGGTCTTGGTCAAGCGCTCGGTATTATACTAGCATTTATGTTAGTGTTAACACTCGGTATTATACTAGCATTTATGTTAGTGTTAGCGCTCGGTATTATACTAGCATTTATGTTAGTGTTAGTGCTCGGTCTTATACTAGCATTTATGTTAGTGTTAGCGCTCGGTCTTATACTAACATTTATGTTAGTGTTAGCGCTCGGTCTTATACTAGCATTTATGTTAGTGTTAGCGCTCGGTCTTATACTAGCATTTATGTTAGTGTTAGCGCTCGGTCTTATACTAACATTTATGTTAGTGTTAGCGCTCGGTCTTATACTAGCATTTATGTTAGTGTTAGCGCTCGGTCTTATACTAGCATTTAGGCTAGTGTTAGCGCTCGATCTTATAATAGCATTCGGTTTAGTCTTGGTATTCAACCTAGTTTTAGTAATCAACTTTAATATAGTGTTAGGCTTTCCCTAGTAGTAAGCCTTCACCAGTGTTCGGTCAATTGTTAGGTCTTGTCTGTTATAGACCGTTCGGTTTTGTCCTAGGTGGTGAGAAACTATTTGGTCTCCAACATAGGGTTCTCGGTCTTATGACTGAGGATATGATTGTTGAATGAAATTATATGTTAAATGATGGGAATTATGTTTTTAAGTACTGTGGAAGAGAATTCCAAGGCGGAATGTCTCGTGAATGGATATTGAATGGTAAAGTATGAATGTGGATATCGTGCTAAGCTGGTGTTTATCCTGATATTCTGTGATTACTCATGCTCAAGTAGAGAGGAGTAACTCATGTGTGAGAATGACAGGAGGTCATTTAACCTCCAGGTATCGAGGTAATCTTCATTAGACTTACCTTGTGTGGTAGCTTGATGGGTGTCTTGCTGTTTCACCACCACAAGTGCAGAAACATCTGTAGCTACACATTCATACAATCCGGATGGTTAAGTTAGGTGTTCGGTCTATCCATGAATACAGTGTTCGGTCATAACTATTTGAGTGCTCAGTTTGTATATGCTTGCTTGTATTCAGTTTTAGTATGTAGTAGTGTTCGGTTCAACATTATTTGAGCTTGAGTAAACTGTATGTATGTGTATGCAATTAAATTACATTAGCTTACCCTTATTTCCTATTTTTGTCCATGTTCCTGTTCGGTCCTTCTCTTGCAATGATCACCTTTGGGTGTGCGTAGAGGTAGAGGAGTGCTCGGTGGAGCAAGCTTTGGAGGAAGAAGAAAGACCAGTCGTTTAGTAGTAATTTACTGTTTAATCTTGTTAATAGTGGTGTATAAACCGGTCGGTTAAGCACATAGTTTTGGAATAGTGTAGGACTTTTGTAAAGTTTTAAATTTTATGGTTATTTTGTAATAACTGTAAGGTTAACTTTATTTCCAGTAACTGTTTTACCATATTATTAAATGATGACACCTGTATATAGTTTTATGCTATATTTTTGGGATGTTACACCCAACGTTAGACGTTAAAAGGTTAGTGAATTCAATCACTTTATATTGGCGCGCGATACACTCTTCTCTTCTCAAACTTTTCTCAAATGAAGTTTGACGACCATCACATGTAATCTTTCTTTCATTTGATACAAATGCATGTTAATTAACTACTTTATGTATGATTTTCGTTTGTTTTGACCGATTATTTTCGTGCTCTTGTCCTTCATAGGCGCATTCTGCTTTCTCTGTCACTGGTGACGACACTTTATTTCGACGAACCTACCTTTTGAAGATTAGTTTTCATTTTCGTTTTGAAGAACTTATTTGTTGAACTTATTTGTTGTCTTTTTTGTTGAACTTGTTTGTTGTTGTTTGGTTGAACTTGTTTGTTGTTGGTTATTAGTTTTCATTTTCGTTTTGAAGAACTTATTTGTTGTCTTTTTTGTTGAACTTGTTTGTTGTTGTTTGGTTGAACTTGTTTGTTGTTGGTTATTGTTGTTTGTTGTTGACGATACACTACACGTTCATAGAATATCAAAAACTGAAATTTATTGTTTTTCTGCTTTTCAAGTCTCATAGAGTTATAAAAAAGGATCACAATTAATTAAAAAAACAAAAAAAAAATATTAACGTCGTATATTAACAAAATTCGACATTAAGTTAACATCGTATATTGACAAAATTCGACGTTAATTTAACGTCTCCTTAAATGACGTCGTTCACGAATTCATCGTTAAAAGCCCAAAATATTCGACGTTGTACGCGATTTTTGTACTAGTGATAAAAAATATAATATAGAATGAAGGATTTAATATTTTAAATATAAATTGTACTAGTGACAAAACATAGTTTATTTAAAATATTAACTCCTTCATTCTATATTATATTTTTTATTACTAGTATAAAAATCGCGTACAACATCGAATATTTTAGATTTTTAACGGCCAATTCGTGAACGACGTCATATCGTTAAATTAACGTCAAATTTTTTCAATATACCATCGAATTTTGTCAATATACAACGTTAATCAAATTTTTATTTGTTTTTTAATTAATTGTGATTCTCTTTTTACAACTCTATGAGACTTGAAGAGCAGAAAAACAATAAGTTTTTGGTATTTTATAAAGCAAGAACTATGAACGTGTAGTGTATCATCAACAACAAACAACAATAACCAGCAACAAAAAGATCAACCAAATAACAATAAATAAGTTCAACAAAAAAACAATAAACAAATTCATACAAAGATATACCTATACAATTTTTATTTGGGTTAAATATGTTTTTAGTCCCTAAACTATTGGTCGTTTCTGGTTTTCGTCCCTCTTTCAAAGTAAGGTACAATTTGGTTTTCGAAACAAATGAGGATTAAAACCAAAATTCCGAGGACTAAAACGATTTGAAAGAGGAACGAAAACCCGAAACGGCCAATAGTTTAGAGACTAAAAACATATTTAACCCTTTTTATTTTTATTTTACTCTTTATAATATAACTATTACCTGATTTGGAAACATATAATTGTTAATTATGTTTTAAAAATAATAAATATTATATATAAAACTGTCACATAATTTATTTATTTATTTAATATTTATAATTTTTATCACTAATATTAAGTTATTTTTTATTATATTTATTACTTTCTATTATATATTAAATTAATCAATTTATCTGAATATAAGTATTCAAAAAAATATAATTTTAATAAATTTTATTTTGAATATATATGATTATAAATAGGAAAGTGACAACTATTTTGGTTTTATTTAAGAAAATAAGTCGTCTCCTATGTTTTGGAATTGTGGACAGAGAATGAACTGGTTTGTTGGACTTTCCGTGGAGCGTCTTCCTTCATAGATAATAAATAAATACCACAGAGAAAGACTAGCTCTTGTGATGTTGGACTGTAGCCCCATCTTCTCCCATAAACTAGAGAGGATCTTTTTCCTCTCACATGGCGGCGGCTTCTTCAATTTGCCAAGCTCCCTTCACTCTTTTTCAGGGGTCAAATTGTCTTAAACGAAGAAATTTGAAAAACACTTCACTTCCTCGTTGTTTTTCTCCTTCAAGATCCTTACTTTGTAGTGGATTTCTTTCAAGGAGACCTCTTTTGAGGAGGAACTCGTTCTGGGTATCGAAAACTATGGATGAATCCGTGAGAACTTCTGCTTTCAGAGACGGAGAAGGGGATGAAAACATCCAAGTGTTTGAACAGGAAGCTTTCATCGATGGACCATCCCCGTTTCAGTCAAAGTTTTTGTCGCATGAGGTGGAATACAAGCTCAATAAACTGGTTCGTAATCCTCCCTTCACGTTTTTCAATAATGTTTGGCCACTAAAGTTCTGAATATTCACTCTTATGATTCCCACCCCAAGTGGAGGGAATGTTTACTCCTTTAAAGGAAATTTTCTATATATTTTCTTAAATGTATTAGGTTTCTTTTGACATGGTTTCTGAAATGCACGGTATTTGTAATAAGGAATGAATGTTAGCAGAACTGGAGTGTGGTTCCAAGAGAAAAAAGATACATTTGGTTGTTACATTGAAATATTTTATTTTTCTTTTTTCACACGACTGTATAATCTGTATCATGTTATTGAAGGTGAAAAAAGAATCGAAATCCATGTTATAAAAAATTTTGTTTGCTACTATTAGGTTCATATGAATATGCTATCCAATCTCGGAAACATATCATACCACCTCTTTTTACAACCCAAGGTTTTCGAATCCAGAAATTTCAATTGGAGAAAATGCTATCTGAGAACAATTAGTCAATCATGGTTTGAGAATTCTTGTTGATAGAATGCAAAGGAAAAGTTTTCATTGTGCTATTAAAGGGCGCGTTTAAAATAGTTTCTATGCTGCGATTCCAGAGGGCTATTCCTGCAGGCTCAGCGTGTCTATGCTATAACTACAGAAAGTTGAGTTTGGCCTCTGGATATGGAGAAATCCGTGAGTTCTCGTTGTCTTTGGCCCCCTTGGCCACGTCTTCAATTTCATTAAGTCAGTTCGGTAGCTGGGTCCAATACACTTGTGATGTGTAAACAATGACACTTCTGTACCACAGGCAGTAGCTAGGTGTGGATAAGTACGCATAGAATAGATTTGGTTAAGTGTGTTTGCCAGCATGCTGAAGTGAAACCAAAATATCATGATCAATAAATAAATAATGCAGAAGCTACTCAGTCTACTCTTAGTTATATGAGAAGGAAATAACAAATTGAATTGAGTTTTTCAGTAGTTCATTTTAGCTTATGGATGAAACTCATTTTATTTTATCTTGTAATTTTCTTATATGAAGAAGCTTATCTAAGTAGGATCAACTTGTTAAATATTCCCTAAATAAAGAAAGTGCTGATGGATTACTTTTGGGAAACACATCCTTAATACACGCTCTGTATTAGTTTCTACTGAAGTAGATTTGTTTTTACTTATCTTTTTTGCTATGTGGCTTGAATAAAAAATGGATGTAAGGGGGGAACAAGAAACAAGAAAGAATGCCAAAAGCTCAGAATCTAAGCATACCCAGCTTTAAGAGCATATCCTTCATAGTCATGGCTTATTGTTCAATTAATAGAACAGCTAATGTGAGGAAGCAGAAATAGTGGTACTTTAACAATGTTGTATTTTTCCAGAGGCCAGTAAAACTTTGATATGATTTAGGCATCAATTGTTATGCGTTCAAACACTTCGAAATGTGGGATTTAGACATCCCATTATACCCAAGTTCCTCTCACATTACCACTATGTGCATTCCCTTAACAAATAGCCTCTGTTAAGGCTTTCATGCAGCAACTGCACATCCATAAATGGAGCAAAATATCCTCTAGTCACTGACTTCATGTTATATTCCTGGTATTGAGAACATGTCCAGCCAAGTTGCCTGCAACCTATTAGTGTAACTGATATATTTGAATTATTCACTGATTCTCCCACAGTGTTCTTAGTTTTCTATATATGTTCTTCAGACAATGGGCGGGGTCTTATAAGACCTCGTTTTCCTTCTCACCGCAATTTTGGAACTCCTAATCACCATATTTGGCTATGGGGTTTTTGTCTCTATGATCAGTTCTTGTCTTAAGTGATATAGTTTAAAGTTATGTGTACAAATAAATTCTTTCAGTAGGATTTCATATAGTAAACCCTTTTAGTCGTACAAAACTAAGTTTAATATGGTTGGCTTGTTTTTATTGAAATTTAAATTTCAATAATCTGTTTGAATTCCCATCTTAAGGCTTGGTCATTGTAAAATTATGTCCACATTAATGTTTAACTATATTTTTATATGCTAATGCATTTAGTGCTGATATTACAGAGCAAGTGGATAGTAACTGCCCTCTTTGGTGGTTTCATTCTTTGGAGGCATGATGCAGAAGCCTTATGGTTTACCTCAGGGTCAATTTTGAATGCATTGCTTTCTGTTTTGCTCAAACGTATACTGAATCAGGAACGACCTTCAACCCTGAAATCTGACCCGGGAATGCCATCTTCACATGCACAATCCATATTCTTTGCTGTCTTCTTTGTTATTTTGTCAGGTAATATCTCGTAACAGTTCTTTGTTCAGAAAAAAATAATTTGCCAAGAGAGGTGGTTTACAAATCTTAACTTTGTGATAAATAATCTGATCCTTTCATAAATATTTTTATATATTCTTTCTGGTAGGTAGCAATATAAAGCGATTGCACATTCCATTTTTTAGTATAGGTTCCCTTTTCTGGAAGCTCAAAAGGTTATTGTGATAAAAAATTTGGTGGTTAAAGGAGCTAATCTATAGTTTTCGCGCTTGTAAATTTTATTTAAGTGTATCTCTGCCTTTTATCTTCAGTATTCTATGTTGTTAACATGGGAAGTGTCTGGTTTTCTGTTTTACAATTACCTCATGAAATGAAGAACTCCATTATTTTAGTTTCCTTTTCAGTGATGACAATACAAATTTCCATGGCAGTCATGTGAAAGACTCAAATACAAGCCAAAAAAATCTTTAATTAGAATTGTTTTGTCTGTTACGGCAAGGAAGTGCCGATGTTTTTAGATTTCTTTGTTTTTCTTAAAGACGTATAGAATTATATGGTTTCACTATGAACATTTGCTTGTTTCTCTTATTATATTGCAGGCGTAGAATGGCTTGGGCTAAATGTATTTACCATTGCCATGAGTGGATTGGTCCTGACATTTGGTTCTTTCTTTGTAAGTGTATAATATTTCCATTTAATCCGTTAGTTTGTTGCCTCGTATTTTATTCCTTGTGCTTTTGGTACCTTAAAATTCTGCTATTCCATATTATACATTTAAAATGGTTATCTCAATTACCATATCTACATTACCTCTTCATTAGGTCCATGAGCATCACTACAATAAAATCCCTAAATAATGACTAATTTTAGTGGCAGAATATAATTAGTCACTATAGTGACCAATTTAGATATCAATCTATAAACTAAAAATTGGTAACTAAAATAGTTTATAAATTGGTCTCCGTGAATTGGTCACTAACATTAATTACCAAGGTTTTGGCTATCAAAAGAATTGGTTTCTAAATTAGTTTATAATAGAGGCCAATCTAGAGACCAATTCCTTTGGTGCTAAAACTTTGGTAACTTATGTTAGTGACCAACTTAGAGAGACCAATTCACTATAGTGACCAAGAGACCAATTTATAAACTATTTTAATTATCAATAATTTTTAGTTTATAAATTGATATCTAAATTGGTCATTATAGTGACTAATTATTTTTTGTCATTAAAATTGGTCATTATTTAGAAATTTTATTGTAGTGATTATTACGAAGTATGGTATACTTTTCTAGGCTAGAACATTGTAACCTGGTTTGTACCATTCAATTTCACAATTTATTTGATGTTTATTGTTTTCAAAGTGATGTGTAAATTGTATTTGATGTAAATATAACCATACAAAATGAAGTTAGCAACTTTGAAGAATCTCTATTCCTTAAGAAAATAACAAAACTACTAAGACGAGTTTTCTATGAATTTTTTATCTCGCACAATGCTCTCTAAGAATTAAATCCTCTTGTTTTCATTTATATGCTTGTATTGTTAATATGAATATCAACATTTTGTCACACACTGTACATTACCCTAGCTTAGTGAAATCACAAAGGAATTGATAAGAAGTATTCTTTTTATGGTATAGTTGAAAGTTCCATTGCTCTAGCGTACTGAATCAGATTACATATAATTTCTGAATTTGATCATAGTATGAGTTGCTTATGCTTGTTCAATGTTTCCAGTCGTACCTGAGGGTGTCGCAACAGCTTCATACAGTGAACCAAGTGGTTGTTGGAGCTGTAATTGGGTCCATTTTCTCTATTTTATGGTACTGGCTGTGGAACGGTTTTATACTGGATGTTTTTGTGTCTTCTCTATGGGTTAGAATCGTTGTTGTTTTGGGGTCTGTGGGACTCTGCATAGGTTTTGTTTTATTTACTATTCGTTATTGGCTTCAAGATGACTAGAAGAACTTCAAGACGTGTAAAACATTTCAATGCGTTTTAATGTGTTAATGACACATTTCATTTTCTTTCTTTCAAGATTAAGGTTTTATGTTATGTTGCCTGGTTATGAAATGAAACATTTTGCGCCAATACTTTCTTGTAGTGATGCCTGGTTTTCTATCTCTTGCTTTCTTAGTTAGCTCTGTTGCTTTTCCTCGAAGCTTCTGGTTGGGCTTCAGCCCTATAATTTGTTAAGAAAATGAGAGCTCGAGAAAGACACCATCCATGGACTAAAGTATCAATTTTCTTGAGTTACTTTAGTATTATTTAAATAAATTTCATTTAAATCAAATACACAAGAAAAAAAATATTAAACATAAAATATGTCAAAGTAAACATAACTTGCATTTATAATATGCTTTTAATTCAAACTTTAGGTTATAATGACATGAATGGCATTCTTTTGGTCTCGTTTCAAAGTTAAAAGTAAAGTGAGGTTGGCAACCAAGAAGTAGACACCATGGAAGAATTCACGAGCTGCTTGTGCTGTGTATTGGAGTGAAGGTTAAACAAAGAAGGCACACGTGTAACCAGTGGCTATAACGATTCATCTAGAAGATATTCTGATGGGCCATCCTCCATGGCCGTGTATTGGTGAGAAACCCGTGTAACACAAAGGAACAAACTTGAACTGTGTGTAATAGGCTAGTAGTAAGTAGTAAGTAGTAAGTAGTAAGGTAGTAATTCCGTTTCAGTTGCCGACGTGGCTGCCTCCGTTTCCACCTCCAGAGCCAGAAAACCCTTTGCTGGATCTTCCCCTTCGCCATCGCCGCATGTTCGCAACCCTCGCGAAGATCTTCCGAATCAGATAGAGCTTCCGAGACTGGCGCGCAATGAGATCGGCCGTAGAGGAACTCTGGCCAAGCATGATCCCATACCCGTCTTGGAAAGATTCCATTCCCCCGGTCAGAAGCTGCCAGAACAACGCTCCCCCTGCTGCTCCTCCTCTCTTAGCCGAAGCGTATACTTTGTAATACACTGCATTGAACACTTCATCCCTCTCGTACGCCTCGTACCCGGAACCCCTAAACGATTTCCCAAACTCCGCTACCAGAATCGGTTTCCTTATAGCGTATTGCGCGTCCATGAAGTGAGCACTGAGCCAGTTGTTCAAGAACGAAAGCTGATACTGCACGTTGGAGCTCGATACCCTGTTTATGTTGCAATCAAATAAAAAATATGATTTTGATAATGTTATTAACTGAACTTTCTAGTTAGTTACTAACTAAACTAACCACTGGTCGGGGTAACAGTGGACCGTTGCAAAATCAATGGCTGGGATTCGGTTATTTGCAATGAAATCTGTGCCTATGTTGAAACCAGGATTCAATCTTTTTCTCTGTGGTGTTGATTGACCGTAAAACCCTTCTAGTCCTGCCTCCAATAAGTGATTTCTGTCTATCGATTTCACAAACCAAGCCATTTCCGTGATCCACGCCTATAATCAAACAAAAAAGTGTCGAGTTAACGAGTCAACTCATGATTGAGAATGAAACCAGGACCGTGATTGGCGTCTTTAATACACAAGACACCACTTTAGGTTAATTTGTCCTAATCACATCATCCTTCAAATTTTCATTCCCTTTTTTTTAATAAAGTACTATATTTTAGTGCTAGATTTAGTTTAAAAATGGAGCACTGATATCTTTGAGGGGGAAAGAGCTAGAAGGTAAAAAAGAAAAAAGAAAAGGGTGGAATGGAAGGGGAATAAAATATTTGACCTGAATAGTCCTTCCTGAAGGATCCGATGTACACCTGGGTTCATTCATAAGCTCCCACGCCATGATTGTTGGGTCATCTTTGTAATGGATTCCAGTAAATCTGTTGTATCTGTTAAGAACAGTCTGTGGAAGATAAACAAAATTCAGAGCTTGAAATTATGTTTCCCAATAACACTTTTACCTCAGAGGTATGAGCAGAATAAATGCCAAAGTGATTATTATAATGAGATTATTTTAGTTTATATTAGATGGTAACGGTGGAAGGAACACAGATTAGAAGAGAGAGAAAAAGTATGAGGACTTGTCTGGTTAAAGGATATTCAAGGTTTTAATCTGCAGATACCAAGCAAGACGAGAAATTGTACTAACCCTGACATGGTTCATGTAGTAACCCTTAACAACAGGGCTCCTGAAGAAATCATCATCTGAAGTGAGATACTGTCCGTGACTTCTAGCCCAGTTCACATACTGCTTCTTGCCTCCGAAGTTTTCATAGTTGTTCACCAAGCTCAGTATCAGCTTAATTCTGTACTTTCTGGCCTCAGATATAACGAAATCCAACCCCTTCATACCAGCAAACAGAGAGAAATTGAAACTAAAAGTATAACCACAACAAGAAATGACATGTTAAAAGGCAAAAAATGTGACAAGTCTTGGTCTCTTACCGTGAACATTTGCTCATTATAGAAGCCAGGGGAATATTGTAGAGGTCTATAACCACCGTCACTGAAGGCCCAAGTTCTAGCAACAGTAAGGCCGTGACTTGCTGCTTCTCGGAAGGCATTTGAAACCTTGAACCTCTGAGATGGGTCAGAAGCTGTGTACATTAACCAGTAGGCGTTGAAGCCATTTGCATAGTAAGGGTATCCATTCAGCATGAAGTGGATGCCTCTGGTTCTGACGAAACCATCCCTTGCTTCCACGGTGGCCAGAATGGCCAAAAGAAACACAAAGGCAAAATGCTTCATCTCTTTGTTCAGTCTCATGTATGGGTTCTCTTCTTGTTTATATGCTTGGTAGTAGTATAGAGATAAGGGAAAAAGCAAAAGTACGGTTCTTCGGCAGTTGCTAAGAATCTGAAAAGTGAAAACCGAGTTTGTCTTCTTAGATTACAAATTCAGTTTTGTTCAGAAGAAAAAACAAGAAAAATGCAATTATAATACATTATGTAATTTTTAAAACATAATTACTAGAATAATGTGATTTTAGCTGGGATATTTAAATAATCCGTATCCTAGATTGTTTTATTGCAGGTTAGGGTAAGGTTAATTAAATGTTCATTTAATAGATTCTCATTAAACGAAAATATATTTGTAGGTTTGAATGTGGATGCTATTAAATAAAACTTTAAAAAAGAAACCAATTTTGAAAATTAAAAAATAAAAGTTTCGTAAAAGCGGGGACATAGAAGTCCACAAAGGATTCTTATATAACTACCGACACCGGATTGGTATAATGTGAAAATCTGGCAACCCAACCACTGTACTTTTTAACGAGGCATTATGAAAGAGAACAGTGTTACCAACTTTTGCAATGGAAAATGACAAAACAATAAAGGGGAGGAACGATTTCACTTAAAACCCAGCAATGATATTTTCGTCAATTTTATTTAGTTGTTATCCAGTAAATAAAAAATAATTTATTCGATATGTTTTTTATGGATATGAAATTAGAGAAAAATATTTCTTTCGAATTGAACTATTTTTTTGTTTGAGTATGAGAATTATGTATAACCATATCATCTTCAATGGAGTGGAGGCAGTGTAATTAAAACAGAAGATTATGCGACTAACTGGTTGAGCTGCACCGACAGTAACCCTTCGTGTTGAACACATGCATAACAATGGTGCATTAGATGCCACAGTCACTGAAAAAAATGGTAACCTACTACAATTTTCACTGCATAACAATGAGAAATAAGAAGAACGAGTTAATTGACCATAATAACATCATTCGAGTGACTTAAAATCGAAACCTAAGATAACACTGAAATTGGACCCATGGTTGCAGCATCTTCTGTTATAGTAGCGTGAGTTTGATGGGTCCACCACTACTGTAATGATGCCATGTCTTCTTCTGTCCCGCCCCAACCATGGCAATAGACATAACCCAGTCGGTAGAAGTTCTTAATAATATCTAACATTCAGTTCCTCAACTAACTACATTTGTGTCTGGGGTTTGCTTTTAATAATAGAATAAAGAAACATATGTAAATAAACAAAACATACTAAACTGTTTTATAATATTTTTATATCTAATTAAACCTTTTTGTTGTTTAAATTTGTGGTATCCTGTGTGTTGGGACTGAAACTTCATTCTTAATTGATATGAAAATTTAATTGAAAAATGGAATATTAGATCTTAATTAAAAAAATTTGAATTTATTATCAACTTAGAACTTAATTATTTTTTTAATTTTTTGAGTAGAAACAAAAAATGAAAACAATACAATGTAAAAAATAGCATTACTCAATTTAGTATTAATTAAAAATAAAACAAAAAAATTTACTAAAAACTTAACTAAAAATATTTAAATTTATAATTCCTTAAAAGTTTAATTTGTACTTAATTATTGAAATATGTTTGTGTATGATATAATGTCTGATTTGATCGGTAAGCTAGGTAATAAGTCAGCACCAACAACAAACATGATATATTAACCGAATGATATATATTTATAGTTGTTCAGTATATTTCTTAAGTTAATAATTTAGCAGACGAAATGAACTGTAAGTGTTGGGTTATAATTGGGCCACCGCAAACATTAGTGTATTAGACCAACATCAATTTAAAACTCACAAAATATATGTATTATTGGACCAACATCAATTTAAGGTTCACCAAATACCTATAAATATAAGGGTAAACTATATAGAGGTAAAATTAGCTTAATTAAGTTTTGATACTTACTTGTTAATTAACTTCATTGAGTAAAATTTGACTTGAAAGTTGAAGTGTCTTTAGTAGATACCCACTCTCGGTTTGAACTTGAAGAAGTTGGAGCAAGTAATTCGAAAAAAAAGAAAATGTGATAACATAAAGGTGTGTTTCTCGGTCCTACTCATTTATATACAGAAATAATTTGTGTGAAGAGTTTGTTTAGAAAGATAAACTAAGAAGTTTTGTTACCAATAATATACAATTTACTTGTATATAAAACTATAATATCACATAATATAAAATATTAATATTTAATGTTTATAGGTTTTTTTTCTTATCGCTCAACTTATGTTTACTCAACTTTATTTTTTTACTTAATAAAACTTTCAAGTCATACTTCTTAATAATAATAACAATAATATATAACTAGAAGAAAATATATAATAAAAAAAGTATTAAAAGGGTATGTAGGTTTGTGATGAATAGGATGGGAAAAGAAGAGGAGTTTGGTGGGGATAAGTTGAGGCGTGGCGTGGGTCTGAATGCGTGAGAAAGAAAAGAGTGTTTTGTTTATGAAAGATATCTCCACGATTGGCGCAATAAATGAGCAAATCTAACACCTTACCACATCATCTCATGCTCGTGCATTTGTCTCGCTTTCCATTTCTCCCATTAGATTTTCACACGCACGTCACTTCACCGTACACTTGTCATACACTGCTGCAACTGGTTTTCGTTCGGGTTTAATGTTTCTTCAAACTGACAACACATTCAAATTTACAATTGTGATTTATAAAATTACAGAGGAAGATAGGCTGAAATTTCTAGAAGAGTTTCATTCACAAGATAAATTTTTGAATGGAGAGAATCCTTTCATCAAACTTATACCAAAGAAAGAATCCAAAGGGTTTAGCTTAGGGGATATAAACTTATCTCATTAGTACAATGCATGTATAAAGTGGTTGCAAAAGTTATAGCCAATAGGCTGAAGCATGTCTTACATGAAGTTATCAATTAGTGACATATAGTGCATTCTTGTGAGAAAGCACTTTATTAAAGAATGCTCTTATAACTAACGAGGTGATAGATGTAAGTTTGGTGGTATAAGTATGGAGGTGAGACCAGTGGATAGGTATGTAGATGTGCTGAAGTGTAAAATTCTTCAAGTATCTTTCATTTAATTAGGAATACTGATTGGGGCAAACCTAAAAGAATCTACCTAAAATGTGGTCAAGTAAAAGTATTGTAAAAGAAAAGTTCTTTATGAAAGCTTAATAATTTAAGTTTTGCTTTGAACCCTATCCTTATAGGGTTACCTTACCATTCATTAGGTAAAATAAGAGAAGATTTGTTGCTCAGATGGCTACGTTGGTTTAGTTGTCAAGAACATGGGAAAATTTAACAACATTTATTTTTTTAATAACAATAGCATATACAGTAGAAAAATTCTCCTCTGTCAGTCCAAATACTAGAGATCTCTACATCAGAACCTTTTTTATTAGGAACAACAGTGATTTATTGCAAAGCAAATACGTAGAGTAGGATTATTGCTATTAACAGTCATTTATCTGAATCGATAAGGGAATGCATCTGTGAGCTATGTCAACCTGTAGTGTCAACGAATTACCAAAATTTGTATTTTACTACCACAAACCAACATAGACAAGCTCAAATTCTACAAGGACATTCTTCACTGCTGGACCAGAGAATTATCATAACAGCATTGTGCCGGATGGATCACAAGGTTAAAGGTGGTCTCAAAATTTCCAAGTGAAACCGCTAACCTCACTGCCAGAAAATTGCTACTGATAACAAAAGAAGCTGAACATGTAATGGCATGTAAGACTTTTATTACTCTCCCTACCTACCATAATTCAACATTGCATTATGTTGTAAATTGCTTGACTGCATCATCATATTCAGGAGTCAGATCACGTTCAGTAGAGGATGATCCTATATCCATAGGGAGATAAGACCATGCTAATGCAGCCGTACTAAGAACAATCACAGTTGTGATGGAACCCCAAATCCATCTCTGCCTCTTGTTTCTTCTTTGTCTCTCACGCCGTGTCATCTCTAGATAAAACAGCCAAAAACTCTAATGAGATTAACAAATTAATCAAGATAAAAGAAACAAAATCATAAATTGGAGTGACCTGATAAAACCCATCTCACAAACTTGAACAGACATAAAAACAACCAGTCCACCATATCCCTAAAACACATAATTGTACCAATCTAATATAGATAAATTAAATACACAGCATAATGATAATTGTGCAATGAAGAAAAATAAATTAACAAATAAAAACACTAACACAATGGAGATAGTTAAATGAAGAATAAAGAATAATCGATATGTTTCCTTAATCAACACAATTATGGACTAATTTAATGACGAATCTCACCTACTACTTCCTGGTTCCTCTGAGACATCTCCCTATTCATGGTCTCATAACAATGGAGACGTTCCATAAGTCGAGCAATATCAAAGTTCTTTGCCTCTAGTTGAGCTTCCATCTCTGCCTCTACCTCTGCCCTGGCAATTCCTTTTCCAATGGTATTTGATATAATTCTAGCAATATAAACTTGTTGACATAGATCTTCCACCCCATCAGAAATTAGCTGCTCATCCTTCGCAACAGAAGTAAGCTCTGCAGGCAATATAATCCCTGCTTGATATAATCCTTGCCTGATACTTTCCCATTGGCTTCTCATGGTATTTAGAGATTCTTCTGCTTTCTTCCGCTTTTCAATCTCTATCAACATACTTAATCTCATTTCACGTAATTCAACTTCAATATCAACATCGTGTATAGAATTTTGACTCATGGTGGAAGAAAATTCTACAGAGAAAAGTGTCAAGTAAGTTAATAGACACATAAATATATCTTGCACACTACATATGACTATAGAATAATATTTTTCCTCTCCTGATTAGTAAATGAATCCACCCTAAGATTGTTAAAAGAAATAACTAGCAGTAAATCTAACCCAATTTACCTTCCCATGCATCATAATACTCCCCAATAGGACTGCTAAATTTCATAGAAAGGTCTGTTGCATTTTCTTCCCCATCTGTGTTGCTTGCAAAACTCATTGAATCTGATGGATCAAAAAAGTCTTCAACCTCTCTAGCTCTGTCCAAATTCAATGTCAGTGACTTGTCCTTGAGTAAATAATCGGTTAAGATACTACTTTCAGTTTCTCTGGTACAATTTGCAGGGTCACCACCATTGCTGCTATCCAGTTTGCCGTCATAGACACCATTCACCATATCCTCTTTAACAAGTTCAGTGTTTGTAAAAGTAACATGGAGGTCACCAGCTGAACTTGCAAAAACACCATCAAAGTTCTTGTCATTAACATTTTCATCATTATGAATATCCACATCAGAATCAGAGGAACTCTTGATGAGAAGACTTGGGCCACGACGTTTGTGGTTGATGATGTATGGTGAAGGAGGGAACGAGGAAGGAGTTTCCGGAAGGGGTGTCACCTCAGGAGTGGAATAAAGCGTAGGCTTCAATGGAGGACGAAGAGCCTTACTTTTATTGGCAAGTGCTTTAGTACTCCTCTCGAGCTTCTGTGAGTTCGGAATAGGAATGAAAGTTCGAGTAGATTTATCAACCGGATTTGAATCTCCCGGCTCTATCAACCTATCCAGTGCTATGGCAGTAAAACTTGACATTGCTGTACAATCCACAAAGCCATAAATTAACTTGGCACAACTATATAGTCTTTAATCTTTGACAAATTATTTGCAGTCGAAAGCAAAAAGCATACAAAATTTTTCTAAAAAAGCTTAGAAAAGAAAAAGAGATTAGAATTTCGTTTAAAAGGTAGGAGAGAGGCAAATCAAAGCGAATCTCACTGGATCGTGGCAGGTCAGTCTGCCACTTACAATACCTTGTTGCATATTTAAGTCGTCCGCTTGCTTGATGGGAATTGCGCTTATGCTTATGCTTATTCACCTTACAAAATTGATGGGAATTGCGCTTATGCTTATTCACCTTACAAGGTTCACCAACGCTCTGGGGCAAAACCCCTACTGGTAGGCAAACAAACTCAATAAAGTTTCACACCCAAACACAGATTTTAGCAATCTTTCCACAGCCCTAATGCAATAATTCAAGGACACAATTTCATTGTATGATTGAAGCTAAACACAACTAACAAAATTGAATTTTGATTTGTTCTTCTTGAGTCAAGGACCCAATAAGAGAAGCAAGGGAAGGATCATCCTTTCTCCCCCAATCCAAACCACACAAGTTGATAAATAGCATTAAAGCGGGTCAAAAATTCAAAACACATCTTTTTTTTTCAAATAATCTAATTTAATTTTTTTCATAAGCAGCAAAAATACAATATTATTGTCTTAAATAATAACAAAATTTCATGCGTTATTTCCTCCTCCCCTTGACATACAAAAAAACAAAACATATAACAGAAATGATATTTACATATTATTTTCTCCAGAAAACTCCGGAAACAACAATAAAACAGAAACCGCGTAGAGAGAAACCCAAACGAAATAACCGGAAACCTAAACTGGTCTCAGAAACACAATACAATGCAAACAACCATTCCAAAGTGAAGAAAACTTCAACAGAGAAAAAAAGTGCTAGGACCCGTGAGAAAGAGAAAATACCTAGAATAGGGAAAAAGTGAAAATGAAGGAGAAAGTTGAGCGAGAAAGAGAGTGAACAGTGTAACAGAGGAAGAAGCGGGAAGCATCAAATTTTGCAAACGTTTCTTAGTGTTATCGGTGGCGACTGTTGATTTGTTGTGTTGTTTCTGGCACGCCAGCGTGCTTCTTGCAATATATATATGTATATATTTAACACCCGACCAACCTAACCTATCTTCCAAGAAATCAAATCGTTATGTTTTGTGTCTGTTTTTCCTTCTATTTTATTGGTAAATCTGTTTTTGAGCAACCTTTGTATGACCAGTTTTAAAAATAGAATCTTGGAGAGAAAGATAAAGTTATGACCGTCTCATGAGTTTAATTCTAGTTTTTTCCTACTTTATCTGTATTCTTCGTACTTTTATAATCTTTTTTTCTTTTTGGGTTCCTTCATCTGTGGACCCTCATTGGCCCAGCCCATTAAATTTCATGGGATCAGAATAAAAGTTTCAACCAAACACTACTTTCAAAATTTGAAAATTTTGAACGTGACATACGTTCTTAGATATTTTTTTCAGCTTCAAGATTTGAAAATTTTGAACGTGACATACGTTCTTAGATATTTTTTTCAGCTTCAAGATTTGAAAATTTTTAAAATGAAACCTTACTTTTATTTTGAGTTTTTAAATTCAGTTTTATTTTTTTTAAATTGTTACAAATTAAAAAACGATTCTTACGTTTCACTTCAGCTTCTCAAATATAAATTATAAATAAAAAATAATTTATTCATTATGCTAAAAAATAATAAACATAAACATTTTAAATTTTGGTATAAATTAGACAGTAAAAAGATATAATCATAATAAACACACGTGACATGAATAATTTTTACGATAAGAATTAGCTATCATGTTAATATTTCAAAAAGGTATATTTAGTTTCTATTAAACAAAAATAACATATACTTAAAAAAATAGCAAAATATTGAAAAATATCATACATAATTTTCTTAATCACGTAAAAAATACAAGTGCGTTTAAAAATAACATAATAGCTCAATGGTGTATAAATATATAATGTTAAATTAAGCATTAGTTTTATAAATTATTTTTCTGAATATTAATGTTATAATACATGTGTTTGGAAATAAATTATTACAATTTTTCATATAGATTATAGTTATTTTTAAATAAATTTTTATTAAGTATTACTATAAATTTTGAAGTTATGATTATGTCTTAATATACATCAATCATATCAACTACAGTTATTTATACTAATATTAATCTTATCATATGGTTGATTTAATTTTTTTTGTTTATTTTTTTTATTGATGTCAACTTAATTTAATTTTCTAGTAGATATTAACAAATAGTACTAATTGTTAATATTAGTTGAAAGTGTTCTTAATTAATATTAGAAAAACCATCTAAACAAATCACTTATCTGAAAATAGCATTAATATCAATGATAAAAATGATTATAACATATATCATGATAATCAATCGAAAAAATGTAACTCTTAGTAAAATAACCTATTGACAAAGAATATGACTAATATTAAATGTCAAATGACAATTGTTACCATTAGTGTAAAATGAAGATATTATATTGGTTGCTGAAGAAATTATGTGATAATTTATGGTGAAAATTTTGTAAATATAAAAATCATATTACATTGTTAGTTTAACCAACGTAATATTTTCTGTAAAAATAAAAATAAAAAATTATATTAATATATTACTTTTGAATAGAGAAATATTATATTACATTGGTTGTTGAATAGAATCAACATTGTTTTGGTATTAGCCCATTAATAACTTAAAATTTGATTCAATTACTTATTAGTCTATTAACGTATTACTCTTAAGGGTGTTGTTCCCTACACCACCACTCCTTGCTCCCAGCACCTCTCCGTTCCTGATTTTTCCTTCAGTAAAATTTTATTTTTAGGGTTAATATTTATTACCTTCTACCCACTCCAACAATAACCCATTTCTGGTCCCCGGATGAATGCATCCGGCGCGACAATATCAAAAGTTATTCTTCGCAGACAAGCTCTTCTTCCTTTCTTTAACGTTTACTTCTTTCTCTCTTTCATTATTTTACCGTGTGTGTTGTGAGAGTCTGGCGGACTTTCATTTGGTGGTGTGAGAATCCAGCGTTGCGAGAGTTCGGTGTTGGTGGTGGTCGTGCTTGAAGGTGAAGGTGCAGTGTTCCTCCCCTCCCAGGTGCGTAATAAACCCTAAAACAAACATTTTAACCTTAAACGAATGTGAGCATCCGTCAACGGATGTCAACATCCGTTGAAGGTAAAATGGATGTCGACATCCGTTTTGACCTTCGCGGCGGGCGACTGAAAAACAACAGCAACACATGTTAAAACCAAATAGATTTACAGATTTAAACTAATCTAGGATGGAGATGAAAAACCAGATCCCGCTTGATCTACGTCATCTGCACCAGGAATTAACACCAACAATGAAAGGAAACAAACAGAAAAGGGAAGAGAAGGTTGAAAGAAAAAGAAATAAAAGGAAGAAGAAAAGCTTAAACGGAAATGACAAGTGAAGAGAGAATCCGTGAAAGATGTGGTGGTGGGGTGCAGCCGCGAGAGTGAAGAAGAAGTGAGTGGTAAAATTAGGGTTTTGAAATATGTTAAAAAATCCCAAAAGGTAAAAGTAAAAAAGTTAAAATAGAAGGGTAGTTTTGGAAATAAAATAAATTGGGAAGGTGGAGGAAGTAAGGAGTGGTGGTGGAGGGAGCAACACCCTACTCTTAAAATAAGTCACGCAATCGCTAGCCCAACTGCAGCCCAATCCTACTAACCGATCGGTCAACTCTCTTAACCGCTTAGTCTGGATATCATACTATACAAACATAGTAATGATTCTTTGACACACTTTAATTTTTTACATTCATTTAACACTATCTTTTTTATTTTGTATTCTCTCATTTCTTAAAAAAATACAAAAGTTTCCGTTATGATCATTTTATCTTTATATTATATGTATGTAAAAGTAATCTATTCGAGTTCTCTTCCCTTTTCGTGTTTTTCATTCTTCTTTGCAAATGTTTCCCATCTCGCTTTTTCCATCATTTTCCCACATAGCACCTCCACTCACTGCTTGTACACATGCATATGTCTCCTTGCACTGCCACCACGACTGCCTTCACACAGCGTCTCCACAAGAACCCGCCCTGGGTTGAGCGCCTCCACACCTTGATTTTGGTCCAACACTACCTTCGCGCTGCTTCTTCGGTCTAGCCCTTCTTTCGCTCCATATTTTTGGTCCAGGCCAACGTCTGTCTTATTTCTGGTCCAAACCCTCCTTATCGCATGTGTTTTTCTTGGTATTCTTTTCATGGCCGTTTTGATCTTCTTCCTTAACCTACAAAATTTTCCCTCACTTTTTCGTGCCCTGACCATTTTCTCTAGGATTTTCCCGCACTTTCCCTACCGCGATTCCTCTATACAGAGCTTTCCAAGAATGGCCAAAGTACAAGAAGATTGTGAAACTTCTCATCTAATATCAGGGTAATTGAATAGTTTTTTAAACATAAATGTAGCTATGCTATGTTATGTATGATGTTAATGTGTTTTCTTCATATTAGTAGCCTCTCAAATAATAATTTGTTGATTAAATTTACTGTTGAATGTTGAAACTTTTAGTATTAATATTAATAAGTTATAGGAGTTTGAAATCTTTTTCATCTTAAGTAAAATAGGAGATAAGTAACTTTAATTTTGAGAAATAATAAAGTGAATTATGCGATGAGGAAGTTTTTGAGTAAAACAAATTTCTTGCAAGATTCTTTGTACACTTTTTCTACTTTAAGGAAGGAATAGTCAATATTATGAACCATAAATTACAACAAAACCTTTTTGAGTAAAGTTAATGCAGATAGCATTTTTTAACATATATGGTTCTGACACTGTAGGTTACAGAAACTTATGCTCACATTCTAAAAGTTATTGCACCTCAATATACTAATCTCCACATTCGCCATTAAAAATCCTTACGAACGAACAACATTAGTTCTTGAACATGTTAATAAGATAGGTTCTAATGTACTAGAATGCTTTTGATTGATAATTGAATATTGTAAAAAGTGAAAAAAAAATCACATACATCGATTTTGAATTATAACTTATGCAATAGCTTTTTTTTTACTTTATAAATATTTGTCTAGTAATTGATGTTAAATTATATGATGTTACATAAACATAAATTATAAAATATTCGTAAGGTGTAATACATCACCTGAAAAAAAAAAATCAAAAACAGTAAATTCTAACTCATTGGCTCATCTAATATTGTATTTAAGGTGAAGATAAAACAACAGAAAATAATGATACCGATAATGTATATGAAAAAAATCATAACATCGGAGAAGAATCATTATTATAAAAGCAAAAGAAAAAAGCTTATATGATGCGTCACTCATAAATAGTATACATATATTTGACTCAATTGGCATACATTCCCCACTTTAAATGAGAAGAATTATTCTTCAACAATTCGATGTGTAAACAATATAAAATCGTTGAAAAAAAAAATTCCTTCATTTATGTGGATTAATCTTTGTCAAATACATTTAGCTCTTTGTTATCGATCCTATTTAAATTATTAAATGGCAATTAAAAAACAGTTTTTATATTATCATTCAATTCATATAACAGGACGTTATTTCAATATTTTTTTTATTTCCTTTTTCTTGTGAGGACTAACTCAATTTGAAAAAAAGTCAAAATGATGAATCTCTGTCAAATTTGTTACCAAACACGAGGGGTTGATTATGAACTAGTTATAATTATACAAAGGAGGCTAAATTTTACGTATTCCTGAGTTATGAAAGAACAAATAAAAAAAATCAAATAGTCATCGGTTCTTAATTAATAATAATAAAAAAAAAACAGAGTACCTTTGGATAAGAATGTCCGGAAAACATTCAAATGTATTCAATTGATTAAATTTTAAATGATCTCATTTGAGAAAAGATTTAAATTTATTAAATTTTACTTTTTTTTATTTAGATAAAATATTTTAATTATCATTCAAGATAAAAAAAAATTTATTCAAACAGAAAATAACTATTACTAATTTAAAAATATTAATATCATTTTTTTAATATTGGTTAATGTTATATTTTGTCAAAATAGACAATTTTTATTGATGTTGTTTGAAATTAATTAAAATCAACTACAATATTAATTTAAGTTATTTTTATCATATTGATGACTGAAGAGTTTTTTTCTTTCTTTCTTTCTTTCTTTTACTTTCAGATTAATGTTGACTCAAAAAGTGAAGTCGAGATTAAAATAATATGTTAGTTGATTTTTTTTTTGTTAATAATAGAAAAAATATTAACAAAATTTTAGTAAGTAAAGTATTGATGTCGATCGCGATGATAGAAAAACAGACACTTATCGACTATTAATAAAAAAAATCTTTTCAATATTGGTTGAATTTTTTTGGACTAATATTAAATAAATAATAATAATAATTTGCAACAACAAAATGACCTTAATAAGTTAAATCGAATAAAATAACTCTTATGAACATTAAGAGAAAAAAATATTTAAACTTAAGCAAATTATAGTGATCCCAATAATAATATTCAAACCAAAATTGAAAATAAAATAAAAGTAAATTACATAAGAATTCCAAAATTTTCTTTTCATTTGAAGTTTGAAATGATCTAATTTTAAATAATTTAATTGTTTTCATGGGTTTTTCTTTTTAAAAAAAATGTTTTACTCAAACAACACAATTATCATAAACCAAAGTTTTCTTTATAAAAATAATTATCTTCTAAAAATTCCCCATCCAATGTAAATAATCATGAACATGTGAGTTATTGGTAGGTAAAGATTAGAGTGATTAAATTAAGTGATTTCTTTTTGTTTTCGCTTAACTAATTTAATTAAGGTTAACTTTATATTATTTTGTTTATTTTATAACTAAACTCATCCTTCTTTTTTGGGTGTACTTGGGTTACCGGTAAATAAAATAAAAACACAATTTACCAATAATATAATCTAAAATAAATTATTTAATATTATACTTTTGGTGAAATAACGATACTTATGTAATAAAGCATACAATACCTAAAATATATAATACCTTTATAACAAATTTGCCAGACAATTAATATGTTTATTTTGTGTTCATTAAATAGTTAGGTTAGGTTCAACAAGTTATTAAACTCGGTTATTTAATTAAATTATAAATTATTATGCTTGACCAATACCCACGGACTGAACTTAATTCACCAAAATGTAGTGGAATTAAATGGATTTCAAAATGTGACGTGACTTGTTACATCCTAAAAGTAACAATGGTGGAGAGATACTGCTAATTGTGGTGAGATGACCATCATACACATAGCAACAGTGAAAAAGTCATTACATATAAAATTCAATAATATGTAAAAAAATCAAATCTATGAATTCTTTTTCCTAGTTTTGAAACCCCCTTTTCAAAAATCTGTTTCCTGGTTCATTCTCCAAGCATAACACACCGAGTTAAAGTATTTAAACTGTTGTTGTCCATGATATAGAGTATGAGAATACATGCAATTGCGTAAAACGTTGGAGGATATATACATTTGCTTTTCATTCGAGTTGAGTGCATGAGAAAATCAATTTTTTGACAAGTTAATATTAAATCATTCATATACGTTAATTTATTATTATTATACCACACAAATGCATGAAAAAAAAGCATAAAATTTATGATGAAATCAACGTTCAAAATAAACTTGATAATTAAGGGTCAAATAGCCTTTTTCTCACTTGATAACGTCATGAGGGCGGTCAGGGATTGCGGCTCACTGCATGCATAATTCATCAGGTTTTTGTTTTTGTTGCATATAGTCACCATTTTCTAGTATTCATATTCTTACATGATTTTTCTGCATAAATTTGTAAACCCTTTTAATCTATACACAAACCATCTCTTATAAACATTCATAAAAGATGACATCATGGGAAGAAGAACGATGTTGTATGTGCAGTGTGTTTTTATCTGGCCTCCGACAATTCAACTTGTAATGATAAAGCATAAATATTAATGTCATCAACTTCAGCAAGAAACAATAGAAAGTTTCATGAACATCTTATGATGATTTGACACGAGAATCAAACGTTAATTATTCTTTGAAGAAATATAGCACTAACTTACACTTGAGTCTGAAACCTGAGATGAGTAATCATTTGTAA
This sequence comes from Vigna umbellata, assembly GCF_029865625.1. NCBI lineage: Eukaryota > Viridiplantae > Streptophyta > Magnoliopsida > Fabales > Fabaceae > Vigna > Vigna umbellata. The sequence goes on along the minus strand of NC_142174.1, from coordinate 16,383,005 downwards.
TAGATGACAGGTTTATTGGAATTGGTATCCCACATGCCTCCTTCCTTCACATACTCAAGATACCTAGCAAATTCAGGCCTAGCTGTTGTCGTCTTCTTCCGCCGAAAATCAAAGAGGCTGAGAAGTGGGTGAATCTTCTTCTCCTTAGGTTTACTACTTCCCTTTCTCGTGGGGTTTCTCTGCAGATTCATCTCACCAAAGGTTGAAGCCATAGCTCGAGAAGGCAAACTTGTGCTCCTCTTAAAATCCTCATTTGAAGTTCCACTGCCACCATGTTCTTTATCTAATTTCTCATACCTAGAAGGGCTTTTCCGAGTGCTTGTGGATCTAAACATGTTGGACTGTGTTGAGTGAGAAAGAATGGTTGAGTTTTAGACGATGAAAGGAAAACGATTGGTGAGAGATAAATATTGTAGGATGATACAGGACATATTTTATATATTAGGTTTGGTTCGATTTTTCTACGTCTGTGCTCTTTGGTGTTATCCTTGGTGTTTTGTTTTCAATGTTTTGTATACAAAACATGAGGAGTGACTAAATTTTGGCTGACTTTGGTGCCGTCCCAACAAAACTCCATCCACAATTAATTGAAAGTCAAAAAATATAAATTGAGAATATGACATTTTAGTTTTTCTTGGCATACCAAGCTTTGTTTCCTCAGTCAAAGTGCCATTAATTGATGTCTCCATTAAATATTTATTACTTGCACATGAAAACATTGACACATTCAAATGAATTGGTGGGAAAACTTGACAAGATGGCGTGGCTGAGAAAGTTGATGTGAGAAACGAAACCATAGTTAGAAAAACGGTTTCATAAAACACACTAATACCATTTATTTTATCCTCTATGCTAAAAAAAAGACAAATACATAGTTAGAAAAACAGTTTCATAACACGTTATGTTATTATATTATTATATAAAAAATAATATTGTTATAATTATAATAATAACACAAGTTAATGTAATAACAAGGGAGAGAAGATATCGAAGTCAATTTATAACAATTGTGTTTTTCATAATCTGCTCCACTTCTTTTTTGTCAATTTCTCTGTACTTTTGTTTGACCCCTATAATCAGTATACTTTATTTTTACTCACTTTCTTTTAGTTCCTTCCTTTTTTTTTTTCCAATTTCTAACCTATCAAACAAAGTGTTAAAATTTAACCATCGATGCCTGTATAATCTATGATGTTATTTTGGGACAATTTCTATTTAGCACTTTTAATAAAATAAATGCTCATGATGGAGACATCGTTGTGTAAGTTCTAAATAAAATTCGAATCAATCTGAGATGCCTACCAATATTCTTGACTGCAATTTAAAGTTCTTTTGTTATACATTAACGACTTGGTTGAGTGAAGCTTTGAAAACCTACCCACACACGCAAGAAATGCACATGCACAGTTCGTTGAAAAAATTACTGATGGATAATTTTATTATGTTGCTTGTTATTATTGTTTTCACCACTTGATATTATAGAAGGATTGAATTTACATTTTTAATTAAGTTTAATATAGCTCAAATACACTCCTAAAAACTACCTAAATTAATAAAAAGGAAGAAAAATATAGGAAAGTGGCATTTTAAAAATTGAACTTGATATTAATTGTTTAATAAACTGTAGTGGTAATATTCCCAGTAGTTAAGTATACCGTCTAATTAGTTTTTCATTGTTATATAATTGAGTATGACAAAAATTAAGTCTTTTATATATCAATAATGTATATCAATAATGTGTACATTATTGATTATATTTTTTTAAAAAGTAACACTAATTGAATTTATAATATATAAAAATCCTTATTTTTTGGTTGAGACTTGACTATAAGCTGTTCTGAATTTGAGAAGTAGCCCAAAGAAACAAACCACTATGACAGAGTCTGCCAATACTTTCCAGTGGCCTGTTGATAAGCAATTGTACCATGAAATACAACCCAAACAGTGTTGCAACAATTGTCATTGTTTTCGTGATGCTTTTCAGTCCAACCTTCTAATGTATGACATTTAGCCGTGTCAAGTTTCAAAGTTTTATATCTAAGGTAAACTCAAATTCAGTTCTAACAAGAGCCAAAAGTTATTGTAAAAAAATCGCCTTTAGTCCCTTTTCACTGGCCAATGACAATATTACTTTTGTTAAAATAAAATAATAATATCTTGCTAATTATATACTGGGATGAAGACTAAAACACAATGACTGTTCAGAATTACTAAAATGTCTATGAAATTATAATGATCATAGAAATAACAAAAATATTTGTATACGGACAGATAAAATTTATAGCATACTTACGTATATTTATTATTTGCAGATAATAGATGATAGTGAATAATAAATATTTTAATACTAATTTATAAATAAATTGACTGTAATAAACTTTCAAGTATTTATTATCTATAAAAAATGAAAATGAAAATTTAATTTATTAAATTTAATTTAATTTAAATTTAAATTAATTTATATTTTATTAAATTTAATTTAATTAAAATTAAATTTATATTTATATTTACTTTATATTATATTATATTTTATAATATTTTTTTATTATTTTATTTTAAAAATTTATAAAATATTTTATTTTAAATATCTGTAAATATTCATTGATATATTCGTAAGTATATTTTAAATTAATATCTGATGATAATAAATGGATAACAAATGAATTTTTTGTTGTTGCAAATAATATGATAGATAATAGAATGACACTACTTCTGCCTAACATGTCATCCCTAGTTGTTCTAATCCCGACAATCCCTCTCCAAAATTAAAGTCTGAATTTAGCGCCACCTTGGACACATTCTCCCTCTTTTAAGCAGTTCGATAGTTGCGTCCATGCCTATGGAACTAACTAACAAAACTTAATGTGACTGAAATTTTTAACAAATACGAATGTTAATACATGATAATAAGATGTGCAATATGAACAATAGCTAATCTTGCACCACTAAACTAGGGTAAGTAGGCAATCTTGTTAAATATGGCTTCGATAACATCCAACGAATTTTGTCCACTTTCTTTCTTGGTACCTTTTTTTCTTAAAGATTATTAATAAGTGATAATAACAAATATTTTGCTCATACAAATTGCCAATTTAGCTTCTACAGCTTCATAATTTATGTATCTATTTACTCTTGATGAGACTATTACAACAGAACATATACTTTGACAAAATAATTATAAAAGTTTTTGGAAGCTGGGACTGCGTGCCTTCCGGCAAAGGTGAGGCTTCTATACACAATTGCAAGAGAAAGGGAGAGAGAAAAACCAGACCTGGGCCGCCAGGCATGTTACCGCTCCTCTGAGTTGAATTTGTTCCAAGCTTCCTGAAGTAGATGAAGTATAATAATTAGTGAAGTGTATGAAGCTTAACCGAACTACAAAGCTTTGTCATTAAATAACTAGAGATGAAGCATAAAAAGCAATAAACTTAAACTGCCAGGTGAACTCATCAAATAATGTGATAAATGAATATTATAAGTGAAATCAAGTTCATTTCATTTTTGGCCTACTCATGATTTTGTTTTGCTTAATCCTACTAATGCTTTTGTTGTACAGTGTAAAGTGTTCATTCTAAATAGTTTACCTTCCACAGTATCCACTTAGTGAACCAGGAACATTTTTCCTACTCCTTATCCATACCAGGTACAGGACATTTTTTTGCAACAAAAAAATGAATAAAACTAACAAAGTCAAAGATAGCTTGTATGCATTACACACCTTCAAAAGATCAAAAACTTTTTCACATATGTATTTGTGTTGAATACTAGCCCCACGTTGCTGTAATTTGTCAGGATGAACACACAGGGTGGCCTTCCTGTAAGCTTTCTTCACAGCAGCAGAAGTAATGACCTCCGTCAATGGGATTGATTGCCACCCAGAATCAGGCCCAAGGATCTGACAAGTAAAAAAAGTTAAAAATGGAACCAATTTTAGATTATTATGGATGGTTGCTCATCGCAACTCAAAAGGTTACAAATTGCAGAAGTTTTAAACATCTTGATCAAGCATCCCAATAGATACATATCTCATTATGAGACACGTCACCTCGACCTAAACATGACAGACTATACTTTGTTTATTTGTGCGAAATTGGGAGTAGGAGGTTATAGAAGCAGCATAAACCTAGTTCAGAATATGTGCACCTACATATTGCAATGTAGAAAGTAAGGCACGCAAGTTTCCTTCTTTTCCACCTGACCACCTCCTTACTTCAGCATCCAGAGTCTCTGATAGTCTCTGCAAACAGCAGCAGACTTGAGTAACCAATGAGCCACATAAACAACAATTTATACAAAGAGAAAAATTATATGGATCACATTTCTCTCAGCTTGCTCCTTCTGAGCTAGAAGGTCACGCATATTCTTTTCTGCCAAAGCTTTTGCCTGAAATTTGCAGAAAATTCATCATTATGTCATTGTGTATGTGCATTTATATTTGATCATCAAAAGATTGAAGATCTTACTGCACGCTCAGCTGTTCGGCGATGCCTCTCCAGTCTAGCTCTACATCTCTGAGCTGATTCACCTTCTCTTTCTGATCTCTCAGAAAAAGAGGCAGCTTTAAAGAAATTGAAATATTTAGCCAAGATTAATTAGCAGGATATGGTAAAATATTAAACGAGACTACATACTAAAGCATTGCAGGAACAATTTTACATACCACCATAAAGAGAATATGGATGTCTGGAAACCGTTGAGGGGCTAGAGTTCTGAAACTGTGGATCCAGCATATCCTATTATTTAATTCATTAGAAATATGATGGACAATGCACAATTTATCAACAATAGATTTAAACAGATACTTACTGAGGATGAAGAGTCCTGTCTTCCACAAAAATTGTCAGATACAGATCTCTCTAACGGTTCTCTGGACTCAAACGCAGTCCTTTCATTCTTTAACTTCTCCAGGGCCCGGTCTTGAGCCTCTGCAGTTGCTCTTTCTACAGCAGCACGTTCTGCTTTCAATCTTGCCTCTGTAGTTTCTTTATCAATGTGTGACTTGTCCCTGGCCTCAGCACATGCCTTCTCAAGTCTTTCCCTGGCCTCTGCCAGAGCTTTGTACCGTGCTTCCATAGTTGCTCTTTCAAATGCAGCCCTTTCTTCCCTTTCACAAGCTTCAGCGTATGCCCTATCCCGAGTCTCAAAAGTTGCTCTATCAACAGCCATTCTATCTTTTTCCCTTTCCCTTTCCCTCTCGGCCTCCAGCACTGCTTTCTCAACTTCTTTTTCTCGCTCTTTTTCTCTATCCACCTCCTCTTCCATCTTTCTAAGACGATCATTTTCCGACTCATTTTCTCTTTTCATCCTTTCAGTATCTTTAATTATTGCAGATTTTTCATTAATACTCTTAGTTTTGCTTTCTGTGGATTGACCAATATGAAACAACTGGGCAGTTTTCTGAGCATTTACAGTCTCCTGAACAACAGGTTCAGCGGTTTCTGTGCTCCTTCTGCAATCAACCTTTGTCACTGTGTCTTCCTCCTTTTCTGACTGGGTTTTTGAATGCTCTGCATCTCCTGCAGTCATTTGTTCGGGTGCACTGAACTTTACATCATCCAGTTGATTTTCCATCCCTACCCCTTTCAATTGCTTTTCTCCAACTTTGCATTCAGTTCTCATCTTTCCAATATTTCGGTCAGCAGCAGATTCTTTGAATACCTTCAGTTTCCTAATAAATTCTTCATGCATGGAGGCTGATTGAGTAGCTAGATCTTCGTCACTCTCTATTTCCCATGTCTCATCAGTTGCTTTAGCATTCTTCGTGTTTCCCCCGTCTTTCCTTTCCTTGTCATCCAAAGCCTTGTTCAGTCCCTTACATTTTTCCATTCCACCATCTTTGTCCATATTCTCAGATTGCTCCAGGTGTCTATTCTCATTTGATACAGCTACACTCCCTTCCATGGCAAATGTTTGGCTTGATGTGCTCTCGGTGACTTTTTTCTTTTGATCCTCACTCAGCATCCTATTAATCTGTTCTTGCACTGGAGTTTGATTCATAACTTTCTGAATCCCTTCCCCGTCCCCTGATTCTGAAAGTCTATTTCCTTCTCTATGCCCATCATAAAAATCTTCAAATTCCTTTGTACTTTGATCTTTTTCATATGCCTTATTTTCCCTCTGCTTAGAAGCCTCTTTCAGCCTTATCTCCTTTACTTCCAGTTCAATGTCTTCCTTAAGCCACTTTCCATTCTCATCCCACCTGAAGGCAGGTATTACGCCTCCATCACTTTCTTCATTTTCAAAAGAACTTTTGAAGCTTTTCTCAATTTCTACTCTTTCGTGAGCTTCTTTCAGTCCCTTATTCATCTGAATCCGTTTACCTAGTTTCGATCTCATTTCTTTTTCACTTTTGCATGTTTCCTCAGTGTGATCAGATTCAAAAACCACATTTGATCTTTCAACAATATTTTCCAGATTCCCAGAACCTTTCAGTTTTTCCTCCTGGTCAGTTTGTCCTATAGCAAAAGCTTCACTTTGTGTTTTTTTATTTTCCTCCATTTTCTCAGAGTGCTTGCGCCTATTCATGTTCTGTTGTTGCTTTTCAACATCCCTTAGTTTCTTCTGATTTTCCCTGAGTCCCGTGGCCTGCTGAATGTCATTTGCTATTTGTCTATCCACTTCTATGAGTTCATGGATTTCTGCTTGTTTATGCTCTCCGTGTCCCATCTCACACATGTCTTCCATGATTGCGGATTGGTCAGCTTCAATTACTTTCTTTTCACTTTTTCCATGCTGGTGGGCTATTTTTATACTCTTCTCATTTTCTTCCTCCTCAAATACTTTGGGCATTTTTTCCCTCTTCATGTGCTCTCTTTGCCTCCGTTTCAAATTAGATCCTTCAGGATTCATAATGTTTTCATCATGTTCACGAGCCTCTTTTGTTGTTTTATATTTTTTCTCGTACTCCTCCACCTGATAATTTCCTTCCGTTGCTTTTACTTGTTTACACTTTTCTAGCACATTAGATGTCTCTCTTTCCTTCTGACCATGCTTTTGAGCTCCAGTACCTTGCATCAAATTCTTACTCTGCTTTGCAGTTTGAGTTACCATTCTAGATTCTTCCATTCCCGCCAATTCAAAAAATTCATATTCATCTTTCCATGTTCCAACTTCTGTGCTTCCATCGGATTCTATAGATGATCGGGATTCCATTTTGTTCTTTTCCTCAAAAATGTTTACCGCTCTTTTCCCTTCTAAATTGTCTATAGCTTCTGGGGAAGCTTTCTTAAATTCCTGCCTGTCATCTGTGACAGATAATTTTGCATTTGAATGTCTCCAGTCATAACTTCCCAGCGCTGTCTCATCATTCAAGCTATTTAATCCAGTGATATCCTTACAAATCTTTGCTTCATTAACTTTTACATCATAACCTGATTTTAAATAGGTTTCACAATCCCATTTCTTTCTCCCTTTTAATTCTTTGGTACTCTTAAGTTTTGCTTCTGCTCTAAGCATTGCTTCATTCATAGCATCAGCAGAAGCTGTAGCAGACGAATTCATATGATCCTCCGCATCAAAGAAAGGTGGTGAAACAGCACCAGGTGTCTCTTCTGAAGCAACCAGTCTGCTGTTTGAATGAAGTCCACACATGTCCTTCATTGCATCAAGTACAGGAGGTGGACGAGATGGAGGAGGCACTTGAGAAGGGATACTTCTGAGGTTGATGTCAGACACACTTACGAACATCTCACCAGAATGAGAATCCTTTTCGCTTCCTCCATTTTGAAGATTTAGATCACTGTCAAAAGTCTGTTCCCCAGAGGTAAAATTGCGTAGTTTTGACATGGTTGTTGCCCTTGGGTGGTCTCCCTTCACTTTCTCGGCACTAAATTCCATATCAAGATCAAGATCAATATCATCAGCAACTTGACCGGAGGAATCGGTTCGATGCAATTCTGTAGTTTCATCGTATACTTGTCCGAAACCAGGAACAGCATGCAGCTGACTCGACTGATTTTTCCCCTTTGACATATGTTCATTGCTTGTACCATTGACCTTATTATGATACAGAATGTTCGATCCCACATTACCATCAACAGAGTGGAAAATATTTCCATTCCAAAAGCTTTGATTAATTGCAGATTGATCTAACTCTTCAGAAAATGAATCAGTTTCTGCAGGACTCCTGTAAATGATGAAAGTTCATGATTACATTGCAGAACTATTTGCATTGAATACAGTCTAAGCAACATTTGAATTTGTTGACGTAAACTGAAACCAATAATCTGTGTGTATGTACTTAGCGCAATTAAGCAAATTTAACAACATGCACAAAAATACTTTAAAGCATAAGACCTGGAATTACAGATATCAAGAGTCCACGATTCCATATATCATAATAAACTACAACTAGTTCACCACTTGAACTGTTAATCTCCAACACACTAATCCTGTTTCACTGGAAAAACAAAAGTGACTAAAGATCAAAGTCCTCAAGAGCAAAAGCGACCCCCAATTTCATCACAGAAGAACTAATTTTCCAAGCACACAATTCATTAAATTAAATCACAAGAACGCCCCACCCCTAACCAAATGCGACGATTTCCCTCCATCAAAGTCATTAAATCACTCTAAAAGAGCCAAACATAAAAACGAGCAAGAAACTCAGTTGCCAATCCTCTAAACTACTCCTCGCATAAAAGAAAACAGAACCCGCGAAGGGATCGCGAACTAAAAAAACGAAGTAAGGTAGTTAGCTAGGAGAGTAGCAGCATTGGCATTACCAGGCTTCTTCAGAGGAGGCAGCGTTGAGAGCAGTGTGGCGGTGAAATAAGTTGTCGGACAGAAGCTCAAAATCCAACGCACCGAAAACTTCGGTGTAGTTGAAAGAGTGGCTTCGGGGATCGAAGAAGGCATCGGCGTCGTGGACGGCGGGAAGATCGAGCAATGGAATGGAGGAAGCGCGTGCGGTGTGGAAGCTTCCGAAAATCTCACGGTAGTCTTCGAAACGAGGGGAGAGGGTTGAAACGCCGAACTTGGGAGGACCACCGTAAACGTCGTCGTATAGAGTCTTACTGGAGGAGAAGGTCCCATTGCTGTTGATCTTGTTAGAGAGCGTGACGCCAGCTTTGTTCGGTTGCCGAGAATGCGCCATTGGTTTTCTTCTTCTCTACGGTCACTCCTGCTTCTCTGAGTGGAGTGAAGTGTAGCGTGGTGTGCAGAAACTGTCAGGGAACGACCAAAAGAGAGTGAAAATTCCAAGGTGTAAAACATAAAGATGAAGCGTGAAATGACGATAACGGTCTTAAAACAGTGGACATTTCTTTGAATATTTAATGAACAAAACATAAGTTTTCTTTGTTAATATTCACCTTATGGTTTCATTTATTGTTTTTATACTTTTAATTTGTTACCATGTTCTAAAAGGTGAAAATGAAAATGATGAATTTAATGTGGAAAATGTGGGTTGAAATATGGGAAAATCTATGTTTACTACAAATGAAATGAAGCGAGATCCATGCCGATTTATTTATGTTAAAAACAAGCAGACAAAAACAAAGGTGATGCATTCCGGTACTGTCCTATGTTGTATAATTGGAGTTAGATTTGTTTGTTTGGACTTTGTACGTTGTGGGGTAAATGTCTCAATCAACTTTTTATTCTTCTTTCCTCGATTATAATCCACCAACTTTATGCTTATTTTAGACCGTTGATAAATTAATTAAATTTTGTAAAATTAATTATGTATACAAGGCGCCTCGTTCCTAATTTTTATTTGAGTGTTTGGATAATATATATTAAAAGGTGATTTTAAAAGATAACTATACTGTTTGAATAGTTTGAATTAAAATTGATGTTGAACGGTAATCATGGAAACAAACAGAGCCTTGTAGAAGATGCAATGGAATTAAAAATAAAGGTGCAATGGAATGGGACCTTGTGTTGGCCACTTCATTTTTACTATTAAGTCACATTGTTGGATATATTCACCTTTCCAAACTAAAAATAAAAAGTAAACGTTCTGTTTATTGCCCTCTTTTAATATCTATTTATTGTTTATTATAATATAAAAAATATTAAAAAACTTATTTTCTTATTGAGATTTATTTTGTTAACAAGAATCTCAATTATTAGTCTTTTTTATTATCACATGTCAATAAAGAGCTCATTTATTTACGTTTTTACTCATGATTTATATTTAAAGTATTAATTTATTTTTTCTATTTATTATAATATAAGGAAAAAAGTATTAAAGAAGTTACTTTTGTACTTATGTTTATTTGTCAATAACTATGTTAGTTTTTTAATTATTTGATATTTTTCATTTTTTGTCACATGTTTTTAGAGAAGTAAGTTATATTTTTATCCATGATTTGTATTTAAAATATTTTTTATAATTACTTCATCATTTATATAATTTATAATTATTTCATTATTTAATATATTTTATTTTTATTTCATAAAATAATATTATATAAATAAATTATTATTATTTCTATACTACTCTTCTTTTTATGATATTTCATTACTTAGTCATTTGATAAAATAAAATTTTAAAAACATGTTTTAATTTCATTTTATGAAATACTATTATTTAAAAAATAATAATAGTTTTATCATAAAAAAATCATCAATAATAAAACATATTCATGTTAAATTATAATATAAATATTTTTATAATGAGTATTTAATTTAAATTAATATTATCTAATGAAAATTGTATTTAATAATTTATTTCAAAGTTTTAAAATATATATCTATTATAATTACTGTTAAAATTGATTAAAATTTGTGAGTCAACTTGACCGTTTGAACTAGATTAAATTAAAAAAAATTATAAAGACCAAAAATACATTTGATCTAATAAAAATTTGAGTTATTCTATCTAAATTCAATTCGTGATAAGTCGAGTTGGCTTATCAACTCAAATATAAAAGAAATCACCTTATCTTAAAAAAAATCACCTCACTCTTAACTTAATAATCCAATTAAAAATACAAGCAATTTTTGAAAAAATGAGAGAAAAATCCAAATTTAAGATTATTTAAATTTTATTTAGTTTATAACTTAATATGAAAAGAATAACGTTATATTTATTTAAAAGTTTTAACTAAGTTAACATTGTAAGCTAAAATTTGATGATTAAAATATTAACTTAAAAATAAAAATTCATTAAAAGATAGTCAATTGAGTTGGGTTATAAGATTAATCATCTCCAACATTGGTAAATATTTAAGGTACATCATGTTACAAAGAATGAGTTAAAAATAACATTTTAATCGGAAAAAATATATTTCATGACAAATGACCAATTCAAATAGTGCATATTTAATTTTCCCTAAGTTTATTGTGTGATAAATATACTTTACTCTGTTGCGATATAATATTTTATTCAAGATATTGGCATGTGATTTCTGATTAGAACATATGCTAATTCATAAAAAAATTTATTTGTCTCAATAAAATTGTTTTGTATGAAAACATACATAGCCAATAAAATATAATCTATACTTATATATAACAAAAGTACACCTCTTTAATGTTTTATTTTGTTTTTTTAATTTTACCCTTTTAATTATTATTTTTAAAATTTAAATAAACATGCGTATACAGACATTATGCGACAATCGTATGTGTGTTTTTGACTAATTTTTTATAATTAATTTAAATTTTTAAGAAAACTAAAAAATTTGAAATAGAATACACAGTAAATATTTTATTTTATAATAAAAATATTATAATTTTATTTAGTTAAACTAACGAAAAAGACATAGTTATACTTTGACTTTCCGTGGAATCTTTTCTATGTCTAATAATTAGAATTATACTGAGGTTATTTTGAGTAATATTGTGCCATTTATTAATTAAATATTATCAAGACTCTTTCAGAGCATTGAAGCGAGAAATAAGTGTAGAGTTTAGTTTTACTGCAAATACTATCAAATAATTCCGTTGTCGTCCAGCGGTTAGGATATCTGGCTTTCACCCAGGAGACCCGGGTTCGATTCCCGGCAACGGAAATTTGTCTTTTTTGTTTAAAACTTCTAGTTGCATGGGTGAATTTATGTCACTACAAATTAAAAACACTTGTGCAGCTTCTCTAAATGGTGTATTTTATCTTTTAATTTTAAGACAACTTTAACACAATAAATTTTAAAAAATTTATTATATAAATTTGTATTATGGTTATAAAAATAAAAAAAATCTTATATAATTACAAATATTTATATTACATATATTATTAAAAGAATTTTATTTGTCATATCTTCATGTAATTTATTTAAAAAATTGTAATTGTCTTTAAATAAATATTAATTAAAGTTTTTTATTAATAATGATGATTAGAAAGAAAATGAAATATCTTAAAAAATTATATCAATTTTCGCTTTATAAAATTAAAATAAATTAAATTCATTTTTATATTAGATATCAGTATGTTTAAATTATTATATTTGATTTTATAAATAATTTAAATACATAAATAATTTATAATGAAATGCATAATGCATAATGCATGGCATGGACAGAAAAAAAAATATAATAATCCATAAAAGTACTGGTTCATCCAACATATCTGAACTGATATCTTTATTTTAAAGTACATTCCCAACTACAGTGCAGGAAGCTGCACGTGTCCATTGATGACTGTAACTATTACCAAACTGTTGAATTGCGATCATTATCCAGAAACAAAAAGTAAGGCTTCTTATTAAACACAGAGATGAATAAAGTCACGTGCAGCATGTGTTGACATTTGATATAACAGCAAAAGCTCTCCAAACTTATAGGAAACGAAAGCAGCCAGCCATTCTCCGGAAAATCGAACATAAAAGATACTAGAAAAAAAAGAAAGAAATTAAGCCTTGGGAGCTTTGTCTAGCAAAACTTTATCCTGAAGGTTAAGCTCAGCGGGTGTTTCTTGACCACCACCGAGTATTGAATCATATTCCTCACCACGAGGAGCAAATTTCTTGCTAAGAACTTTTACAAATTCTGTCTCCTCAAGTTCTTTTGCATTTTCAGCAGCATGAGCTTGAGCCAAATTGGAATAATTTAAGGCAGACTGTGAGAAGAAGGTCATTTCATCTTCTGTGAGCTTCCTCAGGAACTTTGCTGGATTACCTCCCCAAACCTGCAATTAAAAGCAGTCTTTCAGTTTAAAGATACAAGGACAATCTCATGCCTTATGTACATTAGATGAAGAAGACCTTTTGAACCATCCATTTAAATTTAGGTCTGAGTGGTTAGAAAACTTCCATTGATAACTCCAAGAAATCATAACACGTGTAACTTCATTTAATTTAAATATTCAAAAGACAGAGAGAGCAGAACAAATCACATTCCCATTCTCTCCAAAGGAAAACAGAAGGTTCATACAAACCTCTCCATAAGGGATCCTCGTATTCTGCCTAACAAGGGCTCCAGCAGCAACCATGGCATGTTTCTCAACATACACACCATCAAGCAAGGTTGCACCCATGCCAATAAATGCCTCATCCTCAACAGTACATCCTTGTAACACAGCACTATGACCTAAAATCACAGGGTCAAAACCTTATACAGAGTTCACACTAAAACAATGCTTAAGTCATTCACAAAATAATAATTCATCACATTCACTCACCTACAGTAACATTATCTCCAATGATTGTTGGTAAGACTTTTCCAGTTAAATTAGACTTGGCAACATGAACAAGAGAATTGTCTTGTATATTAGTTCCAGATCCAATAACTACGCCGTTAACATCACCTTCACACAAAGCATAATGTTCAGTCAGAGGTATAAAATAGCGAGAGAAGCATAAATATAGGAATGAGGAAACTGGGAAACATCAGAACTCAACTCCCGGATATATAGTATGCAATATGCCTGTAAATGATTATGAGTACATGCATATAACATAGCAAACGCAGAGGTACAACAGGTGCCTTTCACAGTCCATTGGAATGTGAGTTGAAGCAATGAAAAGTGAATGAGGAAACAAACGTCTGGTCCACACTATCTTACTCAGAAAGCAAAAAGAAATGCATAGTAACTTAATGCGTGATTGGATATGTTTTTGATAATTAATTTTTAATCAACGTGATTTATTAAAGTAATTCTGAGTAAATGTGAGAGTAATGTGATTTTTGGCTTAGATTAAAGATATTGGAAAATTGGTTTAGATACAAAATACAGCTGGGAAAATTGCAATAAAAATTGATTTCAGACAAGTAATCGCCCAAAATAGGTTTTAAGGTGCATACACATACACACTACTATGTAGGCGTCTTTAGTATTGCAATTTGTTAATTTGAAATGATATGCATAAGATGAGGTCTTAGAAAATGAATTAATATAACAGTAGCATATAAAGCAACAAACAAAAAGATACAAATAAGAGAAGTAATTCATAATGCAACACAAGTTTGACCTACAGCAAATGTGACAACATTGACAGGAAACGGAACTATGTAAAGTGATCTTCCACTATTTTTTTCTGTTATAATGTCAGTATTAAAAATATTGATATAAGAAAAAATATTTAATTGAAAACGCCTACGGTTCAAGTTCAGCCATTTTAGCCATTTTTGGGTGTGAGCTGCACGTGTCTCATTTGTCACTTCAAATTTATCATTATTATCTTTGTCCTGTAGTATGGCATTGTGGAACTTAAAGGACGTCACGTAACCTTTCTGGTCTTCAGGTTATTGTAAACTATAAAATGAATGTTGAAGCCAAGGATTTGGAACCACAAGCTTGAAAGGTATACACGGGACAGACATGATGACTCACATTAGTGTTGATGAAAAAGCTATTGCTAATGAAATCAATTAGACTGGAGTCTAAAACTTGAATTGGAATCATGTTTACCAAACAAACGTGGATCCAAGCATACCCTTGGCAAGAAATGAATTTGAAATTCCGTGAATGAAGGTGAGTGTTCGGATATAATAGAGGTACACTTACACATTTTGGTCCAGCTTGAATAAATTTCTCAATTGGTGCTTATAGAAAAAGAAAAAGAAGAAAAAAAATGAAAGAAGCCTATCCATAAGCTAAAACTAACTTTTACATAAACTAATTTATTAATATCACTCAAATTAGCTTTTCCAAAACCTTATTTTAACTTGTGCAGGAGCTGATTTTTAACTTACGAGAGAAGTCTATGACATTTATTGTTTCTTCTAAGAACAGAAAAGTCTATTTTGAAGGAAAAGTTCACTTCACTTGCAAAAGTTTTCCGTTAAGCAAGAAAATTACTAATTTCTCACCAGCCACACTTCTTCCTAACACATGCATTTCAGACAAATACAAATACTGATAGTGTGCCCGTGAGGCCGAGTCTCTGAACATTACGATTCCAGCAATTGAAGGAGAACCCAAAATCACTTAAAACGGTTTGCCATTCTTGTAGTTGTATTGTATCAAACAAGTGTAAAATAGACATTCATTTGTAAACCTATACGTTCCCAGGAAGGCTAATCTCAGACGAAGTAAACAAACCCTAATCACTGAAAATAAAATTTGGAAACAGCGTGATGGTGGTAGGGTTTACCTCTGAGAACACATCCATACCAAATGGAGGAAGCTGGGCCAACGTGAATATCGCCGAGGAGGGAGGCACTGGGGGCCACAAACGCATCCTTGTGAACGGAGGGACATTTGTCGAAGAGATTCATCAGAGGTCGATGCCTAGAGACTGTAAATTTGAAATCGAGATAAGAAGCATTGAAGATTGAAATGAAACCCAGATTAAATGGAAATGAAAATGAAAAGTTGAAGGAAATCATACGCTGTTCTTGGAAGAGGTAGTTGCCTTGGAGGCGAGAGCCAAGACGATCGATGGCTTGGCCGGTCTCTCGGATCCAAAATCCGACGGCGTAGAAAGCTCTGCCTAAGGTTCCCATTCTGCTATTACTAGTGGTTCGGGTACTGCCGCTTCACTTCTGCTCCGATCTTCTCTTCTCTCTCTCTCTCTCCTTCTCTTCTCTCTTCACTCACACCTCTAATTTCTGGAAAACATTTTCACTATTTACATCAATTTTGTACAGACCAAAAAAATAAATTAAAAGCCACTTCCATAGATTTAGAAATTTCATTTACCTTTTCAACAACAAAAAAAAGAGAAATTCACCTTCTTACAACCTGCTCCCTTTGTTTGAAATTAATACTGAAGGGTTGTGATTTAAGAAAATGTAAATAAAGGCTACTTACTCCCTTTTTATTAAAAAAAAATAATCTCTAGTTTGGGATGTGTTGAAAGTAGTCATATCTTTATTTGAATATTATTGTCTCTTATTTTATAAAAATGGTTCAAATTGATCTTTTTGACTTATGGGACGTTAAAAGTATAATGGTGTAATGTCCACTTTATTTAGTCATAAATAACCTATCTAGTCTAGTTATATGGTAACTAATCAAATTGATGTGGCAATTGAATATCATTTTCTGAATCCAAACACACTGTTCTTCTTGAAAGATTCTATTTGAATGTCTCTTGTCTTTAACGAGTCTTATCAACCAAACCAAAAGACTATGACTCTTGATAATCTCCAACTTGGAGCCACAACATAGTGTTTCTCCTCCCTTTTTTTCTGACTTAAGAGTGTTTCGCAACAAGAAGATTTCAGATTGTAGTGTTTTGGAGTTTCCTTTTCTTATGTTTGAGATCTTGCAAATTTTAGAGATTTCATATTAGGGTTTTGAATCAAGGTTGATTTTTATGTTATTGGGTTTTTTCTTTGTTTGCGAATTGAGTTTCTTTTCTTGGGTTGATTTCGCGTTTTAGGTTTTGGTGTTCATTATCTTACAATTTGGGATTTCTCTTTACCTTGCTCCCTGTTTTCAATTGCTTTGTGATTTCAGTGTTTAATGTGTTGGGTGGTGGTGGAATGGTAACTCCCCTTTGTTTTTTGTATTTTTTATGCGTGAATGGACAGAGGAGAAAGGGAAAGAGATTGGAGATTTTGGATTATGACCGTGTGAGTTTTGAGAGTGTTATTGTGTATGCGTTAAACTTGAAAAATGATGGTGGTAGAATGGTATGTTGATTGTGGGTTCAAGATGAAGAAAGGGGTAATGGGTTGTTGTTTTTCCATTTGTACAGGTGAGATGTGATAATATTTGTGTTAAAAGAATGAAGGTTTATGGTGATGACGAAGATGAAGAAAAGGTAGATGATAGACATGGTGAAGGAAAAGAAAACTTCTTCAATTTTTATTTTTACTTTTATTACAAAACATGGACACGTCATTCACTTCTGACCAGATGGACAATTACGCCCTTAGATTTTTAATGTTGTAAAGAGAAAAAATCAACTTAGACCGATTTTACAAAATATGAGACAATAATAAAATAAGGTATTAAAAAAATATACATGCATTATTACGGAGTAGCTTTAGGAAGTGAGATAAAATATGAAAAAAATTATAAATTCATTTTTTAATTTTAAAAATTAACGTGAAATATTTCACGTTTTTACACTAAAGATATATTTTACCTATAAAGTTGAAACGAGTTCTATTTTTTGGTAATGTATATTAAAAATTATTTATCTTTCCATAACATTAGATTTTGAAGTCGTGTTTGGATATTCATTTGTAATTTTTTAAGCAGAAAATTCAGGTTTCCAAACGTAACATGTAGAAAGAAGAGAAGGAGTGGATTGTTGTCCTATTAATCTCAGACTAAGTTCTACGCATACACTTAATCAGTCTTATACACATTTTAGAGGGAAAAAATTATTTCCTAAACAGTGAGCACTACTACTTTTTTTTTTCTTGAATCATAGAAAAATGGATTCTTAAGTTAATATTAACTAACACTACTAATTTTTTTCTTGAATCGTATAACCTATTTCACAACTTACATAAACTATAATGTATACAGATCTATTTAACAAATAGTTCTGTTAAACAAAATAATTATACTTAACATTAACATGAACTTTTAAATATGCTTCTTCTCTCTTTGAATGAAACTTAGGGAACTGGGTCCTATTTGAAATTTGAAACTTCATAAAACAATTGTTATAAGACCATGTTAAAATAAATAAAAAACAACTCTATAAGAAGTTGTAAAATATTTAAATGTTAAAATTTAGTAAATGATTTTGTGATTGAGTTAACTTAATTAAGTTTTAATTTATTTCTAAATTTGAGTTTTTTTAATGATTTAATTAAGGTTTAAATATTTCATAAATTTAAGTATTTTTATTGATTTAATTAAGTTTTAAACTCTCATAAACTTATATATTATCAAATACAATTTTTATAATTTTCAATGAGCTTGTGTCGTTTAGTTTTTTTTCCTTGATTCAATTAAATGATTGTTATTTTGTCTCGTATGTTTTTTTTTAAATGTTAAAATTTTTTATTTTTCTAGTTAATATAAAATAATATAAAAAATATTTTTTGTTTTATATTATTACAAAATTATTTTATATTAACTACAAAACTCACATTTCTTGACACAAGAAAAAAAAACGAGATGACAAATAAGATAATAATCATGTTTCTTCTCATTTAACAAAAGAAATAAGTTGTGGAGTCTCAATTAAAAAATATAAATATTTTGAGTATTCAATAGACAAAAACAATTTAATAGAAAGTAAATTGAAAATATCTAGATTTATCACTAACTCAGCTTACTTAAACTTAATTAAGCCAATTTTAATCAATTCTCTATCATTTTGTTTTGTTTACTAAGTATCAAAATTTATATATTTTTCATATGAGGATTTGTCATTTAATTTTTCATTAACTACGAGATGTAGTGTTATCTTGTCCTATCATTTTATTTATGTAGAAAAATGTTGGTCAACATAATTATAAGTAATGACATGAAACTCGTCAATAAATATGATGATTTCGTTACATAACATACTTATAATAAAAACAATAAAAATCACTCATTATTTTACATTATCTACAATATCATTATCTACATATCTTCATATTTTTTTAACATATGAATATAAGAAATTAGATGAAAAAACAACATAATAATATCTACTCAATTAAAAAATATAAAATTTAAGTATCTTATAAATTAAAAAAAATCTAATAAGCCCTCAATTAAAAATCTTCAAATTTAATATATTTAAAAAATCAGCAAAAATACCTTTGAGTGTAAAAAAATTGGAATCTAAGAAAATCTCATTTGGATAGAGTAATGGATTCTTAAAATTAATTGTGGTAAAACTAATTTGGTAAAAAGTAGGCGTTTCTTTTTAACTTGCCCATCATGAAAATGCTGATTGTAAAATGAATTTCTTCAAAGTTTCAAAAGCATACGCATTTTTACACGCCAGAATATACTATTTTCAGATAATTTTTTTTTTGAAAATTAACTTTCTCAAAATCTAATCCAAGAGGTTAATTTAAAGACACTATGCGTGTTTGTGGAGACCCGCATACAACGCAAGCCATATTTTTCTGTCAAATTTAAAGAGAAAACGAAGAAACCATTATTTGTAGCATCCATAGAAAAAAGAAAAATCAAACATGCACTAAAATTAGGAAGTTGCTTAGCCGAAAACTCATCTGGGTTGATTGACAGATAGGCTTTCAGGAATAGGGGCTTCAATATTTGAATCAAGTTCATTATTTGGTGGCACTATAAACGCATCTCAAAGCAGGAGAACTAGACACTGTTGTGTCTAGAGCCGAGCAGCACAAGTGCCATAACACTATGGAACGGAAATCACAATGTTTATGAAGTTGTATTCAAATTTGACACAATTGATTAGAGGTCACTGAAATTGGGTGGAGTTTCTAAAGAAGTTAGTGCCTCAAGCTTTCAACTATATAAGCTGCATACAAGTCCCTGCAAAAGGAAACACCCATTTTAAAAAATAGAATTAAGCATTCAAGATTAGTGTCAGATATCCCAAATAGATTCAAAATTTGAGTCCAGCAAGGAAAGTATCTCACATGGAGTATTTGATGGCATCAACGGCAGCTTCAGATGGTAGAAAGTCCTCAACGTCAACCTTTTTGTTTTCATTTTTCTTGTCTAGTGTGATAAGTTAAGGATACTCGCAGAAAACTAGGGGATGTGGCATCGTTAGAAGAAAATCACTTAACAGTTATCCAAAAACCTATGGAAGATTTAGTGTGTTTAGTTATAATCCATTAGACACTCCTTGCAAGAGTGACAAGATAGAAAATCTGCAAGTAACAAGTTTTTATATTAGCTTAATCTTCTTTAGGCTCTATTATAAGAGAAAAACTAATTGTCAATAACCACGTATTGAGATGCATGTGGTTACGGGTTTAATGTACAAGTGCAAATAACAGGATACACTCCTCAAAGAATCTTCTGATTTCAGCTAATCGATGTGGAGGAAGCTCCTTGATGTCCGTGTAATGACGGAACTCAGGGTCATCAGCACAAACTGCTATGATCTTGTCATCCCTCTCACCCTGCAGTAGAAATAATAATGACACCAAATTTCTCCAATGTTCTACTAATTGGTGACAAAACTATTCAAATTGTGTGATGTCCAGAGGCAAGAAAATTATAAAGTAAACAAAAATTGCAGTTCTCTACACTCTCGTTGACATTAATTTAACAATGTTCCTTGCAACCTACAATTTTATTTCGTTGCTCCCAAGGAACGAACCTCCTTCTCAATCTGACACTCCCAGCTCAAAATGGACTACGGATCGAAAGGTTAACGGTAACAAATTTCACCTGTCACACCAACTACGTGGTTTTGTTTATCATTTCAATAGACTTTGATGTTCAACACACTAGTACTTGCAGGGAAGCAAATAATTAACAATATAGCATTTTTTTTCCCAGAATAGACCCTCTCACCCTCACTTCTATTTTATTGTCCAATGCAAATCTTAGTGAAAAACAGAAAGCAAGGACGAGACAACTTTTACCTGGTCAATCATGGGCATTAGTCCTATAGCGCGAGCACGAAGGAAGGTACCAGGAAGCACGGGCTCCTTCTCAGAACAAAAGTCCAAATTTTAATACAGTTGATATTTTGGCCAGAAACGGACATTCTGCTAAGTATCAGGAACAAATAAAATTGAAGCATACCTGCATCAGAACCAGCACGTCCATGGGATCACTGTCTTCACAAATGGTTCTTGGGATAAAACCATAGTTGTGCGGGTAGACAACAGATGAGTAAAGAACTCGATCAACCTAATTTGTTCAGCTCTTTCGTTAGTGTATTATTTATGCTTCAGTACAGACAGGCAACAATGATAGATGATAATGCTACCCCATTAGAAGAAAGTCTTTCATCTTTTTCAAACACATCAAAGCATATGGAATGGAAGAAGGGGAATGAAAGTAAGAAAATCGAAACCACACCTTTATAAGTCCACTTTTCTTGTCCAACTCATACTTGACCTTACTGCCTTTGCCAATTTCAACCACCTGCCATGGAAATTGATTTATTTCTCTAAGAAAAACCGTTGGGAAACAAGAGTTCAATGAAACAATCTATGCAGGAAAAATGTAAGATTCTAAGTTCCAATCTGTTGTTGAGATCGCCTTATTTAATCACAGCCTCATCTCAAGTATAAAAGGAGGGTTTCGTTATCATCGTATCCTTGTTAAAGCTAAAGCACTTTTTTTCTAGCTGCATTCAACAAATCTGTAATATTTGAATGATTGCCAGAAAGAAATTAATACAAGCCCCGAAACTCAGATGAACACGATGTTGCGAGATGCGTCCTGAAAAGGATTATTTTTTTCTAAGATTTGCGAAAAGTTACAAAACAGTAACAGCTTACACAGTTGAAAACAGACGGAGCTCCTGGCCCTGCATGCAGAAAAACAAGTTTCAGTCCAAATAGTTTTTTTTTTTGAAGAGGAACTCTTGAATCACAATAATTTGCTCTTTAACTAGGAGAAAACAAATACAACAGATTTCTTTTTTTCCAAAAAAAAAAAAACAAAATTCATTATAATTAAAAGCGACCCCCCAAAAAATCGTACAAAAGTTGGTGTACCAATCTCTAAGTCGTGCCAGGGGTGAGCAGCAACAGTTCTCCGTGACAGAGAAGAAAGTATTCTTTCATTAAGCTTTGGGTGAGGTAAATCCGAATTCCATGCACTTGAATCTTCATGGTGAGCCATATCGACTTAACTACATCATCATCAAACCCATCACACACACAGGCACAAAGAAGACACTATCAGTCCGAATCATTTCAATCAAAACAACAATCAGAAGAATCCACCTCATTTCTTAACCAGATTGATTCCAAAAGACCTAGGAATCTGTGTGTACGAGGTATATAGTCATGAAAAACCGATTCAATAGACGTAGCTAACTAACAGAGCATCAGGTTAAAATAGACCCCGGGACCTCAAAAAATAGCATTATTTGAAAAATGGTGATTACTTTTTTTCAGGTCTACATATGTTGCATTAGATCATGAAGCAAAAGCAGGAGCATAACAAAAAAGGAAGGCGAAACAAAGCATAAGGAGCGAATCATAAAAAGGAAAGAAGAGAAATTGCAGCAGAGTGAACCTTTTGCCTTATTGGGGTCCAAAGGGTTAAGGAACTTGTGAGACAGACAGAGATAGAGACAGATATAGAGAGAGACTGGGAGGAGGTGGGTGAAGGTACGAAACAAGCAAAGAATATAACAGGTGATGTATGTATCTATCAGACGGTTCAGCAGCCAATCGTGGAGTGAATCTGTGTCGTAGGATTAAAGTGCGCTTTCATCAGACGGCTACGGATTATAACAGAATATTTCGATTTCAGACATCGTCATAACATGGTCTTGTCTGTGCTCACTGCTGGCTGCTGCAAAACTATCATAAGGATCTTTTTCCTTTCCTCTGTGCTGCCTGCTCAAAAAAATACTTTTAAATCAAATTATTGACAATTAAGTCACGCGTGTAAATATATTATAAGTCATTTAATTTATAAATTAATTAAATACAATTTTCAGTTTATCAAACTAAAAATTTAAATCAGACGAAAAGGTTAAGAAGTGATCAAATATAAATTCAGGCAATAGTGATATAAAGATTCATTGAAAAATGCAAACAGTGATCTAAAAATACGTGTACGAGAGTCAGCAAAACCTCCCTCTACCAAATTAAAGAAAACGCGTATGTTGTCTACCCATACCCAGTTATAGACTAAATCTAATCTGTTTATTTTTTTAACCTATACAAAGCAATTCAATCTTATTTTAAATACTGTTTTGTTACGTATAATCATGTACATATTTTTTTTCTTGCAAACAATTTGACTGACAATCATAAATATATTTATTTTCAGTAATAATAATAATATATTTATTAAGTATAAAACTGATTTTAGTACGAAGTTATTACTATAAAATCATAACTTTAAAAGTGTAATTAAATCATGAGTTACCATTTGTAAAAAATATTAGTTAATCCATTAATATTTTTCAAACTTATAAATATTTTATGTCTTTTAACTAAAAGGCATTTGTAACTTTTAATTTGACTATTTAAATTGAGAAAGGAATCTTGATATTCGTCTAAGAAGTAGAATACAGGTAATTCAATTCAATTCAATTGTGACAAGTTCCAAAAAAAGTAGCCACATTGAGATGCTTTAATGAAAGAACAAGTCTAACAAATATGCATTAGGATTATATTGCCAAACCTTCAATTATAGTGTTTCACAATGTGAGTGCTATTATGAGGTATGCTAAAACTTTTTAGCTGAAGTTTAATTGTTAGTTTTTTATGATAATTTTTATTAGAAAATCCTACACAAATGTTCGAGGGCGAATTAACAAAGTTAACATATTATGAAAACTATAATAAAATTTTTTAATACTTCCATATTAATTTTCAAATTATATACAAAATTAACATTACAGTTTATCCGGTATATATAGTTAATTTTGACTGTTTCAAATTTCAAAATAACATACTCAGGTTAATTATCTTATTTCAAATGTTTTTCATTTTATAATTAGAATTTTATTATTATTTTATTTTTAAATGACATCTCAAGAGAAAAAAATGTATTTGAATTATTTTTAATGTTAAATGATGTAAAACTATATAATATATTGAAATACAAATTGTTAAATTTGGTAGAGTAATAAGTTAATTTAGGAAAAAATAAATATAACATTCTCCAACTTTAATAACTATTAATCCGGTCCTAATAACTGTAATTGAGTTATTTTTATTGGTGTGTAATTAAATTAAGGTAGAAGTATCTTATAATAATTAAGAAGAGATTATGAAATATTGTGTGCATGCATTTTACTGATGAGTTTTATTCAAACATCTTACCAACAGAAGTAGCTGATGGATTAAAGTTATGTATATTACTCTGCATAAAGTGGTACACTTTTGCTAAAAATGTTGACAATTAGTTCCACATTTCTGAATATAAGAGAAGAAACAGACTCTTATTTAAGTAATTTCCTTTCTGATCTCTACTAAAATATTTTTCTTTTGACAGGGTTCAAAAGGAATCACGTTCTTCAACTAAGACGTTATCAGTGCTGTTCGTATGATATTGACATTCTTAATTTTCTGAGTGAGAATTCATCCTGTAATGACATCCAAGTTAACCTACACATATTGCCGATTGCCAGAGTTTTTTCTGTAGGTGCTCATGAACTTGGCCACAAATTCTGCAGAGAAGAGCAAATTAGTAAACAATATTATACCCAGAACAGCAAGTCTCAGCAGGTCATTCAGTTGTATGAATCATTGTATTACATATGCAATACAATGATAATGTTACTTTTGCAAGGCAATCTATAGAGTTAGCTTAAATGCAATTAGAAGGGTGATTTTGCCTTACCTTCTAACTTTAGTAAAGCTGTTATTCCTGGTGGGAGTCTTCTGTCCTGTTCATTATAGACTTTGGTTACTAATTTCCCAAAAAAACAAACATGAAAGGATGACAGAGATTGTCTAGAATTAAATTGAAAAGGGTAAGTAGCACAGAGGTATGTTAAAAATGTGTCAATTCTGTTTTACAATTTACTATCACCTTCAGATAAACTATGGAAGGAGAAACTCACATAATAGGCATGCCAGTAGTATAGCTCCCTCTTTAAGCTGGCATCAATTCTTTTTAAGAGATGTTCTACGAGTTTCTGCATGTTTGAACAGAATGTACTTTATGCACTACTATTTTGATGAGTTGAATAAATTATTTATGGACTCTTATTGGTTACCAGGAGAATCAATTTCGGCTGGACAAAATCCAAGAGAAGCATTTGAAATTTCCCTCGAACTGAGAGTAACCTGATAAAACCATAACAAAATATACATTAAAAACTTAAACCATAATCAGATTGACAATTTCAAGCTGTTACTTAGAATAGAAGTAAAACATGTGAGTCTTATTCCGAACCCGGATAATAAGAAGCTATTAGCTTCTGATTCTGTATTTTAGAACATAAGATAGAGAAATTTCTTGCCGTGAATATGATGGATCAGCTAGGATCTCTGTGGCAACTTCTATTACGATCTCCTCCCATACAACTGAAATTGGTTGTTCTTCTGAAAATGGATAGCTGTCCATCATAGTACCCTATTTAGTCTATGGAGACAATTTTCTAGGAATGTTAAAGTAAATGTTTCCAGCCGGAAGCTCTTACTTGTGTGCTTTGCATGCTTCCAGAGCCATGATTGCTTTTCTGAGGTTCTGCTTAGATTTTGTAGCAATCTTCGCAGCAAAGTTCATGGACAGATCAAATTTCTCATTCTTTGCTATCTGCATAAGAACCTCAACAACCTGTATAGTTGAAGGTTCATGAGTGTTAATTAGTTATGCTTTTGTTGACATTAAGTTAGTTCCCTCTCAGAAGTTATACGATCATTAATATTAATAGAAGGAAAGTTTGATCTTTTCCAAAATTTGAATTGAGACAACAAAATAAATGATCTAGGAAATAAGTACACATAGAAGTGAAAACAAAAAAGAAACTATGATTTGATATGTTGTAGATCGATGTTAACTTTTACATATTTCAAAATTTATTCTTACTTCGTGAGTTTGAGGAGCATCAACTTGTACCGTTTTGAACCGATTTTTCACAGCATCAATGATGTCTGCATCATCTTCACAGCAGAGTACTAATTTGCATATATCAGAATAGCGGTCTACTATCCATTTGATAATGTGCTGAATGTTATCTACAGCTTTGTGGACATCATAAAGAACTATTACTGAAATTCAGAGAAACCAGCCACATTAACTAGACTCACATAAAGGGTAAATCTGTTTAGGAAGCTAGATAAACAAGTAATTAAGCTACTAACCTTTAAAATCTGACTTCAAATTAATATTGCTTACTTCAGGGGCAATAGCATATATATTGCTTATTTCTTTGATTAGTCCCATTAAAGCATATTTAGCATTTGGTTCTGAATTTACATCTAGCTCCATGTGATGAGGACTGGATGTTATGGGTACAGAGACTTTCTTAAGCCTTTGGTCCTGTCAATTTGGTGAAAATGCTGTGACTTAAGGGATAGGAGATGCTACTTTTTGATATAATACTCATGAACGGTTTTTTTGTTTTCACATATCAAAAGCTAAGTTAGGAAAGCGAGAAATCTCTACCTGAATAGGGAAGTGTCTTAAATCATGAGACAGCTGCAAAAAGGGTCTAATAAAGTCAGGTTAGAAACACAAAACACGTCTGAAAGGAAAATTATGGGAAGAAACATACATTATAACATGCATCACCATATATTTCTCTAAGAAGAGCCATTGCTAGCTCTCTTTTCCCGGAACCAGAGGGTCCTTTGAGCAAAATATGAGGGCAAGAGCCATGAGACACCTGAAAAGTAAGATAGCTTGAATCATAGTTATAAAATTTACAAGTTCAGTATAAGAAGAGGACTAAACTATGCAATTCTTCAGGTGTTTTTGTTATTATTCTTCAATCAGAACTAAAATTTCACACCAATAAAGTAATATGCGTATTGAAAATCTGTACTGCAATTCTAATTGAAGAACATCAACAGAAAAAAAAAACACTTTTTTAATTCTATGTCTAAGCTTTGTTCACATGGAAACTGAGATGTTTTGACTAGACATAAGAAGTTGAGTACATTAGAAAATTTGAGGCACTAAAACAATTAAGGACAGAGTGAAAGGCATATGAGAACATATGGAAACATACCAATTCCTTCAGAAGTTGAGCTTCTTGTCTGTTGCAAATGAAGCCATTAAGTGAAGCAGGTTGGTGCTTATCTGCCAAGAATTGTGGGAGGCTTTCCACTACCACTGCTCTCTCAATGTAAGAAGATTCGTCAATGGGTCGACGTTCAGGAGATTTTGTAGTGGTTCTACAGTTACCTGTTCTCATGCAAGCAAACCATGTATCTTTCTGGTTCTTTTTTCTGTTAGCTGTGAATTTCCTCATGCTTGCGGTCGTCTTTCCACTACCCTCGCTTGTTACACTACTTGTCTTACCAGTGACACTTCCCTTTCTACTCGTGGCAGCAGAACTCAAACCCGTGGTTGATTGAGACAAAATATTCATATTCATGTTAAGATCACCGTTATTTCCTTTGCTTTCAGATGGTGTTCTCGCGGAGTTCACCGTTGGCATTGGACTGAAATACTCACTCTGTTGGATGCGTTTCGGCAACGAAGAATTCCTCCCTTCAAAGGCATTGCATTCACGAGAAAAGAAAAGGTCACCGGGTTGAATGGAATCAGTGCTTTCAAGCACTGATGAATAATCACTTCTGGGATCATTAGATAGCTTCACCTGGGCTATCATTTCGTTGATTTTTCCAACCGAAGGCGCTTTGAAAGGAGAAGCTTCTCTTTGCTTTAGAACAGTGTCATTGATTATCCCTCCATGGTTGCTCTCTTGAATCCTCAACCTGGGAGCAGTCACTGATCTCTTGTAGTGTGGCTTCTCAGTTCTTTGCTCCCTGAAAGGGGACAAAGTTCTTCCAAGGTCAGGTCTCGGCAAGGGACTGATATTTCTTCGTGTATCCAAACCTGTTACGGGCGATGATGAAGCAGCAACATCTTCTGCTACGTGGAGCTTATAGGGTGATTTGCTATTGTGTCTTCTACGTGGAGCTGAAGTTGTTGAAGCTGATGAGATTTCATGTTCAACCCTGGAAGGGTGCCTCCTGTGTGGTGCCATGGGGCTCTTGTTCCGTTGTAGAATGAAGTTTCTTCTTTCTCGTTCGTGGCGTGGAATCTCTTGCCACTCGGTCTCAGTGTCCGATGGCTCATAGCCACTACGTCCCTTCTTAGTTGAGTTTGGAGTCTGAGGAAATCGGTTATAATAAGGCGGTGACTGAGCCATACGTGAAGAATGTTTTTTACCCGACCTTGATTGCGCTCAAACAACAACTTATGAAACTGGTGTTGTAGTTCTCTTAGAAACTGAAAGATTGGAGTGGAATCTCGTAAGAAGTAATGATATAGTGACAGATAAAAAGACGAGTTTGATACTTTTGAGACAATGCTACAAAAGGGTATCTTCCAACGCAAGGAAAAAGAAGAAGAATAGGGAATAGAAGCACGATGGTTTCGAAATGAGACGCATTGGTGACGATAATGACAACATGCTTGTACGTGGGTAGATGAAAAAAATGTGTCGTTTAGGCCATCGACGTTCATAGGATGTTGTCGTTTTGTCGTCTGGCTTTGGGATGTTACGCATTACATTTTACATAGGAATTTGGAGCATCTTGTGAGGTGCCAGCATTTGGTGACGACATTACCCAATTTTACTTGGTTATCAACGTTGTTCTACCCTGGTCAAGATGAACTTAGTTAAATTCACCGATCTTTATATCAAGTTAATTATGCTTTTATTTAACTTGATTAATTTGTTTATATATTAACTGTTCTCACAAAAGTTCTCGGGACTGGAGGGATCTTTGAGAGCTTTACGTCTCCACATTGCTTGTTCGATTCACTTAGTTCCGAACAAGAAATTAAGTGCTGTTCTTCAACTTTCATTAATGCGGAAGCACATTATATTTATACTATTTTTTTAATGGATTTTCTCATACATGGACCTAGGGCAGACCCAAGCAGGTGTTGGCCCCAAAGTTAAGTGAATTATTGTGATATAATTTACGTTTAGCGCTATGATCTTTTATTTAATCTTGGTTATCAGTGGTGGGTCATCCAAGTGTGATATTTAGGAAGCTGTTCCCAATTTTGTCATGACCCTGTAGTAATTACTGTACAATCTTTTCAACCTTTCTGGGGCAGACTACTGCTTTTGTTTAGGTTGTTCACGACCCAATTAAATTAAGCCCATATTTGCTTGTTCTTTATTGGTGTTGCTCCCTACACTACCACTCATTTCTCTCTCTACCTTTTCATTTTTCTTTTATCTTTCCCTTCACCTCTCTATTCCTATTTTATCCTTGAGTAAAATTTTACGAGTTAATATTTTTTAACTTCTATTCACTCTAATCCCATAAGCACATACAACCTCTTTTTTCTCTTTAACATTCTAGTCCTCTCATTGTCTATGTTTCATTTCTTCTTCTTCTTTAACATTCAAATTATTTCTCCTCTATTTCTTTTATTGTGGTGTGAGAGTGTGGTGAGTGAGAGTTTGCAGGTGGTGGTGGAAGGAATTGTTCTAGCAGTGTCAGTGGTGCTTGAAGGTCTTGGTGGTGCTTGAAGGTGAAAGGGATGAAGGTGTGTGTGGAGGTACGTAATCAAACCTAAATTAAAACTTAAATTAACGTGTAAACCTTAAACGGATATGAGCATTCGTCAGCGGATGTCAACATCCGTTTAAGGCCAAACGGATGTCGACATTCGTTCATGGCCTGTTATCTTCTTTCTCCTCATCTGCATACACATAGAAAACACAAACCAACACAATTGTGAATAGGCGATGATTTACAAAAGTCAAATATAAGATGCAGGATAAAACTAAAATAATAAAAAATATAAAATCATAACATAATTTAAATGTGTCGGAGGATGATTATAATCATAGTTAATCATCATCACATCTTCTTCTTAGAGTTCTTGAGATATTTTTTCAAAAATTGCTTGAGAAAGTGATGAAATTGAATCATTAAAGTGTAAGATGCAACCACTTAAGAAACTAAAAGAAAACTAGGATTTACAAGACAAAAAGCTAAGAAAGAGTTGCTATTTTCTCTCAATTCGACACTGAAATCATGGTAAAATATGCCATTATCACCCGCTCTCTCAAGTTAATTACAAAATGATCTCTCAAGTTAATTACAACATGACTAGTGAAGTAATAAAGCCAAATCAACCCAATCAAAATTCCAGCAGCCAATAATTCATCACTGGAGGGATAGTCACCCCTTTCCTGTTTAATTCCAGCTTCAAGTAATCCAACAAGCTTAGCAATTCTACACTCAAGGGGTTCATCGTAGACAGAGTCACCCTTTTCCTGTTTCTTTTCAGCTTCAGACATTGCAATGAAATATCACTTTTGTAAGAATCCCAAATTTTCTCAAGAAAAGTATTAATAATATTTCTGAAATCTTCACATATTGTCTCCAGCTCTGCCTGATTCAACTTGGGGACCCCTATTATAAATGCTTTCTGCAGCTGCACCTTTTAGTGGTAAAAAGAATTATAAATCTATCATGCAAATGAACCAAAGAACAAACTAACCTCTCTTAGACCCAAGACGCAGAAACGAAGCACTAGTGACCACCGCACACACTGCCGCACCGCCGTACCGCCACACCGCTGCACCGTCGAATGACCACCGCAAACACCTCGCACCGCCGCACCACGAAACCCAAACGAAAATGGAGACAGGAAACAAACGAATGGATATGGAAGAGAAATAACGGATCTGAGAGTTGGAGGGGGTGAGAACGCATATTGAAGGGGATAGGAACGAATCTGAAAGTGAGTTGAAGGGGGCTCTGGAAAGAGAGAAAAGAAAAAGTGAGACTTGCAAGGGGGGTGGGGCTGCGCAGTGAAAATGGGTGAGTGAATATGAATAAAAATTTAGGGTTTCTGAAGAGTAAATAAATAAGGTTAAAAAGTAAAAAAAGCTAATTTTGTAATTAATTTTTTTTATAGAGAGTTGGGGAGGTGGAAGGAGCAAAGGTGATGGTGGAGGGAGCAACACCAGTTCAAGATTTGGGTGTTGCTCCCTCCACCACCACCTTATACTTCCTCCACCTCCCCACATTATTTTAAATACAATTATATCTTTAAGTTAAAAAGATTTTTACTTTTACCCTATTTTAAATAATTTGAAACCCTAATTTTACTTTCCTAGCACCCACTCACGAAACTCTCTTCCTCTTTCCCCATTTCCGTTTCACCTCCCCAACTCCCGCACTTCCATTCCTTTTTCTTCCCAGTTTTTTTTTGGTTTGAAAGCTTCCATTGCCGTCGTGGTGTGAAGGAGCGTCGCCACCATGGTGTGGAGGAACATCGAGGAGCGTCCAGAGCATCAACCTAGCGTGAGGAAGTATACATCAACGGAGATGACATCCTTCAACGGATGTCCCCTAATAAAACAAACTCTAAAATAAAAAACGTAAAACAGAAGTGACATCTTCAACGGATGTCAACATCCGTTTAAGGTAAAACAGATGCCGACATCCGTTTTTCCTTAAACAGATGTTGACATCCGTTTTTCCTTAAACGGATGTTGACATCCGTTTAATCCGTTTTACCTTAAACGGATGTTGACATCCATTGAAGATGTCACCTCCGTTTAAAGGTTACGTTTTTTATTTTAGGGTTTTATTTCAAGGTTTATTCGCACCTGGAGGGAAGCACGACATGCACTGCATCACTCCCGCACTGCACCACGAGAGCAACACTGCACCACAAGAGGGAGACTGCTTGATAATTCTTTCCACCACCATCAACCTTTACAACTTGTAGTATCTCACAACGACAAAAGAAAGAGAGGAAAAATATAATGTTAAAATAAAAGAAAAATATTTTACACATCTACGGGACTAGAATAGGTTAGTAGTGAAATAAGTTGTGAATGAATAAAATTAA
Source organism: Vigna umbellata (assembly GCF_029865625.1). Taxonomy (NCBI): domain Eukaryota; kingdom Viridiplantae; phylum Streptophyta; class Magnoliopsida; order Fabales; family Fabaceae; genus Vigna; species Vigna umbellata. The sequence goes on along the minus strand of NC_142174.1, from coordinate 16,351,120 downwards.
AAAATAATAATCTTAAAAATAAAATTTTATTGAGGGATAAAATAGTAAAGGGGAAGTGGAGGAAGAAAGGTGTGATGGTAGAGGTTGCAACACCCTCAAAATTTAAGTTATGTGGGTTCTCAAATGTTCTTTCCTAGCGCAAATTAAATGGCCCAGACGGTGATATACAGCTACTAATTTTCTCTCTTTAACTCACTCCTAATTTGTCGGTTTGAAACTCTTCCATATCGTGAGTCCTCAAATTAGATTCTCACGTTGATATCAGTGACAAAGCTAAAAAAAATAAGACGATGAGTTTAACTTTTTATTATCAAATATTAGTGTTGAAAGTTAAACGTGAACTAAAATATTATTAATTTAGAATATATAAATAAGTAAAAATTTTATTTTATAAATTAATTTTGTAAGATTGAATTAAATTTAATTTTGTTTAATATAATATTAAAATTTATTTTAATAAAATTTATTATTTATTAAATATATTGTTTTACTCGTCAAACTACTATAAAATTATTTATTAAAATCCAGTTTCGTGCACAATATATATATATATATATATATATATATATATATATATATATATATATATATATACGGGTTTGCTAACGATGTGTACCGGGTTTTAGTAGACAAAAATACCTTTATATATCATAGATTTTAAGTTTTAAGGTTAAGGGTATTTTAATAATTTGCATTCTTAAAAAACCCTTACTCATCTCTCTCATTCCTCTTAATCCTTTGTCTTTCATCTCTCATCCCAACATTTTCTCTGTCATCCTGTTGTGGCCTCAATTGAAAAAATCAGAAACACTTGCCGTTAAACAATCTTACAAAAAATGATTTTATAATGAGTTTTCATTTTTATCTAATTTTGTCCAATTTTCACAAGCATACAAGAATTGGTAATTGACCTGAAAAAAATTAGAAATACTTGCTGTTAAACAATTTCTTACAAAAAATGATTTTATAATGAATTTTCATTTTATAATTTGTCTTATCTAATTTTATCTAATTTTCACAAGCATAATGGCATCAAAGGAATTGGTAATTGGCCTGGAAAAAATCAGAAACACTTGTTAAACAATTTTTTACAAAAAATGATTTTATAATCAGTTTTCATTTTATAATTTTTGTCAACCTTTGCTTGAAGGTGAATATGTCAATGACTCAACTCTTTACAAAAACAAATTGTTTAACTGATTTTTTCAATTAGAGCTACAACAAGATGACAGAAAAAAGGTTAGAGTGAGAGAGATAAAGAGAAAGGGTTGAGAAGAATAAGAGAGGTGAATAAAGATTTCAAGATTTCTTTATTTTTTAGTTTTGAAAATAAAAATTATTAAAATACCATGTACGTTAGCAAACTCATATATATATATATATATATATATATATATATATATATATATATATATATATATATATATATATATATATATTTAAATTTCACTTATAAATTAATTTTGTAAAATTAATTTAAGTTTAAACTTTATTCCTTAGGACTAATATAACATTAGATTATAAATATAAAAGATAAGCGGTGAAATTTATGGTGATTTCTTTCGTCAACTAGATCATCTTACCATCTTTTTGGAAATTTTCAAAACCTCAATTTTTGACATAACTCATTCCTACAATTTCTTTTATAGGAAAAGTTTACTCTGACCACTGACTTTTTCAAAATCGACTACCTTCAACTATTTTTAATAATAAAATATTATTCGTAAATAATAATAGATATAAATGAAGTATTATAATAAAATAATATTTCATGTACTTGTAAAGTGAATGTTCAAAAAAATATTGTTAAATGATAGGGACTTTTTTTATATTTTGTACAAATTTTAAATTACATTTCTTATAAAAGTTTATAAAATAGAAAAGATTTTAATGCAATTAAAGATTAGGTAATAGCTTTAATGTAACCCATACCTTAAGTCTTCTTCTCATCCACTTTAAGATAATATATGATATTTTATACTAATTATTATATTACTTTTGATTTAGTTTTATTTTATTATTGAGTGAAAGTTTGCCTAATGCAAGTTGCTATTTAGCTTTTAGGCAACACCTATGCCTAAAATATGTCAATCCTTATTTAGTTGATTATGAAGTGGGTGTACAGTTTTTGACCAAAATTTGAAGGAAACTTTAATTGGTTCGACAAAATTGCTTAAAATATTATAGATTTAAGTTTCATAATCTTCCAATATATTAGAAAAACATACCCACAAATTCAATTTCCTAGAAAAACATAGTTGGAAATATTGTTGACAGTAAAACACTTCAATAATTAAATAGTAGAAAAATTACCTATGAAATTTAAGACATGTTCTTGCTCTTTTTTTAATAGATTTTTTCTATAAGAAAGTGTAATTTTTTTGCATGATTATTTTTTTAAAGATTTTCTTACATGAAAACTTTTTGTATATATTTTTCGCTAAATATTCCTAACGAATTTTCAAATCTTATATCTAATTATTTACGAGGACTTTCCTACCCATCAAAGTCTGCATGAAAAAAGCAGCTAGAAACTCGTATTTTATCCATAGAAAAGTACAATATTTTTAACATTAAATTGAGGTGTACTTTGACAACTACACATATATTAAAAAAAGTAATAAAAAAATCCTTATTTGGTGGCTATAAATATCATGGAATACGAAATCACGAGTGTAAGAAAAAAATCTCTATACAATTGCGTAATTCACATATGACTCTTACCAAGTCAACGTTATTGGAAGGTAACTACTGAACTTTTATTCACTTGAATGGATTTGGAAGAAAATGATTAAGTGGATTTAAAAGGATTTGAAGATAAAATTTTTTTGTTGTTTATTTGAGTGAATTTGTAGGTAAATGAGAGTGAATTTAGTGTAGGATTTGATTGATGTGATAGATTAAAAAAAATTACTTCCAAATCCATTCTCACATACTTCTAAATTGACAAATAATAAAAAACAAAAAAAATTATTTTCAAACCCTCTCAAATCCATTCAATCATTCACCCCCAAATCCATTTAAGTGAACAAAGCCTAACTGGTCTACAACGTTGTCTATAGTCTTAGGAATTAAAATGTCAAAACATATTTGCTTGTTGAAAAAATTAGAGTTTTGTTATTGGTCACAGAATTGAAAAGTATCCATGTTCTATTTTATTCGATGTGAAACTTTGTTTGTATCCAAAATTTTTGGAATTGAAATGGGTAAGAATCATACTCATATATTTCAATTATATAAAATTGAAATCTTATTTCAACTTTAATTTTATTTTGAGAACTCTTTCCTTATGGGTTATATAATAGTTAAAGGTAGTTATTTAAATAAAAAATTCTACCCGTGCATGGGATGTTAATAATAATAATATTATAGTAAGTGAACCTAGCGATTGAATATTAATCAGTAGTCCAACCTATTCCATTATTATATATATTTTTAATCAAAAAGGTCAATTTGTGATTTTCAAAATTTTGAAAATTGAAGTCTGAGAGAGAGAGGAAAAAGAAAAGAGAGGTAGGTGGAGATTGAAATTGTTAGAATATAATACGTAATTCCATTGATATTTTCTTCATTTTACAAACTATGTTGAATTTGACTATCAACCAGTGTTGCTATATTGTAGTCCTTGTTTACGACACTAACTCTGCAATAAATAATTTTGTGGAAAGTTTTGACCGTAGACTTGTTAACTTTCCAGCATTTTTTTTACATATAATAAAAAATAATTTTACTTTTTAGTTTATTTGTCTCTACTAATTTTATATTTTATTGATGTTGAATAAGTGTTGAGTAGAGAATAAAATTTGTGTATCATTGCTTTTTTTATGCTGTACAAAGTTTACTCTGCAAAATTTAGATTGGAATAATAGTTTTAATTGGTAAATAAAACAATATGTTAAAATTATACTCATTCACAAATTTCAATACTGTATCTTAAAATGTTTTTAAAATGGCTTGCATTTGGATTGAATTTCACTGTATAATTGAATTAAATATTCATAGAAGACTTTTATAATTATTATTATTGAAAGTGCAGTCTGATGGAGACATCAACCCAACTCTTTTCATTACCAAAATGTTTTGGTTATTAATTTTTTCTTGCTTCTCTCTTTGGAATTTTAACATTGCACTTCAATGATATTTTTGGCATAATTATTTCTTAGGAGAGGTTCAGATGTAAAAACAATGACATTTAAATGCAAGTTTATTATAGTCTATATTATAAAGATAATTACATTTTTATACAATATATTTAAGTATTATTTATTTAAAAAAAAAATTATTACTATTATTGTAAGGTAATAAATGATTATATCTGCAAGAAAGTTTTACTACTTTTTTTATAATGGTTTAAGAGTTAACTTTGTTAGCCGGACAAGTTCAATAACATTTGAAGAGATTGTCAACTTAAGTTAATTATAATATTTATTAAAATACATTAAAACAATTCATAATACTTGTAACAGATAAAAGATATTTAGGAGATCGTGAAGATATTAAGTTTGCATAACATTTTAAGTAAAAAAAACTTTCTACAACATTTTTTACATGTGCTTAATTTTTAATTGAATAATTAAATCATTATTTTTTTTTGAAATATTTATCTTTCCCAATAAATCAATGGTAATTTTTTTAAAAGTTTTCAACAGGAACAAATTATCATCAAATAGATTTCATTTTTCTTTGTCTTGAATTTGACAAGAATGATCTTTCATTTTTACGTTGCACGAAGAATTAAAATTATGTAATTCTTTCATATTTTTGTTAACGAATTGGTATTTTTTTTAAATTTTGTTATTATTTTACTTATATTTGATTTTTTTTTAAACTTTTAAATGATTCAACTCTGTTTTGATTGGCAGGGAGTGAGAATCAACTCTGGTGTGCGTCTTGAATAACGTGTGTTGTATTCACGGATCATCTTGCAGAAAACTAGAAATGACAGTGATGTAAAAATTTGAAAAGAGAACGTAGATGATGCGCAAACAGTTGTACCGATTTCATTATTATTTCTCATGTAGAATCTTACATTCATGCGGAGATATTGTTGAAGACAACATAAAAAATAAAACACTAGTTATCAGTAACAAATAATTCAAAGTACAGAGCCTGCAATGGCCATTTTTGAAGAATTAAAAAAGGAAAGCGGCATTAGTTTTATTAAGCTGGCTGCTGCAGAGTGATAAGAACATAGAATTGCATTGGTTTGCGAGACTTGGAAAATCAGACAAACTGGTTCAAGTATTCATCCACAGTTGAGTATTTAACGTAAGGATAAGCCTCCGAAGCTTCAACATCTCTTGCAGGATCAATCTCATACACTGCATCTTTCCTTATCTGTTGGGAGTGATACAACGCCAATAGATAATTATTTGGGAAAGATGACTCTGCAAAAAACCAACAGATGCTTGATTTTAGTTTCACACAATTGATGCAACCAACATATGCACAAAATAAATTAGTGAAGTTTAATAATAAAGAGTGGTGTTACTTGCAACATACCCTTAATCTGCTTAAGAACTTCTTCCTCTGGAACATAAATTTTCTCCAGAGTCTTTCCGATTTTTTTCTCCCACATGGATACAATCTCATTTAAGGTCAAATAGTTGGCAGGGAGTCTTATGTGCACGGCTTTGTTCAATGCATTAGGGTCATTCGCTGCTTCGATCGTGAAAGTTCCCACATCAGCCTCAGTCACATATGCTCCTGAAACAATATAATATATACGTAAACATTAAAACAATTGACTTCTGTCTAAGCTTTTTATAGTTTGTGTGTACTAAAACAATTATTATAATTCTACAGTATCACTACCTTTGACATTTCCATCTCCTTGAATGAATATCTTGTCCCGAGGAGGAACAGTGATATCAATCTGTGCCAGGTTACGTAAGAAGTAACCGGTAAAAGCATGACAGCATAGGTAGGTGTAAGGGACTCCCTCGGCTTCGATTACTCTCCGGATTTTTGCTTTTTCCTCAAAAACTTCTCTCACTGGTTCAACTGCATCGTGACGATCCACATCCAGTCCAAATTCAGATGGGAAGAATCTCTGTTGAAGAATGAAATTAGTATGGAAAATGTGGTTATTTAGAACAGATTTATTTTGATGAGCAAGAGAGGCATACCTTGACGTTTCCAGCTTCTTTGATTGCTGCAATGATCTTGACCTGATCTTCTATGAGTAGTCTCCCGAAGGAGCAGATGACGACGTCAACCTGTTTGATGGCGTTGACGAGACTCTGATGATCGTTCATGTCTCCCTGGAGAGAGAAAGGAGTGGTATGATTAATGGTGTGAAAAGAGAAAATGGTAAGAAAGAAATGAAGAGAGGAAGGGAAGGTACTTGGATTAGAAAAACTCCAGAATTTTGGAAGTTCTGAAGGAGTTCATCCCTGGTTTCAGGATTTGCAGCTGTCACGAGCCTTGGTTTGTTAACATTGGCTGGAGTGTCCCTAACCAACACATACGTTGGATTCCCTGCCTTCACACTTGCCCACACAATGTGCCTTCCGATGGCTCCTGTCGGTCCCAATACGAGGATTCTGTCTTTTCCGGCCATCACAGCAGATCAAACTCAAAACAAGAACTTAGCAGTGTCTGGATTTCTTGTTCTGTAGGTAATTGATTAAAGCAGCGATGGCTTTGTGATGCATAGACAAGAACACTTTGATTGGTATTTATAAAGCCAGCAACTTTGTTGTATGAGGATTTTTTTGGCTTAATAATTATGGTTAATAATAATGCAATTGCGTAGTTTCTGACAAGTTCAACAAATATCCATTTAGTTAAAGTCCAGCCACCTGGTGTTGTCAATTCTCAATCAACCATTTGACTGTGGTTGTTCGCTAAAGGTGTGCTTACGAGTAGCTGCCGATAGAGAGAGACCTTCCACAGGGGATGACCAAAAATACATTAACAACGTCACTGCCATAAAAATAAAATATCCAACAAATTAAAAAAAAAAAACATATTAAAAGAAACCAATCAATACAAGACAACACTCAGCAACAACCAGAGATTGGGATCAACCGATTTAAATTATAAAATAGAATAAAAAAAACGATGTAGGTACAGAGGAAACACAATCTTAAACAAATGACAACAGAATAAACAAATTTTAGTAGTAACGATAATTGATTATAGGAAAAATTTATTTTAATGACTCTAAAGTTTTTTTTGTATTTTATATCTATCGAAAATATTAGTTTTCAAATTTGATAACTTTTGAAAAGTATAGTAATAAAGAATAAGTTAGAATATAGTTCTCTTAAAAGAATTGAGTTACATTATCTAATTAAAATTATTTACCAAAATCAATTTAAAAAATATTAATTAATAACTAATGAAATAAATTATAAAAACAAGAACTTGAAATATTGTGGCTGAAAATTTAAAAAAACTTTATTGGAATTGAGTTTCATGAATCATATAAAGATAAAAATATGTTCAATGTTTCATTATTTTATTCAAACATTAACATCAAAGAATAATAATCCTAATTCATTATCAACTAGTTCTAAATTAATATATCAAAGTATTAATCCTTTAGTCAATTTAACACACAATTTGTATTAAATCTAAGAATGACCTTGGGTTTATCCCTAGATCCCAAATCACTTTGGTGCTCTATATGTCGATGTTCAAAGTTACTTTTAAGTAAATACAGACATTCAAACAAATAACATTATATATAGTAAATTCAAGAAATAACATATGAACGAACAACGATATATTGAATAGGAAAATTACATCAGAATGACTTCATTACATCCAATTGCAACGAAAGAGAAATTTAACTACTCTTAATAATTTAGAAGGTATCCATTTGAAGCAATAGTTGGGTTTATCCCTTCCCAAATCACTTTGGTGCTCTATATGTCCATGTTCAAAGTTACCTTCTAATAAACACAGACATTCAAATAACATTATATTTCCATACAATGATAGTAAATTCAACAAAGAACATATGAACGAACAACGATATATTGAACAGGAAAATTACATCAGAGTGAGTTCATTACATCCAATTCCAACGAAAGAGAAATTTAACTACTCCTAGTAATATAGAACGTACGTATTTGAAACAATCTCTTGCAACAATGGTGTCTTGATGTATTGAAGTAGTCTCTTGAAGTTCCTAAGATGTTTTTGTTTTTTTCCTCCGTCAGAAACTTTTTGCAGGAGTTACCAACTTTCCCTATATTTTCCACTTTAAAAACCAATTGGAAGTAACTAATTCGCTAATTCGCTAAGCGCACAACTCTTCCTGCGCTAAGCGAATATTCAACTGCATATCTTTAACTGTCCTTTATTCGCTCAGCAAGTTGTGCTGGTGCACTGAGCAAATAAAACTCTTTTCAGCTAAGCGATTTAATGCTGGCTTAACTAAAAACACATATATGACAACACTCGACTTGATACATAAATTTTTGTACAAATTATTAAACAACTTTTCTACTTCTAATTACAACATTTTTTATGAGAAAAAAATATTATTTCATAAATAAATACAAATTTGAACTAATTAATAAATCTGAAAAGATGTATTTTTCGTCTTATCAAAACTTTAAACAAAATGTAGTATCTTTTTTTAGTTCAGAACTTATGATGTTTCTTAAATAAAAAATTATCTATGTATGTTTTAGAATTTGAAGACAAAACTTGTTAATATAAACTATATGATTATAAGTAAAACTTTTCTACTTCTAATTACAACATTTTTTACGAGAAAATAATATTATTTCATGGATAAATACAAATTTGAACTAATTAATAAGTCTGAAAATATATATTTTTCGTCTTATCAAAACTCTAAACAAAATGTAGTATCTTTTCTTAGTTCAGAACTTATGATCTTTCTTAAATAAAAAATTATCTATGTATATTTTAGAATTTGAAGACAAAACTTATTAATATAAACTTTATGATTATAAGTAAATTTAATGGAAAGTACAAGCATAATAATATTCCTTTCTTTATTCTATGTATATAGTTTTATGTAGCAGTGAGTTACTGACTTTCAATCAATAATTGCGTTCTCGTAGTTATTTCCCTCCTTTAACTTCTTTCTTTGTATTTATCAATACCCTACCTTCTTTAAAGTACAATAATATTTGTAATAAATATTATAGTCTAATTTATAGAAAACATTATCAGTATGACAGTATTATTCAAACTGTGTTAAGTATTTTATAATGTAATCTGCAGAAAGTTTTAATAAACAAATCTTAAATTTTATTATTATTGTTATTATTATTATTATTATAAGCTACCTAATTGTGACTTTAAGTTAGTTTTAATTTCCATCTTAAATACGAAACTTGATAATATAAATAATTATTTCATGTATTTTTGTAATTATATTATGGAAATTCTTTAAATTTATTTAAATGAAATTAATTATTCTCAAACCACTTTTCTCTTAATATATTCCAAACGAAAATTTTCTCCTAATATATATTTTTCTCTTATTTTAATTTTTTGTTTTAAATTTTTTTGAATGATTGTGACATGTGATGTAGATTCGAAAATGGAACAGGATTCATACTTCCATTGAAGAGTTGATCTAATAATTGATCCAAATGAATCACATAGTCAACTAACACATTATCTTAAAATCGCTCAATAACTAGTTTCTCACACTTAATTATTAAAGAAAATTTAAAATTGATTATTTTAAATTCTTAAAATTTTTCAAATAAGTTTTGTGATAAATGAATACAATTATGTACATTTAACACATAGTTTTTACATTATTTTTGTACTACGATACTTCATTTCACAATTTCACTCATTTTAAGTCTTTGTGCTTTTAGAGAAAAAACAAAAAGCCATGTGAGACTTTGAAATTTATAAAGACATTCTTTATGGAAGAAAAATAAATATTTTACACAGAACTTTCAAACTTGGAACAGATACTCTTACTTTGAAAAACAGTCAATACAAAATTCAAAAATTTAAAATAATACTATAAAATACATATTCACATTTACTAGAAATATTATTTTTATTCATAATTCCTGTCTAACCATTAATTCTCACTCTAGTTCTGAAAAACATTTGAATAAAAAGTTAGCATATTATTTCACAATCATAAATGATAATACACAAAAGACATGCTGTTTGTTAATTATATATATATATATATATATATATATATATATATATATATATATATATGACTTCGTGACAACTTCTTTCTTTTTCCTATATAACGTATGCTTTTGGCTACTTCTATGTAATGTGACATCGTGACAGATGAGTAAACCAACCCAACTTCCAACTACTCAGCATATATTTAAGTACCTTTCGCTGTCTATATTAATTAAAGACTTAAATTAGAGTTTATATTTTTTAATTTCACACATTTGTTTATTATTCCACACATTTATAACACATATCTATAAATTATACTTGTATTATGTTAACTCTGTCGTGTGATTTTTTTGTAATTTTTACAATCGATAATTTGGTTCAGTCTCTGGTTTTAAATAATGATAAACGGAGTTTTCCATTCACAACAACTTGTATGATAGTATGATGTTTATAATTATATATCTACACAACTTATAAGAATTTTAGTACATGTATATGTTTACAAGTATGCATGATTGACTTTCAACTTACATTAAGGATAAGGATGTATATAAGCTATTAAAAAATAATGCAAAAATAATTTAAATATAGTGTTATTGGTATAATAATAAGATTAAACCTTACCGATTTTATTTTTTTTATAAAACATAAAAATACTTTTCTATAATTATTTTTTAATTTCAAGGTTTAAAGTATAAGAATGTTCATATGATCAAATTTTTCATCAATTCAGTCCAGTTTAAATATTTTTCAAATGTTGAATTATTTATTTTTTAAATATTAAAAAATAATTTATCTTTTACAAAAATTCTCTAAAATAGTTAGGAAAAAAATTGTTTTAAAATTATAATTTTTAGTAAAAGAAGATTTCAAAACCTATATAACCCAACTAATTCAACCCAATGCGATTTAGGTTAAATTGATTATGACAAAAAAAAATGGAGAAATCTAACTCAATTAAAACCTTTTTTTTTATTATTGAATTAAATGATGAATTTACTTAATCCATAACTTATAACCGGTATACACTCATGGTTCAAAGTAGGATTTTCTAATTGTAGAAAATATTAAAAACAAAAAAAAAATGAATCACTGGAAAAAATAGAGAAAAACTAAATATATTTAAATAATCAAAACTAATAACACATAAGAATTAAACGATTATATAACTCTACCTAAAAATAAACTAGATACACATTATGACAAAGCACAGTAGTATGGAAATTGTGAGAGACTCGGTGTCAAGCTTTTCTACTCAGTTGTGCATTTTTTTCCTTTTGTTCATGTTAACCTCTGTCCCAAGAGTTAGTTGTCTTTTTTTTAAGGTTTTCAAAACCAATTTTTATCTTTCAATTCCAAAAACAAAAACGTCAAATTTAACCCATTTCACTAAACAAATTTCTATTTATATTGTTTTTTATTCAATATACTCTGAACCAAATATTTGTTGTTATCAATATCAAAATACTTAAAGTCAATAAACTTTCTGTTGGTGTAGTTGTGATACTTATAATTGTTCTGAAATATAATTTCTATATATGATCGTTCGTTCAAATCATTCGGAAAGTTTTTAAAAAAGACATTATGATATCAAAATCAATTCAATTTTAACCGTTAAGAATTAATATCATAATAAATACAAATCTTCTATCTCCTTAATTCAAATATATATTTATAAATTTCAGGGATATGCTTTTAATTAATATTAGTCTAATCATGACTTAATTGTGTATATTCACCCTTTACTTATAAAGTTATCAACATTAAAGTTAATCATGTTGATTTAGGACCGACCGATTTACCTCTTGATTAATAGGTTTCATTATGACTCGTAAATGATTCGAGTTAAGATTAACCGTCCGATATGTGATTGATCGAACAATTTTTTATTATAAAATCTAACTATTTTCTATATTATTTTAGAAGTATAAAAAAAATTCATTACCATAAAAGTTAAAATAGTACATTATATAATTAATCGTTAAATACATTATTTTAATATTTTTAACATTTTTTTTATTTTATTAGTCTGAAAAATGGTTAATAGGAACTAAGAAGAACTGATAATATGCATATGATAACTAAATTAATAATGAAGGAAAAAAAAAAGACATGAAGCCAAAATAAAAAAGAATATTTTAGGAATCAAAATAACTTTTATACTTGTGAGAACAAAATAATTTTTTTTAAGCAACTTGCAATTTTGAATTAAAAATAAAAACCTATTTTGAAATCTTTTTTAACATTATTCACAATCAAAGGGGCCGAAACTACCATTCAATGAATTTGGTTGTCATTTTATAACCATAACTAACATCAAAGTTGATTATTGCCCAAAACCAATAATGTAAACACAAGGGTCAACTATTGAAATTTATACTTAGAAACTCTAAAAGTATCCGAATGTGGACCATTTCTTGATATAAAAAGTTGGAGATATATTTTTTAATTCCATGTTTTGAACGATGTGGATGACTTTTTTTTTTTTAGAAAAAAAATATCATTTCATTAATATATTCAGTTTCTAATATATTTTGTCCATATTATGATAGATGTATTTTAGTTTTTCATACATTTTTCATGTTTTAAATAATCTAGTATATTTTTTTAGTTTTTATTAGTGAGTTCGCATACTATAAACTTATGAGTTAATAAAAAATTAGTGAGATTTATAGGTTGTAGAATGAGTTGTATGATTACATACAGCTAATTGCAAGTAAAATAGATAATTAAAAACTTGCTGATTTCTATGTGCAGTCCAGTTCACCAAACATTTTGTTGATTAAAAATGATTCCGAAATGTGAATATATTATATATACTGAAAAAAATCGACTACATTTTGAATTTTGACTACTGTACCATGCTTTTGATGATCAATGACTACTATAATACAATAATGTATGTTGGGTGTTGGGCTTACAATTTATATAGTTTATTGATGCATTTCTCAATTAATTTTAAAAATATATTAGTACGTAGACTTATTGAGAATATTTATTTAATATTTTTTCATTTAATTTTTTTAAAGTTGTTTTAAAATTATCTTTTATATAAAGATATATTATATATATATATATATATATATATATATAATTGATATTTATGAAATTAAAATTAAGATATTCTAATATTTGGTGTTGAATTATATTTTATTCTATTTACACTAATTTTATTTATATATAGAATACATTAATAAAATAAACTAAAAATATCTTTTACATAACACGTTTTTAATGTCTTTATATTTTTAAAATATTTTTTCAAAACAGAAAATTTTCATTTATGGTATTAGAGTCATAATTCTTACAATACCTCTAAAATATAATGAAATTTCTCATAAATTGTTATTTCAATATTTGATGATGAATTATGATTTATAAGTTTTAAAAATGAAAATTTTATGTAAAGGAATGAGATTTATAAAAAGTTGTAGAAAAAAAATGACACTAATTCATTGTCTAAAAATCTTACTATGATCCAAAATCAAAATAAAAAGAAAAAGAAAACGATAAAGAAAATAAAGATAGAAACACGTTTATTTGTTAATATTTCATAAATAATTCTCACGAGAAAATAAAGATAGAAACACGCTTAAATTTTTTTTAGGATTATTTAAAAAACATAAAGGAAATGGAAATGACAAGATTTGAAGTGTGAAAATGTTAAATTTAATAAACAAATTTAAATTAAATGATGAAAAAGTATAAGATCATTAAGAAATAATTAAAAAATTGTTAAATAATGTTAATAAGATAAATTTATTGAAAAAGAAGTTCCTAATTTTAGATTTATTGAAAAGATTATAATAATGATGTTAAAGATACATGAAACATCTCTTCTCTAGTCTGAAAACATGAATGATCCATCCAATTATACATTTATTATGTGTTTCGGTAGATACTTTTGGGGACCGAGAGACTAACCTGCTGACGCGTCTGGGCCGCTCGCTCGCTTCCAAACTCCTCCTGTTGGCCGTGGTGTTGGCGCAAACCGATCGGTCTCCTTCCTGACGAGGGGGATGTACCTGCAAAAGGTACTCCGACGCCCAAGTTAGGCGTGTGATTTGAAGAGCCTCGGCTCTTGTTTGAATATTTAGTGAATGATTATCACTATTGAATATTTGAGAGTAGCGTAGAGTAAATAATGCGTAAGTGGAACGTACCTGGCTCTTGGCCCTAGCTTTGTATTTATTATTTTCCTCATGGATCTTGAGCTAATATAAGCCCAATAAAATATAAACAGAATAAGATATAAACAGATTACCTAAATATCCGGTTGGTTGTTTGTAACCGCTCGGTTAATATTTCATACTATACATTATGTAAATTGTATATCAATGTTTTTATTATAATATTGGTTATGCAAAATAGAATAGTTCTCCAATAATTATACATTATTTGATATTCAATTAAATGCAGGTTTAAAATAGTTATTAGAATATAATACCTATTATAAAAAAATTAACTGCAATTATTATTGTGCTGTACTTTTAACCACAGTTCATGCTAAAATCATTATTATTTAAACTGGTGAAGAAATATTTAAAAGTTTAAATAAAGTTAAAATAATATAATTTGCTTCCTGATAAAACAACGTTTGATACATGTATTAAGAAGTCTTAATTTAACTTTTATTAAGAATTTATGCAAATATTTAAAAAATGATATTTAAAATTAATAATATGTTTAAGATAATGAAATTTTATTAGTTTTTTTTTGGGTTAAATATGTTTTTAGTCCCTAAACTATTGGCCGTTTCTGGTTTTCGTCCCTCTTCCAAAGTAAGGTACAATTTGGTCCTCATTCTTTAGAAAAACATTCGTTTTAGTCCTCAAAATTTTGTTTTTAGTCCTCGTTTTAGTCCTCAAAACGTTCGTTTTTTCAACTAAAACGAACGTTTTTTAAAGATTGAGGACTAAATTGTACCTTAATTTGGAAGAGGGACGAAAACCAGAAACGGTCAATAGTTTAGGGACTAAAAACATATTTAACTCTTTTTTTTTTCAATCCTCCAAGAAGAAGCATGATTTGCAGAAAAGGATTTACAATCAATTCTCATATTTGTCCTTGCTGCAATTCATAATTCCCAAGATTCATATTTTATTATATTCCAATTTGGTGCTTCTTACAGAGTACATGTTTCTAGGGTTTGAAAAAGGATAAAAAGGATAGTGATATTTTTTTTGATAATATTTTTTTTGACAACATTTTAATATCATTTACATGTCATTATGTCATTCTGTAATTGGTCCAAAATTATCCCACAATCAATAATAATAATCATAAACATCAATATGGATCAATCACAAAATAATACGTAGATTGTGTTAAAATGTTGTTAAAAAATTGTTGTCAAAGTATCATTATTCTTTGAAAAACAAAGTTACATAAGAAAGCTCATATCCATATCTCTTCATAATTAATTTTATTTTTTTCCTCTAATAATAATAATAATAATAATACAATCTTTTTTTCATATTAAAAATTAATTTTTATTTTTTCTATCTTTATAATAATTTTTACAATTATATATAATATTAACAATTATTATTTTATATTATTTTTACTACTAATGGTACTTTGGTAATCTTTAATTTCTATCAATTAAACCATTTTTTTTATCTGTCACATCGATCAAATCCTACACTAATTTTCACAAATTTTACTTCTAAATCCATTCTCACCCACTTCCAAATTCTTTCAAAAAAACAACAATCAATTCACTCTAATCTCCTCAAATTCATTCACCCTCTCTCCTCCAAATTCATCCTCTAAAGTGAACATAGCCTAAGTGTTTTTATTTTTTGGTTATTTGTTTGAATATTAGAGAACATTGTGATGATCCTTTTGACGAGCTCTTTCTTTTTGTATGATCAGTTTCTCCATTTGTGTAAGTTGAAATCTTGTTTTTCCCCCTTTGGTCGAACTTGTTTTGGCTTGCATGTAACATTATCTTAGTTGTATGTAGGGTTTTAATTTTAAAAACGAGTCTCTACTAATTAATAATTATAATGGTATGATCTGATTGTGTTTGTGGTGTTTTTATGTGTAGATAAAACATTTTGTGAGCTTGAATGTGTATTTGTTGTCTTGATTTGTTTCTTTAGGTGAGGGAAGCTAAAATTTTATGGTTGTGATATGCTTGTTTGGTGGTTATTTGTTGAATTTAAGTTTGGATTTCTATTCGGTTGAGTTTGTGCTTATATCTAGTTCCTAATGAATTTGTGATGTTATGGTAGAACATGTGTGGAATGATAAAAGTGTGAAATTGTTGTTTCGTGCGTTTGAATTGTGAAATTAACTAGTTTTGTCAGAATTGTCTCTATGATATTTGAATTGGGTAATATGACATTGGTTGAGCTAAAAACCTT
Source organism: Vigna umbellata (assembly GCF_029865625.1). Taxonomy (NCBI): domain Eukaryota; kingdom Viridiplantae; phylum Streptophyta; class Magnoliopsida; order Fabales; family Fabaceae; genus Vigna; species Vigna umbellata. Next base: position 16,334,651 of record NC_142174.1, on the reverse strand, counting down.
AAATTTTATGATTATAGAGATGTTCAATACTAAGAATTGGCTCAAGGAATGTCAATTTACACAAATCAAGCTCAACAAGGGAAGTTGAGATTTTCTAATACTGTTGGGCGCTACTGATAGCATTAAGCACCACTTAGATAATGGCTTTTTTGAGTTGGCTGTTGTTGAGCAAGGGTTTTTCTCGCTGAGTGACACTAAAGTTAGAGAGCTCATTGACTTGGTGTCGTTGGGTGTCAATCAATACCTCTGGACGCCAGCAAATCCAAATAAATCTTAGGAGCTTCAAGGATCCTCTCGTTGGGCGACCATTAGGGTCGTTGGACGCCTAGGCTAGCATTGAGTGCCTCTTAGTTGGTTATGGGTGCTCTTTTGCATGAACTTCTCTGTTAAAGTTGCGTCGGGTGATAACTAGTGGCATTAGACGACAACATGATGACTTAAAACATGTTTTTTAAACTTCATAATGTGGTAAATATGCATACAGATGGTGGTGTAATGATCATATGAATGTTAAAAATATGTCCAGGATATATGGATGAAGAAAATTAATGGATTTCTAAGAGAGAAAATCCTTTTGGATTATGTATTTCTTAGGTTATGCAATGAAGTAGGGCCACAAAATGAAAGTTATCCAGAGACTCTACTACTCATTCATACTTATATAAAGGAGGATGAATTAGATAGTGAGAATAGTAGGAGGTGCATGTCTAAAGAACAATTTGTACTTCTTATGACAATAAAAGAAATAACCTTGTTGGGTGGAAGATTGTCCATCACAAGTGCATGATTTTCAAGTTGTTCGACGTCAATGCATTTTTTTGGATGATTGATAGAAGAGTCTTTTTGTAGATTGTGTGCTTCTAATTGTTTATAGTTATTTAGTACAATGTTGTAATATATTTAATTGATACATGATGATTTTGTGTTAGCTTATTTTCTCTCGTTGTTTGTCTTATCTTGTATTTTTCTTTTTTAATGATCACCTTATTATAAGTAGATAAAGATGCATGATCTTATGTCTTGTGAAAGATGAAAATATAAATGTTTAAGATTTTAGTTTGTGATACATAGTGTTGGTGAAGAGTGAAATGTGATAGTCTTTATGTATTCCTATGTATGTTACTATATATATATATATTTTTTCCTTGAACAACTATATTAATATATTATATATCTATACCTTAAACATGTTTTTGGATTATTAATTATAAAATAGTTTATTATATATCTATTTTAATAATAATTTATAAAGTTTATGATAATACATAATGATTTTTCAAAAAAAGTAAAATTAGATTTTATAAGATATATTTGTTTATTATTTGTAAAAAAAATATTTTAAATATGTTCTTCTATTAAAAGGAAAATATTTTAATTTGTTTTATTATTGATTTTAGGATTATTTATGAAAAAATAATTAATATTTTAAGGAATTAGGATTTAGATAATTAAAAAGAATGATCTTAAAAACGAATTGATCTTTCTAAAATGTGAATACTTCGTAGAAAAAAGATTTGTATGATATTTTTTTCATTTATCTATCCCATTTTATCATTTATTTATTTTTTAAATTACATAGTTATTTTATCAATTTTATCTTTTAAGCGATTTTTTTAAAGTTAACTACTTTTTATTTAATTTTTTTAACTATTTATAATAAAAAATATCTAAAAAAATAAACATTATCTACAAAAAAATTATAAAAATTATTTAAATTTACTTTTATAATTACAATATTAATAATTTTATTATTTTTTGTTATCATAAAAAAATAAAAACATATGTATATAATATATGTATTTTTGATAAAAAGAGAAAAAAGTTATAATCACTAGTGCAGAAAGGGCTTTAGACGTCCGTTCTTTCGGTCTTTTGACGTCCGACCTTCCCCTGACGTCTTTGTGGGTGATGTTACTAAGACGTCGGGGGTCCACATCGGACGTGTATATAGACGTCCGATGTGTCAGGCCCGACGCCTATCCAGACGTCCGGTGTACACCTCGGACGTCCATGTAGACGTCCCACGTGCCCGTCAGACGTCCGCGCCGACCACCTCCTGAATTGTTTTGTGGTAGGACTGGGGTTGGACGTTCGTTTGTGCACTGCAAGACGTCCGTTTGTGCACTCGGTTGACTGCTTCTATAGATAAGGCGGAGCATCCTTGGCTCAGCATTTTAGCACATAGGGCTTCGGCCGGCGCTACTACAGCGCTTCGCTAACTCGAAGTCTCTCGGTAAATCTAGCTTCGCTAACGCTCGGCTGAGTCTTGAACCGTCGCGCGTTCGCTTTCTCAGTAACAAAAGCGTTTATCTTGCTCCCGGTTCCTCGCATCTGCGCTCGTCAAGCCAACTTTGCTTTTTGGGAGGTGAAACTGCGGTTGAAGCGGACATTTCGAAATGACAGCATCGAAGATCCCCCCTGCTTGCAGAAATGAATGGATCAGAAGGGGGGGCTGGGTTCTATTTCCGGGCCGGGCGGGAGGTGAAGGCCATAAGATTGCCCTCCCGGTAAGGAAGAGAGGAAAAGGGTGCTGTCATCTAAATAAGTGAAACTCTCAACACCCGTTGTGGGGGGGACGGAAGTCTAAGAGGCTGGACAATCACCTCTCCAACTCCCCTCTGTCAGCCCCTTAAACGTCCGTTGTGGAGGGGGCCGGACGTCTACCTCCACAACGGACGTTTAAGGGGCTGAAGAAAATTAATTCTTCAACCACCCTGTCAATATCCGAAACGTCCGATATGGGGTACGGACGTTTATATAATTGTAAAGTTATAAAGTCATACATGTAAAAATAAATAAGTTTTCAGTAATATTTCGTGAGTAAGTTTGAATTGAAAGTGAAGTTATATTATTGAGTAGTTATTCTTCAATAGATTAGCATCTTGTGTGTGTCCTCTTGGAGAACAACAGGACATATACAAAAGCTATCGTGATCCATTATTAAGTTATTAAATCTAGAGGTTGTTATTAACTGATAATTATTGTAACAAAATTATTTATTACCTGACCATTTCAATTTGATGAAGGGTACTATTATTTTACTCAGCAAATTTTTATATTTACTTTAATTTTATTATTTTACTCTTTAATTTCTTTTTTATAAATATAAAAATTAACCTTTTTAAAAATTAAAAAGTATTCTTAAAAATGGAGTTTCTGTGTCTTAATACAAAGTGTGTGAGAAACACATCTAAACAAATATTTATATTAATTTGACACAGTACTTATTACAAGTTAAAATAATCATTACAAAAAGGAAGTAAATATTCATACTTTTTCCTATCACAAGCGTCGTCAGAATATTCGCGAGAAGATCCAATTAATCAACAATTTTACCCTCAAACAATTTTACCTTTAATCTCCCAAAATGGGATAATTGTTCTTTCATAAAGGTTGCTACGGTAAATCTATTTTTATGCTGAAATTAATTTCTACACATTTTTACTACGTTTTATCTTCATCTTTCCGTTATCAAATATTTATTATTATTTTTTTCCTTATATTATCTGTTTAGTGTGCCTCTTTCATGAATTTCCATTGCAAGTGCAGTGTACTTGGAACTTTTTTTCAGGGTCCTTACGAAACAGAAAATAATCAAGACACGTATCAAGAATGATGTAAAACTTTGGAAACATTACTTTTGACTGCAGATTACACATTACAGTACTACAATTCTTTTGGGTTAAAAGAAGATTAAAACAATGATATATATGAATGATTATTGAAGTCTTAGACAATGGAAAGAAACTTTGCAAAAATAAAAAGAGGAAGACATCAGCATTTTGCATAGGCATCATAAGAACGCATTTGTTCCTCAAATTTGAGAAATCAGAGAAACTGGTTCAAATATTCATCTACGGTGGTGTATTTAACGTTAGGATAAGCCTCAGAAGCCTCAACATCTTTGGTGGGATCAATCTCGTACACTGCATCTCCCCTTATCTGCTGTGAGTGATACAATGCCAACAGGTAATTGTTTGGAAAAGACAACTCTGCAGTCGACCGAAGGCAAAATAAATCAATACACTCACAAACCAGCATATGAACTGATATACTGATCATATCCAACCCTACAAAAAATGAATTTGTTAAGTTACTTACCTTGAATATCCTTCAGAACCTTTTCCTCTGGAACATAGATTTTCTCAAGACTCTTTCCAATCTTTTTCTCCCACAAAGACACAATCTCATTTAAGGTCAAATAATTGGCAGGAAGTCTTATATGCACGGCTTTGTTCAATGTGTTAGGGTCGTTCACTGCTTCCACTGTGTAAGTCCCCACATCAGCCTCGGTCACATATGCACCTGAAACCATTAACAATATTATGTATATATGTACTCCTTCAACCAATTCACTCTGTCTACGTTGTTATATAACTGTTTTGTTTATAACTAAAATTGAAGTTTACACTATGACTACCTTTAACGTTTCCATCTCCTTGAATGAATATCTTGTCCCGAGGAGGAACAGTGATATCAATCTGTGCCAGGTTGCGTAAGAAATAACCGGTAAAAGCATGACAGCATAGGTAAGTGTAAGGGACTCCCTCGGCTTCGATTACTCTCCGGATTTTTGCTTTTTCCTCAAAAACTTCTCTCACTGGTTCAACTGCATCGTGACGATCCACATCCAGTCCAAATTCAGATGGGAAGAATCTCTGTTGAGGAATGAAATTAGTATGGAAAATGTGGTTATTTAGAACAGATTTATTTTGATGAGCAAGAGAGGCATACCTTGACGTTTCCAGCTTCTTTGATTGCTGCAATGATCTTGACCTGATCTTCTATGAGTAGTCTCCCAAAGGAGCAGATGACGACGTCAACCTGTTTGATGGCGTTGACGAGACTCTGATGATCGTTCATGTCTCCCTGGAGAGAGAAAGGAGTGGTATGATTAATGGTGTGAAAAGAGAAAAATGGTAAGAAAGAAATGAAGAGAGGAAGGGAAGGTACTTGGATTAGAAAAACTCCAGAATTTTGGAAGTTCTGAAGGAGTTCATCCCTGGTTTCAGGATTTGCAGCTGTCACGAGCCTTGGTTTGTTAACATTGGCTGGAGTGTCCCTGACCAACACATACGTTGGATTCCCCGCCTTCACACTTGCCCACACTATGTGTCTTCCAATGGCCCCTGTCGGTCCCAATACGAGGATTCTGTCTTTTCCGGCCATGAGAAGAGATGACACTGAAAACAAACACTTAGTGGTGTGAGGTTTTCTTGTTTTGGTAGGTAACTGATTGAAGCAGGAATGACTTTGTGGTGCATAGACAGCAACACTTGGGTTGGTATTTATAGGGCAACCCAGTTTGTGGCTTAATATCTCTAAAAGATTAACTCTCTTGATAAAGAAATATGTATTTTCTTACAGAAGGGAGGCTGCGCCTTGAATTCAGAGGTTGAAAACCAACGAATATTTTAGTTTGTTATATCATGTTCATAAAATGTCTTGTAAACATATATCTATCATGTTGATCTCCATGTTTGACGCCACAAAATGAAGAAATATATATTTTCTCACCAGCGGCCGTCGGCATCACATGACTCCATCAATTCTCAAGTCCATAAACAACCAATTATTTGACTTTCTTTTTGTTATTTATCCAGCACAGAAACATGTTTGCAAACAAACAAGAGAGAAATTATTCACAGTAGATAACCTCTCCCAAAGTACCAAAACAAAAAATGTTTAAAATTCATTAGAGCTCATATTCACTTCAATATATACTCTAGTCTTGAACAACATTATGCCAACGAGAAACTAAATGTAAAATAATTATAATCTGATTACAAAAGGTTCCCAAATACTCGATTAAAGAAGTGACTCAATCGAAATATGAGGTTGTAACATACTTTTATGGTTTATGTAGAAAGAAGGTAAACAGTCAATTTTGTGCAGCATGGCTTCATTCAAATAAGCTAACGGAGTAAGACACCACCACATATTTTTAAGTTCATTTGACGAAGAGTACAAGGATAAAATAGTGATAAAATTGTAAACTTTTATATTTTTTCAAGAAACAAGAAAATAAAAAGTAAGTAAAGATTGTGTCAAATAAATGTAAAAAATTTAAGTGTGTCAGATAATAATTTTTCAAGCTAGTTATCGGTTGGTAACATGTGTATGGAAAATAATTTTTTTGACACACTTAAAAAAAATTTACATTCATTTGACACAATTTTTATTTACTTTTTACTCTCTTCTTTCTGAAAAAAATACAAAACTTTACATTTTTAAAACTGTTTTACCTTTATATTTTGTGTCAAATGAATGTAAAAGTGTGTCATGATACATTATATTGTTTATTTAAAAAGTAAGTGGATGAAGGTATCAGGAACCTTACATATCTGTCAATAAATTGAGTAATGATACCATGACATACTTTTATATTCATTTGACACACGCTATAAGGGTAAAATAGTTAAAAAAGTATAAACTTTTGTGTTATTTCAAGAAAGAAGAGAATACAAAGTAAGTAAGGGTAGTGTCAAATGAATGTAAAATATTTAGGTGTGTCAAATGAATGTAAACTTTAATTTGAGTGTGTATGTAAACTTTAATTTAAGTGTGGCTCAATTGAAATAAAGAATATGCCTTTATGTAAAAAATAAATAAATAAATTTGGATGAAAATGAGGAGTATGCTTGTTGATCTATATATGTATGTACTTGTGATATTAATCGTTGTTATTTTTTTAAGTAATTTAATGGAATTAAATTTCTTCATTACAATATGTGTATAATTCCTCCCATTTACAATAAACTATATATTTTTACGAGAACTATCTTAAAAAATTATATTGATTATGGTTTATTATTAGACGATTGTGTAACAAATATAACCTTATAGTATACTAATTGACCTTATGGTTACTCTAGTGGAAAAAGTTTTGATATACACATAATTAATTTTAATTTCACTCGCGATCATATGTCTGGAAAAACTTACTTGTTTGATGTTTAATGTTTGTTCTATCTAATAAAATATGTATGAATTCTTTAAATTAATTTAGACTAACGTTTTATATCTTCCTTTTTTGGTAAAGGAAAAAAGATATTTTGTCTCTTCCTGAACCACTTTACATAATTTAAGTCGTTACTTTGATAAAAAAAAATTAAAATAATCCGTTTTAGTTATTAATTAATATATAGTGAATAAATCTGAAATGGGCAGCAAAATTATTATCCTAGAAATATGGCTGAAAAGGTTCAGCCGAAATTATCCAAGCTGCGTATATATCACTGTACTAACCCCGGCGGTAATCAGATAATATTATTTTAATCTAAAGTTCTAAAATGGCGATCAAACGTATTCCATCGTTGAATGTCCGTGCTGGACTTTTCATACTTATAATAAATTGTTTGTAGAGTGGTGTAGATTCTTCTTCTTTGGTCTTATTGCAGAATTTATTAAATTTAAAAACACAGTAAGTCAATAGGGAATCCTTTTAAAAACTATATAATCTAAATGTTATTAATTCCGAATATTAAGAATTTTAGTTTCTATCTTCATTTTCTCAATCAAGGTACACCTAATAATACAAAAATTATGAGATTTGATTTGTGTCCCATCAATTGAGTTTATAGCAAAAATAAATTTAAATCACGTAATAAAATATTATCGAACCCAACATTCATATTATACAATATCTAAAGTAGGAATGGCAAATAAATAATTTTATATAAGTATTTCATTTAATGAAAATTTTTCATATCAATTAAGTATATTACTATCAATATGAATAATACATAATTTTTATATGAGTTGGATATGAGAACGATGATGACTATGTATCTATTTCATTGTCATCATATTTGTTTTCATTCTCATTTTTGTTTTTATCCTGATTCAACTTTAAAGTAATAAAAATATTCGAATTGGTCTTTAGTTTTATAACAATTCTTTTTGTTCTTTATCCACAAAGTTCATTAAGATTTTTAAAACATTTTTTCTCTTAATATAATTTTTAATACACATTTCTTCTTTTGTGTAGAGTTACAATTAATTAATGTATTATCAATTTTCTTTAATCAAATAGTTTTTATTTCATTATTTTTACTCATTTTCTATGATCAATGTTAATCTTTTTTGGTGTGTGTATGTTTTTGTTTTCTGTAAAATTTTTAATTTAGGGTTATTTTAGAATAATTGTAAGTTAAACTTTATTTTTTATAAATGTTTTATTTCATTATAAATGTCAGAACCTCTAGCTATATTTTTGGGATATATATATATATATATATATATATATATATATATATATATATATATATATATATATATATAAAATTAATTGTATTAAAAATTGAACAAAAACATAATATTCATATCGGTGCACAATTGAATGCTTGACCAAAAGAAAATGTCTTTAAATTGGTACGGCGCCGCCAGCTGCTGAACATATTTGTTGTTTATTTGGTGCAAAGACTTTGACAGCACATGAAGCCAAAGTTTGCATGCAGAACAAAGCTGTGGTGCCTTATAAATACCAATGAAAGTGTTGCTGTCTATGCATCACGAAACCATTCCTGCTTTAGTGACTTACCTACAAAACAAGAAAACCTCACACTACTAAGTGTTTGTTTTCAGTGTCATCTCTTCTCATGGCCGGAAAAGACAGAATCCTCGTATTGGGACCGACAGGGGCCATTGGAAGACACATAGTGTGGGCAAGTGTGAAGGCAGGGAATCCAACGTATGTGTTGGTTAGGGACACTCCAGCCAATGTTAACAAACCAAGGCTCGTCACAGCTGCAAATCCTGAAACCAGGGATGAACTCCTTCAGAACTTCCAAAATTCTGGAGTTTTTCTAATCCAAGTACCTTCCCTTCCTCTCTTCATTTCTTTCTTACTGTTAGGTTACTTTATGCCAATAACCTAATCAAGACTCTCTTCTCACCACAACTCTCGAATAAAGAATGGAAAAGTATGTATATATGTATTAATGATGAATGAGTGAATCAGAATACAAAAATCACCCCAAGGAAGCCTAACCTTCCTCCTCTGGAAAATATCCAGTCTGAACAAATTCTCCGATCCCCCTCTCCCCCTACTTAGTTTATTATTTATACCTTCTCTCTCTTCTAACAACTATAACATATTACTCTCCTTACACGTGTCTCACACGTGTCTAACTCATTCTCTTTTATTCCTAACATTACTCCCCCCCTCAAAATCAACCTTGTCCTCAAGGTTGAAGTTAGGGAACTGTTATTTGCCGTAATGCTCCTCTTCCCTTCCCAGGTGATGCCCTCCAATTCAAGTCTCGAGGCTTGGGTGGTGGCAAATCCTCCTCCAATATCTTCCATTCTTCCTGGATTCTATCAACTTCCAACATTCTGCTCCTCGAATCCTCCACCGATGTCTTCCATTCTTCCTGCTCAATCTCCATGCTCAACTGCCACCAATCTACTTTCATTTTTCCCAGGGATGCCAAACAGGTAGCTCCTAAATTCACATCCAAACCTCCCGACTCAAAGAAATAAAGTTTGTCTCTGATTTCTAATCCCTTCGTCTCAACAATATATTCATTTCCAGTGCTCAATATGTCCATTTTGCTAACAGACTCACGTAGGCCACTCATCATCGCCCCCCAAACAGTATCCCAATCAGTCACCACATATGTAACATGATCTGGAACTGAATCCTGCCCAAAAAATTTTCGGAGAACCTTAATTGCATGTTTGAGATGACTCGAAGAGCTCCAGCTTTGACCATCTGTGGCTACTTTACCAACTTCTAATGCAATAAGGGCAGGAACCCCAACTGCGTTCCTAACATTACAAAACATAAAGTAGTGACCTCTAGTGTTTCTCCTCGCATTTGTTGCTTCCAAGTAGTCCCCAGCATAATCCCAAACTTCACTAGGAAATTCCAGAACCACTGTATTTAGAGTTCCATAACTAAAACGCTTCCCCGAAAAACATTTCCATTGTGGCAAAGGTGGGTACCACTGTATAGTTCCGGCCTTCAAACTGCCCAGTAAAACAGTAACAAGAACAGTAACACCAAAGAAATCGTTGTTATTTGCTGTAGAAACTTTGATTTTATAATATTGACCAGACTCCTTGATATCATCTGACACATTTGTTACAATGTGGTTCAAGGGAATTGTGATTCTTTCTCCCAGATACTCAACAACGAAACTGTGACCCCTTATAATCATACCATGATCTCCTCCAAAACTCCTATACACTTCATCGTGATTCCAATCGGAAAGAGAAACATTATTAAGTGAAGCAGCACAATCATGCTCCAAGTGAGTGTAGTGCCAATCCCTAACCCTCCTCTCCTGAGAGTTCAAAATATCCTCATCCAGCTTTCTTTCCACCAAACTGTCCCTTTCGGAATTAAATGGTCTATTTGCCGAATTGTTTTGTTTGGTTTCTTTGTCATTGCGAAAGCAATCACTGTTCATCATTGTCGACCCAAGATCGAACGGATCACCAATCAACGAATAAGTATCTGATCTTCGCTCAATAGCCCCCACAGCCTCAACACCATTTATAATGCCAGCTCCAAGATCGACAGAAACAGAAAATGAGTGATCTGGTTTTCCCGATGCTTGTGGCACCGAATTTCCCAACTCCTGGAAGTCCTTGTTGACGCCTCCCTCCTGTAGCTCCGCTGCCAGCTCCTCACAAACGGTGTCTCGATTCAGTTCGCCGAACCTCCGCGTCAGCGCTTCCGTGAATATCTTCCAATTTGGATGTCGGGTTTTCTTCCGCCAGAAACGAATCCAATAGTAGCTCGCGCCTCTCTCCATACAGGTATATACCAACTTCATCTTCTTCCTCTCCGTCAAGTTCTGTAGATCGAAAAATTTCTCTGCCTTCGCGATCCAGCCCATGGGGTCCACTCCTTCAAATGTTGGGAGTTCAATGCGTTTCATCCCGCTAAGTTGCACGTCTCCTCTGTCCTCTTCCGCTTCGTCCTCCGACTTCTCTGGTGGTCGCCGTTTGCGTTCAGCGTTGACGGAATCGCGACTCCCTTCGGAGCTCCGACGCTGGTTCCTTCTTCTCCCACGGTCGCGATTAATGTTTCGTCTTCCACGGTCGCGACTCTCCTTTCGAGCCCTTCCTCTCATCTCCTCTCGAATCTCTTCCAACATGGCTTCCATGGACTCGAACTTTCCTTCCCACCTTTCCTCCAGTGCTTTCATCTTGTTCTCCATCGCGCAACTCCTCCGATTTGGATCCGGCAGGTCGGACCAAATTGTTAGGTTACTTTATGCCAATAACCTAATCAAGACTCTCTTCTCACCACAACTCTCGAATAAAGAATGGAAAAGTATGTATATATGTATTAATGATGAATGAGTGAATCAGAATACAAGAATCACCCCAAGGAAGCCTAACCTTCCTCCTCTGGAAAATATCCAGTCTGAACAAATTCTCCGATCCCCCTCTCCCCCTACTTAGTTTATTATTTATACCTTCTCTCTCTTCTAACAACTATAACATATTACTCTCCTTACACGTGTCTCACACGTGTCTAACTCATTCTCTTTTATTCCTAACACTTACCATTTTCTCTTTTCACACCATTAATCATACCACTCCTTTCTCTCTCCAGGGAGACATGAACGATCATCAGAGTCTCGTCAACGCCATCAAACAGGTTGACGTCGTCATCTGCTCATTCGGGAGACTACTCATAGAAGATCAGGTCAAGATCATTGCAGCAATCAAAGAAGCTGGAAACGTCAAGGTATGCCTCTCTTGCTCATCAAAATAAATCTGTTCTAAATAACCACATTTTCCATACTAATTTCATTCCTCAACAGAGATTCTTCCCATCTGAATTTGGACTGGACGTGGATCGTCACGATGCAGTTGAACCAGTGAGAGAAGTTTTTGAGGAAAAAGCAAAAATCCGGAGAGTAATCGAAGCCGAGGGAGTCCCTTACACCTACCTATGCTGTCATGCTTTTACCGGTTACTTCTTACGTAACCTGGCACAGATTGATATCACTGTTCCTCCTCGGGACAAGATATTCATTCAAGGAGATGGAAACGTGAAAGGTAGTCATAGTGTAAACTTCACTTTTAGTTATAATCAAAACAGTTATATAACAACGTAGACAAAGTGAATTGCTTCAAGGAGTACGTATATAATATTGTTACTGGTTTCAGGTGCATATGTGACCGAGGCTGATGTGGGAACTTACACAGTGGAAGCAGTGAATGACCCTAACACATTGAACAAAGCCGTGCATATAAGACTTCCTGCCAATTATTTGACCTTAAATGAGATTGTGTCTTTGTGGGAGAAAAAGATTGGGAAGAGTCTTGAGAAAATCTATGTTCCAGAGGAAAAGGTTCTGAAGGATATTCAAGGTAAGTAATTTCACAAATTCATTCTTTTTAGGGTAGGATATGAGTATATATATCAGTTCAAGTGCTGGTTTGTGAGTGTATTGATTTATTTTGCCTTCGGTCGACTGCAGAGTTGTCTTTTCCAAACAATTACCTGTTGGCATTGTATCACTCACAGCAGATAAGGGGAGATGCAGTGTACGAGATTGATCCCACCAAAGATGTTGAGGCTTCTGAGGCTTATCCTAACGTTAAATACACCACCGTAGATGAATATTTGAACCAGTTTCTCTGATTTCTCAAATTTGAGGAACAAATGCGCTCTTATGATGCCTATGCAAAATGCTGATGTCTTCCTCTTTTTATTTTTGCAAAGTTTCTTTCGATTGTCTAAGACTTCAATAATCATTCATATATTATTGTTTTAATCTTCATTTAACCCAAAAGAATTGTAGTACTGTAATGTTTTCTGCAGTCAAAAGTACTGTTTCCAAACTTTACATCATTCTTGATACGTGTCTTGATTATTTTCTGTTTCGTAAGGACCCTGAAAAAAAGTTCCAAGTACACTGCACTTGCAATGGAAATTCATGAAAGAGGCACACTAAACAGACAAAATAAGGAAAAAAAAATAATAAATATTTGATAACGGAAAGATGAAGATAAAACGTAGTAAAAATGTGTAGAAATTAATTTCAGCATAAAAATATCAGTTATTCAAAAAAAGACGCCGGGTGAAACTTGAGCATGTGGTTGACGGTGGAACAGTGTTTAAGCACTTCCAGTTTTTATATTTATAAAAAAGAAATTAAAGAGTAAAATAATAAAATTAAAGTAAATATAAAAATTTGCTGAGTAAAATAATAGTACCCTTCATCAAATTGAAATGGTCAGGTAATAAATAATTTTGTTACAATAATTATCAGTTAATAACAACCTCTAGATTTAATAACTTAATAATGGATCACGATAGCTTTTGTATATGTCCTGTTGTTCTATATTCAAGAGGACACACACTAGATGCTAATCTATTGAAGAATAACTACTCAATAATATAACTTCACTTTCAATTCAAACTCACTCACGAAATATTACTGAAAACTTATTTATTTTTACATGTATGACTTTATAACTTATTCTTAAACATAAAACACCTCTCATTAAATGTGTTCATATAAGTATGTGAAAAGATTCATCATCCAATTAAACATATTTGTCTAAATCAACTATCATAGGGGTGAACATTGATTTTGATATCACTTCTCAGGCAATCCAAGAAAAACAAACATTATGATATACACCAATAAACCATATAAAATAACATAACTGTTTTGGTTATGATGTCGAGTTACTACCTACACCATTTCTCTTGGAATGTCATATGGTAACCGTTCTTCTTGTTCCTGTCTTCACTCCTCCATCCGGATATGTACCTGCCAAAGGTTATACGATGTTTAAGTCAGTGAACTGTTCATACGAGGTTCAATATAAGTATTAAATACACAGTAAATGCGATCACTTACCTCTTACCTTTGACCTATATTTATATTTTTCAACGTTAGTTTGAGATTAGTGAAACCTTAATCACGACCCAATCTCAGCCCAATACCTCTAAATATTGTTTACCTTAACCATTGTAGAAAAATCCTACCTTTTTCCTTATAATGGACCTTCTGCTCCTGCCAGTCCGGTTTCGTTTGCTAATTATGCCACGTTCGATAACTATTTAGTTGTGTCCTGCTCTTCAGGACTGTCCGGATGGCTTGATTATGGGGTGATTGTATTTCGTTCATGAAAAAAAATTATATAAAATATTACATAATTCCACATCAAAAAATTCATGACAACCAAAATATTTATTAATTTTATAAACATTAATGAAATAAAGTTAATAAAATTAAAAAATATTTTTTAAATTATTAAAATAAATAAATATATTTAAGTTTAAAAATATTTTAAATGTGTTTTTTAATTCCTTTATCCAAATTTTAATGATTCTTTAGATATTAATAAAAATTATAATTTGGGATGACAAAAATACTTACCTATATATATTTATTATCCGTAGGTAGTGAATAACAGATATCATACTATCCATATTCGCAGGTATATATTACTCGAAAAAATTAAAATTAAAATTTAATTTATATTTTATTAAGTTAAATTTAAATTAAAATCAATTTATATTTTATTAGGTTAAGTTTAATTAAAATTAAAATTTAATTTATATTATATTTTATATTTTCTTTTGTAATTTTATTTTAAAAATTTATAGAATATATTTTTAAAATATTTACGAGTATTCACGGATTTTAAAATATCCATGGGTATTTTTTAAACTAATAACAAATGAAATTTTTTGTTACAGGTTGAGTAATAGATAAACACTCACTCTATTCAACCTGACTCGTTGTAATCTTATTTATAATACACCTTTTGAATCAAATTATTAAGAAAAATAAGATTAAACTATAGATCATTCCTCTTTTAAACTTCAATTTATATTTAATAATGACATATGATTCATGTTAATGGTTGTTGAATTATTATATTATAATAAATAAAACATCCTTATACATTTGCAATGATAAAATTACTTAAAAAATAAGTTAAAAAATAAAAATAATTATATAAAAGTTCATCAAAAAAATATATAATGGCAATAAACAACAAAACAAATAAACATATTAAAAACATGTAAAATTATCAAAGAAGAAAACAAATGTATAAATAAAGATAATATTAATAAAATGGGAAGTGTAACTTAGAGATCGAAGAAAATTTTCCAAATATCAAACTAATAAAATCGTTGAGAGATAATAAAAATTGTTGTAACAAAACAAAATTTATTCAAATAAAAAAGATTAAAAATTAAAAAGAATAAAGAAGATATAAGTTTTTATATTTAAATGAAAGTTTACACAATTGCCCACATGAACTTAAAAAATATTAATTCCTCTTTTTCATGTGATAAAAATATTAAAAAATATATTGCCACCTTTCAACCAATTTATTAAAAAAATAAAAAAGTCAAGTAAAGAAATTCAACGATGAAATATGTTTGATCGCCATTTTAGAACTTTAGATTATAATAATATTTTCCGATTGCCGCCGGGTTTAGTATAGTGACATGTAGCTTGGATTATTTCGGCTGAACCTTTTCAGCCATATTTCTAGGATATAACTTTTTTGACATGTCTCTTGTGTATGTGATTATAAAGCTTTTGTTTCATAAATTTATCGTATCATTCAAAGTTGATTTTGTACTAATTCTTCATTGAGTAAATGTATTATTTCAGGTGAAAAGTATTTAAAAACCAGATATTAATTAAAAACTAAAATATATAACGTTAAATTGTTTTTATCATTTTAATAAATTCCTGCAGTCAAGACTCATTTGTTTAAATTATGTAAGGCGGTTGCATAAAAAAAAATTGAGCCAATAATAATATAATTAAAGTTCAAATACTTTGTGACACAAGCCAGAGTTTATTAATGAACCCTATTGTTAGACATAAATATTTGGTCGCTCCTATTTTCATTGGCTGACTTTGTCTATATAGTAGTATTTTGGACAAAATTGACCGTTTTTCTTCTTTGATCTACATAGACAATCAAAATTAATATTTCCATTGACCGACTTCTTTAATTGAATATTAGGGAATTTTTTTGTAGTTAAAATTGATAATTTTTGCCAAATATACCACATCGTTCCAAGTAATACTCATACAACACATGAGAATTCTTTTTTTTATAACTCAATTAGACATCAAAATGCACAAAACAATTTTTTTTGGTATTTTATTAAACAGTTGGTGTGCAAGGAATTATATTTAAAAGAAACTTGGTTGAAATTGGGTTCATATGAAGATAAAACTTTGTACAATATATCATTATGTCATTCAAACATTCACATCAACGCATACTAGTCTTAATCCCTTAGCAACTAGTTCTAAATTAATATATCAAACTGTTAATCCTTTAGTCAATTTAACCTACAATTTGCATTAAGTCTAATGCTAAGAATGACCAAGTTATTGAGTTTATCCCTAGATCCCAAATCACTTAGATGTTCTTTCTATGTTCATGTTCAAAGTTACTTTCTGGTAATCAGAAACATTCAAATAACATTATATTTTCATACAATGATAGTAAATTAAAGAAAGAGCATATGAATAAACAACGATATAACAGGAAAATTACGTCAAAATGAGTTCATTATATCCAATTTCAACGAAAGAAAAATTTAACTACTCCTAGACATCTATAACGTACACATTTGAAGCAATCCTTGCAACAACAATGGTGTCTTGATGCTTGAAGTAGTCTCTAGAAGTTGCTGAGATATTTTCGTTTCTTTTTTTTGTCGAAAATTCTATCTGGAGTTCTTTCTGTCTATTCCCCAGTTTAAAAGTCAATTGAAAAAAATAACTATTTCGCTAAGCGCACAACTCTTTATGTGCTAAGCAAATATTCAACTGCAGCCTATCTTTAATTGTCCTATATTTGCTCAACGAGTTATTTAGCTGAGCAATTTAATGCTGACTTATCCAAAAACATATGATAGCACTCTACTTTGATGTATAAATTCTTGTACAATTTATACACACTTTCCTACTTTTAGTTATAACTTTTCAATACGTAATTTTCGTACTTATCAAAAATATAACTATTTTAAATTTGTTTTATTTTTTCGCTTGCATAATGTTCTTCCAGACTATTAAGTGAAAATATGCTCTAATGAGTTTTAAACATTGTTTGTTTGGTACGTTGGGAGAGGTTTTTACGGTGGATAGTTTCTCTCTTGTTTGTTAGCAATCATGTTTCTGTGCTCGATAAAAATAACCAAACGAAAGTCAAATTACTGGTTGTTTATGGACTTGAGAATTGATGGAGTCATGTGATGCCGACGGCCGCTGGTGAGGAAATACAAATTTCTTTCTTTTTGGGCGTCAAACATGGAGATCAACATTATAGATATATGTTTACAAGACATTTTACGAACATGAAATACCAAACTAAAATATTCGTTGGTTTTCAACGTCTGAATTCATGGCGCAGCCTCCCCTTCTGTGAGAAAATACATATTTCTTTATTAAGAGAGTCAATCTTTCAGAGATATTAAGCCAACTGGGTTGCCCTATAAATACCATCCCAAGTGTTCCTGTCTATGCACCACAAAGTCATTCCTGCTTCAATCAGTTACCTACCGAAACAAGAAAACCTCACACTACTAAGTGTTTGTTTTCAGTGTCATCTCTTCTCATGGCCGGAAAAGACAGAATCCTCGTATTGGGACCGACAGGGGCCATTGGAAGACACATAGTGTGGGCAAGTGTGAAGGCGGGGAATCCAACGTATGTGTTGGTCAGGGACACTCCAGCCAATGTTAACAAACCAAGGCTCGTCACAGCTGCAAATCCTGAAACCAGGGATGAACTCCTTCAGAACTTCCAAAATTCTGGAGTTTTTCTAATCCAAGTACCTTCCCTTCCTCTCTTCATTTCTTTCTTACCATTTTTCTCTTTTCACACCATTAATCATACCACTCCTTTCTCTCTCCAGGGAGACATGAACGATCATCAGAGTCTCGTCAACGCCATCAAACAGGTTGACGTCGTCATCTGCTCCTTCGGGAGACTACTCATAGAAGATCAGGTCAAGATCATTGCAGCAATCAAAGAAGCTGGAAACGTCAAGGTATGCCTCTCTTGCTCATCAAAATAAATCTATTCTAAATAACCACATTTTCCATACTAATTTCATTCCTCGACAGAGATTCTTCCCATCTGAATTTGGACTGGATGTGGATCGTCACGATGCAGTTGAACCAGTGAGAGAAGTTTTTGAGGAAAAAGCAAAAATCCGGAGAGTAATCGAAGCCGAGGGAGTCCCTTACACCTACCTATGCTGTCATGCTTTTACCGGTTACTTCTTACGTAACCTGGCACAGATTGATATCACTGTTCCTCCTCGGGACAAGATATTCATTCAAGGAGATGGAAACGTCAAAGGTAGTCATAGTGTAAACTTCAATTTTAGTTATAAACAAAACAGTTATAGACAAAGTGAATTGCTTCAAGGAGTACATATATACATAATATTGTTAATGGTTTCAGGTGCATATGTGACCGAGGCTGATGTGGGAACTTACACAGTGGAAGCAGTGAATGACCCTAACACATTGAACAAAGCCGTGCATATAAGACTTCCTGCAAATTATTTGACCTTAAATGAGATTGTGTCTTTGTGGGAGAAAAAGATTGGAAAGAGTCTTGAGAAAATCTATGTTCCAGAGGAAAAGGTTCTGAAGGATATTCAAGGTAAGTAATTTAACAAATTCATTTTCTGTAGGGTAGGATATGAGTATATCCTTTGATATGCTGGTTTGTGAGATAAAGCATGTAATTGTTTTATTTTTCTTTTGGTTGAGTGCAGAGTTGTCTTTCCCAAATAATTACCTGTTAGCATTATATCACTCACAGCAGATAAGGGGAGATGCAGTGTATGAGATTGATCCCACCAGAGACGTCGAGGCTTCTGAGGCCTATCCTCATGTCAAGTACACCACCGTAGATGAATATTTGAACCAGTTTCTCTGATTTCTCAAATTTGAGGAACAAATGCAATCTTATGATGCCTATGCAAAATGCCCAATAAGACTAATGATGTCGTTTTCCCTTTTTTATTATTCTCTCCAAATTCCTTCGTTTACCTAATTATTCAGCCATTTATATTAATGTATCTTCTTTTGGCCAAAAGAATAGCAAAACTGTAATCAGGAGTCAAAAGTTACTGTTTTCAAATACTTTACATCATTCTTGGATGATTGCGTGTTATTTTATGCTTCGTTTGGTGAGTGGCTCTCAAAAGGATTTCAAGCCCATAAAACAACACTTTGGTTCTACGAGATTGATAAGGAAAAATAAAAAATAGTACAAAAATATACACTTCATTAGAAAGAAATATGTCAGAATATAACTATGACTGAAAAGCATCATATGTGATTTAAGTTGAATTAAGTTTCTGTAATTGGACGAATCTTACCCCTAATAAGTATTCTATTAGCTTATCTCTTCCCTACAATTTTTT
The DNA here is from genome assembly GCF_029865625.1 of Vigna umbellata. Classification (NCBI taxonomy): domain Eukaryota; kingdom Viridiplantae; phylum Streptophyta; class Magnoliopsida; order Fabales; family Fabaceae; genus Vigna; species Vigna umbellata. The sequence goes on along the minus strand of NC_142174.1, from coordinate 16,315,244 downwards.
ATGTGGACTATTACTCACCATCATTGGCAATAATATTTCTAGCAACTGAACTTTTAACCTTTATTATAAACGTACAAATATAGGGAAATTAAATTTGATAACTTAATTTCTTTTATAATTTTTGGAAACGTAATAAATATATTCAAATAATATTAATTTAAATTATTCCTGTTAGAGTGTAAATTAATGATAAAAATGTACAAACATGCCAGACATTATCCAAAGTACGTAGGGGAAAATATCAAATATGGTTTAAGGCGAAATTTGACTTATAGTTACTGTAGGAATCTTACTCTAATAAGTTATTTTGATAGCTTAGTGTCTTAATATTCTTGGGAATTTCTTGCAACTTAATTTTCTTACCTTTATTATTGAGATGGCATACAAACATCATGTGCGATTCTTTATTACTCTACTTTTTGTGTGCAAATGTTGCAGGGATAAATTTATTTTGTTCTTTATCAAATTAAGAAAAACAATGTCGTAAAATAAAACTCATCAAGCCAAATGCAACATATTAAATAACTTTGATTCAGAGTAGAATTTACAAATGAAACTGAATTAAAATTCACTCAAACACCCATACACTTTTTATGCTTTTTGTGAAGCATGGTTTGTTTAAAAAAATAAGTTTTTATATTTCTTAGTTGTAGCCATCATTTACAAGTATGTGTATTATTGCGAAGCTTATGTCCTATAGTTAAATCTTAACATCTCGCCACACAATCTTTCTACAATCGAGTAATTATTGGTATATTATCACCTGCACAACTTATTTATGCTTATAAACAGAATGAATAACTTTGATATTATACTACAATACCAGTTACTATAGTTTTAGAACTCAAAAATCTCATAAATTGCATACTAATATATTATACCTCTAATGTAAAACTAATTATATCCTGCAATTGAATCTTAACCAGATCTACTAAAAGAATCAGTGACAGAACATTAATGTTACTTTATTGAAAAATAATTTTTTGACATATTTATATATTTTACATTTATTTGATACTATTTTTATTTATGTTTTTAAAAAAATACAAAAAATTATATTTTTATGTATTTTATCTTTAATTTTATGTCAAATAAATATAATAATGTGTCATTTGCTCTGATTTAGTAGAAGAACTTTTACCAAGTTGAAATATACAGTAAAAGTACTCCTTTTTAGAAAACACAGAGCACAAGTAACTAACCAACAGAAAGACAACACAAATGTTGCTTTTATTGAATCGGGTGCAGTAGTTTATTGGCAGCTACGCATTTCCATAGATTTCAGACGAACGCATTCAAATAGTTGTCGGCGGTATTGTATTTGACCTTCGGGATAAATTTCCGAAGCTTCCACGCCGAAAGAAGGGTCAAGCTCATAGTTGGAAGTAACTTCCCTAACCAGCATTGCATGGCATATTGCTAAAATGAAATTGGAAGGGAAAAGAGACTCTGCACAGAAAAATAAGATCACAACAAAAGTGTAAAAGCATTGCATTGAATTCACTAGACAATTTAAATATTGATCAAGTAACTTGATTCATTATGGTCACAGAGAGTATATACACTGACCCTGGATGTTCTTAAGAAGTTGGTCCTCTGTCTTGACAAGAAAAATCTTTCTGAGAAATAAATTCTGTAATATGACTTGTAGTTTATATTAAGCAATACAAGAATTATGGTTTAATACCTCTTTTGATCCCTAGAAAGGGGCCAATGTTCAATGTGGTCCCACCTTTTTTTAGAAATTCAATGTGATCCCATCTTTTGTAAAAAGTGTGCAATCAAGTCCTTTTTGGAAACGGAGTTAAGTTTTTAACGGAGCAGCTGACAGGGTGGACTGAAGTTAGCTACGTGGCTTTGTGTGAGTAATACGTGGCAGTGAGAGGGTGATACGTGGCTGTGAGAGGGTAAATCAGAAGTTAGGGTTTGAGTTGCAGAGAAATTAGTAATTTGGGATTTCTTAGAAGATCAGAGAGGCGAAGAACATTGTCGTCAACGATACCATACTCCTTGATCCAGGCTATCTCTTTGCCATCGGAAACCAACTTCTGCTTTTTCACCACGAAGCCTTTGCACTGCTGAATCCTCATTTTCACCGAAGCAATGGAATCAGACTCCAACACGCGCATTGGGGTTACAACGCCATCCACAATTAGGTAAAATCAAGATTGGCTCACCAGAACAATGTCTCGACTGCCCTTCATATTACCCCTTCTCTTCGAAAACTGAACTCAAAGCAAACTCAGCAATTCAAATATCTCAAAGTCAATCACTCTTTTACCCTTTTTCTTGTTCCGGGTTCCCAATTTGCCTTACCTTATCCTACTCGTTTTCTGCTTTACTCCGAAATTTGTTTTTTGATGATACAACTCAATGGGACCCAAAGAAACAAAACAAAGAACCTGTTTTTGAGGTGCCCAGAAGGAAATTTTGATTGTGCTTTGGAAATGGACGATGGAATGAAGAATAACGTTAATAAAAAAACAAAAGCAATAACTCTCAAATAAATGGTGGAAGTGAAGCAAGCGAGAGGGGACTCTTACCAAGAAGAAATCCCAAATTACTAATTTCTCTGCAACTCAAACCCTAACTTCTGATTTACCCTCTCACAGCCACGTATCACCCTCTCACTGCCACGTATTACCCACACAAAGCCACGTAGCTAACTTCAGTCCACCCTGTCAGCTGCTCCGTTAAAAACTTAACGCCGTTTCCAAAAAGGACTTGATTGCACACTTTTTACAAAAGATGGGATCACATTGAACTTCTAAAAAAAGGTGGGACCACATTGAACATTGGCCCCCTTTCTAGGGACCAAAAGAGGTATTAAACCCAAGAATTATTTATCATTTGACATGACCTTCAACTATGTTCATTAATTATATTATTACATATGCTTTAATCATTATTATTAGAAACATTGACAACTTCTACAATTAATTTTCTAAGACAATTAATTTAACAACTTGACACTACTCATATTTAAGTTTACACAACAAAATCCTTTTTTTCCTTAAACTTAAACGTTTCTGAGTTCTTTTTTGTCGTTGTGGTCAACTTGTTTCACACACGAATTTTTTGGTTGGACTTTTCTTTCTCTTTTTCCTTTCTACGACTTCTACCACCAAGACCGCTTATACTTCCTTGGTATCAACTTATGCTTTGAGTGTTCTGAGTTTCTCCTTTTATTTGGAGTAGTTTATCAAGTAACTTCCGCTTCTTTTTTAGCTGCTCATGAGCCTCAAGTGACCCAACAAGCTCTTTAATTAAGAGCATTGACAAACCATTGGATTGTTCAATGACATATACTATATTCTCGTACAGTTGTTAGTTAACGACCTTAAAATTTTCTCCACCACTCAGCAATTGGGAAGTGTTTCACCATTCCTTCCAAGTTGATTCATCATGGTCTCCAAATGAGAGACGGACTTGGTAACTCCTTCAACTTCTTTCATCCTCATGCTTTCAATCTTGTTTTTTAGAGTTCGAAGTGTGGTCTACTTTACATGATTGTCTCCTTTTATAGGTTTTCTCCAATATATCTCATGCTTCTTTTGAAAATTTAACATTTGTTATCTTCTCCAAATTGGACTCATCGATAACTTGATACAACGAGTGTATATATGGTTGGTTTGTCCTTCACTTTTGTGATGCTCTCAACACAACAAGTTAAGCAATTGTCTAATCTTCAATGTCTGATGATTTTTGGTGTCATTTTCAACTACTTCCCATACTTTTTGGAAACTGATGAGAGTTTTATAAACAAACTCCAATCAACAAAATTAGTTTTCTTCGTCAATTGTGACAAGAACGTGTGAAATGTAATAGAAAATGTGTTAGATATGGATAATGTACTATATATATTCTATTCATAAAAAAATATATTCATTCTATTATCGGTTCGATATCTATAAAAAAATATTTATGAATTTTTTTATACTATTCATGTAAACTATATATATATATATATATATATATATATATATATATATATATATATATATATATATATATATTCAAATATTTGTCCGTCTATTATCAAATAAATATTTTTATTTATCATTCGTAAATATTCATGGATTTTATGTGCATGTACATATTTTTTTTCCACTCCAGACCTGAACTATGAGCTCTGTTTTAGACTAAGCTTTCACGGATTTACTTTTGGTACTACTCCAAAAGACCTCTTACTAATTGAGGTATCTTATGTGTATATAAACTCGTGTTCATCTCTTATTTTATCTCATGTGAAACTTTGTACTCAACAGAATCCGTTTAGAAAATATTAGATGAGAAAGAAAATATTATAATAAAATATATGTGATGTATTGGATCGACGATGCGGTTTTTTTTTATTGTCCTCTTCATTTATTCATTATATTATTATTGTTGACATTATTTTAGTAATGATAATTGAGTTGCTTACATAAGGAGAGGTTTTATTTTTTCTCGTTCAAACTTGACTTTGATTTGGTCGAGGTAAAAAATAACCTCAATTATTCCCTTTCAAAAAAGTAAGAATAAATTGCTAATAAAGTTAGAGCTTTCTCTTTTCAATTAGAATAAATTTTAAAACAACTCTGATAAATTTTATTTGGAAAATTTGTTAAAAATTTCATTTATAATTTACTTAGTCAAAATGAACTCCTTTTATATACTTAATAGTTTTGTTTGGAACATCTGCTGACTATGTTTTTAATGGTTACAAGGAAACTGCCAAAAATTGTTACGACTAATGCAAAACTTTTAACCTGTCGTTCTTTGATGGTTTAATCTATGTGTATTAGTATAAGTTTTTTTACTCTGTTAATTAATCAGAAATAATCTTTAAAATGAATTACAACTTAACAAATATTCATCATGATATTCTTCTATTAGATAATGGGGTATATTTGTTTAAAATAGTCAACAAATAAATTATTTTCTTTACTTATATCATCTTCAAATCGCAAAGTTGGTAATTCATAACAGCCAACAATTCAGTTGTATATATTCTTTTCTTTATTTCTAATAATAAAATAAGTAATTATTTGAATATAAAAATAATAATTAAATAATTAATTAAGTATTTGAGATACAGGTAGTTTGTGAGTTACGGGACAACTATGAGTTGCTTAATTAATGATTTTTTTTTTATGTTAGAATAAATTATAAATATTAGAATGTATGTAAAGGAATTTAATGACTGCATGATTATAAAAAGAAAAGTGACTTTATATGTAGTTATTCCATTGGTATGTGGAGAAGGGAACTGTTTAACTGGGGAAGGTGGGGAAGGTAGAAAGTAGAAGATGAAGATGAATGAATAGATGGGTTAATTAATTCTGCATATTAAATTTTAATGAATACTTAGATGCATGGCTGGTGATTATTTAATAGAAAGTGGCGCATGAAGAAATTACCAGCAAAAGTATTATTTTTGGGTGGTCAACTGCTCATATATATATAATATATCATTTGGAATAGCAGCATTTATACTCTGTTACTATTATAAACCCGATAAATCTGACATAATGGGAGGTTACAATAGCTTTTGCACAAACTTCTAACCTCTAAATTTATTTTTATTATTATTTACGTTCAGGCCAGGCCTTGTTTTATTGAAAAAAAAGTTACAGCCTTAAAGAAAACGAAATAAAACTAATTTATGTAATTGTTAGGATTGAAGATGTAAGTTCTTCATCAAAGAAGTTGGTGATTTGATGATAGGGAGCTCATAACCGAAGTTTTCAAATTTTAAATTTAGTACAGTATTTTCTTTGGGAAAATTTTAGTAATGGAAATTTGGTCTTTTTTTTAAAAAATGAAAACGAAATTATGACCAAATAACATAGGATTTATGAGAAATGAAATACGTAATGTTTATCCTTAAAAAGTTATTGAAAGAGAAGGGTGCACACCATTCGCACCAAAGTAAATGTACATGGTTCAACCAACCACGTCGTAACATAAAAAGTAAAGTAGTATACGTAAATCAGTTTATTGTTGTCCTTTTAATAATTTATGTATGATTTTATTTTCTAAATTTTCATATAGAATTGGAATTTATTTATATTCTAAATTTTGATACATTTTTATTTTAAATATTAAAAATAATAAATATAATTATTTTAATTTAAAAATGTTAATTTTTTTTTATTTGTTAAAGTCTATTTTAGATTGACTTTTAAATTAGAATGTGTGTAAAAATTCGAAGACTATACTAAAATATATTTAATATGTTAAAAAAAATAATTTAACTAATTTAAAAAATTATATTTATTAATTTTTAAGATTTGAAGACTAAACAATATGTTTAGAATATAGATGAATTTTAATTTTACATTAAAGTTTAAGAATTTTTAAGTAATTTAATTATATTTTTGAACGAATGAAATTATTTTTAAAACTACACCTCATATGCTCCATATATATTTGATGATTAGATATATCATATTTTGAGTTTAGGTTTTTAATACATCTTTCTAGATGGTTTTTAATAAAAAAATTTACTTTTTTACAAATGAAAAGGTAAATAATTTAATGTTTTAGAATTATAAAATGCATTCAATTGCAGTAGAGTTATTTAAAATAAAATTAGTAGAAATATAATAGAGGACACAATAAGAGGATTTAAAATTATTGCAAGCAATATCACAGTAAAAAACGAATGGTAATGATAGATAGAACATTATATTATGAGAAGTTTAAAACAGAGCCAAGCCAAGCGAACAATAAGAGAGTCATAATAGAGGGACTCTTGTGACAACAACATAAGATTAAGTAACTAATTACTTGAAAGACAAAGTACAAATTCTTGAATAATTCACAGAATGTTCTGATTTTATTCCCTGGATTTCAGACAAACGCGTTCAAATAATCATCCACCGTGGTGTAGTTAACCTCAGGATAAAGTTTAGAACCTTCCACTCCAAAAGAAGGCTCTATCTCAAAGTTTGAACAATCTCCCTTTACCCACAATGAGTGGCCTAATGCTAACGTAAAGTTAGAAGGGAAAGGAGACTCTGCATATATAAACAAAATCATTAAGGTTAATTAAATGTAAATGTATTTAATTGCCTTCACGTAACATTGATTAAGTTAATTATAACACACTGACCCTGGATGAGCTTAAGAAGTTGTTCTTCCAGGATGTAGACTTTTTCAAGGGTACTCTTAATCTTGTTCTCCCACAAGGACACCAACTGGTTGAAGGTCAGAAAATTTGCAGGGGGTCTGAGGTATAGATTTTTGTTCAAGGTTCTTGGATCCTCCACTGCTTTAATGGTGTAAGTTCCAACGTCTTCCTCAGTCACAAAAACACCTTAAACAAACATTTCAAACGCACAACTCAAACAATTCTATTGCATATCTGTTATCTTTTACTTGTACGAAAAACTGTAATGGATAATTTAGCTCACCTTCGACGTTTCCATTTCCTAGAATGACAACCTTGTCCCGAGGAGGGGCTGTGATATTTTCTTGTCCCAGTGTAGACACCCAGTAACCAGCAAAGGCATTTGAACAGACATACGTGTAAGGGATTTCTTCAGCTTCGATTGCCCTTCTGATTTTCGCTTTTCCCTCAAGATAGCTAATCACTGGCTCGACTGCATTGTGACGGTCCGGATCAAGCCCGAATTCCGATGGGAGGAACCTCTGATGACAGAACAAACAGAGATCAATATGTCTGATTCAATGTTTTGTGACAAACGACATTATGCATGTACCTTGATGTTTCCAGCTTGTTTAATTGCTGCAATGAGCTTCACTTGATCATCTATCTGCTCTCCACCCACTGCAGATATTACAACATCAACTTCCTTCAATGCCTTAACAAGGCTTTCGTGATCACTTAGATCACCCTGCAAAATCACCCACAGGGACTTTTATCAAAATTTGAAACACTATCCGAATTTTTCACCTAGATGAAAAGAAAAGAACATACATAAAGCAGAGTGGCTCCAGAGGTCTTGAAGGTCTCAATAAGTTTAGACTTTTCAGGATTTGAAACAGTGTTCTCTCTGACCAACACAAACGTGGGATGCCCTGCTTCTGTGCTCGCCTTAACTATGAATTTTCCTAGGTATCCTGTTCCTCCAAGAACCAGGATTTTGCTCTTCGCTGCCATTCAACAATAATAACTTTAGCGTTTAGTTCAGATCAAAATAGAAGCACTGAGTTTGAGGATATGATGAATTTAGGGATGAATTCGCCTCCTAATAGGACAGTTTCGGTCTCAATATAAGCCAAGTGAAGTGTGAATAATAATGAAAGATACGAATCTAATGTTTATTTTATTTTATTTTATTTTATTTTATTTTATTTTATTTTATTATCTGACTGTGATGTTATGTCTTAAAGTAGCTCGCATTTATTAAAATAAATTAAAATCTTGAACCACTTATACTTTTATTGGCCAAATTTTCCACTGAGTAGTAACGTGTTTAGAATCAAAATTAACTATCTAGTTTTTGGTAGTGGACTCCAAATTAACTATCTCAATTCATTCAATGAATATAACATAATGTATCTTTTATGTGTACGAAAATTATACAAGTGTTGGAGTGGCTGATGGAGGTTTGATTTTGTTGCCTTCGATTTTTTTTAATATAATTTGTCGTCCTTATAAATTTTTTAAAATAATAACATGTCTCCCAGAAAAAGAAAATTCATAATGTTTTTAGTTTTTAAATTTAAATACAAAACTTTATTTTCTTCAAAATTTTAAATATCTTTTAAGCCTTCCTCAATAATAGTTATAAACTTAAAACTTACGTAATAGATATGAACATAGTATTAGTTATAAATCTAATTAAATTTACTCGATTCACCCGTTAAAACGTATATATATCTACGTCAAAAAATGTTAGTAACAACTAAAAATATATTTAAATTTTGAAAGGATTTTTTTAAAAAGTATTTAATATATTTAAAACTTAATAAAAGTGAAATCACATTTTACTCCATTTTATATTATTGTTTAATAATTGTAGTTAGGTGGCTTGGAACAATATTTTATTCTACTAGTTTAAGTTTGTTTAATTTATTCTTCCCATATGACAACAGGTAGGATAAAACACATTCATTTCTAAACCGTTAAAAAAATTAATTTGTTACTCAATTCATTGTTTGTCTATTCCTTTAAAAAATATCCATACATGTTTAAAAAAGATGTTTTGTAAATTTTTAATGTAAAATCTAAATAAAATTATATAGAAATATGAACTATAATATAAATTAAATTTTAATTTTAATTAAATTTAATGTAATAAAATATAAATTCAATATTAGTTTTAATTAAATTAAATTTAATAAAATATAAATTTAATTTTTATTTTTTCCATGTATCAAATATCTGGGAATACGAATAGTATCATACTCTAATTTGACTTGTTTATAAAAGAGTATTAAAATATTTGCTACTTATAAGTAATAAATATTAAGTATACGTCATGAATATTATTAGTAAATACCTACAAACATGAATATTTTTGTCATTCTAAAAAATAAGTATTTTCCTTTACATAAAAAAAATTTATATTCCATAACTTAAAATAACAAATAAGGATATTTCTACAAAAAAAAAGTAATTAATTTTACAGTGTATACGACTGAAAAGACTTATCAATCCTGCTAATCACGATCTACAACTTAGGTATATTGGAGGTCGGTTATCGAGAACTTGGTATTGGATGTCGAATACCAATGTCTATTAACACATGCTAAGGACACTCCACTATCACGTGATTTAGAAGAAAAAAAAAAAAACAGGACTTGCTTCATATGTAAGTTGGTCATTGGATCTTAGGACCTATGGACCCATCAGACCTGGTCATTCAAGTGGGGTCCATGGTCAACAAAGTAATCTTATAAATAGTATATCAATGATTATTTGATTTTTACTTTTTGTGTTTAATCCAGGTTTGACTAAGCTCTTCTATCAAGTGTTGACTTAAGTTTTGAATAATCTTTTGCAAGCATAAATGTTAGAAGAAGGTTCCTCAGGTTCCTTCCTGTACCTCACTTGTTTCAACTTGCACCTCTCAATTGACAATTATACCTTTCATTTAATAAAATCTAAAAAAAAAATGTAATGATGGTTTAATGATTCACATGTTAAAACATATATATATATATATATATATATATATATATATATATATATATATATATATATATATATCTACGTCAAAAAATGTTAGTAACAACTAAAATTATATTTAAATTTTGAAAGGATGTTTTTAAAAAGTATTTAATATATTTAAAAATTAATAAAAATGAAATCACATTTTACTCCATTTTATTATTGCTTAATAATTGTAGTTAGGTGGCTTGGAGCAATATTTTATTCTAATAGTTGAAGTTTGACTTTCATTTATTCTTCCTAGACAACAAGTCGGGTAAAACACAATCTATCCGTTATCTAAACCGTAAGAAAATTAATTTGTTATTGTTGTTTATCTATTTATTTAAAAAATATTTAAAATTATATATAAATATTTTAAAAAATGTTTTATACATTTTTAAAATAAAATATAAATAAAATTACAAGAAAAATATAAACTATAATACAAAATAAATATTAATTTTAATTAAATTTAACATAATAAAATATAAATTAAATATTAATTTTAATTAAATTTAATTTAATAAAACATAAATTAAAATTTAATTTTAATTTTAATTTTAATTTTTTTCAGGTAACAAATATCCGTAATTACGAATAGTACGATACTTGAATTTGACTCCTTTATGAAAAGGTATTAAAATATCTACTACTTATAAGTAATAAATACTACAAATACCAAGTATATGTCATGAATTTTATTTATAGACACCTACAAACAACGATGTATTTTTCATTCCAAGTTTAAAAAAAAAATAAGTATTTCGCTTTACATAAAAAATCTTATATTCCATCATTACTCAAAATAAAAAATAAGGATATTTCCTAAAGAAAAAGTAATTAATTTTGTATTGTATATGGCTACTAAAGACCTATCGATCTTGCTAATCACGATCTACAACTTAGATATATTGGAGGTCGGTTATTGAAAACATGGTATTGGGTAGTCTGCAATCAACGTAAGAACCTTAAGATACTTTAAGAAAGACCAGGGCGAATGTGGAATACCGATATCTATTAACACATGCTAGGATACTCCATTATCACATGACTTAGAAAAAAACAAAACTTGTTCCACAAATATATTGGTCATTGGGTCATAGGACCTATAAACCCATAAACTCTTACCCATTCCAGTGGGGTCCATGGTCAATAAGGTAATCCTATAAATAGTACATTAATGATAATTTAACTTTTACTTGAGCTTTGAATAATCTCTTGCAAACATTCTCTTTCAATCAAGAACACAAAATGTTAAGAAAACGAACATTAAGTAGTGTGAAAAAGTCGTAAAGAAAAAACATCTTTACCGAATACATTGAGTAAGAACAATTATAAAAAATGTGATGCTACTTTTTATGAAAAGTTAAGGTTAAAATTGAAATTATTTTTGAAAAAAGAAATTATGAATGTTAGACTAAATTACTATTATTTTTTATATATATACAGTACTTTTGTGATAAGTTTTGTTTCATTCTCTTATTTTATTTTTCTTACCCTTCCTTTTCTAAGCTTAATATTCTCTTGGACTAAAAGAAAACATAAGAAATTAAGGGTTTAAACATTTCAGTATGGAAACTCTAATTATGATTAAAATAAACGTAATGGTGGTAATGGAATTCAACCGAAAATTTCTAGGCCTTAACGTCAGCCTTTTTTTTTAATAATGGCGACAATGAAATTCAAACAAAAGGTTTTATGTAAACTAAAGTTAGTCGTTGTAATGGTTTGTTATGCTTCGCCGCCTGGTAATAGTGTATAATTAAAAATTGAATAATAATATTATTAATTTTATGTTTGTTAACGTGGACATTTGGTAAAATAAGAAAGAAAAAGCACACTATTCCCTCTCAAAACTATTACCAAAAACGATAACAGTATATTCAACATATTCTTCAATTAAAAATTATCTATGCGATAACAGCACCTACCAATTTTTAAATCATTACAAAAAATTTAAGATGAATTGAATTTTTTTTATATTAGATAAAAATGATTAAGATGATAAAAATAATAATTAATAATATAAAATTTTAGATTGAAAATAGTATTTTGATCTTTTTACACAGACTTCTTAACAACTTATTAGTATCAAATTTTTAAACATTTTCATTATATATTCATGTTTTATTTCAATGTGGAAAAATTCCCGCTTGAATTGAGATGATCAATATATGAGTAAATGACTTATAAAATATATATTTTTCTAGTTTTGAACAGTCTAATTCAGCTTATTTTAGACAAAAAAAATTGTTTTTTAATTTTATGGAAGTATTTTTGTAAAAGAAAAGAAAATATTCTCAAACATATCGCAACATGGTATTTTAAATCTTATAAACCATATTGATTTCAAAAGGAATGAGTTTATTGAAAAACTTGTATTGGTAGAACAAATATTAACAATAAATTATTTGACACATTTTTTTACCATTGAGTAAATTTATATATAATTCATTAAATATAAAGCGAAATTTGTCTCTCTCTTTTTAGTTAAAGATTGTATAAAAAATTGTGTTTTTACCTTTTATGCTAATGATGCCTAAGCCTAGGTAAGAGAAGAGTTAGGCATGTATTATTTTGAACTATTTTCTTTTAATATTTAGAAATCATAGTTTTTTCTTAAATTTTACGTCTTATAATATTTTCTTTAACTTTTAGTAACAAATTAAAATCTCCAAATTAGTCAAATATTTATTAAACTATATTGGAGATTATCTTGGTAATGCTCTTCATTTAATTTAAACAATATCGTCATTAACTTTTTCTAAATTGTAACTATAATGCACCCGTTTCCTCCACTATTTTGTAATATTAAACTATGAGTTGGACAATTGGTATTTAAACTCTAAAATTTATTAAGATATCTCTTTTTTTTTTACACGAATTTTTAAAATATTTTTCGCAAAGCATTTTTTGAAATAGATTTCAATAGAAGAGAGATATACACCAAATGAATTTAAACCGCCTCAATAATATATTATAATTCTACTTTCAACTCAAAAATTATAAAAAATATATTCGTGAGTTTTTTTATTTGTATATTATTCATTTTATTTAAAAAATATTATTTTTATATAATGTTTGAAAGTGACAGAAGAAAATGGAGAAGCCGTGGTTTTATGAAGCTAAACTAAATAGAAGCATTTTGTATAATAATTAGCTGGGTTACTATTAAAAAATGTAATTTGTACGACAAGTAATTAATTGCATTATTAATTGCAAATTCTAGCGTAATTACTTCATTTTCAATGAAAAGGTTACTTTTATCATACTTAATTAAGCTGCTTTTAAAAAGATAAAGCGTGTCATAACTAATTTAATTTCATTTAAAAAAGATTATTGATACAATCATTAATCTGATTGCTTTTAAAAAATAAATTATACACATAATGAATTATACAATATGAATAAATTTATATTTTATCAATATTTTCATAAAAGAAAAAACTAAAATAAAGAAAATGCCTTCCCATTTGATATTGTGATTAAACATAAAATAAAAACACATTGACAGTGAATATTGTTTTGATACACGCCCTTGAAACTAAGTGAAAAAAATGATTTTTTTCATACATGATGAAAACATGTTTCTACCGTTTATTAAATAGTGGAAATGTATTTGTCAAGAGATATTTTTTGCAAAAAAACTTACATGTAATGATGTAGGTGAACTTAGGAAAAACACAGGGTGGAAATAGCTTAGGAGTGGCCAGCCTTATCCATTTAACTGGGTCTACACATGATTCAGCGTGGGGGCTTCTTCCTACACCACATTGCTTTCTTCTTGCACCTCCAAATTTTTCCTTCATTTCATTTTCCCCCTCCAAACTAGAAGAGGAGTGTTCTTGCAGATTTTTTGAAACTCGGTTGTAACTATGTCTATTGGATTATATAAATTGTATTCTGTAATTCAATTTTTTCCTAATATTGTCTCATTTATATGATACTCTTAACAAGAGTTCACTGTCCACGTTAGCGCACGTTGGAGAAGAAAACAAAGCCTCAGGAATTGGCATTGGATCTGAATTCTGATAATCCTGTTGTGTTTGTGTTGTTTTGTACGATGATGATGGTCACCCAAGCTGAGCTCATGTTGAGACCCTCCACTCTGGGTCGACACTTTTTCTGCAAATCGAACTCATTCTCACGCTCTAGCGCTTGTCTTTCCTTACAACGCGCCGTTTCCACCACGGCAATCTCCTCCTCTCTCACGCGCCGCCCCATTCCTCCAGATTCCAATCCCCGTAACTTCTTCTTCTCCTCTCTCACCTCTTTCCAATCCCTAAACTCTTCCTCCCACCTCCCTAATGCTCCCAACAACCCCTTCCTCTCTCAACCACAAGGTGGTGGTGCCTTCGTCTGGAATCCCGCTTCCCACACTCCAAGCGCCACACTTTACGGAGCCAAAGACCGCGTGGCCACGGTGGTCCTGCTGGGGTGGCTCGGAGCGAGGACCAAGCACCTCAAGAGGTACGTGGAGTGGTACAATTCGCGTGGCTTCAACGCGGTTACCTTCGTCGTCGATGTCGAGGAGCTATTTCGAATTGACCTCGGCCACGTCCTCGAGACCCGAATCTCTCATCTTGCCGACCACCTCGTTTCTTGGTTGTCTCTTGAGGAACAAGATGGAAGGGAACGAAGCTTGGTTTTTCACACTTTCAGCAACACGGGTTGGTTTGTGTATGTGCACTTGTTGTTAATCGTTCTGCTATTTCCAAACGACCCCTCCTAGTGACCAGTCCTTGTTTCACATTTGTGTATGTAACTTTCTTTTTCTTTGCAGTTATGGCTACATTCTGGCTCGAATTCTGGGTAGTGATGATCTCATGGAGAAGATTAAGGGTTGCATTGTTGATTCGGGAGGAGGAGAACCTTTCAATCCACAGGTTTTTAAACACGAACATTCTAATTTATTATTGTTTACTAGGAGTATCCCGTTGCTTAAGCCTTGAAATAGGGGATCCACCATTTGTTTAAAAAAATTGGCATTTCTAAACTCTGCTGTTACTGCAGTGCTATGGTTTGGAGTATATTTGTGAACTTTGGCTGGCGAAACTGTGTTTTACTTTGCTTTGTTTTCTCTTGATTTTGTTACCTCCCCTTACTCTCTGGTCTACCCTGCACCTTTTTGATTGAAAAGAAAACTGTGACATCGTGTGCCGTGTTTAAAATAATGCAGGGATTAGCAGTTTAGAATCTGTTATTCAAGGCTTACATTTCTTATGTTACTTTTGAATTGATAGAATAGAATGGAGTGGATTGGAATCAAATGATATTTTGATGGTAATAATCATTAAATTTTACAGTTTACAGGAAATAATCATTAATGCTCAATTACATGTCATGTAAAGATTAATGGGTAACATGTAATCCTGCAATCCTTTTGTTAAATATTCCTCTAAATATCCAAACATAGCCTCTTTAATCCTTTCGTAAACTACCATGATTTGCTGTTCATTCTTCTTGGCTGGTAATTCCTCGGATTATGAATTCTCAAATTGTTTTACCTCCATGTTTTCTCTGTAAACATGACTGTAGGTCTGGGCTGCTGGCTTTTCTGCTGCTATACTCAAGAAGCGCAGCTCTTTAGGACCTGTAGTCGATGTAGAAGGCAAACAGAAATCAGAGACTGAAGCTAGCTTGTCAAATATTCAGCAAAACCAACCTTCCAAGATGGAAACAGTGGTCTTGACACTATTAGAGAAGTTATTCTCATTTGTTTTGCAGTTGCCAGATGTGAATCAGTAATTTTCTTCCCTGCAATCCTATACGGATCATACCCTTATCTAAGTTTGTTAATATGCCCTCACATATTTAATATACTTGAAAATGCTTGGTGGTAACTGATAAGGGCATTTTTTTATCTCTTGAAAACAGGAGATTAACAAGGATTGTGAATGTGCTCAAGAAACACCAGCCTTGCCCTCAGCTTTACCTGTATAGTACAGCTGACAAAGTAGTTCCATTTGAATCAGTAGAAGCGTTAATTGAAGAGCAGAGAAAAATGGCAAAGAGGGTTAGCTCCTTTAACTTTGGATTATCTCCCCACGTAGATCATTATAGGACATTTCCAGACCTGTACTTATCACAGGTTACTGAATTTTTGAAACAATGTTTTACTACGACCACACACACAACTTACAAGACTTAAGTTGCCATTCAAAGTGTAAATTTTTTGCGTAGCATTAGTCTGTACTGGAATTTGGTTCCTTTAGTTTTTTCAAACGGAATGTTGCTCATTACCACAAGGACAATGAGAGAAATTAGAAGTGGCCACACATTACATAAGGCTATTCACATAATTCATTGACCTGCAAACAGTGCCAGCCAATTACACATTAGAGTAATTCTTTTGAGGATTGTTGACAAAGCTCGAGTGACTAACAAAAATTGAACATGGTCAACTGATGAGATGAGTGTCACGTGAAGATTTATTAGGATTTATTAGTTTTGAATAAATCTGGTTTACAGAGAACCTTTTTTCTGTTTCCACTATTTTTGGACTGTTAGTATACAACGTGGACTTACTTACCACGAAATGTGCTAACTGCACTTACATTCTGTTATTGTATTTGGGCTTATATAAGCCTTGATCAATTCATTAATAATATCACAGTGAGTTGCTTCCCTCCAGTGTGTGAGCATTTTTATTGCACTTTACAATTGGTACAGAGCTCCAAAAGGGGCCTGATACAGGGTGTCAGTGTGAGGAGTGGAAATATTGGTGACAGTGTGAGGAGTGGAAATACTGAGTATAAGAGAGGGCTGAAAACACTGTGAGTGTGAGAGTGCAGACAGTGAACCAAAACATTGTGAGTGTGAGAGTGTAGACAGTGAACCAAAGCTTGTTCGCAATGTAGTCTGAAAAATTTGTTCAGCCAGCCATTCCAAAGTTTGATGGCAATTATGATTTTTGGTCCATGACAATGGAGAATTTTCTAAGAAGTAAGGAAATGTGGCGTCTTATAGAAGAAGGTATTCCAACCTCTGCACTTGGAACTATACTGACAGAGGCTCAGCGGGAGGCTATTGAAGAGGCCAAGCTCAAGGACTTGAAAGTTAAGAATTTCTTGTTCCAAGCCATAGACAGGGAAATTCTTGAAACTATTCTGAACAAAGCAAGTTCGAAGGAAATATGGAGCTCTATGCAGAGAAAATATCAAGGGTCCACAAGGGTAAAAAGAGCACAACTTCAAGTACTAAGAAGAGAGTTTGAATTGCACACTATGAAAGGAGAATCGGTTGATGGCTACATAGGCAGACTTCTCCATGTAGTCACCAAAATGAAATCAAATGGTGAGGCAATGGAAGAAAGCACTGTTGTCAGCAAAATACTTAGATCCTTGACATTGAAATTCAACTATGTTGTATGTTCGATAGAATAGTCAAATGATTTGGATGTTTTAACTATAGATGAACTACACGGCAGTCTTTTGGTGCATGAACAACATATGCAGGACTTCCAAATAGAAGAACAAGTTCTGAAGGTAACAAATGGTAGTAGACCTTCTAGGGGCAGGGGTGGTAGAGGTGTATTTAGAGGAGGACGTGGAAGAGGTAGACAATCATCGAATAAATCACTCATTGAGTGCTTTAAATGTCACAAAATGGGTCACTTCCAATATGAGTGTCCATATTGGGAAAAACAGGTTCAGTATGCAAAACTTATGAAGAAGATGAACTTTTATTAGTTGCATATGAAGAACTTCATCACACCACACATGAGGACCTATGGTTTCTAGATTCCGGCTGCAGCAACCATATGACGAGAAGCAAGGAATGCTTTTCTGATTTTGAGGAAGGATTATGCAAAACTGTGAAGCTTGGAAATAATACAACAATGACAGTGGTTGGAAAAGGAAGCATCCGGGTACAAATAAATGGTTTTACTCAGGTAATATCAGATGTTTATTTTGTCCCTGAGTTAAAGAATAATTTACTTAGTTTGGGCCAACTTCAAGAGAAAGGCCTATCCATCTTAATCCAGCAAGGTAGCTACAAGATATTCCATCCAGAGAAGGGCTGATTATGCACTCTAAAATGAAAGGTAATAGAATGTTTTACGTGACAACATTTGCAGCACCTAAAGAATCGATGTGTATGCAAACAAATACTAGTTTCAATCAAGAAACACACTTGTGGCACTGTCTTTTTGGTCATCTTAGCTACAAAGGACTAAACACACTTGCAAGCAAAGAAATGGTCACAGGACTTCCACCACTGAAATTTCAAAACAGAATTTGTGAAACATGTCTCATTGGCAAACAGCAAAGGGAGCCAATACCAAAGAAATGCTTATGGAGGGCCTCAAGAGAACTTCAACTCATTCATGCTAACATTTGTGGTCTCATCACACCATCTTCAAATAGCAACAAGAGGTATATATTAACCTTCATTGATGATTTTTCTCGTAAAACTTGGATTTATTTTTTGCAAGAAAAATCCAAGGCTTTGACTATGATCAAAAGATTCAAAGTTGGTGTTGAAAAAGAAGTTGGTATGTGCATTACGTGTCTGAGGACTGATCGAGGAGGTGAATTTACATCAACGGAGTTTGAAGAATTTTGTAGAACTCAAGGAATTTCCAGACAATTAACTACTGCTTACACGCCTCAGCAAAATGGAGTTGCTGAATGGAAGAACAAAATGATCATGAATGCAGTACGGGCAATACTGAATGAGAAACAAGTTCCTAAAGTGTTTTGGCCTGAAGCAGCTAGATGGTGCGTGCATGTACAAAACAGAAGTTCAACTTCAGCTGTAGAACAGAAAACCCCCGAAGAAGCCTGGTGTGGTGAAAAGCCAAGAGTAGATTATTTTTGAGTCTTTGGTTGTGTAGCTCATGCTCACATACCCGATCAAAAGAGAAGCAAACTTGATGACAAAAGCAAGCGTTGTGTATTCCTGGGTGTCAGTGATGAATTCAAAGCCTTCAAATTGTTTGATCCTTTAGCAAAGAAAGTCATTATAAGTCGAGATGTCGTCTTTGAGGAAGACAAGAGTTGAAACTGGGAAGGATCAAGAGAAGAATCTAACACTGATGTTCTGGACTGGGACGAACAGGCGTTTGAAGCTGGAAGATAAGATTCAAGATCATCACAACAGGAAGGCAATGAAAGTATCACTATCGGGGTGTCCTCAAGCTATCCCAATGACAACTCAAATTAAACAAATTCACCACTAGCCGAGAATGTTGATGAACATGCAACACAAGTCCAAGGGAGGACAATGCGACAAAAAAGAAAACCAATTTGGATGGCAGATTATACCTAGTTTTCTGCAAAAGCTGACCTCATGGCATTAATGTTAGCCGAACATGGAGGTGATCCTCATTCCTACAAGGAAGCTTCTCAAAGTGTAAAATGGAGAGAAGCAATGAATGTAGAGATCCAAGAAATTGAGAGAAACAAAACATGGGAACTCACCGATGCTCCAAAGGAATCATACCTATTGGAGTCAAATGGGTTTTTAAAATAAAACTCAATGAACATGGGGATATTGAGAAACACAAGGCTCGGTTGGTGGCAAAAGGGTACTCACAACAATATGGTGTGGATTACACTGAAGTCTTTGCCCCGTAGCAAGGCTCGATACCGTGCGAGTGCTATTAGCCTTAGCAGCTCAACATAGATGGGAGGTATTTCAACTAGACGTCAAGAGTGCATTTCTTCATGGTGAGCTCAAAGAAGAAGTGTATATACAACAACCTAAAGGTTTTGTTAAGGAAGGCAAAGAAGACAAAGTATATAGATTGAGAAAGGCATTATACGGTCTTAAACAAGCTCCAAGAGCTTAGTACAGCAGAATTGAGGCATACGTTGCCAAAGAGAAATTTGAAAAATGTCCCAGTGAGCACACCCTGTTTACCAAGAAACATGGAGGCAACATCTTAATAGTTAGTCTTTATGTAGATGATTTGATTTACACCGGAAATAATAGAAGAATGAGTGAACAATTTAAAGGCTCAATGATGCTGGAGTTTGAACTTGGAAAGAATGAGACACTTTCTCGGCATAGAAGTAATTCAGAGTGAAACTGGTTTTTTCATTTGTCAACGTGGATATGCTCAAGCAATATTGGCACGATTCAACATGGCATATTGCAATTCAGTAAGAAATCCGATTGTGCCAGGGACAAATCTATCAAAAGATGAGGAAGGCACTATAGTAGATGTCATGCAGTACAGACAAGCAGTAGGTTGCCTCATGTACTTAACTGTAACACGCCTAGACTTAATGTTTGGAGTAAGTTTGATCAGCAGGTTTATGACAGATCCAAAAGAGTCACATTGGTTAGCAACAAAAAGGCTTCTACGATATGTGAAAGGGAACCACAGAACATGGGATTTTTTATAGGACGGGAGAAAGAAACACGAGCCTTATAGCCTATATTGATAGCAATTATGCAGGGACCGTAGAAGCACCTCAGGTCTAGTATTGAAGATAGGTTCTGGAGCTGTATCATGGGCCTCCAAGAAGCAGCCTATTGTCAGCTTGTCCACCACTGAGGCTGAATATATTGCTGCAGCTTCTTGTGCTTGTCAATGTATTTGGATTAGAAGAATTCTAGATCAGCTTGGAACAGAAGAACAAGAAGCAACTAACACAGTGATACTTTGTGATAATAGCTCTGCCATTCAATTGTTTAAAAATCTCGTCTTTCATGGGAAAAGCAAACACATTGCAGTAAGATTCCATTTTCTTAGAGATTTAGTAAGAGATGAAGTTGTGAAATTAAGTTATTGCAAATCAGAAGATCAAGTTGCAGACATTATGACAAAGCCACTAAAGCTTGACAGGTTTGAGAAGCTCCGAGGCATGCTTGGAGTAATGAGAGTCAATGAAATAAGCTAGCTGCATATGCATCTAGCTTAAGGGAGGGATTGTCACGTGAAGATTTATCAGGACTTATTAGTTTTGAATAAATCTGGTTTATAGAGAACCACTCTTTTTCTGTTTCCACTATTTTCGGACTGTTAGTATACAACGTGGACTTACTTACCACGAAATGCGCTAGCTGCACTTACATTCTGTTATTGTATTTGGGCTTATATAAGCCTTGATCAATTCATTAATAATATCACAGTGAGTTGCTTCCCTCCAGTGTGAGCATTTTTATTGCACTTTACAATGAGACCATTTATGACATTGTTGGATTGATCAAGCAGTTTACTTGAAGCTGAAATGGCGTGCTCTTACTTCAAATGAATTGATTTAAATACTTCAGTTCTAGTTCTGTTCTGCATTAATCAGTATCAATTATTATCTGGAGCCATTAACTCCACTGAAGAGAGCAAGATATAAGGTTGTCACAAGTTGAAATGCTGTAGAAAAGTGTTCAATATCTGTTGAAAAGTGTTCAATATCTGTTGGATTAATTGATTTAAGAATCAATTTAGTGTTCTTGATCCGCAGCTCTGACATGTAGTGACACTTAGCGGGCATTTGATAAAGAGAAATATTTTATGGAAATCTATAGTTGATAAAATATGTTCTATGATTGATTTACACTTAAAGTTAACATTTCTAAAAAATCAATATTCTTGGGATAATTTTGAAGAAGCATTTCACCAAAACATTCCTACAAAGAGGTTAAAATCCTTTTTTTTAAATGAAAAAATGAAAATGAAAATGTTCTCATTATAAATTGGAATTAGTTTATACATAAATTAAAAACAAAGCACAAGAAAAATAATGTAAGAAAAGGTAGTTAAGTTTTTTTTTTTAAAGTTAATTATAATGAATTTAGAACTTGAAGTTAGGTAGAATTAACTAGAAACAAAATGTTATAAAGTTGTTGGATGATTCTGATTTTGAAAGATATCTGTTAGATATTGAATTAGATTTGCATATAGAGGTGCAATTTTGAATTGTGAGTAAGTTTTGGAGAAGTGAGAAAGTTTGAAGTGTTATTTTGGTATATTTTTTAGTTGTTTTTTCAAAGTGAGAAATTTTTTGCCTAAATAAAGGATATTTGAGATCTTATATTTTTCTACAAGCTTTGATTTGAGGGGTATTCTAACTCAAATAAGAAGAACAACACAGGTTGAGAAACATAATATATCTTAATTAAGATAATCACCATACACAGTTTTTTGTTTTTTTCTAAATTATTTTTATAAAAGAGCATTACTTAAAGCAAAAACATCTCATTCAAGTGATATTCCTCCTATTATTAAGATTACTTAGGATATTTTTTAAATGTGTTATTAATTTTTTTCTTAACATAAAATTGTATTAATTGTTATACGTTTTTAGTTATATTTGATGAAATTGACTAAATTTCTTGATATGTTTATAAATTGTTTTGGTAAGAGATAATAAATATCTTTTGGTAGGAGATAATAAATGTCCATATATAAGAGTAATTTGGACATATATGGTATAAGTATCAATTAAAGAAGATACTTTTCTGTAAGTTAGTTACTGTATAAATCAAATTGGGGCTGATTAATTAGTTGACTATCATTATATCACATCAATAATTTTATAATTAAATATTTTGTGTAAAACTAGTTAATACATGAATAAAAAATTATGGTAAGATAATTAGTTGATTATAACATGAACACTTTGATGTTCAAACATTTAAATTATTAGTCTAATTTTTATTTTTTATTCTTAAATTACATTGAAATTAAGGTCATTGTTTAAATAATATGTTGAAAGTACAATTATACCAAAACTATTTTGTTTAACGTGTATTTTTCTATTGATATTTTTTTTCGTAACTCACTGTTTACCTAATTATATTTTTTAACAACCAAACATGCCATTAATCTATCACATTCCCTGCCTAACACTTGGTCATTGCCCTCTCAATCACTATCTAATATCTATTAAGTTATATTTTTTTGCCAAACAACTTACTCGGTTTATTATGGTAGTTAATACTCTGCTACTAACTTTAATTATTTGATAAAAACAGTAGTGGAAAAAAACAACGTATTTTAAATAAATATTATTCAAATTTATTTATATAAAAATAAAAGTATTTGAAAATAAAAGTTTATTAACAAATTTGAAGGATTAAATTAAGTTAAAATAACTAGGTACAATTCATAATTCAATCCCCCAAAATATGTGTAATTTATTTTCCAAATGAGGGACCATAGATTAGCCGTACATTTTATGTTAATAAATTAAAATAGTAATGTAACTAGACTATTATACGACCAAATTCGAAAGACAAAATCAGATCTTCCTACTTTGGTGATGTGATTGGGTCCATGTTTTAAAGTAAGAAAACAAATGCCATTTATCTATTTCTCTACATATCTTATTTATTTACTTATTTTCTTTAGTTATTATTTTACTTTTCAAAGTTTTCAAGTCCATCGTTCCAATTTTTTATGTGAATTTTATTTATGTAAATAGTATATTTCTATCGTGGTAGTAATCGATTTTTGAACTTATTTTTGGTATATCTAGTATGTTAAAAATTAAAAATATATTTAACAAATTATATATATATATATATATATATATATATATATATATATATGAAATCAAAATATTATATAAATTAACTAAAATTTAATAAGAACAGTTTAAAAAGACAAGAGGCATTAAATTGAGGTTTAATACCCAATTTTGTCCCCACTTTGGTTCGAAAATCTCAAGTTAGTCCCTTTATAGAAAAGTGAGTTGAATGAATCCTTACTTGTAATTAATTGACTCTAATGAGTCCCTTCCGTTAAATAGAAGGAAACGGAGTTAGTGGACTGATGATGTGGCAGTTGTTTTTGGTGAGGTGTGTTTGCGTGCTTACGTGGTGTTAGGGTTCCCCATTTTCAAATTGGGTTGTAGTAAAAATTGGAGATAAAGGATTTGGGGCTGATTTGTTCGAGATTAGGGCATGTCCGAGAAAGAAGACAGAAGCAGGCAGTGATCGTGGGACGGAGCAGTGGTGGTTCGCGGTTGGCGTTGGAAAGAAAGTCCAACAGAGATAGATCCAACACTCTTCACTTTCTTTTCTCTCTTTCTTTTGTCTTTTTCGTTTTTTGTTTTAAATAATATATTAAAGGCGACAACATTCGTTTCCTCGCCATAGCCACAAAAGTTACAGTTTTTGTCGTTCATTATATCCATCCCATTTCGCTCCCATAGCCCTAACCCATCTGTGAGTTTTCCATGCTTTCTTTTACGCTGCATTTTACAATTTTCCTTTTCTGCGATGTTCGAGAATCAAATTTATTTTTTTATTTTTGCTACTCTTGTAAATCTGTTCCGTTGCTATTTTAGGGGTTTGATCCAAGTTAGAACAACTGCTCCTGCATTCGCACTAGCTTACATGTTATTACACATGCATTATGAATACCTTGAATCCAACAACTATTTTCTACAATGTTATTTTAATTTCAGAGCGTATATAAGTTATTAGAAATTGTAAAATTTAATAATTTTTGGGTATGAATCATTGCCATATTGATCTCATTTAAATGATAACATCGCTTAACAACTGTTAAAATATTGTGAGAATGTCTCTGCCCTTGAAGTTTTGAATTGTTTTGTCTGCTGCATAAAAAAACAATGTTTAACTTTTCCCACTAGGAAATTTGTTTGTTCAGGTGCTGAAATACTTACATTTTCTTTTCTTTCTTGTTTTTTTTTTCAAAGGAAGGAGTTAGTGTTTCTGGGTAATCATACTTTTCTTTTAAATTCACTTGTTGATTTTATCCAGCATTACGATTAGGGAATGTTGGAAATCAGACATACTTTATTTGGTCAAAGAATAACATTTCTCTCTTTTTCAGATATATTTTCTAGAGAGAACTCTGTAATTGGCATTCTGGAAGATGAACCAACAGAATCATGGATTAGGTACTCCTTTAAATGTTCCAGTGAAACGAAAACGTGGTCGACCAAGAAAAGAAGGAAGTGCAGTTCAAGGGGAGAATGTAGCTGTAATTCCTGATTCTGACAATGTGTTGTACTCCAGCCAAACAACTGGTACAACTAATGATTGTGACGATGAAATGGTAGGGAAGTTAGTTAGTGGTGTCATTGAAGGAACTTTTAATGCTGGATATCTTCTTAATGTTAAGGTAGCAAACACTGATGCTGTTTTAAGAGGCCTGGTGTACATCATCTGAATGAGGCCTGGTAGCAAACACTGATGCTGTTTACTTTCTGTTTTTGCTGCCACATTTCCTAATAAATGAGTTTCCTTTTCAACATTGTTTTTGGTCTGTCTTTACGTAATCTTACCATTTGTTTTTAGTTTAATCCTGTTACTGAGCTCTTGGTATGTGAAGAAATATAACTTGTTGCCGGTTGGTCCTGTTGCAAATTATGAACTCTTCGCTTGTGTATGAATATCAACAATTGGGTCAGTGTTTGGCTAAAAGTAGCATTGTTTATGGAGATACTTTTGGTAAGAACAAAGAGAAAGTGAGTATGAAAACAAATATTCTAATTTATAACTTTGAGGTTCTGCTATGGACAAAAAAAATACAGGTGAAACTTTGTAAAGCGATATCCTGTACCTCAACAGAGGCAAGAGAAATATGCATTGTCATTAAAAATACTCGCTATTTCGCGCAGGACAAATGTAAAAATTCTTCAAAAAACATCAGCTTAAATTTATGTCAATCAACTTTTCTATTGTTAAAACTTGACCTGTTTTCATTGTGAAGTATCATCCAAAATAATAAATTCAGGTGATCTCTAAAATATTAATCATCTATTAAAATATTTAATTATTTAATTTCAATAACATTCAACACTAAAACTTTTTCATAATTTGTTAGATCGCTTCGGTGATTTTTTTAATGCCATTCCACTGATTCGCATCTGGTTGGGCCTGAGTCATCCATGAAAACCAAATTCATTATAAAAATCAATTAACAAGGATAAAGCATATCAGAATGACCACAGTTCAGTAACATTGCTTACTTGTTTGTTTGAAGGACTTCGGCCCCATGAAAGCCGAACATTTTGTCCACCCAAAAGTGTGCCGTTTAAAACCCGCAAAGCTTCTTCTGCACAGCTCCTGGTGCATAAACATGAAAAATCACGGCACAATCAGAGGACACTGCATTTAGACAAGTTACCAAGATATATATAAATTACTTCAATGATTAAATTACCTGTCTGCAAATTGGACAAATCCACATCTCTTGCCAGCTGGAATCTTCACGTGAACTAACTCTCCATACTGCCCAAAAACTTGTCTCAAATGGTCATCGGTTTGCGCTCCCCTGCCCATACGACGCCGTTTGCGGAGGCGCATTATAACCGTACCCACTCTGAGGTGGCGCACCACCGTAGCCCTGCTGTGGCGCACCGTAGCCCTGCGTAGGCGCATTGTAAGGATACCCACCGGGCGGCGCCGCGGAGTAATAGGCATCCTGTGGCGGAGCACCGTAGGGAGAGTACCCATAGCCCTGCGGAGCAGGAGAATAATCCCTCACGCCGTAAGCCGGCGCGGGGTAACCACCGGGTGGGGGATAGAATCATGGCAATTCTTTTGAGGGGATAGAATTTTAAAATGTTTTTGATTTGGATTTTGCAGGATCTGGAATTGGCCAAGACTCTCATAAGGAAAGGCTGACTCTTTCCTGAAGAACTTTCAGAGGCAAAAAATTCCACCTAACACCACGTAAGCACGCAATCAACCACTGCGTATTGACACCTCACCAAAGACAATTGCCACATCATCAGTCCACTAACTCCGTTTTCTTCTATTTAACGGAAGGGACTCGTCAGAGTCAATTAATTACAAGTAAGGATTCATTCAACTCACTTTTTTATAAAGGGACTAACTTGAGATTTTCGAACCAAAGTGGGGACAAAATTGGGTATTATGCCTTAAATTGATTACAGTTTAAAAGCCTAAATCCTTTAAAATGGAGTAGTATTTTATTCCCTGACTTACGGAGACTTTAAAATGCGTGAAGTGGGTTGGGACATAATCGGAGATTGTTCGAAACTTCTTCCCACCCAACTTCAACACACTAAGGAAAGCCAGAGCAACGGGTTGCCCATCCACGAACCTCGTCAAATCTGCACGCTCCTCCGCTAAGACCTCCAAGTCTAGGTTCATCGTGGAATATCACCAGTTCTGGTTCCGCCTCCACTTTTGGTTTAAGCCTAAGATCTCCGTCAAGGTCTATTTCCGTTTTCTTTGCTTATGTGTTTTTGGTTTTGATCCTTGGCTCGAGCTTTTCAGTGTGGATGGTGAGGTGGGTCTTGAGCGAGTTTGAGTTTTCAGCATGGAGTCTCAGATGGCTCGTGGTCAAGTTTTTGTTTTTAGTGTGGAATATGAACAGGGTCTTAATGGTTTTGCAATTTCAGTACGAAATATGAAGAGGGTCCTGGTCAATTTCTCGTTTTTAGGATGAAATATGAACTGGGTCTTCCCAGTTTTTGAATTTTGGAACGAAATCTTAACTGGGTCTGGATAAATTTTAAATTTTAGAATGAAACATGAAGTGGGTCTTGATCGATTTCGTGTTCTTAGATTGAAATATGGTAGTAATTTTACAATGAAACATGAACTGTATCTTGGTAGTAATTTTTCTTTTTAAGAATGGTTTATATGAGCTTGGTCATGATCAGTTTTGAAGTTTTGGGACGAAATCTGAAGTAGGCATTGGTCAATCTTTCAATCTTAGAATGAAATATGAATTGTGGGAGAATCAATTTCGCGTGATTAAAGGGAAATCGAATGTGGGCCAAGTTGTAGTTCGATATGTCATTTTTGGAGTGAAAAGTGAGGTAGCTCCTGATTAATTTGATGTTACTAAGATGAAATCTGAAGTGGGTCTACTCTGATTATTTCGAGCATAAAGTTTGATGATGTTAGGGAAAAATTGTGAGTGTCACATATAAGATACTTGGATTTTAATCATTTGTGCTATGACATCTGCAATTCTTTTTTATTATTTATTGTTCCAAAATGTAGTTCATTATCTATTGTTCAAAATGCTATAATGTGTTAAAACGTATTTCAAAATGTTATAAGTGTTCAATATTATTTATTGTAAATAATAAACAAAAACCTATTATTTAGGTTGAGTATGGGACAGATTCAATACTTGAAGCCTTAACAGAAAATTGACATGATTTTTGCATGTAAAATGAATATTTTTTTCGTGTTAAAATATTTTTTATGGGCTGATCCTGATCCACATAACTAGTATTTTGGTCTTATGGGCCTTTCCAATTAGGATCTTCTTGGTCCTCTGGGTATTTTTTATCCCAATCTATATGAGTGAGATCAAACCATGTGAGGTGGTAGATAAGATATTTGTCTTTCTTACTGCATCCAATTTGTTTATCTGATTCCCCTGTGTCGTCATAGGCACAACAGACCGTTAGATACACCAAAAAAAGGCACAACTACCGAAAAGAATAAATATACTTTTTATAATAACCAATCACAAAACACCTTAATTCTTTAATTTTTTACAATAACCATTTATATCTATACATAAACACAAAATTTATTTGGTGTAATTGTTATATTCTTCCACAAATATTACCCATCAAATTAATTTCAACCAAGCGTATAATATCGACTGTGTTATAAACATTTTCTCACGAATTAAAATTTGTTAAAAAAAAAAGAAAATTTGAAGTTCTGCTATATTTATTCAACAATTTTTTCTAATAATTATATGTTTTTAATAAACTTTAATTAAAACATATGTTAAAAAATGAATTGTTGGCGTTAATCTATAGAGTAATTATTATAACGATGTAACAAATCTTATACCCCATCTTGACACCTACCCAATACCACTCTTTTCTTGTGCTTAGAGCGAAAGCAATTTGAGCACATTGAATGGCGGTTCAGGATGAGCATGACCCTATGCTCATGGTGCTTCCTTCTCTCTCTCCACCCAACACCTACCAAGCCGTCGTTATCGGTGGCACCTTTGACCGATTGCATGACGGCCACCGTCTCTTCCTCACTGTCTGTCTCCTTCTTTCCTCTATTATTTCAATTTTTATTACCATTTCTTATATTTAACGCAAAAATTGTGAAAGTTTGAAACTTGTATGCAGGCCGCGGCCGAGGTGGCAAAGGGTCGGATTGTAATTGGAGTTTGCGACGGTCCTATGCTGGCAAAGAAACAGGTTACTTTTACATTTTCCATGTTTAATCGGTTCTTATTTTTTTGTTTATTTCTGCTAATTTATTTTTAGACACAACCTCTGTAATTATACATCCACAGTTTTAGGTTTTCAACTGAAACTGAAAAATGCAGTTCCTTTTACAGTCTAACCAATTCGGTAGTCCGTTGCTTTGATTATATTCCACTTAGAGTTGGTTGGTTTTTCTCAGCTTTTTTCTTGAATTGTTGAGTTCTTCGAATTCTATGTAAATTAATTCCAATTCAATTTTGACTGCTCTAATTATTTATAGGAGTAGATAGCAGTAAGTTTACAGAATTTTAGAAATTTCAGCAGATGAACTGAATTTAGCGCTTAAACAGAGAAACTATTGAGTGATTTCAAATGTTCTGCTCTTGAAATTCAGTGATCAAAGTTTCATCTTTATAAAAATTATGGTACGAGCTTGCTAAATTAAGGTGTTGTGCTATTTGATTTTGACCATTGAAAATTTTAAGCATGCGGTGAAAATCGTTTTATTTATGTACAACAAGCGCCGGGGCTTGTGGATTTTACATACAAAGGAGTCTGTTCATGTTCTGCTTTTGCAGTTTGCTGAACTGATACAGCCAGTTGAAGAAAGGATAAATAATGTCAAAAATTTCATTAAGGTACGAGTATGTGTTCAAGCAACTACAGTTTTCCTTATTATTTATTCAAGAATTGAGTTTCCTGTGTTTTGTTCTTTAAAGAAGAAAACCGAAATTGACTTACATTATTGTTGGTCAGAATACATTAAGCTTTTCATTTTGCATGTTAATGTAGAACAACATGAGGGACGGATTGTAGGCATCTTTATATCTGTGTCGCAGTAACATCCTTTTTAAGTTGCATATAAGAGTTTGCATGTTTTTGTACCGTTGGTTGCATGTCTTAGATATATAATATAGAAGTTTTCACGTTTCTTCATCTAACAGTTTGTCTTTTGGAATAGTTAGTTCGTGGGCTGTGTGTGTGAATGTGACAAATGTTATAGGAATCTACATCTCTACATCTGTAAAACTAATGTTCGATCGAATGCTTAGTGTTTTTTCTAGCATAATTTATATGAAAAGTGCATTTTTCTTAATAAATCTTAATTAATATTCGTTTGAACTAACATGCAGTCTATCAAGCCAGATTTAGAAGTGCAAGCTGTACCAATCACAGATCCCTTCGGCCCTTCCATTGTAGATGAAAATTTAGAGGTTGTGATTGTGAGGTTAGTGTTAAGACTGGTTCCTGAGTGGCCATATTAAATTTTTGGTAGAGGTAGTGTGTATTCGTTTATGTATCTTCCATGTTATAATCAAGTATCTCATTCCTAGTGTCTGGTTTCTGATCTCAATGGTCATGGTAATTAAAACCTTGTTTTGGTAGAAAACGTATCCCATGATCCATTGTTGTCATGATTTTGTGATTTCTCTCTTCAATTCTGATTGCGTTGCTGTAGAAACAATTGATCACAACTTTATGCACGTTCACTTTTAAAAGTGTCATGGAGTTATTTGATTGCTAACTGGATTTGGCTTTGTTACAGCAAAGAAACATTACCGGGAGGATTGGCAATAAACAGAAAAAGAGCTGAAAGAGGCCTTTCACTGTTGAAGGTCTTAAATTATTGTTTGTGGTTTGGTTATTCTTTCTGATTAAGAAAAATTCTTCAGTTTTCTAAATATGTTATGACATATTAGGAATTATTTTCTGGGATCATATGCAGATTGAAGTTGTGGATTTGCTTTCTGGAGAATCAGGTGAAATTAAGCTGAGTTCGACGATGCTACGGAAGATTGAGGCTGAAAAGGCGAAACAACAAAACACGATATCGCAGACGTAGTTAAAAAAAAAAAAAAGCTTTAATTTGTTTTTTCTTTTTAAATATTTCTTGAAAGGTCGAGTTTAAGATGTCCATTACAGCAACTGACATGTAGTTGCATGTCATGGCAGTGTTTCTAAGTTTGAAAGGCGGAAGGTCACATTCTTTCAGAAAAAAATATTGTCTTGATGTGTCTTTTTTCTTTAGCTGACAGCAACAAAAACACTACTGTTTTGTTTAGAGAAATGTGTTGTATTTATATTTATATTTTCTCTAATAAAAATAAATGTTTTATTTTACTGCAACCAGTGTTGTTCAATTGATAACGTCACATGAACATATTATATAATAAATTTAAATAAAATTAGAT
The DNA here is from genome assembly GCF_029865625.1 of Vigna umbellata. NCBI lineage: Eukaryota > Viridiplantae > Streptophyta > Magnoliopsida > Fabales > Fabaceae > Vigna > Vigna umbellata. The sequence continues at coordinate 16,283,850 of NC_142174.1, read as the reverse complement.
AAATTTAACTAAAAATAGAGAGATTTAAATAAACACTTTCTTGAAGTTTAGAGAGAAGATGGCCAAAAAATATGCTTGTTTGAGTCTCGATTGTCGAAGAAAAACAAACAATATTCATGTGCGCAAAGTGTTAGTAAATAAATTCTTTGAAAAAAAATTAAAGAATATGAAACTTGGTATCTTTTGAAATACTTAGAAATACAACATATTAAAAGTGTCTTTTTAAATACTCAAAAATATAACATATTAAAAGCTATATATTAAGAAAGATTTATAGAATATTTCTATTAGTTATTTTGATTCTGTAAACATTAGTTATTTTGAATATAATTATATTAAAATGTAAAACCGCGTGTAGCTTAAGATATAAAAACAATTAAATCCTTGGATTCGGAAACAATATAAAAATTATTATTGCATAAACCAATAAAAGCAACAAGAACAATTGAGATATTTTTTTACTATATTACGATGGATCTATATAGTAAATATAAACTTTTATAAAATTGACCGAATATGACAAACATTATAAATATATTATCAAAGAGCTCTAGAATGTAGTTTTTCATTTTATTTATTTTTTTATGTTAAACCATATAAATTACGCATGAGAGTAAGCTCTATTTATCAATATATTCTCTTATCCTATTTTATTTTAATCTCACATTTATACGCTCAATACGTTATTGTTTTGACTAAAATGATGCTCTTTTAAGCAATTAATTTGAACTCTTCCATTTTAAAAATATAAAAAACTTAACCATAAAAATTAAACCAAACCAAAACGTTAATAATTTGAGATTATAAAGGATACTAACTATTTAAATTGATTTAGATTTTTTTTTTCTTTCCTAAAATAAACTAAACTAACCCAGAAATATTCTTAATTATCCTTCGCCTTTAGTCAAAATCACCGTTTTTTCAGAAAATTTTTCTAAGGTCATGTTTTTTCATTCAAGTTTTAAGCATTAAGAGAATTATTTTTCTAGTTGTATAACTTTTTTTTTAATTTATAACTGTTTTTTTAACTAAAATAATTATGTAATCAGTTTTATTTTTGACTGATCATATATTTAAAGTGAAATATTTTTTAAAATAAAAATGTTATTTTACCATATTATCACAAGTGATTGGTTACTTAAATTTAGTTATTTTTTAAAATTAAATTAATTATTATTAATAAAAAAATAAATATACATAAACGTAACATATGTGTTTTTATTAATAAATTCAGAAACCAACGTAATAACGAAGTACCATTATAAAGATCAAATCCACAATTTTCCGTTTAATAAATTAATCATATGGAAGAGATCCGCTTATTGATGCTAATCCAAGTTCAAAGTTCAAGTTTTTTTTAAGGTCTCGTTATTGAAATTTTTTTAGAAAAACAAAAACTAACAAATGATATATGTGAAAATAATTAACATTTTGAACTAAAATAATTATTTTAGTGTGTTTTTTTAAAAAAAGATATCAACGTTGCTTTCCTTTCACTTGCATTCCTAATTTTCTTTTCATGTGTTTCTTAAATATTTTAGCAATAGTATACTTTCGCGCCCACCGTATTTCCTAGAGTTTAATTTTATTTTATAAGCAATTATTCTCTAATGAAGGATTAATGCAGTGTTTGTTTCACTTTGGTGTTGGAGGGTTGAAGTTCAACAGGTACCGTTTTTCTTCCTTCCTCATTTCCAACGGATGTTTTTCGAACAAAAGAAAATTCAAATTTTTTATCGGCATTCAAATTTTAGTTGAGAGAAAATATCTCACATTGTTCACTAAACTGATTCAAAATCTCCAATTTTGGTCTTCTTCTCAGTAATTTGTTTAACGAGGGATCATCAGCACTCAAGAAAAAGGTAACAACATTAGTTTCCTCAGGGTCCCTATTCTTCTATTCCTTCAAAGTTTTAATCACTCTGAAACTGCAAGGGTAGTTCTTTTGCCACTCTGAAATTGCATGGGAGGATTTCCTGATCATACTTTTCCTTTTGAAGTAAAGTAAAACGTCTCCGAACCACGTTTCTCTATGCGTGGCACAATAAAGAATCAATTTTGATGTTCCATTCTTTCCTTTTCTTTTGTGCTTTGGTTCTCATCTATTGCTTCGATTGTCATTTTACCGTCGTTAACTGTGTTTTCTTTCATGTAGGTCATTTGGAGCGTTTGTTTCATTGCAAAATCTTTCGTCCATTGAGAAATTTCACTCATTTCTTGAATTTGTGCAAAAGGGTATGCTTCACTTTCTTCTCATGAAAACCCATAAACGTTTCGTTTTCTTGCTTTGTACCTGATCAGTTCTCTCTCTGTTTTGGATCATGTTTTGTGGGTTTCGCAGGTGGGATTTTGCAAAACTTTGCAAAGATGAATGATTTGATGACAAAATCGTTCCTAAGTTATGTGGAACTTAAGAAACAGGCACAGAAGGACCGTGAAGGCGATCTTGACATTGAGGCAGGGAAACTCTACCCCACGGAAGACCGCAACCTCTCTCAGTTCTTTCAAGAAGTTGAAGCAATCAAGGTTGAAATGGAAGAGATCACCAATCTCTTATTTGATCTTCAGCAACTCAATGAAGAGGCAAAGTGCACCCACAGTGCCAAAGTGCTTCGAGGCCTAAGGGACCGGATGGAGTCTGACATGGTTGCCGTGCTTCGCAAGGCACGGATTATCAAGGAAAAGCTTGAGGTTCTTGACAAATCCAACATGGTCAACCATAGTTTGTCAGATTCCTACAAAGAGGGGAGCTCAATTTACAGGACCAGAATGTCTGTCACAAATGGTTTGAGGGTCAAGCTTAGGGCCATGATGAATGATTTTCAGTCATTGAGAGACCAAATTTTATCTGATCACAAGGAAGATTTGAAGAGAAGGTACTATACAGCAACGGGTGAGGTTCCCACTGAAGAGGTCATGGAGAAGATGGTTTCTGGGAGTCTCAAAGTGGAGTTTTTGGCTGGGAAAACGGATGCAGAATTGGACACTCAGGTTAGGCATGAGGCTGTAATGGATATCCAGAGGAGTTTGAATAAGCTTCACCAGGTTTTTCTTGATATGGCTGTTCTGGTTGAGACACAGGGAGAAAGCGTGGATAACATTGAGGATAATGTGGCCAATGCGGGTAACTTCATCCATGGTGGAACCAATAGTCTCTACTATGCCAACCAAATGAAGAAGAAGAACAGAAAGTGGGTCTGTTGGGTTTTCGCTGTGGGGCTGATTATACTACTCGTATGCATCGTTGCAATGTTGTCTTCTTGACTAGTGCAATTGACAAGGAGATTGGTTTGGAGTTTTGAGACTGTAAAGCTACTTTCATTTTACAGTTCAGTGGTTCTTGTGTTGTTGAAAACAGTTATGTTGATTGATTCAAACTTGTTCATGAGAACAAAAATTTACCTAATAGAATTGATTGGTAATATTCGAGTTACTTTTTCTTTTTGGTCTTTGGTTTTGAACATTAGCGAAGTTAGTTTGTTCTTCATTTGGGTTTCAGTGATTTTCCCCTCGGTAATAACCTTAAAGAAAGAGGCCTAAAAATAAAAATGGCATCGCCAAATAGCCAGTTCCATTCGTAATTTTCAAAAGCTGTCTAGTAATAACTGGTCAATGTTGAAACGACAACGTAGGTGGAAAAAGCCAAAGGAAGGCGATTTTATTCTTTCTATCTTATCCCAAACTAGTGAGAATAAATTATAGCCACTCATTTTGCGCAATGTCCACTATTTTTTTCTCCAAATTACTTCAACTTCTCTTCGGAGGATAACTCGATTTCTTTGCACTTCGACGGTGGCTATGCTGCTCGTTTCTCCAAATGCGGAGCAGACCCAGGCCTTATTGGAGAGATGTTCAAATATAAAAGAACTAATGCAGATTCATGGCCAATTGTTGAAAAAAGGCACTATCAGGAATCATTTAACAGTACACAGGCTCTTGGCTTCGTATGCAAGAATAGAGTTGGGTGACTTAGCCTACACTCGTATGATTTTTGACAGAATAAGTTTACCTAATACTGTCATATGGAACGCCATGATCAGAGCATACTCAAATAGTAATGACCCAGAAGCAGCGCTTCTTTTGTACCATCAGATGCTTCACCATTCGGTACCTCACAATTCTTACACTTTCCCTTTCCTTCTGAAAGCATGTTCTGCCCTTTCAGCCTTTGAAGAAATCATGCAAATCCACGCTCACATTATCAAAAGGGGTTTCGCTTCGGAGGTTTATGCCGCAAACTCTCTCCTTCGTGTGTATGCAATTTCGGGCAACATCCATTTTGCACACGTTCTATTCAATCAGCTTCCCTCACCGGATATTGTTTCTTGGAACACAATGATTGATGGGTACATAAAATTTGGAAACGTAGATATGGCCTACAAGATTTTTAACGCGATGCCTGCGAAGAATGTCATCTCTTGGACAACCATGATTGTTGGGTTTGTTAGGGCGGGCAGGCACAAAGAAGCTTTGTCACTTCTTCCGCAAATGCTGGCTGCTGGCATCAAACCTGATAGTATAACTCTCAGTTGCTCTCTTTCAGCATGTGCAGGCCTAGGTGCATTGGAGCAAGGCGAGTGGATTCACACCTATATTGAAAAAAACGAAATAAAAATAGATCAAATTTTGGGTTGTGTTCTTATAGATATGTATGTTAAATGTGGTGAAATGGAAAAAGCCCTACTAGTGTTCAGTAAGTTGGATAAGAAATGTGTCTGTGCTTGGACAGCAATAATTGGTGGCTTTGCAATCCATGGAAAGGGTAGAGAAGCTCTAGATTGGTTTACCCAAATGCAGTTAGAAGGAACTAAGCCAAATTCGATCACTTTTACCGCAATTCTGACTGCATGTAGCCATGCAGGACTCACTAAAGAAGGAAAGTCCCTGTTTGAGAGCATGAGTTCTGTTTACAATATTAAACCCACTGCCGAGCATTATGGATGCATGGTGGATCTTTTGGGTCGTGCAGGGTTGTTGAAAGAGGCAAGGAAGTTCATAGAGTTCATGCCCATAAAGCCAACTGCTGCAATATGGGGAGCACTGCTCAATGCTTGCCAACAGCACAAACATTTTGAGCTTGGTAAAGAGATTGGCGAAATTCTGATCAAGTTGGACCCTGATCATAGTGGTCGGTATATTCATTTGGCAAGCATATATGCTGCAGCCGGAGAATGGAACCAAGCAGTCAGAGTGAGAAGCCAGATCAAACATAGGGGACTGCTAAATCATCCAGGATGCAGTAGCATCACCCTGAATGGGGTTGTGCACGAGTTCTTTGCTGGGGGTGGATCCCACCCACGAGACCAAGAGATATATGACATGCCTAATCATCTTGCAAATAGATATGTTAACTATTGATGAAAAGATTGAGAGGAGAGTGAAATGAAAAATGGTTCTCAATGCCTGTTGAGATTAATGAAAATGAAAAAAATATAGTTCTCCCGTGTCTATAGAAGGAAGAGAAAATTATTATTTCCTTTTTGTTGTTACAATAATAATAATGTTATGAATGTAATGAGATTTAGACAAGGTTTATCTCATACATTATGCTTACTAGTAGTGGCATAGAAAATTATTTATACAGCAGATACATACTTTTGGCCTATCAAATTAAAAAAATAACCGATGATGTAGAAGCACATTTACAATTCAAGCTGTGCTAAGGTGCTGCACAGCTGTCCAAGTCTGTTCTGGCTCTAGCTGGACACTTCCAATCTGAAGCAATTAGTAGTAGTAAATATAATATTCAGAAGAATCAATAGAGAAGGTTTTAGCAATTAGAATACTGTGTTACTGCAGGATGTCCAAGAGGATGTCAAAAAGCCACTAGTGTCTACTTAAATTCAATAGCCATCATGTCAAAATTGTGGTCATGAAAACATGCTCCGCCAAGCGGAGAATATCTTTAATGCTTTTGTAAAATGTTTTGTAAAGTCATTACCTTAGCATTTTCGACACAAACAAAATCTTTATAACATGCCTCCATTTGAAGATAAGGATTCCACAACACAGCATCTGACCAACTGCATGTGTAAGAGGCAAAATAAGTAGAGCAAGTGAATTGGGCAAACCAAATAATTAATAGAAGTTTAAAATTACATACTTTGTGTTCTTGATAGATATTAGATCACCCAAACCATTGTCAAGTTGCAACTCACTGGAAGCATCAAGGTAAACACAATCTACAAATCCAGGGAAAGTAACCACATCCCTGCATTATGAAGATTCCACATTATTCAATGAAATTTTGGTTTTACGTGAATTAGATTGAGTCAAATATATACCTTTACAATAGATAAAGATGAAGAATGACAAAAAAATAAAAACTCAAATGCACGGGAGATATGTTGGCCACCAAATGAATGCAATGTTTCGGACTTCTAGTTTAAATTTAGGCAAAATGAATAAAGGTGGATTTTGAGTAATAGTTGACATATATAAAGAACAAAGCGTATGCACAACAAGAAAATGCATGTCAACATATGTATAGCTTGGTAAAGTTCATTGGAAATGCTTTAAAAGTTACTTAGCATAGTTTGTTATCTAACCCTTGGACTAAACGAAAGCAAACTTCAGTAACTGCCATTTTCTTTATCCATCCCAATTAATTATTGTTTTATATCTATTTAAGAATCCCCTGACAAAAGTATCATACATACCTCTCTTCCCTACCCTCCACCGGATTTTTAGGATCTGGATCTTTGTTCAAAGTTTTGCTACCTTTCAACCCCTTTACTGATGCATCACTAGCAGAAGCCTGCAAGACAACACAAAATTATTACTTCTACAAGTTCAAGAAGCAAGTGTAAGCAATAGAGTCGAGTTAAAAAATTGTGCATTAGATTAGATCAAAATGATTTAAATAACACTGAAAGGTAAATGTTTGTAAACGGATTGGATGTTTAGTTTCAGTTAAGATCTTCAGTAAACCCAATACCAAATGTCAAAGAACAGAAAAACACTGTTTAGGTTATTCCATGGTGTGATTATCCAAATTTCCGACCCCAATCACTTACTCGAAAATAAGTATGCAAGGCGGTACTAAATGAGAATGCTTTACTGTCTGTATTTTTAACTGTTAGTTCGGTTGAAAGACTTTTAGCATTTAGTGTGACCTGCACAAAAGGAAGCAAACAATTGCGTCATCATTAGGTAGAAGAACATGACAGATGTTAGCGCAAGTAGCCTAATACTATTACAATGGCTCTTCTATAGTGACAGTACTTCAGAGGATAAAGTGCAATTATACTTGTTCACTGAAAAAACAACAGTTGGAATTCAGTAAAATACATGTATGTGCATAATAAACTATGAAGTTTCAATCTCAACTGTACAGTTTATCCTCGAAAGTGAAAACCTCATTTTGGAGAACATAATATGTAGTATTACAAAGATGAATTGTGGTTGAAAAAAAATAAGCCATTAACCTTGAATAAAGCATGGAAGCTGAAATCCCACATAGCACGACTATAAGGAGAATCCTTCAGTTCCATAGTTACAACAGGACTTCCTTCTGCGTTCTCAGAATCAACAAGAGTCCAATCCACATTCCGTGCAAACCCATGCTGTTGAATACTCAACCAAGCAAATGTTTTAAATGAAAGCATTGGTATACAGTGGAAAAGAAGAACATTACAATCATAAACCACTCATGAATTGGAATTTTACTAAAGGGAAGCAAGTTCTATTAGCTAAAAGAAGAAAAAATTACCAGAGTAACCCAACAGTCAACTACTCACACTGTGACCTATAAGCCAGGACCGAGAGGTCCATTACCTCTATTTCCCAGCCTTTTTGTATTTTAATGTAGCAGATATAACATGAAAAAAGATATGAACTGCAGAAAATGGATGGCATTGAGTAATTGACTAAATAAGTACGCATACCTGCTGAATTGGACCGGGACCAAACTGTGGAAAACAATGCGGAACGCCTCCACTGCCCAAATATAAAATTCATCAGTGCTGGGTCCAAAATGAGCGTAAATTAGAACAGCAAAAAACTAAACTATATGATTGGCACAATCTACGGAGAGATTCTTAAGAGAGTAATTGAGCATTTGAAGTAAAGAGAAAAGGGGTTTGTAGGAGAAGAACCTAACCTTATCGGTTTCTTCCCGTTGAAAACAGCGTCAGGGCGAACAAAGAGGAGGTCCTTGCCACTGGGAACTTTCCAAGAGGTAATGCACCCTCCGTAGAGGTATATCTCAGCTTCACTGCACACACTCCACAGATTGATTCACCGTTGCATTAAAGCTCGTGTAAAGGCCAAGAGTGAAACGAAAATCGGTTGTAGAAAACTACGCACCTACCAGCCGGAGAAGAGAGCACAAGCTTGGGCAAATTCCCCTCTCCCTCTGTCAGTCGCACTCCCAAAGATGCACCTTTTTGATTGCTCAAGCTTGCAAACGCCATTCCACCACGCCTTTTACCAGATGCAAAGTTTATCAATTTGAAACTACCGAAGAATTTTTACGTTAGCATAGAAATTTAAATTTAGATTAACCTGTTAATTTGGCAACGATTGGGGAAGGTGGGATTGTTGACGCTCAATGCCATGGAAACCACCGCCATTTGTTTTCCTGCTTTCACTCTCGCTCACACTCACAAAAATTATAATTCTACTTTTCATTTTAGTTCACGAATATTGATTTACACCCCGAACCGGCCCAAAACCAATGGTGGGCCGAACATATTGAGCCCATGAAGGAATAGGAAAATCCAGTGGAAATGTGTTTGGGACAAGAAATGTGAAGAGAAAGAAATGTGGCGATCACTGGAGTTGTTGGGGAAGGTGAAAGCGAAAGCGGTTAGTGGGGTCCAGTTGAAATGGATGAGCACGGTGATGTGTTTGGGTGATGGTAGCCAAGGAGCCGTTGGATCTCCGGTGGGTCTGGGACTCCACGCATATGAACCCACCCCTGTTGCTACTCTTCCTTCCGACATCGTTAGCGTCCACGCCGGACACTACCATTCCCTGGCCCTCACTTCCCACGGCCATCTCTGGGCCTGGGGCCGAAACAACGAGGCCCAACTCGGCCGCGGCCCATCCTCCAGGTAAGTAAAGTAGAGTAGAGTAAAATAAAGTGAGTCCAGTTTTGTTGGTTATTTTGAGAAGCAGCTTTTTTATGGTATTTGCTAGAGAATCATGGCATGAGCCAGAGAGAGTGAAGGGGTTAGAGAGTGTGAAAGTGTGTGCTGCTTTTGCTTCGGGTGTTGTTTCCGCCGCCGTTGGGGATGACGGTTCGGTGTGGGTGTGGGGGAAGTCCAAACGCGGTCAACTTGGGCTTGGTGAAAATATCACCAATGCTCTTGTGCCTACCAAAGTTGAAGCACTTTCTGGAGAGAACGTCTCAAAGGTATTGTTTTTCCACTTCATTCCCTGCTCCCATTCGTAACCAGCTTAACTTGTCTCTTCAATTGTTTCTTTGGTTGAATTTGGACAGATCTCGTTTGGATGGGGGCATGCTCTCGCTCGTACTTCGGATGGCAAGTTGTTTGGATGGGGTTATTCTGCGGACGGTAGGATAGGCAAAATGGGTAATCGCTTTGAGACATCTCCGTTGGAATCCACGTTTCGGAATAACTCACAACTCTCTAGTTCAGACCTCAAAGATGCTGAAAACAGAGTCTTGCAAGGAATGGAACAGGAGAATGACATACCAATAGTGTGGGAGCCCCGCTTGGTTGAAGAATTACGCGGTGTTCATGTTGTCGACATTGCGTGTGGCCTTGATCATTCTCTAGTTCTTTGCCGTATGTAACACACAACAGTCAATGCACACCTCATTCATTCTCGTAACAATTTATAAGATGCATGTGCTTTGTCCTTGAGTTTTTACTGTCTTATATCAGGTGACGGTATGCTCTTGAGCTGTGGGAGCAACGTTTATGGCCAGTTGGGTCGAGCTGAAGCAGATTTGGGAATTTTTCCCGTTGACATGAGCTTCACTCCCATTTTTATTGCAGCAGGGCTTGGGCATTCATTGGCAATATGTCAGCTAGGTGAATCGGATGGTAGTGTGGGGACTACAAACATTGCTTCGTGGGGATGGAACCTTAGTTCTCAGCTTGGGAGGCTCGGGGATGGGAAAGTACCCTCTTTCATTGATGCATTGAATGGGGAAAACCCTGTCTCGGTTTCGGCTGGGCGTGCACATTCCCTTGCTCTCACGTCCAAAGGGGAATTGTGGTTATGGGGCTCTGGTAAAAGCGGCAGACTTGGATTGGCTACTTCTGCTGACCAAGTGGAGCCATTTTGCCTTGATTCTTTGGAGGGTTTTCAAATTTTACAGGCCGTGGCGGGGTTTGATCATAATCTGATTCTAGTTGCTGGCTGATTTGGCTTCAGCATATACCTTGACGTTAGCCCCAGACCCAGAAAATTAAATTTGGGGAAAAAGGAAAAACAGCGAATAGTCTTCTATGCTGGAACTTGTAGATGGACTGGTGAGTGTAGTCTATAAATAAAAATCTAAGCACTCTGTTGGTCCAATGTCAAATGTAGTTTTTCTTTCTTTCTTTTGGACTTGTTTTATGTCCTGTAATCTAAACACTCTGTTGTGCAATTTCATGGAAACAACCGAGACTGGTATAATTTTCTTGACGGTAGTTTATCTGTATGAAGTGCATTAAATCATGTATAAAGGTGACAGGAAGATTATGACGAGATTAATTTAATAGGGGTCTTTGTTTTTCGGTGGTCTAGATCGTGAAGTCAATTGTTGCAGACAGTTTTGGTACAAATAGCTTAGGGAAATTTTAACTTTTTAGAGATGCGAGAAATGAAGAAGCAATACTGAAAACAAAATAGGACACATTTATTCTTTTTTTGAAATTTAATTGAAAGAATTCCTAAAAATCACTCCTCACTATTGCTCCTGCTCTTTCTATAGCACACAATTTAAAACCTTCTGCAACTTTCACAGCAAGGTTGAGCAGAAAGACACAATAAAAGTAAAAATATTGAAAAGTGTTTTATTGAATTTAACTTTGGGTATATTTCCGTGGATGGTTAGCATGTTGGTAGGTCCTTCGGTGGAAGCCGAACAGATTGATCTTGTCCTGGTCCATTTTCCACAACAAAAGCCGTTTTCAACCCCCAACCAGTGTGCAGCTCCAAATGACAATGCATGAACCAAACACCTACAGTACAGAAGAACATAACATCAATCATACATAATATACCTGTTAAATATCAGACAGCACCAGAAATGCTTAGATTGTTCAACACTTGAATGTTATAGAAGTTTAGGACAACTTCACGAGACAGACGTACCTGGATTATCTGCCCGAAAACGAATTGCAGTCCAACCGCCCGTAGGAACCCCAACTGTGTTCCTCTCAATAGGATCTACCAAGTTGTACATGGCAGGGTCTTTAGCAGGATCGAAGTTACCAACCCCGGTTCCAACAACAAAGAAGTTATAACCGTGAAGATGGAATGGATGTGACTCAACACTGAGAAGATTGGTGTCCTGCAAAACTAGCTCCACCGTGGAATTGAAAGCAATCTTACTAACTCTTGTGCCAGTTAACGTGGCGAGATTGGCGGTTAGTGGCGCACCAGTATAGTTGAAAGGGGTAGGAGGGTGGTCAGGGAAATCAGTTCTGAAAACCCCCTTGATATTGAAGTAGTGAGCTTGGAGAAGGGCAGTTTGGGGCATCACAAAAGATACATTGTTTAGTGAAGCAAGTATCCGAGTCCCATTGAGGCATGAGGGGCAAGAATTCTGGCCTAAACCGATAGTGTAGAAAAGATTTCTATCAACTTTAAGGGGAACATTAGCAGGATACTGGGCAGAGTTCAGGCTCCTTAGTTTCTTGTTGTAACTCAAAGCAAAACTTGTGTCATTGCTAGCCGGCAACTGTGGAAGGATGGGGAGGACCGTGTTTGGGATGCCTTTGTATTGGAGTATTGCTGTGGCAGTTTTGTTGTCAACTGGAATTGGAGCATCCATAAAGGCCTTGGTGGCCATGAAGTATCTACCTGCAACTTGGTTAGCTTGGACCAGAACGTTTGTGGTTTGGCCAGGTGCAATTAGTATAGCTTGAGTGGTGAAGGGTTTGGTATAAACGGCGTCAACTTCCACTACCGTCAAAGTGTGACCGGCAATGGCAAAGAAAAGCTCGTCATTTAGGGCAGCATTGATGATTCTCAAAAGGTAAGTCTTCCCTTGTTCTACTTCCATTGCAAATGTGTCTGAAAAATCGAAACAAACTGTAGTCAGTACAAAGTTTTCACTCTTTCCAAACCTCAACCAAGTAGCTAAATATTTTCCTTACGCTTCTCAGAACACGGGAATAGTGGTCCTGGCTTCCCATTGATCGTATGTGCATCTGACATATTTGGTGGCAACCCCATTTGGTTCCCTTGATTTTCAATCTCTTCCACATCATTGTTCCACCATTCACCTATTGCATGCACACACAGTTAGTTATAGGAAATTTCTTACCCTGCTATTCTTCCAATATTAAGATACAATGACATTCAAACTGACCCAGGAGAATTTCAAATTCTCTGTCTGGCTGTGGGAAAGGAAATGGTGTTCCAGGTGTAGGCATAATCACTATTGCACCATACACAGTGGCCCTCAGCCATAGAATGTGTGCATGCCACCATAGTGTTCCTCTTTGACCAGTAACATTGAAATCGTAAGTATAGCTTCTTCCTGACTGTATTGGGCACTGTGTGATATAAGCTGGTCCATCCGCCCAACCATTACGATATTGTTTAAGTCCATGCCTATAATAAGCAATAAAGTTGTAAATTGTGAGAGAAATAAGAAATTAACGTATACACATATACATGCTTGTATCAAAACCTTCACCTATGTTTCTTATATATATAGCACAATTGGCTTACCAGTGAATCGACATGTTGTATTGTGCATGATTAGTAACATTGATCAGCACTCTATCTCCTTCATTGACATATATAGTTGGCCCTGGGAACCTCCCATTTACCGTTACAATGGGCTTTGAATGACACAGTCGACTCACATTCGCCACTTGAATCTGTAGAAAACAGAAAATGCTATCAAGCGAACCATGCATAAGCATGTTGATTATGATATCAATATAACTTAACTCACATCAAACTGGTATTTCTTTACGGAAGCTTCAGAGGAAGAAGACATTAAGCCAACAAATACAAAGAAGAAAAAGGTTAAGACAGACATGGAACACCCCAAGCTCGCCATTCTGTCTTTTGTGTCCAAGTTCTATACCGATATCTTGGCGCTTGTTGAGATGCAGGAAGTGTTGCATGTGCTGGGGTATTTATGAATGGGAAGAAGGTAAGATATGGGCTATCAGTTTGTTGCATTAAGAATTATCAACACCATAGGCTGATTAGGTAGCACTTTTAAGTTTGTATGAGCTGTGAGTAAAAACTTGTAAACGAAATATGACAAATTGTAAAGGCCTTGACTTCCGTATAGGCTGAGTTTCTATGGATCAGTATATAGAGATGATATTACTTTATACTACACGTTTTCAAAATTTGAACTGAAAATGATAGGTAGATGAAATCCAACCCAGTAATCTACCTCAATATACTCTTCTGCCTACAGGCTTTGTCGTTAAGGAGAAGTAATGGCTTAAAGCCAAAGGGTGAATGCTAATGCTAGAAATTAATTCCTTGTGTCACTCAAGTGGAAGAAAGTTCCTTTGCCACTTATTTTAGTTATTGCTGCGATTCCATTATAGTTAAATCTCACTATTTTAAGATGTAGCAACTTTTAAGAAAAGAAATGTAACGACCATGGACTATATCAGTTTATCTCAATTTCTTCTGTAAGAACCTATTGAACCCACGAGGCTATTTGAGAAGCTTTAAAAGCGGTGGATGAGTTTTGAAGGTCACGACACAACAATACCACTATGTTTTCAATAATCAAAATAGCTTATTTGATTTCAACTAATTTAGAAATACAAATTCCAGATTTTGACCATGGGAGTAACAACAATAGAATTCTTTTGTCACGTCAATTTTAGACCTTTATTTATCTTTTTCCATCTTATCATTTTTTCCCTCGTCTGGTCTCTTTCTTTCTGAAGTATATTGATCCCTGGCTGTTCGAGAAAACATCTTTTTGGAGACAAGTCATATGTAGCTTTATGCTTCAGCTACCAAACCTGAAAACAATTTATTTGTTTAGGCTTATAATTAAGAGAGAAATTATTACATGCTTCAAGGTAGTTCTGATAATATAATATCAAGTTCTCAAATTATAGTTTTATGTAATGTTTTTTTTATTCATAGGTGAATTAAATATTTCATATTAGTCATAAATTGTCATATAATTAACCTGCCATCAACCTAATTTGTTTTTATTGCTTGGAAAATGCGGTTGAATGGTCGAGCATGTTCCACCAACTTAGTTCGTTTGCTAGCTGTTTATGTTTTTCCACCAACTTATATTCTTTTTTATGAATATCGTTTTTCTAATTCTGGTATATTTTTTAGTAAACAAATGCATGGAGTTCAAGCATTTCATGGGCTAGAGCTTTTCCTACACATCCCTTGTTTTGTCACCGTATCATTCAATCAAAGAAAATGTTATAAAACAAAAGGGTCTCAGGAATCGTTAAGAATAATAGTTCTTTTGTAAAGTTATAAAACAAACGAAGCACCACATATGCTACTGCTTTCATGTTTTACTGAATATTATAAATACTTTTAAATACATGTAAATTTAGAATAAAACCAAATGTGTAAAAGTCTATATAAAATTTTATCAACTAATATTCCAACATTTATATAAAATAATTCAACACGTGACCAAACATTCAATATAAAATGTATATTGGAGTCGAAAACTATTTTGTGTGACTTCGATATCACAACTATTTTTGGCAAAAACTATTGGCAGAGCATCGCATCAGCCATGATATGACTAAACTTTTCTGGGTACATGTAGCAGCTGGAAAGTCTCAAACATGTATGAAATAGCTGAATATTTGATTGCGCATGCATGAATGAACCTATAGAACCATAAAACACTGTCCATCATTTTATTTTATCTTTCCTTTTCGAGAGCATTTTATATATTTAATTTTAATAAGCATTCTAATTTTGAAGTCTGAAGATTCAATCAAACTTCATGAACATAGCAAGTTTGGTTTCAAAGAAACTAGCAAGCAACAAGGAAGTAGATATCTTGCTTTCAAAGTTCTACTAATTGGATGCATCGTTCAGTTCCGTCTTTTGGTGAAATAAATGACAACTATATAAATGAGAAGATAAGTTTTGTTTATCAGGTAAACAATTTATTAATGCATCATCTTGAATAATGTATTCTTATAATTGTTTAACATAACCTTAAATCGCAATACATATCAATAACACTGGGATAAAAAGCACAAGTAAATATTATGCATGCTCCAAATTGGGCTTACACTTGTTAGCTCTTGATTAAAACTCTGCATCTTTTTGCAGGAAGTATTAACAGATAATAAATGTCGAATATAACACAATCCAAGGTTGTTGACAATTTATTTTACACATGTCTAGCATGTTGGAAGGTCCTTTGGTGGAGGAACAACAGATTGATCTTGTCCTGGTCCATCTTCCACCAGGAACGCCGTTTTCAATCCCCAACCTGTGTGCAGCTCCAAATGACAATGCATGAACCAAACACCTACACAACCATAAAATTAGACATGTCAACATATCACAACTAAGACAATCCTTATATTACCGAATGTGTAACATTTTCTGAGTTTTCTAAGGTCGCAGATGCACTTCATCGTAAAGAAATTATTAAATAGTCTCAGATCATCGATTGTTCACGGTCCTCACCAATCTTTATATGATATGTGGTTAAATTTTGCTAATTTATGACAGAATGAGCAGCACACTGCACGAAATAATTTCTTCTAGAAAGACATGCATACACATACATACCTGGATTATCAGCTCTGAAACGAATTGCGGTCCAACCACCGGTGGGAACCCCGACAGTGTTCCTCTCAATAGGATCTACTAAGTTATATTTAGCTGGGTCTTTTGCAGGATCAAAATTACCGATCCCAGTTCCAACAACAAAGAAGTTATAGCCATGAAGATGGAAAGGGTGCGACTCAACAGTGAGGAGGTTGGTGTCTTGCAAAACTAGCTCCACTGTAGAGTTAAAGGGAACCTTGCTAATTCTTGTGCCCGTTAAAGTACCAAGATTAGCCGTTAACGGTGCACCCGTGTAGTTAAAAGTGGTTGAAGGCTTATCGGGAAAATCAGTTCTGTAAACCCCCTTGATATTGAAGTAGTGAGCTTGGAGAAGCGCGGTTTGGGGCATCACAAAAGAGACATTGTTTAGGGAAGCAAGAAGCCGCGTTCCATTGACGCACGTGGGGCAAGAATTCTTGGCCAAACCGATGGTGTAAAAGAGGTTTCGATCAACTTGGAGTGGAACATTAGCAGGGTACAGAGGAGAGTTTAGGCTTCTTAGTTTCTTGTTGTAACTCAGAGCAAAACGCGTGTCATTGGCAGCAGGAAGAAAAGGAAGAAAAGGGACGACAGTGTTTGGAATGCCTTTGTATTGGAATATAGCTGTGGCGGATTTGCTGTCAACTGGGATCGGTGCATCCATAAAGGTTCTTGTAGCCACGAAATATCTTCCAGCCACTTGGTTGGCCTTGACAAGAACATTTGTGGTTTGACCAGGTGCAATGAGAATGGCTTGAGTGGTGAACGGTTTTGTGTAAACAGCGTCAACCTCCACCACTGTCATGTTGTGACCCGCAATGGCAAAGAAAAGCTCATCATCCAGGGCAGCGTTGATGATTCTTAGTAGGTAAGTCTTCCCTTGTTCAACCTCCATTGCATATGTGTCTGAAACATGAATGTAAATTTTGTATTGGAGGATTAGGAATGAAACGGTTTTTAAGTTTAGTTCCCCCTGGAGAAAAGATACTTTTTATATCCATATTTTTTTCTTACGTTTCTCTGAGCAAGGAAAGAGTGGTCCTGGCTTTCCATTGATTGTATGTGCATCTGACATATTTGGTGGCAACCCCATTTGGTTCCCTTGCGTTTCAACAGCTTCCACGTCATTGTGCCACCATTCTCCTGTTAAGAAATTCGAAAAAATCCATTGAAAAGCCAAAAATCGCCATTATGATTACCTTTTAAGTTCAAAGTAGTATATCTATAGCGTAAAACCAAACACTATATGTGTAATGTATTTCAGAAACTGAAACTAACCTAGCAGAATTTCAAATTCTCTAGCTGGCTGTGGGAAAGGAAATGGAGTCCCTGGTTTTGGCATGATAACAATAGCACCATACACTGTGGCCCTCAACCAAAGAATATGAGCATGCCACCACAAGGTTCCTCTTTGCCCTGTAACGTTGAAATCATAAGTGTAGCTGCTACCGGTTTGAATCGGACATTGTGTAATGTAAGCTGGCCCATCAGCCCAACCATTGCGATATTGTTTAATTCCATGCCTGTAGTATAGCCAATAATCCATATAATGCTATAAGAATCCCACATTTGCACGTGCAAACATAATATAATTCTTGTCACTTTTGTTTCTGGAAAATACAAATTGGATTACCAGTGAATTGACATGTTATATTTTGCATGGTTGGTTACGTTGACTTGTACTCTATCTCCTTCTCTCACATAAATCGTTGGCCCTGGGAACCTCCCATTTACTGTTACAATGGGTTTTGCATGACAAAGTCTACTCACATTCTTTACTTGAATCTGTAGGTAGAACATAATCAACGTGATCAAAATCAAAAATCAATGTTAAGCATGCCGATTATGACCATAATAAATGCATACAACATAACTCACGTCAAACTGGTATTTCTTTGTGGCTGCTTCAACTGTGAAGGAGAATAAGCCAAGAAATCCGAAAAGAATCACTAAAAAAGATTTGTGACTGCTGAAGTCCATGCCAGCAGCCATTTTTCTGCTCTTCTTAGACAACTTCAGTTTAGTACGTATATGTATATATGATGCAGTGTTTGATGAGATAGTTGTGGCGAAGAAATGCAGACATAGTATTTATACAAATTGCTGCAAAGGTATAGGTTGGACTAATTAAGCAGTTTATTAAAAAGAACTTGATTAGGTAACGAAATTGTTGTACATCAAGGCTTGCAAGCGATATGTTGAGAAGGACTTCAACGTCTTTGGAATGCCTTAGAGGCTGAGATTCCTTAGCCAATAAAAATATTCACAAGCACAATTCATTTCTTTTATAGTTTTTAATGTCAGTGTGGACTGAAAGTGAGGATATGGGGACCAAACAAGCCTTACACATTGCGCTAATCTATTTCTTTAAAGAGAAGCAATATATTAAATGGTAGAATGTAACTGTAGGGAGAGATTGAGCAGATAATTATGTGTGTGCTTTCAACCAAATATATATATATTATATCAGTACTTAGTATTTGAGTTAATAATAATTTAGTTGGCTATTGTAGGATATTCAGCAAACAGAAATGGTTGCTTGCTTTAGAACTTACATTCTTTCTGTAAATCCTTCGCTGGTAGACTTTCTATTACCTGGGACCAGACTAGATTGGCGTTGCAGATAAATAGAAGAAGTTTTAAGATACTGCTACGTCATATCCAAGTTAAGAAATGTGAGCCTGTGTCACTGTGTAATTAACTAGCCACTGGTCATTCTTTAGTAAGATAACAGCACTGATAAACTAAAAATGTTTTTGTGTGTATAATAAATCATGTGATATATCCAATTAAACTTAAATTATCGCTTGTTAACCCTAATTTAACAATATATATCAAAGTAAATTAATGTGTTTTAAAACTTTTGATTATCAACCTGTGATTTCAAAAGCTTTTGTTTAGGTGCCTCAACTTATTTTAAGATTATGATATGTTTCAATGCAATGCTGAATTAAAATATAATTTTGTAATTAATTATAATGTTCTTACGGAATAGTTTAAAGCTTGTCAATGTTGTTGTGGAAAGATTATAAGCAAAAAGTTTTGGGACCTTCAAAATTTATATATTTAATTATTGTTATTAATAAAAAATTAATTCATAATTTAGTATAATTATAATCAGAAAAGAAATCACACTTATCTAAAAGATTATTCTTTCTTTTTTCAAATTCTTGAATTAATTGTAAATGATTATATTATCGACAAGAAATTCATTTCTCATCTTATTCTGTAATTTTATTTTGATAATCTTTATTGTAAAAATATTCATAAGATGAAAAATCATGCTACTTATTAAACTAAAATTCATAATACATTACTTTTTCTTTTATATTCATAAAATATAAATATATAAACACTCATGAGATGAAAAATAATATTAACCATCAAATTAATATTTCACTATTAAGAGAGACAAAGTTATCATTTTTTTTCTTTAATATTAATAAAAGAGAATATAAAATATTATAGAAAAAATTAATGAGTTTGTATTTAACTTTCTCTTTCTTCCTTAAAACAAAACAAAAAATTTTAGAGTTGGAATTAATATAATAAGTGAGAAACTTAAAAAATAAAAAAATAAAAAACAGTATCTTAATAAATATTTTTATTTATATTTAATTTTGTGATTTATTATTCATTAACATTAAACATTAAACGTTGTGTTTTATGAAAGAAATAAAAATATATTTAATTTAATTTCTATCAATTCCTATATATACTATATATAATTTAAAAATCTCAAAAAACTTTAAAAGTTCCCAGTGTATAAATTTAAAAAGAATTGGGGGGCCCATGCCACCCCTGCCACGTAGAAGATCCACCGTTAGGGACAAAGTGTTGGGTTACTGGGACACAGTCGATGGGCTGTGAGCAGTTGTGATGTGTTTCTTCCTTCACCCACCAAATTTCTTTCTTGCATCCTATCACATGCTTTCAGAATAAGTGTGTCTGGAAAAACATTTTCGAAAAATATTTTTTTAGCAACCTTTTTCCAATAATTTATATTATAGTGATGCGTTTCAAATATACAAATCAATAAAATAATGATACATAATTTATTGTCAAAAAGTTATTAAAAAATTATTAACATATTATAGTCAGAATTAATTTAGTATGTTAAAAAAAAAATAAAATCCAAGTAGATAGGATGCAGATAGAAATTTGATAGGATAGACAAAGAAACATAAATAAAATGAGTTGTATCCCAAACCAGGGCATCAAAATAAAAACAGAAGGAAATTATAGTATTCATTCGTTCCTTTAAACTTTTTTTCATTAATATCTCATTATCATGGATCTTAAAATTTCCCCTCCATTGACATACTTCTTTTCAGAAAAATGAACAAGTTCACTTTTGTGAAAAAATAATGGTTTGAATGGAATAATTTGATACGAACATATAAAGAAATGCCTAAATTAAAAAAAATAATAAAAAAAATAAAAGAAGAAGAAGAAAAGCTATTGAGTAATTGAACATTTTCAACCTTACTCTTACATTTTTGTATATGTTGTCATTATTTAAAACATAGACATAATACATTTTCATTGTTCTATTTTAACATTCTATGGGTGTTGAATTTCTTATTTGAGAAGTTCGAAGTTTATTACTTGAGTTTAAAGAAAATGTCCTACATGTTTACAGTGTGTTACAAAGATGTATCTATTTGTATTTTTTGGATCACACTAATGTGCTCCCATATTAAATTATTTTTATTGTCATAATAATAATAATATTTTCGTCTTTTGTTTAAATTGACAAATTACCAAATATATTTTATTTTTTAAAATTAAGGTAACATCCCAAAAATATAGTATAAAAACATACCATAGAATATTTACATATTAACAATATTATAGTTCAGTTCTGAAAGAGAAGAGGTACGACTATGGTCGAACGACATTACAATAATACTTTAGAATTTAAATTTTTACTAAGCCAAAGCCTAGACCGAACTATTTTCAAAACTAAGCCTTAAACAAAACGGGTATACAAAATACAGTATCTATAACTACCGAACGGTTTATGGTTCGGCCTTAACCTCTACTTCTTCCAGAGCCTTTTCCAGCAACTCCTCTCCTTCTGCTCACATCCAAAGGATGATCATTGCAACAGAAAACAACAACAGGAAGTACAAAATAGACAAGACAAGAAATAAGGTAAGCTTATATACTTTAATTAATTCAACACAACATATAATTCATATCAATCCACCAATCATACATTAATGCATGCAATGAACGACCAATTGACTCTGACTGTCCGGACTGTATGAATTTTGTGTAGCTACGACATTTTTGCACCCGGGTGATGTAGTGGCTGGGATATCTCAGTAGCTGCCACCTGAGGTTAGTCCGTTCTTACATCGCCCATCTTAACCTTATGGACTAGGACTTCTTGCCATTCTCACACATGATTTACTCCTCTCTACTTGAGAATGAGTAATCATAGAATATCAGGATAAACGACACCTTAGCATTACCACGTTCATACTTTACCATTCCATAACAATTCCTGAGATATTCCTCCTTGGAATACTCTTTCATATCCATACCATTCAAATTACATCATACTTTAAAGTCATCATACTTCACATTACATTCCTCATTCATCATGATTAATCATCAACATAGTCATACCAATTCCAGAAAACAATATCCCATCTTAGAAGCAAAACCGAACGAGAGAATATTGTTTAGATTATTATAACCGAACGTTTAGTGTAAGACCAAGCGGTCTTTCACTTATCCACAGAATAGACCAAACGGTCCATACGAGACAAGACTATTTATAATCCTAATACTTATAATAATAGTAAGAAAAGACTACGGGATATGTAACAACTTTGACCGAAAGGTTTTTACTAGACAGAATTCAAGGAAAGTGTATAATAATATATAACACATATAATTGAACATAACAGAAGATGATGAAAGTTTGTTATTTGAAACATAAGAGTTTAAATCAAACACTACCAACTAGACCGAACACTTTGTTTAATGCCGAACACTAATGAGACCGAGCACCTGGTCTATGACCGAGCACTACATAACTTATTCAATGAAAGAATATATTCTAATCATAATTACACATGTCTTATTTTCAACAAGGATAAATATTATATTTAAGAATTTAGGTATTATTGAATATCTTAACGAAACTGTTTTAAGAAGTGCAAAGGAGAGACTATACGTAGACCGAACGCTCATTTACACACACACACACACACACACACACACACACACACACACACACACACACACACACATATATATATATATATATATATATATATATATATATATATAATCGATCGGTCATTAACTAAATTCTCTACAGAAGAAGAATTTAGTTTAGACCGAACACTCAAAGGAAAACCGAACGGTCAATACTGACTCTTGGTGTCAAACACAAGATTATACAGAAAGCTGCAGATTGACGATCAAACTTTATCTCAACCCAATCTACCTCAGTTATAAATCATCCACTCCTATAAACAACATACAGTAGCACCAATACTTCATATTCATCAAATAATCAAACCAATATACAACCATTAAGAACAAGAATCATAATCAAATTATATAAGTTTCCCTTACCTCTTAAGCTTAGTCGAACTCACGATTGCAGAATCAAGCTCACCACTACCCAATCTTATGCACCTAGAGTTTCTTGATTTACAAAACTATACCAAACAAAAGACTAGAATTACTATCAGGAATTCATAGAAGAAGTTGGTAAACTCATGAAACTAGAAACTTGGTTTGCATGTGACAGAAAACAACAGTGTCGAGAGAGGAATGAACTTACCAGCTCAAACCAGCAACTTGATCGGTGCAAAAGAAAGCTCTTGACACCAGGAAGTCTCAGACGTGGTCTGATTGCAGATTGGAAGAAGAAAAATATGAGAATTCTTAGAGAGAGAAGAATGAGATTTGTAGAGAGAAGGAGGAGGAAATGAAGAACTCAGAAGGTTGAAGAAGATGAGTCACGAAAAATTGAAAGCTTAAGTTTTTCATAACCGTCAAAACCGATCGGCCACTCCGCTGCTCACACCTGTCTTCCACTTTCTGATTTTCACTAACACCTGATTTCCACTCACATTTGGTTTTTAAGGGTTTAGACACCTTACACCTACACATGCCTTCCACTAACATGAGATTTTAAGAGTTCTGACAATTAATTACAATCATTTGCAAATATCTTTACTTTTATTCCATTTTTCTTTCCTTTTTCATTTATTTGATTTCCATCACTTAATCCAAGCAAAATATAAAAGAGGTATTAATTCTTTTTTAAAAATACATAGGCGATGAATATTAAATAACATATAGAATATCCACTATATATTTTCATATCATCTCACCATCAATAAAACAACACTTCAAATTGCAATAATATGGACTTGTTAAGTAATACACCTTATCATACACATATAAGTAATAAAACCAAAACTAAAAATTTGTTTTAATTCTATAGTTGTTATAAAAAATTCAATTAGATTTTTAATTTTTATTTGATTTGATTTAATTTTTTAATTTTTTAAATGATTTTCTTTTTCTTATATTAATGTTAGATTTCCATTAGAATTTATATGTCAAATTATTTTACATAAATACAATTTATACGTTAAATAATTTTATCTAAATTTTGTGATTTGATGTATAAATTTTAATAAAAATTTAACACTAATCTAATGGAAAGAACTTAATTAGATTATTGTTAAAAATTAAATTGAATACGAAATAAAAATTAAAAATATAATTGATTTTTTTATAAGAATTAGGGGATAAAAAAGATTTTATTCTGAAATCAGTATACAAACACATAACTTCGAATGAATTATGAAAATTGTCATCTCACTTATTCATTTATTATAGTGCCTTGTTTGTATACAATATGGAAAAAAAAAAGACATAAAATTCTAAATATACGAAAAACAAAAAATAATAATAGGTAAAAAAAAAAATATGATGCTATTAAGAATTCAAGAAAATATAATTTTTTTAAATATCAAATATAAAAACAATCGTATTTACATGAATTTCAAATCAAATCATAAATAATAATTAAATAATTATAGAAAAAGTAAAAATAAGGATTTCAAATAACGAAATTAACAGCCACAATAAAAGTTAATATACTTTTTTTTTAAGACTGTCTAACAAAGTAAATTATTAAATATGAGGACATACATGAGAACATAAACATCTCACCATATATTACTCAAATCCGTACTTATTCAACTATTTTCACACATCACCAATTCCCGTCACACAGTGATGAGTTAATGAAAAATTACAAAAATTTAATATCCTTTATAATATCTAAACTATTCATCTTTATGTTTATGTCGAATGAGTCAGGCATAATATTTAATTCAATTATAAAAACTAGAAGGATTGCCAAGACATTACATAAGAACATTTTAGTAAAATACAAGAACTTTATTAGATATACTGATATTAAAAAATAAATATTTTAAAATATTATCAATATATAGTTTTTCGATATTATGTTGACAAAATACGTTTAATATTTTCTTTTCATGAAAAGGCCACTGAACAGAATCAAACTAGTCTCTTCACTACATACAATTATCGAACAAAAAGTTTAAATCACTCAAATGTCTTGGCAAAGACCGGAAAACATTCGCTTCACAATAGAAAGACAAGTATTAAATTGTAGCTATTAAAACACAACGCATAAACCTCATCTACAAAAATATATTATAGAAACTAACACATTAACTATAACAATTTATGTGTATATCTTGATATAAATTTTATTTTTTATTAAATATATTATTTTATTTGTTATTGAACTAAATATTAATGTCTAATTTATATATGAACGTAAGAAAGTGTTAAAAATTCTAAATCAACTAAAAATAAAATTAATTTAAAATATATAATGTAATTTCATTTTACAAACCACTTTCAAAAAATCACTTTCTTTAAAGTCAAATTAAATTTAAAATCTATTGTTTCTTTTTGATAGCTAATTTTTCTTAATGAGTATTCTGAAGAGAGAAAAAAAAAAAGGATTTCAGCTATTTCATTCCAAGTACAATTTGAAACACGAGCACTGAATTTGAGCAAGCCCCACCACTAGAAGGAAGCTTCCATATGATTCATATTCAAGTGATGATAATTCATGAACACAGAAAAAGGCATCGTTTCGAAAAAAAAAAAAAAGTTGCAGAGGTCGACATAACAAAAAACGTTAGAAATAAAGAGGCCCACGGCCATGTTTGTTCTCTGGAGCAGTGGATAGAAGATAAATGTTGAAGAAAGGACATGGAAGACGCAGCACGTGCAAGTGTCACATGTTTTCTTCTGTTCTCTTTTCTCCTTCCAACGTTTCCCAATAGCCCCACCCTCCTTCGACCTCTTCACGTCACATCAAAACCATATTTTTTAAATTAAATTTATTATTTAAATCACAAGGTCTTATTCGTATTTCTTTTACAATAATACGAAAATATTTTATATTTTACTGATAAAAATAGAAAAATGTTATACATCTCCCCTTTCCATGAAATTAATTCAATTGAAGACAAGTGATTAATGTATCAAATTATTTGGATAAACTCTGCACAAAATTATTTTAGAAAATGAAAGATGATCTCTGACTAAATTTCAGTTATTTTCTTTTCTGATCCAACAGGATTAGTTTCAGTTTTTTTTTTTTGTTTTTTATAGGAAAGTATATTAGTTTAAGGTAAACGTTTAAATTAAAACCCTTCCAAGTTGGGCTAATTAAAACGTTACTCAATTGTGACGTGTCAATGTAGTTGTCATTATGGAACGTGCTTTCCTTCAATGTCCTATTTAATACTCCCGCTCCTTTATTTGTCCCATTCTTCTTTAAATTACATGTAATTTTTTTCTTTTTCATTTTTAAATTACAGTTAAATATGTTTTTGATTTTTGATTTTTTTAATTAAAATTAAATTTTCTTTAAAATTTTGGATTAAACATTAACTTTTTAAATAATTATTAGATTTATTTAAAGTTTTAAATGTAATTTTTAATTAATATTAAAAAAATGTTAAATAGAATCAACAACTCCACCACTTACGTAATACAATATAATCAAGTTTTTGTTTATAAAACTAAATGAATTTGAATTTTATCAAATTTTACAAATTTAACGTTTTTTTTTCATTAAAACCTATGAATATTTATGATATATTCAAGGTGTAAAATAACCTTAAAGTTTACAAGTAAAATATTTAGTGGAAATTTTATATAATTTAGAGGATTTCAGGACGGAAATGCTGGAGTTTTAACATTAAGCACAATTTTATATTTTGATAGCTTTCAAGAGAAGTTCAAAACAGTGGTGATAAACCCCGTTTTAAACAATTCAAACTGTACACACCGATATAATAAAACCTCACAAATTTCATTTTATTTCGTGTTTAATCGTGTTCAACACTATCCCCTTTCAATCGGCTCAACTCTTTCATTATTATTTATTTTTTGAAATATTTTATATCCGAAAAACATCATTAAAGCTTACTTTGCATATTCTTATCTGTGAATGCAAGCCACTAATATCCAGCTGTATTTCGTACAGATAATAATTTAACGTTGCTGGGGTGCTACCACTGAATTCTCTTTTTTTCTTTTCATATTATTCTTTTGTTTTTCCATAAACAAAAGAGTTATTCGAAAATTTCACTTTTTCAGTTTTAATTATTTTGAAGGATTTTAGATTAAATTTGACAGCACGTTGAATTGTCTTAATTTTGAATTACTTGATTTTTTGACACTGTAATGAAATGACCCTTTTATATTTTAAACAATCGAACCTTTGTATATCGTTAATCGCCAGAATTAAAAATTTTCTTGACGCTAAATTGGATCATATAGGATCACATTTCTTGCATTTTATCGTAACGTATAGATACAATCAAGATAAGGAATTTTGATTGAATATTGAATTTTGAAAACTAATTTCCTTTGTATCGTGTTTGAAACACTGATACATAAAAACGACTTTTCAGTTGATATTTATTTGATAATTGAGACAGCTTTTATGGGATATACATTTCAAAACTAAATGTCAGCGCTTTTATCCCGATAATGTTAAAAGTATTTAACAGAAATACCATGATTTAATAAATTTGAAATCTAATAATTTAATTTTCTGTTAATTAATTTAGTTTTATATTCTTAATAACGGGTGCGCACACAAAATTAGCTTGAAGGGAAGTTTTTGTGAGTGGGTGTGATTTATTTCCAATGAGGTAACGCAGAAACGTTGATTGGATGACCTACAATCCAAGTTGTGATGAACGATTTGATCACCATTTTTTGTGTTACGAGTACGATGTTGAACAAAAAGAAACAGATTGCCACGTGTCGCGGTGTAAGAAATAGGGAGTAGCGTGGGTGGAGCGCACTGGATTGCCCAAATAAACTACGCTTCGCTTTCTGCAACAACATTGCTAAAATAAGATTTAAGATAAAAGACTGGATCCGATTCATGTCACAGCATTCCGGTTCGGACTACCTTTTTCGCGGCGGTGCTAGTGGCGGAGACTTGGCGCCGGAATATTCCCTCTTTACGCCTCCTCCTTCTTCCTAACCTAACCTAACCTTCTTCGCTTCAAAACCACTTCATCTCCTCACTCGTATCTCTCATTTCCCTTCTCCGATTCGCTTCTTCTCCTCGCTTATCGATCTGCTTTCTACAACCTTTCTATAGACAAACCTCAATTTCTCAGCTGATTTGGTGTGATTCGACTTTCACTCGCGTCAATTTTCAGGTTTTTTTCTTCCTTCTTTTGCCCCTTATTTAGTGTTTAAAGAACAAAAAAGAAGAAAAAAAAATTGTGCTTAGGCATTCTTCATTCTGGTTTGTCATCAGAATTTATAGATCGATGAGGACACGGTGTCTGCTATAAAGTCTTTGATTTTTTTTTTTTGTGATACTTTTAGGGAGGGAGATGAAAAATAGTTTATTCCTTAGTTTTGTTACTTTATATATTACACTTGTCAGGAGTTAGGGGAATACTTGTTATTCGCAAGGTATGATTTGTGAATGTGTTTTGAGCTTGAATTGAATTAGTAATGGTTTCAATGCATTATGCTGTGCTAAGAGCCGTTGTTGTTGGTATCTGAGAAATCGAAAGAGGTGACTTTGTGATACATGGGAGTATTTTTTTCACTGTGTAGAGTGGAGATTTGTTTGGGTTTTAATTGGGTGGTTGCAATTTTTTTGGTGGAAGGAAGATTGATATGCTCTGTGACTATGTCGTTGAAAAGCATAGTAAGAGAACTGAAGGAGATGAGAGACGGGATTGGCAACATGTCAAAGCGAGGTGTGGAGAGCAGGCGTTGGAATGGTCGAACAAAGTCACATGTTGCTCCAGATATCACTCTAACTTCACTTGAACCGATTCAGCAAGGGCAGTGGGCGCATTTACCCCCTGAGTTGCTGCTGGACATAATAAGTAGGGTGGAAGAGAGCGAGACTACCTGGCCTGCACGTGCCGTTGTTGTTCATTGTGGTTCAGTTTGTAAATCTTGGAGGGATGTTACCAAAGAAATTGCCAAGACTCCTGAACAATGTGGAAGGATCACATTTCCTATTTCGTTGAAGCAGGTGATAAATTCTTCTCCCTTGCGTAGCTCAATCTTAATTTTCCTTTTTCTCTGTTTCTTATCTTTCTCTTATGTTTATAAACAGCCCGGGCCACGGGATTCTCCAATACAGTGCTTTATCAGGAGGAACAGAGAAACTTCTACATATCTATTATACATTGGCCTGGTGCCATGTAAGTTTGTTACTTTGTTCATTGCTGATGTGTACCATTTCTTTTTCGATAGAAACAGGGATGCTATGTTTCTCATTTTAAGTTACTTATTAAAATTCTGAGCGAACAACTTTGAATATTGAACTGCAAGTTTCTTACACTAAAATTCATGATTCATGTATTATTAAACTCATTTATTTATGCACAATGGTCAACATCATTATCTTTGGAACTCTTCTCAAATGGATTACTTGGTATTCACCCACATATATTGTGAACCAGAATATATTTGAGCTATTTGAAGAAGAGGAAAATCGGATAAATTGGATTTACCAAAAGCCAAGCCAACTTTTGTTCTTGAAGCGATAACTGATAAGTTGTGTTATTTTGATGTTAATTCTGCAGCGGAGAACGAGACTGATAAGTTGCTACTAGCTGCCAAAAAGGTAAGAAGGGCAACAGGGACAGACTTTATTGTGTCTTTGGTTGCAGATGACTTTTCTCGCTCCAGCAACACATATGTTGGAAAACTCAGGTAAGTTTTGGTTTGATAGAAACATGCCTTTATTATTTTTCATCTGGCTCCATACCATATCTTTGACTTGACAATAAAATTTGACAGGTCTAATTTTTTGGGTACCAAGTTCACTATTTATGACAGCCAACCACCACACGGAGCTGCAATTCAACAAGATAGTGGGTCTAGTAGGAGATTCCATTCTAAGCAGGCATCTCCTAGAGTTTCAGCATTTAACTATGTTGTTGGCACCATTGCCTATGAGTTGAATGTTCTCCGTGCAAGAGGGCCAAGGAGAATGCATTGTACCATGAACTCCATACCTGTCTCAGCTATTCAGGAAGGGGGCACTGCTCCAACACCTACGTCTTTCCCTCAAATCATTGACAAGCCTTTTTCTCCCTCACCAGCTCTAAAAGGAAAAGGTCCAAGTACAGATTTAAATAATGTAAACCTCCCTAAGCTAGCAGTACCTAGTCAAGGGTCAGCTGAGCCCATGGTACTAAAAAATAAGGCTCCTAGATGGCACGAGCAACTGCAATGCTGGTGCCTAAACTTCAAGGGTCGTGTTACAGTGGCTTCTGTTAAAAACTTTCAACTTGTGGCCGCTGTTGATCCATCTCATAATGTTTTAGCTGCAGAACAAGAAAAAGTAATCTTGCAGTTTGGAAAGATTGGAAAAGACATATTTACTATGGATTACCGTTATCCGCTCTCTGCCTTCCAAGCCTTTGCCATATGTCTGAGCAGCTTTGACACCAAACCAGCTTGTGAATGAAACCAATGGCACTGGATCATCTGCTGATTTGTATCATACATGTAATGTGCCAGGCACAGTTCCCTCAGGCTTGGTGGGGCATGCAACTGAGGGGCTGTGCAGTCTTTAGCATTTCCCATTGTGTTAGTTCATTCTGGAATTTAACTTTATGCTGTTTCATAGCGCTGCAACTAAAAGTAAGCTTAGTGAATCTTCACTTTTATAATATAAAGTCTCATTTTATTTCTCACAAACAAATCTGGTTTTTGTTTTCCAATAATGAGTTTTTAGTTGTATGTAGTTCCGAGTTATTTTCCTTCAATGTTATACAGCTGACTTTATATATATATATATATATATATATATATATATATATATATATATATATATATATATATATATATATATATATATATATATATATATATGGGTTTGCTAACGCGCGTACGCTTGTTTTTCAGTTGGTACATTTTAGCAATGTGTACCGGGTTTTAGTAGACAAAAATATCCTTATATATCATGGATTCTAAGTTTTAAGGTTAAGGGTATTTTAATAATTTTCATTCTCAAAACTAAAAAAAAAAAGGAAACCCCCCAAACCCTTACTCACCTCTTTCATTCCTCTCAACCCTTTCTCTTTCCTCTTTCTCACTCCAATATTTTTTCTGTCATCTCTACTGTAGTCTCACAAATCAGAAACACTTGCTCTTAAACAATCTTACAAAAAAATGATTTTATAATGAGTTTTCATCTTATAATTTTTGTCTTATCTAATTTTATCCAATTTTCACAAGCATAAAGGAATTGGTAATTAACCTGGAAAAAATTCAGAAATACTCGCTGTTAAACAATTTCTTACAAAAAATGATTTTATAAAGAGTTTTTGTCTTATCTAATTTTATCTAATTTCACAAGCATAATGACATCAAAGGAATTGGTAATTGGCCTGGAAAAAAATCAGAAACACTCAGTTGTTAAACAATTTCTTACAAAAAAATGACTTTATAATGAGTTTTCATTTTATAATTTTTGTCATATATAATTTTATCTAATTTTCACAAGCATAATGACATCAGAAAGAATTGGTAATTGGCCTGGAGGGTTTTTTTAGAGATGATGATTCAACAAATACAGATGATGAAATTAGAGAGGTTAGTGAAGATGGTGAAATTGAAGAGATCTTGAATGAACCTTTGCCTTGAAGGTGAATATATCAATGACTCAACTCTTTACAAAGGAAAATTTTTTAAAGGCATGTGTTTTTGATTTTTTTCAATTGGGACTACAGTAGGGATGACAGAGAAAAGGTTGGAGTGAGAGAGATGAAAGAGAAAGGATTGAGAGGAATGAGAGAGGTGAGTAAGGGTTTGGGGGGTTTTTGTTTTTTTTTTTAAGTTTTGAAAATGAAAATTATTAAAATACCCTTAACCTTAAAACTTCGAATCCATAATGTATAAGGATATTTTTGTCTACTAAAACCCGGTACATATTGCTAAAATGTACCAACTGAAAAACAGGCGTACGCGCGTTAGCAAACCCCATATATATATATATATATATATATATATATATATATAATTTGATCAACCGGTATGTTCCTGGTAGTTATAGGTAATAAATTGAATCCGAAGTTTGATACAAAAATAATCTTAGGACGCCATTTTTGAATGAGTTTATGAACAATAATACTTGGCAAGAATAACCCCACCTAAACCAGAAAAACATAATTCTACAATTTGGTTGGTTATTTCTTATTACAAAATTATAGGAGGATGGAAAGACTTTTTAATTTTTTGAACATGTCAAAATTCGAAACGAGTCCCGGAAAATAAGATTAATAGACTATTTTTGAATTTTGATATATAGAAACTAATCAGGAAGAACTATATATTTTTAAAGACCAAAAGATATTTCGTCTAATATTAAAAATGAATTTATTTGTCTGCATGATATATATATATATATAAAGTAGTGTGTAATTGACGGGACAGGACTATTCATTCAGATTTCTTAAAACCTTGGAGGATTATAATTGAATTAATCTCACGGAATGTATGTGTTTTTAGCGGTTAAATATTAAAATCCAAGGAGTGTGCTATATGTGGAGGTCAGTTTTGGATCTGCAAGTATATGGAATAATGGAATAATTGAGTAATGGTAGTAACACATTTTAACATTTATTTAATACACAATATAAAATAGTCAAAAAAATATGTTTTTATATTTTTTTTAAGAAAAAAAATAAAAAGAAAATATAATATTAAATAAATATAAAAAAATTATGTCAAAATATATATTTTTTGGAATAACACTAAAAAATAATATTTTAACATACATAAAGTTTTTACATTCATTATATATGGTCTTTTCTCAATTTTTTACTTTTTAAAAAAATATTATAAAAATTTATTTTTTTATAATATTTTACTTTTATAATGTGTCAAATAAATTTTTGTGACTTTATCATTACTCTAATACTAATAGACGAAAACTACTATACCATGATGAGTTATATCTTAACAAGGATCCCTTGCAAGCAAAGGTAACCTTTCATCATCAGATCACCAATTTATCAATGATCATAACTCAATAAGAATTAGAGGAATTAACTAAGCATGATTTAGGAATAGTGGACAGATGTAGTCAAGAGTCTGCTTTCAAGATTTGAACAGCCCAAACCAACAACCTTACCATTGTGCCAAGATAGCCCTAAATGAAATAATGAAATAAAATAGTAACATAAAATTGGTCACATAAAGAAGGTAAAGAATTGGAAGGTACCCTCCTTTATTATCAAGGCCATACAATTAAACAGCAAAGTGTTAAATATAGGCAAACACCTTCATTGCAATAATATCTATTTTACAGCAGTATCCACAGTACTGAAGTGTTTAATATATATACAATAAGAATAAACAAGAAATGTATAATTGGTCTACCTAGTATATTGACATGAAGGGAAAGAGAAATCAGAAAACTTTCTACTGTCTTTAACAATTCACAAGTCCTGAATTGGAATGTCAATACTGAAAGGAATATATCATCATCATAAACACAACTGTACATCATCTTACTACCTGTTGTTACAGTGCAAAATTAAGTAGCAGATGCTTTGCGAATGAATCTTTAAAGCTAAAAATTCCGCAAGTGCTAGGAAAGGCAAAACCACATATGGAACTCATCTGAACGTCATCTTTTGGATTTTGATCCATGTGAACTGGACTTTGAGAATGGTGATAGTTTCTTCAGAAAGGTGGATTTCTTCGGTGGTCTATTTTCTTCAGCTGGGTGAGTGTTAGAATCTCGACAAGAGTTGCTGATATTTGGCTCAGGGCAATCTTTATTGTCACCAATGTTGACATCATCCAAAAGATGGATCAATTCCAACGCACTTTTCTTTCCTTTATCGTTTCCATTCTGGGAGATCAAGAAAAGAGAAGGTATGATATTGTCATGCTCACTCATTACTAACTTCAAGTAATCCACATGAGAGCATAGAGAGACTAGAACTGCCAGTGCATGTTCTTGTTCTTCATTATTGCCGGTATTAAGTATTTCAGTAACCGAACTTACGCACCCCTTTGTTTCAGCAACAGAATTCCTACCCTCTTCAGTATCACAAAGATTTTTCAGTATACGTATGCAGTACCTCAAAAGGTTTCTGTCTTCGAAAAATGGCAGCAATTTTGGGATGCACTTGAGTGATAGCATGCGGGGACAGACTTCGCCAATGAAAGACAAATTGTACATTATTCTAATAGCTTGTTGTTGGAAACCTTTTTTTTCGAAATCAAGTATGTTTAAAATAGAATTGAGAGAACTGGATGCTGCAATTTTAGGTGCATTATACCAACGTCCTGACAGTTCTTCCAGTATGGCAAGAATTTCTTCTGTCGCTTCTGAATCAAGAAAACTTGCCAACATAATGAACGTCTCTTCATTCAAATTAGTATTACCATTTCTGCAACAAATAATATGCAAATAACAAAAAGATCATTCTATTATCAAAAGGCAAGTGCAATGATAAAACGATCAAAGTATGGAAGAAAATTACAAAAAATAAAAAAGAGAATAGAATGTGATTTATATCCCTCGAAAATTCTATAACTTTCTCGTGATTTTCGTTTTTGAAGGATGTTAAACAATGTTTCAACACATGAACACTGTTTTTGAGGATAGATGTGAATTAATTTAGAAAAATCTTAGCCGAAAAATGACATGAGAAAATATAATAAGCAAAGCAAATAGTTAGCAATATAGAAATAATAAGATTAAGAAAGCGGAAAAGAAATCATGCCTGCAGTTGTTCACAAAATCCAACAGAAGTTGAGTTCCAGCTCTCAACGCTTGAACATCACGCAGATCATATGCATTGTTCAGAAATCTGAGGAGTGGTTCAACCAAACTGTCTGCAGATACAGAACCAAAAGCTTGGCTATTGCTTTTCAAGTGATCTTTCAGGTCTTGAATGACCTTGCATTGAGAATCCCATTGAAGATCACCGAGTTTAGGCAAGAGCATCAAATCAGTATCATGTATCTCTGTATGAACTTGATGTCTTTCAGAATTGTCACTAGTCCTGATCAGCATAGAGCCACGAGTGGTCCTACCATGCGAGGCATCTGAACTAAAACTAACATCAAGTGACCCAATTGACATGTTACTAAGATCCACTGGCGGGTTGAAATCATTGAAATAACTTCCTATACTATTAATGGAAGTGCTTGAAACATCCCATGAGGAAATATCTTCTGCTTGCCTACTAGGATCTGGAATGGAGACTCCATTTTTTCTGCACCACTTTGATATTAAGTCCTTCATGGCCACATTTGGAGTTAAAGCCGTATGGATTAGTTTCTTTCTGGTTTTGGGGCATATATCCTTACCCTCATCAAACCACTTTTTTATCCACATCCTTTCATATGTTACTCCTGATTCAATGATAACAGGATCATTCATCAACCTTGAGGATATTGGGCATTTATATTGCTCAGGGAGGTCAACTCCACCTAACTCACCGGTGTGAGTTATATACTGATCATAGTTTAAGCTTTGGTCTGACTCCACATGATGGTTTCGTAGAGAATCGTGATAAGAGTTCTCCGTTGCAACATGTTCTTCGGAAGAATAGACCCTCTCCTCATGTTCTTCCACCAGGAGCTTTGCATGCTTTTTCAGTAGAAGCAGAAGATAACTCAGTATCTTTTTCTTTGTCAGCTCATTTGGTCCAAGTTTATCCAACAACTTCCTAATAGATCGTTGCTCTGTTACGATGGCCCTCGCTGATGTTATTTTCAGTCGCGATGCCACAGACTGAAGAGCTTTAACTTCAGAATCGTCGACTGAATCTGAAGTTGAAGTGAGCAACTCTTTCACAACCCTCCCAGCCTCTTCTTCATTGGGGTCCAGAACAAATCTCGTACACTCAAGATCATGAATTATTCTAGAAACCTGCAAGTTATATTTCAATCTCAACTAGATTATTGGAATGAAGTTCCGTTTGGGTAGGCTTAAAAAGAAAAGTCAGACGAGTCTAGTTAATATGCCTGATTGTAATAAACAAATTATCATTTTATTTTAGAGTTTAAAGATCCAGTTAAAAGAATCGTAATAATCCAATAGCATCAAAAAGAAAATTTAATAGAGAATATAAGCTGACTGACCTTCACTGCCAACATAACAGGAACCATGTTCTGAATTTGGATTAAGCTTTTCTCTAATAATCGTGTTGTCTTTAGGCATTTTGAGAGTACTGTATCCCCTGTCATAACCTGAAAGTAGTATCCAAACCAACAAAACTATCATCAGTACCATCACTATCATGCAGCCTGCAAGTATAATCCACTGATAAGTGCTAAGATCATGTGTATTTTTAGGTGCTCATGTTTTTCATATAAGCTTGACAAAGAAGATATTAAATAAATCATCAATTTCACCCTCTGTGCATTACTGCTAAGTATCTTCTAAATTAATAGAACTATACAAGTAATCTTTCAAGTATTGAGTATCCATCAATTAACAATATATTTTACTTTTAAATATGATGTCTAATACTTGAAAAATTATTTATTTAATTGTTTTGCTCGAAGAGACCATTTAGGATAGTAGTATGAAATTGAGCATGCGTTCAAGAAGAAATGGCGTGTCGTATTTGTGTGTGTTGCTTTGCTATTATTAATGAAGGACTACACACCAGGTAGAGTTTGCTGCATTCAGAGCAATGCTGCACGAGTACTTTGGCTTTTTCAATTGTGTTGTTCAGCAAACACAGAGACTCTATTCCTGATGAGAACCCTGGCCGTGCCGCCTCTATGTCTGGAACTATTCTTGAGATTCTATCAACTAATTTTGCAAGTTCTGTGCACATTTTACCATGCACCTGTCGACATAAATTCCCATTAATAGATTGGTTAGTTCTAATATCACAGTGCAGTTGAAGAAGGTAACGTCATATCCTGAAGAACAAAAAATTGAAGCCCGGTTCCGTTTTCTTCTAGCTTCAATAAATACCAGTTTTAGAGTAGAAAATTGATATAACTGGATAGTAAAAAGTACCACTAACTTCATAGCTGACTTTTCTATTTTTCAAGAAAAATCAATATAATTGGTATATTAAAAGGAGAATCTCTGGAAAACATTCACAATAAACATAATACCGAAATTCAATTATAGTTATGTACCTTAAAGGAGCGGGGATTTAGCAAGGCCTCCCCTTCACCAATGTCCATTCTCATTAGGAGAGTGTCCTAGACCTGCACATTAAACAAAATTATTCATATTGTTTGAAAGAATAACTAATACAGTAAAAACTAAATGAAACCATATTTACTAGAAATGAAAACATATTTGCATCTAAACTAAAATGTTACTAATATTCATATTTTTCTGTATTTATCTTTTTCTCTTTTGCTATTTTACTAACCTATAGTGTAAATACATGATTTTTATTGTAATTCTTTAAACAGTGTAAAGATTTTATATTTTGTATTTTTGATTGAGATCAAAAGAGTCTATTTCACTACCAGAAGGAGATAAACATAAATTTCAACGTGAAAATTGGTTCTATTCCCCCTATCAGAGACACATGTGCATTTCCAAAAATACTGAATACAGAGGTGACAAAATGGCTTCTTGGACTCATATGGATTGTCCCGATGCAAACTGAGATATAGTGAGCCGGGAAAAAATTATATTGAATTCGATTTTTTAAACCTAGATTGGTATACTGTTGAAAAATCAATATTTTAATTCAGACTAAAGTTAAAAAGGAATTCCTAAAACACTGTAACGAACAATAAATCACCTAGAGTTAAAGATGGTGAATAAGAAGCAACTTACAAGAACTGTAATAGAAGCAATTCTTTGTAATCTCCCTTGAACCGCGCCAAAATTCAGATTAATTACTACAGAGTTCAAATACTGATTTCGTCTCACCGCAGAAAACTCAGCAGGGGTATGGATTTAACATGAAGCTTTGTGTTCGGGGGCAGCTCTAAGGTGAACAAAGCAACAGTTGAATGGAATCATAATCTATTCTCGGAACCACGGTTGACCCTCTCTAGAGAGAGACACACAAGATGAACTGAATTGAGTAAACAACAAAATCTGATGCTTAACCAGAAAGATTAGTCTGAAACAGAAAGCAATAAATAGAAGAAGATGATATTGTTCAGTGAAAGCAAAGCAAAGCAAAGGAAGGCGTGGATTCGAAAAGGTTGATGAATCATATAACTACTACCCATGAAAGCAAAAACAACAAAAGTCTTCTCTTTAAGATGAGTACCATCTCGTAATATGAGATTATTGTGCAGAGTAACGAGGAAGGAGAGAGAGAGAAAGAAAATGGCAAGAGAAAAGAGAGACCCGTCAACGTGATTATAGTTCTCGAATAAAAGCATGACCAAGTCAACCAAACCCTACAATTTCTCTCCCTTTCTCTGTTACCAAACAGTGGGAATGGAATTTTGGATTCTTTCACTTCTACTCTCAAATTATGATCTCACTTCACCCAATATATTAAAAAAAATGCAAGAAATTAAGTCATCTCATTCATTACAAATATCTAACAATTATTATATATATATATGACGTATTATATGTGCATATTTAATGCACATAAGTCAAATAGTAATGTGTGTTTGATTTTCAGTCATATGTTTCATTCATAAAAGATCACACTTTAGAAATTAGGAATTTTTTTTTTATTGTGCTACATAAAAATATATAATGTAATTATAATAATTTTTATAATTTGTTGATGAGAAAATAAATGATGATGATGATGGTATGTGAGGGACATGATGATCATTGTGGATATGTGTGTGTGTGGAAGAAAGAGATGATGGTGGCTGTGAATGACTATGTATGTTGTTGACTGAGAAAAAAAGCTGACGTTTCAACGGCAGACTCCGTTGAATTGAATGCTGCAAATGCAATACCAATTATTAAATTAATTAATTGCATACAATGCAAATAATACAAGTCAGTAATATTTTGTAAGTCAAAAGCCCAATTCTTAGTGCTGCTACCAATTTCTTCCCAAGTTTGTTTCATCCCTTTTACTTAGACCTGGTATTTATTTAAAAAAATAATAATATTACTTTATACATCTTCATTCATTTTACAAAATGTAAAAATACCCTTTTAATAAGCCAAAGTTGATTATGAGAACAGGTCAAATATTACCTATTAAAGATAGGGGCAAACAATTCTCTCACCCTTGAATCCAAATTATTGCCTAATATGAAAAAATCATGGGAAGTTTTCAACTACATAGTCCCGTGACAGTTTTTAACGTTACTCTAACTGTCAACAGTTTTTAACTTTACTGTAACTGTCAATTAATTGATCTAATTTACCAACATCTTTTAATATTTAGTATCTAACTAGACAATGTCAGGCCAAGGGAAACATAGTAGTTGATAAAGAATTTGTCATCATGCAAAAAAATTAGGTCTTTTAATTTATTTTAGTGGTGATATGTTAAGTATAGGATTCACAACTAAATTTTTTGACATGAATATTGTCCGCTACAAAAACGAAATTATTAATTGGATATAGATATCGTAGAAGTAATATTTAATTTTTTGAATTGAATATGAAAACATATTAAATAAAGACATGTAGTATATGAGGTAATTTAAAAGACTTATATATTAATTTTTGGCATAATACCCAATTTTGTCCCCACTTTGATTCGGAAATCTCAAGTTAGTCCCTTTATAGAAAAGTGAGTTGAATGGATCCTTACTTGTAATTAATTGACTCTAATGAGTCCCTTCCGTTAAATAGAAAGAAACGGAGTTAGTGGACTGATGATGTGGCAGTTGTCTTTGGTGAGGTGTCACTAGGCAATTGTTTGCGTGCTTACGTGGTGTTAGGGTTCCCATTTTCGCAATTGTTTTCTTCCATCATCTTCAAACACAACTTCTGCAACCAAACAGAAACCCCTTCTACTTGCTCTTTCACTTCGTGTCCAAATACCATCACCGCCCACTTCTATTATTACTTCTATACTTCAAAGCAAACCAAAGGAAGATGGTGACTGTGTCGGAGATCCGTCAGGCTCAGAGGGCAGAAGGCCCAGCAACCATCCTTGCCATCGGAACTGCAACCCCACCAAACTGTGTTGATCAGAGATTACTCACTTGATCTTTTGCCTGGTGCTGATTACCAGCTCACCAAACTCCTCGGACTTCGCCCCTATGTGAAGAGGTACATGATGTACCAACAGGGGTGCTTTGCTGGAGGCACGGTTCTTCGATTGGCTAAGGATTTGGCCGAGAACAACAAGGGTGCCCGTGTGCTTGTCGTGTGTTCTGAGATCACTGCAGTCACCTTCCGTGGCCCAAGTGACACCCACTTGGACAGTCTTGTCGGACAGTCTTGACGGTGAAGTGGGTTTTTTGAATGAAAGTGAAATTAAGCTTGGAGAAGAGAGTAAGAGATTAACAGATGAGATTGACTGGGATTCTGATGACTGGGAAGCTAATTTACTGGGTGAAGATGATGACAAGTTGGAATTGGATGAGTTTGAACCTGCTGGGGTTGGGTATGGTAACATTACTGAGGAGTACTTGGAAAAGGTAAAGAGGAAGAAGGTATCCAAAGCTGAGAAGAAGAGGATGTCTAAGGAGGCTAACAGGGAGAAAGAAGAGGTCACTGTGTGTGCTCGGTGTCATTCCTTGAGAAACTATGGCCAGGTGAAGAACCAGACGGCGGAGAATTTGATACCGGATTTTGATTTCAATAGGTTGATTTCGACGCGGCTGATGAACCCTTCTGGAAGTGGCAGTGCTACTGTTGTTGTAATGGCTGACTGAAATGAGGCTAAATATGCTGATTTTGTTTATAAATTATTTGCTTCTCGAGTTAGAAACTATGAGAAATTTGTTTTTTCAGAATTCAAAACCATTGACTAAGGGTTGGGATCCATTTAAGTACTTGAGCAGTATTGAACTTCAAAGTGTGGAGCGCTACTACTATTTGTTTCTGGAAATATTTAGTGTTCCGCGATAATGGTCACCTGTTACTTTCTGATTGATTTTTCTGTATGAAAGACTTGGTCTCACTGGTTGAAAAATAGAACCCTGGTCGCATTTGGAGTTTACTCAGCAAAAAATGCTGTCCTAAATGTGAATGCTTCCTGGTTGAGGAATGTTGTACTGTAAATGTTTTGAAGACAAGAATATTAGTATACCGTTGAAGTTCATTCAGTATTTTGAAACTGTTCTAAATTCTAAGTTATATTTTAGAAGTATCGGCAAGTAAGACCTGCCCAATGATGTTAAGTAACTGTTATAGGGTTGCCATAACGAGGTGTTTTTCAACCACCGTCGCCATAGGCAATTTGTGAAGGGATATCCATGCCGTGGGCATTGGTGTGTTTATGGCAGAATTTTGGCCTTGGGCGATGGTTCTGCCATTGATATGCCAGGGGCTGAGTTATCGACATGAAAAGAATTTTGCTTGATTTTCATTAAGGATGTAACTGAACTGACGTGTTGCATAGGCAATAACATCTTTGCAACTAAAGCTTCTACATCCATTTCTAGCTACTGGTTGGTGTGTGATAGCCCCCATCAACAGATACACATAAATGCACTCCTCATTCAATAGGTGTCACGGCAGTTTAGAAGGTCATTGTGTAATTTTGACTGAGATAAGTCGCATGACCTGCGTCTTTAATGTATATAATAAATTGGCAATTAGTGCTAGGAGGTAGTTTTTCAAATTTTCTGTATTGATTGTCTTCGCACCTAAAAGAGAAGTGTCGGAATATAATTCATTTATTCGTGACTGATTAATTACTCTTGGCCCTTGCTTTGTCATGTTTCATGAAGCTTACACGCATATCTCAGTAGCTTTTAATAGTACAATCAACTTTATCAAACTCTAAACCAAATAAACATTTTCAAAGTAATTCTTTATTTTTATATCGAAAATTAGGGTGCCAAATGAGGCGAATCTGGCAACTGAGTTGGATGCGTCTATTTTATGTTGTTTTTCTTTATTTTAGTTTTCTAACACAAGAATGTGCCCATTTTAAAGTTCAGGTGTGAAAGTCACAAGAACAAATCTTTACAGAGAAGTCTTCTTTTGTTTTTTTTTTCTTTTTTTGTAATTTGAATACTTGCTTGTAGCAGCTTTTACAACATCAGTACATGAAACAGTCACATTTTTTTTTCATCTTTCTCCTCTCCCTATT
Organism: Vigna umbellata; assembly: GCF_029865625.1. Taxonomy (NCBI): domain Eukaryota; kingdom Viridiplantae; phylum Streptophyta; class Magnoliopsida; order Fabales; family Fabaceae; genus Vigna; species Vigna umbellata. The sequence continues at coordinate 16,242,175 of NC_142174.1, read as the reverse complement.
CACCCATACATTGTGACAACATTCAGAGGACAGATTGAAAGTTGAAACTTAGACTATACAAGAGTTAAAGAAACTTGAAGCTATGGATAACATGGTACAATATTAGCTAAATGACCGCAAACTATGGCCTCTTTGGTTGTAGATGCGTTCAAAGGTTTCATCTCTAGCTCATGCACTTACTTTGGGTCCAGTTTCTTCAGAAGAAATTAATAAAAAGAAAAGTTAGTGAATGAACCAATCCCAATGTTCCAAGGCCACCATCCACTGGTACTCCTCCACAGAAAGAAAGTCCTCCCAAACAATTGCGAAAATGGGAACCCTAACACCAATCAAACACCCAATTCCCCAATCTCCTCCCCATCATTTCTGTTTGGTTGCAGAAGTTGTGTTTGAAGATGATGGAAGAAAACAATTGCGAAAATGGGAACCTAACACTACGTAAGCAGCGTATTGACACCTCACCAAAGACAACTGCCACATCATCAGTCCACTAACTCCGTTTCCTTCTATTTAACGGAAGGGACTCATTAGAGTCAATTAATTACAAGTAAGGATCCATTCAACTCACTTTTCTATAAAGGGACTAACTTGAGATTTCCGAACCAAAGTGGGGACAAAATTGGGTATTATGCCTTAATTTTTTTAGTCATTTATTTCTTAATTTATTTACAAAAACACATTTGATCAATTTTACACTTTTTTTTATCATTATTTGTTATTTATCTAATCGTTGTTTAATATTTCTATTTGATATTTATTGATGTTTGATATTGAATATATATATATATATATATAAACCTTGAATACTTTATTATATCATCTTTTATTTATTATGATTTTTATGTTTATAGATTAAATAATATTTAAGTTAAAGCCATGTATGACCACAAGTACGGGATATACTTTTCCGATACGATTTAGGATGGAAACAAGTTATATACCTTCTTGATATAAAGATAAAGAATGAAAATGAAATTTTACTTCAAAGGCCACTATCAAAATCAGACATTTTCATGGTAGTATATCATTTTGTTAAAAGTGGTTTCTAATATTTCTTTATTTATTTTATTTTAAAAATCGAAGTAATTCAAAAGTAGGTAATTGTGAAAGTTTTAAAATGAATTAAGTGCTGCCTCGGTTTGCAGTGTCGTGAAGGATTATTTATGTTAAATATTTTTCTTATTGGGTTGATGGTATTTGTTTGCTAACTGACGAGTATTCTGACATTAATCTTTGTTATAGTTCACATTGTTCGATTAAATTAGAAGATTATTTGTAAAAGATAATTGATGTCAAAATCGGTATAGAAGCGATAAATTCAGCTTTATTTAATAAATTTAATCATTTATTTTAATATTTCAAATTGTATTTATAGATTTTAAAATGAGTTTCAGATTATTAACGAATTAATCATAGTTTAATTGATATTAATCTTACTTTAGTGTAAACTAATCATCATTAAACTTAATTGTTTTTAAGGATGATAGTTTGATTTGTAACTGTTAGTATTGTCAAATTGGATTATAACCCACGAGCGAATACGAGCCATCATGGGTTTGAGCCGGATTAAGTTTGAAAAAAATGTAATTTTTTTATGCGGACTAGTTTTCAATCCGGTCCACTTAGAACCCGGCTCACCCGAGTTAAACCTGTGGTGAGCCGGGTTGACTCACCAATCCACCTAGTTTAATTAAATTATTTATTATTTTGTGTTTCAATATTATTAGTTGACATTTTTTATTATATTGTAGATGGTGATAAAAAAGAAGATGTTTCAAGAGAGAAATATTATAAATTTATTTATTCAAGACTCTAATATTATAAATGGACAAGTGATACAAAAACTATCAATATTAAAAACTTATTTGTTCATCTTTTGTACATGTTTTTTGATTAGCTTGGATTTTATGATACTTTTTTTTATATTTTGAATTGTCTTTGGAGTTTAACATAATTTTAGTGTGAAATTTATTTAAATTTGAATCAATAAATTATAAATCTTTTATTTTACGAAAAACTTATAATTAAATGAGTTAATGAGTCAACCCATTTAACCTATTAACCTCCGTGGTCGAGTCAGGTTTGAATTTTTCCAGTTCACTAATAAGTGGATCAAATTGAGTTAGTTTACCAACCTGTGATAGGTTAGATCGGATCAAACCGGATGACCTATTTTGATCGTCCTAATAATTGTGAGTAGTTTAATGAACAATTATGCGAATATTACTAATAAGATAGTCCTACGATACATTTAATCATTTTGATTAATTTGTTGAAAAGATATTTGAATATTAGATGTCTTTGTTGTGTTATTGTGTTATTTGTTTCATATGAGAACCCACTTGTTAACTTTAGTAATGATAATAATTGGACTAGAAGGAAGGAAAATGATAGGAAAGTGTGTGGATTTGTGAGATTATTTAAGTTACCCTGTTTTGTTGGCATTATTACTCTCCATTGATTTGTTGGTTGGTGGTACCAAATATGAAAGACTACTGATAAAGAATATATATATTTTTTTAAAGTGACTCGTGAGGCCCACCCTAGCTATCACGTTATTTAATTATGTGCTAAATTTCATTTTTATTGAAAACAATATATTAATTTAATTCCTCATTTTTGTCTTGTTATTGAAAACGTGTATAAAGAAAAATACTATAATAAAATCATGATCTATCTGTCTATTGCTTTTTTCTAATGAGACGTTTAGAAAATTATGAAAAATCATTGATGGAAAGAAACCTAGAAGGTTATGATATTAGCTTCGCGTGGTTGATCCTGGAAGAGGAGAAGGGAATAAGAAGATGAGAGAGAAAACAGACGTTTGTTGAAAAAATGTATTGAAAATGGATAATTGATTATGTTGTATGTATATAATTAAGTATGTTGTTAAAAAAATATTTTGTAAGTGTGTTTTTTTTTATATTTATTAATTATTGAACACTTATAGTTAATAGTGAGTTTATTATATTATAAAAGTGAATAATGATAAAAATATTAATAAAAGTAAATTATTTTATTTTTTTTTGTTGCTTTTAAACGTAATAAAAAGTACCATTATCTTTTTTTTTTCAGTTTTATTTTCTTTTATTTTTACCATCACTTCCAAAGGCAGTGGTATTAAAAGAGTTGTCCTGTCAGTAGTCTGGTTTTGTTTAGTAGCATGATGTCTGATTTTTCTTTGTGGCCTATAAATAAATACTATTTACACATAAGACTTTGCATACAGGTGATTTGTATCGTTTAATAATTAGAAATAGCATTCACCACTATTAGCCACTAAATATAAGGAGCTTCAATTCTCAATTAATAAAAAAAATATAAGGTTAGCTAAGTTTTAATTTTATCATACATTTAACTATTTTCAACTGTATTTTTATTAAAAAAAATATATTATATTAAATATTTAAAAAATATTTTTTTTTATTGAGTATATGTTATCTAGTTTTTTATTAATTACGGGATGCTCTCTTGTTATTTATTTTTCACCTGTTAAGATATATGAAGTTTAGTAGTTAATATAATGTTATATTGTTATTAATGCAAAACAACAAATTAATTATTTGTAATGTTTTATTGAAATTGCAATTAATAATAAGTTAAATTTTATTTTTTGTTTCTATTTTTGTAAGAATATTTTAAAAAGGTTTTTCTATTTTTACGCATCTCTATTTAGTTTTTATTTTAAAAAAATTGATGCAATAAAATCTTTTTTTTTAAAATTAGTTAAATGTCGTTTGAAGATGATAAGATGAAAATATGTAATAGATATAATGCAATGCAACAAAGGTGTCTTTAGTTGTTTATTATTGCTCCTTTTTTTGTTGAAGCCCTAAATCAATGGTGTTGAGTTTTCATCTTATTCTTCTTTTATGTTCTGGTTGGAGTAGTTAAGGTATGTATTTGAGCCACTCTTGTTCGTCTTTCACATATAATGGTTAGAAAATGAAAAACTCTTATGTTTATTCTCATGGTGATGGTGGTCTAGGAGTTTTGGTCTAACACCCATTTGTCATTATGAAGAGAAATCAGTTTTTTAAATAAGTTGTTCTTGGTATATTAAAGGTGGTGTTTGCTGTCTTTTGAACAAAGTAGAAGTGAAGAATTTATTGAGTGCAATTCCTTTAAATTATGTAGTAAAAATGAGATTGAAGAAAATGATGATTTCACTGTGAAAACTGAAGAAAGGGATTTGAGTTTCATCATGACTGAATAAAGGGATGGTGATAAGAGGAAGAATATATAATTTGAATAAATATGTTAAGAATTTTGAGAAATGAATTAAGATGTTGATATCGGGATGGTTTGTAATGTTTGAAATTAACATAATCTTACTTTCAATGATGATGAGAAATTTATGATGTGTTTTAAAAGTTATATTGGTTGTCATATGATGTAGTATTATATTATGTAACATGAATGTTGTAGTCTTGTTTTATGTAACGTTTTTTAATGAGTGAAAAAGTTTGAGTACTTTATAATTCTTCATTCCAAAAAGTTGGTTCACTTCTAACAAAATGAATGAAAAAGTTTGATTATATTCACTACATAAACCGAAATACCAAACCAATAATTCAACTTCAAAGTTGTTATATATACCAAACCAATAATGTCCAATAGAATTGATCCAACATTGCAATATAAAACCTCTTATATGAAAGAACACTTGCTTCATATTGATATTCATAAATAAAATATTATCTTGATCACAAAAGAGTTGGTCCATTATTTCATAATTACATCACAAAAGACGTGGTCCTCCACTTCATTATAATATCACAAGTCTTGATCCAAAAACAATAAAACAACTTCTATAAAGTCTGTATGGTTCAAATAACTTCTACAAAAATACATGATATAATAACTTTTATGGTTTTTGTATTCAGGCCCCCCTCACATTCAATTTGTGCCTCATGTTTTGTCTATCTCGTGATGGATTATATGGTGGAAGAATCGTGACAAAGGGTTGTGATACTTGGTTTGGTTGTTGAGAAGATTAAGAAGAAGGCTCTAATACTTGATTTGGTTGTTGGAATGATTAAGTATAATTAAGGTTGTGTTGTTTTTATTGGTGGCACATATAGAACATTAAACTCCATAACTTCAGTATTAGGAGTTGATGAAGGGATGTCAATTCATGTGGTTGAGTTTAAGCGTGTCTGATATGCTTGGAGTAGTTTCTTCTGATGTGTCAAATTTTCCTACAGATGAAACATTTTTTGTGTAACTTTGTTTTTCTTAGTTGTGTTTCATCCTTCTTTATCTCCCAATGTTCTAATCTTTTTTTCTTTTTCTAGTCTTTATGACAATATTCTTTTACCTGGGGGCAAAACATAAGGAAATGTAGTAATCTTTCACACTTTCTAATTGTTGATGATATGTAAGTTTCTTCATATGTGGACTTTCTAAATCAGTTAGAGATGAAATATTCTCCATTTATATATAAAAACTTAATTGCAGCAAGTGAATGACAATATGAAATTTCACTTATACTCCATTTTCTGCAAGTGCATGATGCTTGGTTTATGTCTATCACAAACTTCTCTCCAATCACTACAAGAATGATTGAGATTACCGACGGTCATAAGTCGTCGGTAATGTATAAAATCCGTCGGTAATTAGCATTTACCGACGGCTTATCGACGGCCAATATACCGTCGGTAAAAACGTTGTCGGTAAACTTTACCGACGGATCTTTCGTCCGTCGGTAATTACCGAAGGCTTTTGGCCGTCGGTAAAGCCTTCGGTAATTACCGAAGGATCTAGGCCTTCGGTAAATCCGTCGGTAAATGTCGCGACCTGGTTCATCTTCTTCCTCTTCCTTCATCGCTGTGTCAATTTTTTTTTACATTTTCACGAACTCCGCCACCAAAACGGCATCACGCGAGTAACAAATTAATGTCCAAAGTATCAAACAACCATTTATTTTCAATAGTTAAAATTATAGGGAATCATGGACAGTTTTTCTACAATTCTCAGATTTGTAAGATAAATGTTCCTAATCCAAAAAATATGGTGGAGAGAACGGTGGTAGAGGAAAACGGTGGTGGAGGGCAGCGGCGGGAGGGCAGCGACGGTGAAGAGTAATGGAGGTGGAGAGCAGCGGTGGAAAGCAGTGGTGGTGGAGAGCAGCGGTGGTGGAGGGCAGCGGTGGTGGAGGGCAGCGGTGGTGGAGGGCAGCGGCGGTGGAAGGCAGTGGCGGTGGAGGGCAGCGGCGGTGAAGAGCAACGATAGAAGAAGTATTAGACTGAGATAGAGAGAAATGAGAGGAGAAATGAGTGGTTGCCACATATATTGGCACTGGATGCGAAGCTGGTCTCGAAAAATCCCGCTCTTTTTACCGACGGCCCGAAGCCTTCGGTAAATCCGTCGGTAATGTCGTCTAGCGAAATAATGGGCGGGAAAAATCCCGCTCTTTTTACCGACGGCCCAAAGCCTTCGGTAAATCCGTCGGTAATGTCGTCTAGCGAAATAATGGGCGGGAAAAATCCCGCTCTTTTTACCGACGACCCAAAGCCTTCGGTAAATCCGTCGGTAATGTGCATGTCACTTACCGACGGCCTTACCGAAGGCTTTTGACCGTCGGTAAAAAAGATTAAAAATACCGTCGGTAATTCCGTCGGAAATTAAGATATATCGACGGATATTAATCCGTCGGTAAAAATCCGTCGGAAATATTAATATTTTTTGTAGTGAATGTGTGAGTTGTGGTTGTCTTCAAATAATTTCCCTTCTAACCATTTATGAGGTAGAAAATAGTAACAATCATTAGTAAACTAATTCTTTAAATTAGACAAATAAATATACAATTACCTAATAATCCAATATTTTATTAATTCTTATTCCTTTTGAAATGTCGTGAGAATTTTTGAAACAGACCATCATCACAATGACAAAAAAGAACTATGATCATGATAATTATTATCAATATGATTTCAATGAAAAGAATAAAAATTATTTATTATTTATTTTAATATATCAACAATAAACTTTATATATTTTTTTATCACATGAACAAGTAAAAAGATACAAGACAATATAATAACTATTTTACCCAACTAACTAATAAAAAAATTAAATGATAAAAACTCAATAAAAAATAATAAAATTTAAGTACTCTATATATAAAAAGAATTAATAAAAATTCAATTAAAAATTATTTTTAGAAAATTGATACTTAATTAAGTATCATCCTATGAAAAAAATTAAATAACTTTTGATTTTAATTATGTTTTTTACAAATTTTTATTTTCGATAAAATAATTCAAACTATCAAAATTTATTTATTTTTTACTTACACAGAGCCAGCTATCGTTAAATATAAAAAGTGAATTTTAACATTAAGAAAACTAATAATTTAAAATTAGTACTTAATGAAAAAAGTTTATTAAGATTTTGTTAACTCGCATGAAAATCATATGAATAAGCTTAATTTTCACTGATATAAATTACTATGATTTTAATTGACATATCTATTGGCCAAAAGTTTTGTCAATCGATATAAAAAACTAACTTTTAACAAACTTTTAACAAACTTCAAGAAAACATTATGTGAGTACCAAAACAAGTCATGTAGTTATTAATTAAAAAAAATAACAAATACACGTAAATGTAAAAGAAAGTCTAACTAATATATTGACTGAAAACATTTCCTTATATCAGTAAAAAATATTATCCTTCGAACATTTATAAGAAATTTTAATTAATATTGATAAAAATAATTATGTTAACATTCAACAATAAAATTTTGACTAATATCAATTAAAAAAGAAATTTTAACTTTATATTTCATAAACAAATCTGATTAATATGAATTAAAAATGACCGTAATTAATACCGGCAAAAAATTTACATTTGACATTAATTAACTTTTCTTTTACAGATATTGATTAAAAAATATTTAACTAAAGCTTTTTAAAAAATAACATTGGTTTATATTAAGAAAAAGGTAGTTACAGATGAAAAATAAGAACAAATTACTTGATCATGAAAAAAGGAATTCCGTTGACATTATTTAATACAAAATGTTAAATCTGCCAAAGCTTGAGAAAAAGAAAAAATATAATGACAATGGACATTAAATTGAAAGACAAAATTATATGGAGAAATTCAAATTTTTATTTTTTTAATTAATTTTTTGAAAAAAAATTAAAGTTCTAAAACAATGCAACTTTTTAAGTTTATTACTAAATTTTTGGAAAATTAAAAAATTCTAAAACAAAACAATTTTTTGAGTTTGTGGTTTTTTGAAAAATACATTTTTTATCTCTTTTAGCTGGGTAAAATATAATTAAAATATTTTTTACAAAAAAAATTGTGTTTTAATTCTTTTATTCATACAATAAAATGAAAAAAATAGGAAATATGAAAAAAGAATCAAAACCCTAGAAAAAAAAAAAGAAAAAGAATAAAACGTAAATTTTGGAAGCAAATGAAAGAGACATTCAAAGTACATTAACAGTTTTGATGTGAAATTCAATTCGAACCATAGATTTAAACAGAATGAGTATTATTAAACTCTCTTATTATTGTTCTCATGTTAGTTTTGAAAAAAAAAATTATAATTTACAATTTTTTTTTATAAATTAGATATTTAACTACCTAATAGATGAATCAGTTAATTTTTCATGGAATTCTTAACTTTTATATTCCTTCTCAAATATAAAAAATAATAAATATATTGTGTTAAAATATCGTCGAAAAACATGTATCAAAATATTTGTATCCATATATATATACATAATATTGATATATATATATATATATATATATATATATTATATTGAGTACAAATTACACGGTTGTACTGTTTGGTTAAAATAGGTACAGAATTTTTGGAAGAAAGAGATGGTTTGGAAGCTTTGTAAGTGACAGAGCAGATTATTGAGTAATGGAGAGTTGTAACAATCTCTGGTTTTGACCATCACTTCATAACAAACAGTAACTTCCCACTATAAGTGGCTCAGAGAATGCAACATATCAATTTTTGTGTGAAAGCTACCATGCTAAAATCCGAAGGAAAAACCACATTTCTAAAAAATGGCCCTCTTACTTTTACCCACATTTTACATTCACATTTTATTCTTTAATCTTTATTTTCTTTTATAAATATAAAAATTCATTTTTTAATGACTACTAGATTGTCAAGTTGTGTTAAAAACATTTTTCTGTATCTTTTCCAACTTTGTTAGGAAGAATATGCTATTTTCTGTAGTTTTTAACTTATTGATACCATAAACAACGTAAATAGTAATAGAAGCAAAGGTTAAAAAATCGATAAGTTGTGAATAAATTGAATTAGTTTAAGCGATGGTAAGTAGATGTAGTTTGTATACATAATCCTTTTTATGGACTGAGTTAGATTTGATTTCCCTACAGGCAGACCTTCCCTGACCCACAGCCAACGTAGCAGTGAAGGTAGGCGAATTTGTATGCATTACTTTTATGGAAGTGGACTTCAAGTGATGAGAGTATTATTCCATGTTTGGACAATATTATACAAGAACAAGGGCCACTAAATGCAGATTCCCCACACTACATATCTTCTCAGTTCCTCATACTCCCATCAAACCATCACTCCATTTTCCAAATGCTTTCAAACTATCTCTACCTTCAACTTCAAACACTAATACTTTCTTTCGCCAAATTCATCTCTTATCCCACTCTTTCGGTTATCAAATCCAAATTATAAATGCTTTTGTTTGTATGGTTGAGGTTTTATTTGTTCTTTCAACTCTAGGTTAATTTTTTTTTATTTCATATTTATTATGAATTGGAGAATTACGTGCACAAGATACTTCGATATTAAAGTCAATAAAAATTTGGCGATACTAACAATAAATGCATATTAGATGTAACCAACCTATCATAATATCTTTGTTGAAAGTCTCATGTCCACCAGAGATAGAAACCAATTTGCAACAACTTTTTTTGTGGAATTAACTTAGACTTAGGGTGTGTTTACTTTGGAAGAATGATTTAGAGGAGAGGGAGTTGATGATTTTTAGAAAATTTGAGGGAATTTGAGGGTAAATTAATTTTTGTTTATTTGAGTGGATTTGGAAGTAGGTGAGAATTGATTTGGAAGTAAAATTTGTGAAAATTAGTGTAGAATTTAACCGATGTGATAGATAAATTAGTAAAAATTAAACATTATCAAAATGTTCATAGTTATTAAAGTAATATAAAATAATAATAATAATAATTATTATTATTATTATTAAAGAAGAATAAAAGTATGAAAATTATCTATCAAGGGTAAAAATGAGATTTACTCATCATTTCTTCCAAATCTTCGCACGGACGTGGTGATTGACAAAAAGCAAAATCCCGTAATTTCTTCTATTTCATTTTTCGTTGTTTTTTGAAAGTAAACACATTTTTTTTAATCCATCTCGTTATTCTGTATAAACAGTACTTTATGTTCAAACAAACCTTAAAATCCAATTTCTTAATAATCTTAAATATATTTATAAAAATCATTTGATCTTAAGTTGACTTATTAATTATTTATGAATAAATAAACTCTAGATATATATATATATATTATAATATATATATATATATATACATATATATATATATGTATATACATATACCTATATATATATGTATATACATATACATATATATATGTATATATGTATACATGTATATACATATATATGTATACATATATATATGTATGTATATACATATATTATATATGTATATACATATATATATGTATATACATATATATATGTATATGTATATACATATACATATATATATGTATACATATACGTATATATATTATATACATATATATATATAATGTAAAACTTCAGAAAATTGTGTTTTAGAAGTGGTGGTAGTCTAAAATAGTGAGACTCGATTATTTTAATATTAAATGGTTTTTTATATAA